>NC_092872.1:69272040-69872040 GCF_028372415.1 Notamacropus eugenii
GAATAGATAACATATTACATGACAAAGTCAGCATTCAAAAACGTCTTGATAGGCTAGGATAGGGCCACATCCATTTCAGTTAATTTAATAGGTTTAGATATAAAGTTCATTTAAGTTAAAAATATCAGCTTCTCAAAGACAAGAGCATGGTGACATGGCTAGAGAGCAATTCATTTGAAATTTACCTATGGCTTTCAGTGGACTGAAAACTCATTATATGAGTCAACTAAGCTACAGCTACATCAAAAGAAATATTGTCTAGACTATGGATGAAATTATCCTGTTGGAATCTAGACTGATCAGACAACTTCTGGAATACTGAGTTCAGCTTTGGGTGACATATTTTAAGAAGACCATTGATAAGCTAGAAATTATCCATGGGAAGGTGAATGGGACGACAAAGAGAATGACTATATGAGAATCTATTGAGGAATGGGGCAGTTTGTCCTGAATAAAATATTTAGTGGGCACAAGACAGCTGTCTTCAAGTATTTTAGGCATTATCACATGAAAGAGGGATTAGACTCTATTTTAGTCCAGAAAATACAACCAAGATAACAAATGGAAGTTGCAGAGAGGAAGATCTTGGCTCAGTGTAAGAACATTTTTTTTTAAGTCATCTCCATGAAAACTGTCCAAAAGCAGAAAGTAAAGGGTTCTAACTCACTGGAGATATTCATAGAACACTGCATTCATGTATAGAAGGGTTCAGCAAATTATGACCCAAACTAGTAGTCCAAAATTGGACCACTGCCAGTTTTTGTACCAACCTATGAGCTAAGGAAGGTTTTTTTCTTTTTACATTTTTTGATGAAAGTTATTTTTTTAATTTCCCTCCTTCCCCGCATTTTTTTTACACTTTAAAATGCAATAAAACTTGATTTAAAAACCATTCTTAGTTTATGGGCTACACAAAAAAGTAAGTGCAGACCACAGTCGGCTAACCTTTGAGTTATAGTGTAGAGGGAATTCCACCTGCAGATTGGACCAGATAGGCTCTTCAGTACCTTCCAAATCCGATAGCTGCTGATCCTGAAAAAAAAAATTTTGCGTCAAAATAACATTAATAAGATATCTATTTATCAGGATATGTACTGACAAAATCAGATTCACTATAAGATTGTTTAGAGACTAGACATGCTTAACTCAGAACACTTATTGTGATAGCTTTTCAGTGACAGATAGACTATCCCCAATAAGAACATTTAAGACCAAGTGAGTATTAAGTGGAAGCTAGCCTGGGAAAGCTAATTTCTTGCCTAAGCTTGGTGGCTGACTGACTGAACAATTGATCTTGACCACTGGTTCAGTTTTCTGTTGTGCCACCTACTTCATAAGATTGTTTATTTATGAGCACGGTGATACAGTGTATAGAAAACTGGACTTGGAGTCACGATGGAAAATCTAGCTATGATGCTTTGGCAGTACCAAAAAGTCACTTTTTGGCAAGTCACTTAAACTCTCTTAGTCTCAGTTTCCCCATCTGAAAAATGGGAACAGTATTTAAATGATCAATCTTACGTGACTACAGTGTTAGATTTAAGTATAAAGTTCACTTAAGTTCAAAAAACTAGTGCGGTTATAGCACTTTGTAAATCTAAAGATGCTATACAAATGTAAGTTATAATTATTACTTAAATATAGAATCAGAGAATTTTTAAGCTAAAAGTAGATACATTTAATAGAGTGTCAAAGACAAAAGGGATTGTCAGTATTATTTAGTTCAGTCCTCTTGTTTTACAAATAGAAAACCATAAAAGTAGAAGTAAATTGTTTACTGTCACACAATAGAATCACGAGTATAACCCCAGCTTTCATTAATTCCTGACCAGTGGGCTTTTCAACACGTCACAGAAGCACCCATTATAAGACAGTAACCAGCAAACATTTATCAATCATCTACTACACTGTGAGTAAGACAATACCTGAACTCTCACAAAGTTTCTCCAACTAAGTAATAGCACATAAACACGGTACCAGACACACTCAGAAATGTATTGGAAACTGAGGAAATTGCTTGGAATGCAAAATTTGAGAGTTGCCTGATCACATCCCATTACTTGTTCACTGAATTTAGTCAGTAAGCTTCAGGTCTTTGCAAACAAATCCTTACAATTGAAAATTGAGTCCTGCTCATACCTCTAATTTCCTTCTTAGCCCTCCTGTATTATAAGGGAGAGGGTAGAGAGGAGGGAGAAAGGGCTTGCCACCATATTTTTCACAGCATTATAAATTTACGCATTAGGTTTATTCAATTAATAGTTGTTTTAACAGGTCAGACTACTCCATCACTAACTGAACCTTTCATTCATTTAAAATATCATTCCCTCATTTAATATTCTTTAAGAGGATTTCAGTTGAGCAAGAATATTTAAAATGTGGCATCATAAATCTACTCTTTTAATGAGTTTATTCCTTTTTAAGGAATTAATTAAACTTGGTTGTGGAAGAGAGATATACAGTAAATGGATAAAGTAGTGTCCAGGCAAAAGGTTAAGGACTTGTAATCATTAAATGAAATGAAACTCATTCTAAAGGCACCTCATTAATGGGAAATCTTCTTCCCTTGCATGCACCAACAACAAGTTCATTACCCAATGAACTTCTACTTATCTGAGATGACTATTTTTTTCTGTAAAAATTTTTCTAAAAGATGACTTTATTCCCTCACTTCCAGATACATCCATATTTGCATTGAAAGCTCCTGGTGCTGTGTAGAAAATGGCCATGAATTTTGCAAATTCAGTGAAGAAGATGCATCCTTCAGTAGGTTAGGTGGGGAAGGTAAAGGACTTAAGCAGGAAGACTGGTTAGAGAGATGAATTCTTGCAAGGGTTGGGGTTTGGGGAATGGAAATACCTTGCGAATTTAATTCATAGACAGGGAATGGAAATGGCATTGCCTCACTCAGAGGGTTAATCACTTTCTAATTTGAACTGGCAAATTTTATAATGACACTGTGAAATCAGCAGCATTTTATTGTGTTAATTATCTGCAGGACACTACATCATTACTTCTAATAAATGTAAATGAGATTGTGTCTCCTAGGACAATATACAGACAAGGTGAATTTTTATTGGCTATTTACTGGATTTCAGGCAAATCTCTTTTTCTCCCTGTAAAACATTTTCAGTGTGAATTTTCTGTAGCTTATGAATTCCCTTCTATTTTATTCAATAAAGTTTTTTAAAGGTCATTAAAGTTCTCCTTAGCTCATTTGAACTCATTTTCCCTCAAAGCAATGTTGAACATTAAATATCATTTCAAGAGCCAGCCCAATCAACCAAGACTTTGGGATTTGAAAGTCCAACCATCATAATAATTAAATATTAAGCCTTTCTCTGCTTTCACCCTATTTAGAGCTGCTTTGTACCTTTCTCAAGACCAGATGGAATGTTTCTAAAAGCCTGCCTGCCAATCATTCACTCAGCTGAACTTGTTCGCTACTAGAGAGATTAAGTACAGTAGGAAAATATCACTAGTGTTAGTAGAAAGCAAACAGAGCAGATTCTCCCCCTTCCTCAGCGGACAAACACTAAACTTAGAAATATTCAGTCCTGTGTTTTCCCACCATTCCGACATTTAAGTCTGCTGGTCCTTAGAGGATTTACAGTTGGAAGGAGCCTCGCAAATCATTTAATTCAGTCCCTTCATTATATAAATGAGGAAACTAAAAGCCAAAGAGGTTAGGTGATTTTATCCACATCAGCCAGAATTGGAATCCAGGTACTCTAGTTCCATATTTGGAGCCCTTTCTACCATATTGTTTTGCATCATACTGATGATTCCGTTTTTTCCACACTTTGCTTCTCTTCCTTCCTTTTGAGGTCCACTTCTACCACTTCTAAATCTAGCTATATATCTATATCTATATTTCAGGGCAAATCATATATGGTTGGTTGTTGTCCTTCGTTCTCAAGGAGGACCAAAATGATATCACCATGATAAGGTTTCGATGTGTCCGACTGTGACTGATCAGATCAATATAAGCTCGGATTGGGTACAGATAGTTCACGTGAACATTTGGGATGGATACTCCTAACTTTCCTTTGTGTTGTTTCAATTCCTTTTTGCTCATGGAATACAGCCCCCTTTCTGAGGTGGGCACACCATGCTGAGCAGCCCTATGCCAGTGTCTCCCATGCCACATAATCAAATCCAAAGTTCTTGAGTGTCCTTATATCGCTTCTTATGATCACGATGTGATTGGTGGCCCCTTGGGAGTTCTCCATAGAATAGTCTTTTTGGCAAGTGTACATTTTGCATAAACAACATGGTCAACCCATCAGAGTTGCACTCTATGAAGCATAGTTTGAATGCTTAGCAGGTTAGTTTGAGCAAGGACCTCAGTGTCTGGCACCTTATCCTGCCAGATGATCTTCAGAATCTTCCTAAGACAGTCCAAATGGAAGCAATTCAGTTTCCTGGCATAGCACTGGTAGACTGTCCATGCTTCACAGGCATACAACTAGATATAGACATAGATAGAGATGATGAGATAGAGATAGAGACAGAGATAGATAATTTTTCCCTCCTCCACACTACTTACTATAGCATGCAGGGGTAACCTTGGATTCTAGATGGTTATTCTAACATAGCACAAGTCTGATCCTAACAAGCTAAAAGTTAGGATTTTGAATATGGACCAGGTGACGTATTGCTCACGATTCATCTGAAGACCAGATGAATCTAAGTTCACCACCAAATGGTTGGCTCAGAAAGAGTACCTATACCTATGAAAAGACAAATCTTTCAAATAAGAATTACCATGTTTCCTACAGAGGTTGAAAGATGGAAATTAAGTCAATATCAGTCTGTTATTACTTAGTAGTAGATCTTAAAAACAGAGGAAGAAGCTGAAAGTAATGGATGAAATAGCTACTGAGAAACAACTATTTAACAAGCATGTAGTAGTTAGTAGGTTAAAACACCTATTTAGAGTTTAGATTTGGAAGGGATGTTAGAGGCCATCTACTTCAACTCCCTCTTTATAAATGAGGGAATTAAGCAACTTCTTCAAGGTCACAGAGGGAGCAGGTAGCAGAGCTGGGATTGGAACCAGGCGTCTCTTGCGTAATTCAGTGCTCTTTCTGCTTCACTACATAATTTTTTTAAGTGGCAAAAAAAAAAGGTAGAATAACATGTCTGTGGTTCCTGATTTTGGAGAGGCTGAGTCTGGTGGATCACTTGAATTTAGAAATTCTGAGCCATAGTAAGGCTAAAGTCAACTGAGTGTTTGCACTAAGTCAAGCTTCAATGTTGTAAGCCCCTAGAAAACCAGAAGGCTGACTAAGGAGAGGATACTATTTCAGGTCAAAAATGGAGCAAGTCAAAACTTTGGACCAATTAAAAGCAGTGTAGGGCTTAGGGGTGGTCACTGTGCTTCTGGTCTGGATGAGGTAGGGAGATGGGAAGGGAAGCGAAACAAGGGAAAGCAAGGATATTGAGACTTCAAAGTTTATCAAGTCCAAACCCCTTCAAGATTATTTTTCTCAGGATCATTGCAAGTATAAGAGCCAGAATCTGAACTTCGATCCTGACTCCAGAGCCACACACAGCTCATTCCACTTTACCATGATGCCCTTGATGTCTCTCAAGTGATAGATAAGATTTGGGCATGTGTTGAGGAAACATGCTGAGTAAGTAGGATAGAACAATCTGTGCATTCATAAGGGGGGAAATTATTCCATATTCATCAAGCATTTAGAATCTTCCTATTATATATGTACCCTGTGCTTCTCTGGGTATGCCCAGATCTAACATGGAGATATCCTTGAGGAACATTTTGAATATGCCCAGCTGACCAGGCATGGAGCCCACTGCATCTGCTCCAGTGTGCGTGTGGGGGAGTAGGAGTAGTCTTCTTTAATTGGCTACCTGCATCTTTAAAACTGACAAAACTGAGTTATTCACTCTTTTCTCAGCTGCATTCTTCTGTCATCTTCTATTTTCTCTTCCTTTTATCACATGCATCCAGAAAGTGAAGATCCCAGGTCAACCACAGCAAGGACACTATGAACTGAAACCCTGCAAGATAAAGGACTTTCCTTCCCCTACTTTCTTTTTTACCCTATCTCCAAGAAATGGAAATGTTATGACCGCTGGCCCATGAAGTGCCAGGTTTAGTATCCACCCTGCTCTGGTGCTGGCAGTGACTTACATCCTGTTTTGGATATTATAACATTGTATCATGTTTTATTTGATTTTGCACAGTCCCTCCCCACCTCTGAGAGTGCTGTATGAAGGATGCTTAGATACAGAGGGTCATTTAGAGTAAAATCTAGCTAGTGTTATTTGGAAATTAACCAGTGAGATGCCACAGCATGGGGAAAACCAATGATTCCCTTGAGTTGGTGGAAAAATTAGTAACTCATCTGAGGTAACAGCTTTATCTACATTTGCATAAGGTAAAAATCCTCTTAGATTCACCCTGAATGCAGTAAATATGTCTTTAGAACTTAAATATTTTCCTCCCATAATGTTTTTGAGTATTAGAATGCCAGATACTCTCTCCTTCATTATTTCTACCTTTTTCCCCCCACCCTCCGTTTCTCTTCTCCCCTTCTCTGTGTCTGTATATCTGTCTCTCTGTCTCTGTCTGCCTGTCTCTCTCTAGCTTCTATTTCCCTTCATTTATTACAGATGAAATATTAAACCTCTTATCCATCTGTATAAAAGCCTTTAAGCTCCTGTATCTTGTACTTTCTGCAGTACTAGGTATGCAAGAATGGTTCATATTTGTGATTATTATTGCTGTTACTAGTGCTATTACAGTAAAATAGCAGTAATGTGTTGTATACAGACTAGGATACTCTAGCACTCAGTATGCATTTATTACAACCTGTCTGAGTTAAAAGTGCAAGTTTCATCAATGAGGATTGAGGCCACTGGGCTCCTAAAGTGATCTCAGCAAGACTCTGAAGGGTGTGTTCTAATTACTTGGGAAGGAATGAATAAAAGGGCAGAAGTACTAAGGGAGATTCGCAGCATGACTTGTAGCATAAGCATTATACTGAAACCAAGATTCATAGAATCTACAACTCCAGTGCTGTGTGACTTTGGGCAAACCACCAAACCTTTCTGTGCCTTAGATTCTCACCTAATAAAATGTTAGGGTGACGCTACAGAAAAGTACGCTGCAGTTAGAGTCAGAGGATCTGAGCAGGTGGTGATATAGTGATACACCACTGGACTTGAAAGTCAGAAGATCTGGGCTGAATCCTGCCTCAGACCCTTGCTTGATGTGTGACCCTCATTAAGTCACTTAAACTCTCTATACCCCAATTTACCCATCTATAAAATGAGGGTATTGAACTCTGTTACCTTGAAGACTCTTTAATGGCTGTAAATCTACAGTCCTATGGTTCAGATCCCAGCTTTTCTACTCACTACTCACTGCCTGTTATGCTGGCCAAGCAGCTTACCCCTTTTCTGGGCCTCAGTTTTCTCATCTGGAAAATGAGAGGGTTGAACCTAATAACCTCCCATGGCCCCAGTTTTCTCATCTAGCAAGTGAGGAGGTTAGGCTAGAAAGTCTTGGAAACAAAGGACATCCCTTTGTCTCTACTGAAGGAGCGCATGTGTTAAATGTCTGTGCTATCTATTCTATCCTGTGCCTTAGAGATTAAGTAATTTACCCAGAATTACATAGCCACAAAGTGTCTGAGGCAGGATTCAAACTCCTGTTTTCCTGTCTTCAAATTCAGCATGTTGGAGGTGAAGGGAGCCTGAGGTGCAATATTGCCTGAGCAATAGGGATGAGATGGTTTACTCCTGGTAGCTGTGGGGAAAGAGAACTACAACCTATTTTCTCTCTCTCTTTCTCCCTGTGACTCATAAAGAAACACCCAAGGCAGCTCAGTGCTGCTGTGGATAAAGCACCAGCCCTGGAGTCAGGGCTAAATTCAAATGTGAGTTCAGGCACTTGCTAGCTGTGTGACCCTGGGCAAGACACTTAACCCTGATACTCCCACTATACCTCCCCAGAAAAGAAATCCCCCAACTTGCTCCACACCATCCTTTCTCCAGGGCTTCCCCCTTTCCTCCCTCCTTCCAGGAAGAGCAGCCTGTCTCCTAACTTCCCTTTGCAAACATTTTCCTCGGGAAGGGTAAGAAGTAATCCCAGTAGTACTTTGAAAAGTTGAACTATCAGTGGTGTCAAACTTAAATAGATATGGGGGCCACTAAACTGTACGAAAAGCTGGTGCAGAATGACTTAGAAAACCACATATTAACATTATCTATGTTCTATAATATTTTATTTATTTTTAAAAAATATTTCCCAATTACATTTTATTTTGGTTCCCAGGTACTCAATAGTGTTATGAGTTTGGTTTAACCCCTCTGAACTATGTGATCTTCTGTCCCTGAAATTCTGTTATTTAAGCTGTTATACTGACACATTCTCTCCTTATCTTACTTATTTCTAGTTTTATTCCTCATCAGTTATAAAGTTTATTAGCAGGCACAGATGCTTCTTGCCAAAGTTAGTCCTACAACTTACCCAGGAACTGAAAATGTTAGTTATGGCTTGATTATCTCTAATATCTCTTCCAGCTCAGATCTAGGACTATGATGAAATGATCCCTGCAAGACCTTGGAGCACTGACCTTCTGTGATCAATAATATTCTCTAATGAGTTTGCATGACTACAATATTGGTCAAACTAAGGTGGCTGTAAACTCTTTTAAGACAGGGACTGTGTCTTTTTGTTCCTCCATGGATACTGACAACATTTCAAGGCAGATAATAGGCATTCAATAAATATTCCATTAAATGGCTGCCGAAGGAAAGAGCTATAACTAGCCTCCTGAGCACCTGGGGCAAATTCAGTTGAACAAGACTGAGGGGAGTAACACTCAGTCTTACAGAGAGGCAGATAGACAGACACAGACCGAGAAAGAGACAGAGACAAAGACAGAGGCAGAGAGACAGAGACAGGATCAAGGAAACAAAAATAAAGACATAGAGCCAAAAAAAGAAACAGAGACACAGACACAGAGATATAGTCAGGCTAGTTAGTTAGGATGGTAGAGGTGGGCAGCCTCCTCCTGTTGCCCCTGATCTTTGCCAGTCCACAATTCTGCTTTCTTACCTAGTTCCAGGTCCTACACCCTTTATCCCCTATACCTCTCAACTGTCATCCAGTTGTAGGCTCAAGGAAGATTAAAAGGTATGAAAATGGCAGTGTACAGATTGTTGCAGGGAATTAATATGTCCCCGAGAAACACGTAATTGGGATAAAGCCATGACTACCCCCAGCCTACACTTTTCAACATAATTATGTGATCATTAATAGAGGGTTTATATTGTACATATGGCTCAATATGATCAGAAAAGAAAAAAAATATTCTGCTATAGCCTTAAGCTATCATCCTATACCTCTACTCACTCTCAACTAAACCCAGAAAAAGCTGTCTATACACTAATTCCACTTTCTCAGCTGCTCGCAATCTGGATGTAATACCCATCATGTGACTGTAACAATTCTCTCCACAATCACTATTGCTCTCTTTAATACTAAATCTACTGGCTTTTCCCCAGTCTTCATCCTTTAGGACCTTTCTGCAGTGTTTAATGTTGTTGACTACCCACTCTTTCTGAATATTCTCTCCTCTTTGAGTTTTTGCAGCACTTCTCTCTCCTGGTTCTCTTCCTATGTGACCAATTAGTCCGTCTCAGTATCCTCTCCAGGGTCATCATTCATCGCTTGGCTTCTATGACTTACCTACAATTGGGCTTTGTCCTCCACTCACTTCTTTCTCAACACTCTCCCTAGAAATCTTATATTCTAGGAGTTCCGTCACTCTAATGTATATGGCACCCAAATCTTTATATCCAGGTCTTAGTTTTCTGTCCAATCTCATAACTCCAATCGCTTTTAAGATATCTCCACTACAACACATCTAGAACAAAATTACTTATGTTTCCCATTAAATTCAGCCCTCCTCACAACTTTTCTATTTCTGTGAAGGAATCTGCCATTTGTCAAAGTGCCCAGGTTCACAAACTTGTAGTCCTCCTCCCCATATCCAATTACTTGCCACCCCGGGTTGTTTCTTTCTCCAAGTCATCTCCCACCTTCATCTTCTTTTTTCCTTGCGCTGTAACAACTCAGATTCAGGCCCTCATTACATTGCATCTAGATTATTGTAATTGCTTCCTTATCAGTCTCCCTTATGAGTCTCTCCCCTCTCTAATCCATTCTCCACACAGCTTCCCAAGTGGTTTTTCTAAAACATAGGCCTGATCACATCACTCTCTTGCTCAAAAAGCTTTAGTTGTTCTCTATTGCCTTTAAGATAAAATAGAAACTCTTCTATTTGGCATTGGAACTCTTTCACAGTTTGCCTCCAACTTCTCTTTGCAGGTTGATTACACATTATTCCACTTCATGTAGTCTTTGTTCTAGTCAAACTGACCTACTCATCATTCCCCCTGGATGACATTACATTTCCCACTTCTGTGTCTTTGTGTAGTCTGTACTCAATGTCTAAAATGCTCACTTTATTAACCTCTAGCTCTTGGAATCCCTAAGTCCTTTCAAATCTCAGTTCATAGTGCTATCGCCTATAAAATGTCTCTCCTGATTTCTCCAAGATCCAGTACTCTCCATCACCAAGTATAACTACTGCAATTACCTTGAATTTATTTTATGCATTTTGTATTTCCTTTATGCATATTTGTATTTTATGCATTTTATGTTATACTAATAGGAGTATATAGTTTCTTCTCAATAGAATGTATGCTTCAAGGGAGGGCACATACTGTATTGTCTTCTATCCCCAAGCACCTACAACCATGTCTGGCATACAACAGATTAACTGACGATGCTGAATTTTAAAAATACCTTCCAAAGGGGGTGGAGCCAAGATGGTAGCCCATAAAATACCTGTAAAAAATGAATCTAAACAAATTCTAGAGCAGCAGAAGTCACAAAATAACACAGTGAAAGAGATTTCCAGCCCAAGACAGCCTGGAAAGCTGACAGGAAAGGTCTACCACATCAGAGTCAGAGTGGTACACAGTCCAGTATTGGCCATAGACAGGATTGGAGCAGGCATCAGGGCACAGAATCATAGGCAGCTGCTGTGGTTCCCAGATTTCTCAGTCCACAAACACCAAAGATGGTTTCAAAGATCAGTAAGAAAGCTCTTTCATCTCCATGAAAGGGGAGCATGGTCCAGTTCCAGCCCCAAGGCAACAGCAGCGACTGAGGCAGCAGCTTTCACTTTTGGAACCCTTGGCCTAAAGACCTTGGGGGAATCGAGCAGCTGATCTGGGTCTCATTCCTGAGTGGCAGTCCTGGGGTGAGGAGGAGTGGTGGCATGATGGAGTTAGTGGCCACTGTGGAGAGGGAATCCTACTCATATTTCCAGGGCAGAAAAGAGTGGTTTTAGTTGCTCACAGACTACAGTGCAGGCCAGGAGAGGAGTAAATTCCTCTCCCTTCATTGTGCCACTTTGAAGGAACTGAGAACTTACAGGTCCCTAGAGATATCTCAGAGAGCAGCTGCACAAATGTCTGAAGCCTAGGGTAGTATACCCTCCACTTGACAAAGGACTCAAAAATCAAGTAGCTGGCTGAGAAAATGCCCAAAAGAGGAAAAAAATAAGACCATAGAAGGTAACTTTCTTGGTGAAAAAGTATTTTCTTCTATCCTTTCTTATGAGGAAGAACAAAGTATATCATCAGAGGAAGACAGTAAGGTCAAGGCTTCTACATCCAAAAATCTCCAAAAAGATATGCAATGGTCTAAGACCATGGAAAAGTTCAAAAAGGATTTTGAAAATCAAGTAAGAGAGGTGGAGGGAAAATTGGGAAGAGAAATGACAGCAATGCAAGAAAATCATGAAAAACTTGCTAAAGGAGACCCAAAAAATGCTGAAGAAAATAACAACTTTAAAATTAGACTAACCCAAGTGGCAAAAGAAATTCAAAAAGCCAATGAGGAGAAGAAAGCTTTAAAAAGCAGAACTGGCCAAATGGAAAAGGAGGTTCAAAAGCTCGCTGAAGAAAATAGTTCTTTAAAAATTAGAATGGAGCAGATGGAAGCTAATGACTTCATAATAAACCAAGAAATAATAAAAGAATACCAAAAGAAAGAAAAAATAAAAGATAATGTGAAACATCTCATTGGGAAAACAACTGACCTGGAAAAATAGATCCAGGAAAGATAACTTAAAAATTATTGTTCTACCTGAAAACCATGATCAAAAAAAGAGCCTAGACAACATCTTCCAAGAAATTGTCAAGGAAAACTGCCCTGATACTCTAGCACCAGAGGGTAAAATAGAAATGGAAAGAATTCACAGATCACCTCCTGAAAGAAATCCCCAAAGGAAACTCTTAGGAATATTGTAACTAAATTCCAGAGTTCCCAGGTCAAGAAAACAATATTACAAGCAGCCAAAAAGAAACACAAGTATCATGGAAATACAATCAGGATAACACAGGATTTAGAAGCTTCTACTCTAAGGGATCAAAGGACTTAGAATATTATATTTCAGAGGTCAAAGGACATAGGATTAAAACCAAGAATCACCTACCCAGCAAAACTGAGGGGGAAAATGGAATTTCAATGAAATGGAGGACTTCCAATCATTTTTGTTAAAAAGACCAGAGCTGAATAGAAAATTTGACTTTCAAATACAAAAATCAAGATTAACATGAAAAAGTAAACAAAAAAGAGAAACCTTAAGGAATTCATTAAAGTTGAACTGTTTACATTCCTACATGGAAAGATTTTTTTTGTAAATCATGAGACCTTTTTCAGTATTAAGGTAGTTAGAGGGAATGTGTGTGTGTGTGTGTGTGTGTGTGTGTGTGTGTGTGTGTGTAGATGTCTATGGGTATGTATGGATGTATATATTATATATCTGTAGGTATGTATATGTACATAGGTTTATGTGTGTAGAGGGCTGAATATGAAGGGAGAATACCTAAAAATAAAATTTATTGTTGAGTGGAATGCACAAGGAGTAAGAAAAAGGGAGAGGTAGAATGTAGCAAATCATCTCACATAAAAGAGGCAAGCAAGATCTTTAAAAATGGAGGGGAAGAAGAGGGAAATGAAAGGAAATAAGTGAGCCTTGATCTCATGAGATCTGGCTTAAGGAAGGAATGACACATACTCAATTGGATATGGAAATCTATTTTATCCAGCGGGAAGGGATAGGAGAGGGAAGATAATAGAAGGGACAGTAAATTGGGGAAAGGAAACATTATTAACATTATTAGCAAACATTATTGTGGGAGGACAGGTCAAGGGAGAGAGTGGAATAAATGGAGGGCAGGATAGGACAGAGGGAAATGTGGTTAGTCTTTCACAACATAACTATTATGGAACTGTTTTGCATAACTACAAATGTATGACTGATACTGAATTGCTTGTTTTCTCAATGAGGGTAGGTGGGGATAGAGGAAGGGAGAGAATATGAACTCAAAGCTTTAATAATGAATGTTAAAAATTGCTTTAGGATACAACTGGAAAATAAGATAGACAGGTAATGGGGTATAGAAATCTATTTTGTCCTACAGGAAAATAGAGGGGAGGGGGATAGGAGAAAGGGGGGTAATAGAAGGGAAGACAGACTGGAAGAAGGGGTGAATGGGGTGCATGCTGTCCTGGGGTGGAGGCTGGGAGAGATGGGGAGAAAGTATTGAATTTAAATTCTTGTGGAAGTGAATGTTGAGAACTGACAAATAAATAAATAATTTATTTTTAAGAAAAAAAGGACTTCTAAGCCTAAAGAGTAAGAGCATTCAAAGGAAAAAAGTATTCTTTGCTAAGATTTTCTCACATGAAATGTGTTTATTTTGCACCATGGTTACAGTAGTAATGATCCCAAAATCCCAAAGTCTCACAATAACTAGTATTGGGGCTTGGATAGGGGAGTCTCTAGTAAAATTGAAGAATTCCCCAATCAAACTGACAGGACACAAGGAACTCTAACTTTTTGGTTGACTGAGGACACTCTTTGAAACTAAAAATCAATTACTCACCAACTAGAGTTCTTAACTCTTAAGAATTTTGTTCTTCATTTCTGCTTTCTTCCAAAATGTGTGTGTGTGTGTGTGTGTGTGTGTGTGTGTGTGTGTGTTCATGAAGGTGGAAGGCAGGTGATAAAGGATGGATTTCTTCCTTCCACTCTTACTTCTATGAGATGTAGCAATGTTAACTTATAGCTGAAACACACCTTAGGTGTGGGCAGAGGGAGTGTTCAGGGACATTGTTCCTGAACACCAACTTCTTATGTGTAGATGACAGGGGATTTTGAATTTCTTAAGCATGATCTCAGAATCTAGCCTTCTAACAGAGGAAGGTATTCTGGGCAGCATCAACTTTCAGAATTGTCTTAGTCAATATTCCTGAGTTTCAGAGTCCTAAACCCGACATCAAGAGACTATTCCTTGATGTAGCTTATTCTTTGGAGAAGGAAGAAGACAGTTCACATTGTTCCTGCACAGAGACTTATTTGGATCCAAAAGTCAGTGAACAACTCAGATATTTCAATTTTGTTGAGATGGGGGATCACCATATTCAGTAAACTGCAAAGCATGCTTACTTTTGGGGGGGTGGGAAGGGAGAGTCTAAACATAGAGTCATAACAATGCAAGTCTTAAAGAGAATGTATAGGATTCTCCTGGAAAGACGGGTTTACCAGAAGGCCAGTGGGTTGTCCCCCAGCACCAATCTTAAATTTAGCTCTCTTCTTAGGTGTGGTTAATGAACCATTTGCCTTATTCTTCTGTGTCTGCTCATGGGTTTCTGTGAATCCTTGTTTATTTTCGTGGGGATGAAATGAAGGTTGTCCCATACTCAAAACTTTTTGAATGTTGGTTGCTTGTACAGGATTTGGAGACCCTGCCACTCACATTTGGGGACATCTTTGACATGGTATCTAGGTGGTGTAGTGGATAGAGTACTGGTTTTGAAATCAGGAAAACTCATCTTCATGAGTTCAAATCTGGCCTCTGTCACTTACTAGCTGTGTGACCCGAGGTAAGTCATTTAACCTTATTTGCCTCAGTTCCTCATCTATAAAATATGCTGAAGAGGGAAATGGCAAATCACTCTAGTATCTTTGCCCCCCAAAAAACACAAAATGGGGTTATGAAGAATCAGACACAATTGAAATAACTCAACAACAACTTTATTTGGATTTATTGAATTAATTCAGGTGGTAGCAAATGAAGATTAACCCTTTTAGGTTGAACCTTCAGGATAAAAGATAGTCCATGTGAGCCTTTGGGGGTGTCCCAGGCTATGAGTCACTTTAAAGAAATCCTTCCCCAGGGGTCCCAATCAAAGTCTCATAACTACTGCAATTTAAAGAGATTCTGCTCCCTTTTTTTTCCTTGATATTACTTATTGCTGATCTACTGATCTTAATACTTTTATTACTCCCTCAGTTTATTTACTGATTGTCCTGTACTGACTTTTCCTGAACCGGTTGAGATCTTGCCAGCTGTAAGGGCCACTCGAATATTTAAGGATTCTTAAACTGAGATGTCTTGATTTCAGTTTGATGATACCCAAACTTGACTGGTCAGGACTGAACCTTCCCAGCTCCCCTGGAATAAGCTTCTTAAACCTTTTCCCTACGAAGCATCTGTAAACAGTTGAAGGTCATGATTGTTCACTCTGCACGATCGATATGCCATTAAATTGTGACAAAAAGGACTGCCAGACTATTAAGGCCTCTCTCATACCCTCAATAATCCTGATAAAGTGATGAACTGTTTTAACCTCACTGGCTCCTATTGCTAACCACCTAGAAACCCCCTAACTGCTGAGATAACCCTTCCTGCAAAGTCGAGATGACCCACAAATGACAGATGCTGCTTCTGTAGGTGTTTTCTCATCCCTTGCTATTGTGGAATTTTCTTTTCCCTTTTTTTTGTTTGTTTTCCTTTTTCACCATCAGTGTAAAGTCTAATACCAGGCTTTTCTGCTTTAGTACCACTCTATAGTTCAAAACCAGTCTTTGTGTAGGGCTCAACCAGCTTTCTAAATGCCCTCTTTGAACTAATGGAAAAAATCCATTTGCCAGCCAGTGCTGAAGAAGGGTGTGGGAATATTTGAATAGACTT
Source organism: Notamacropus eugenii (assembly GCF_028372415.1). NCBI lineage: Eukaryota > Metazoa > Chordata > Mammalia > Diprotodontia > Macropodidae > Notamacropus > Notamacropus eugenii. Next base: position 69,288,136 of record NC_092872.1, read on the forward strand.
GGATTCCCCTCTCCTTCAACCCAGCTGGACCCAGAACAGATAATGACACAAGGCTAGTTCAAATCCAGACACTTCAGGAAACTTGGCACAAATTGTATAAGCTTCTGGCATGTTTTTTGTAAAATTCTCAGTGAAATCAACATATTCTGATCAGGAGCAAATACATATTAGTAAACATAGATAACCAAAGTCTGTGAACTGATTAAAATCTCTGTGGGACAAAAGTTCCTTAAAATAGCTTCAAAAACATACGTGTAGACCAATTTAGGTCTAACATCAAAGTTATTGGACTGGATCATGGCATTATCACATTAAGATCATGGGGCTAAGACTGACATCGTCATTATCGGCACGTTAGCAAATATCCAGCACATTTAAGAAATCAGCACGTCTGTGTTTAATTTGATAATGGTGATATCTCCTTATTAACACTAATATCATTTGTCTAATATATGAAAACATCTTTTTCCTATTTGGAATTCTATAACAGTCATTCTGTTTAATGTTGAAATTAGTTTAACTCATTTCTAAACTTCTAAGCCTAATAACAAACACACATATTATTATTCCCCAGCTATCTCATAAACAATTAACCTAAGAGAAAATGAACAATTTTTATCTTCCCACTCATAATAAACATGTATTCCAGTAATTAGACAATAAATGTTCCTAGAATGGACTTCATATTTGGGGCAAGTGTGCATACCATAATAAATCTGAAATTTTTTGCTTCCAAGGTTTCTTTTGATGTTGGCTAGTTGCAAATAGGCCTCTGGGGTTGAAAATGACCTTTTATGGCCTTGTTTATCTGATTTGCAAGAGTCAGTCAATTAGCATGTTTTGCAGGAAGACTTTAGCCTTATCTTAGGTTTGGCCCAAAATTATTTATTACATCAACAAAACATACCTTGCATAAGGAACTGAATCCTTGAAGCCAGAAGGAACAGAAAAGGAAGCCAATTTAGGATGATCAGTACCCATTAGCTCTTGCCTGTGTGCTTTCCTTTAGCATATTAACGGCATCATCGAAAAAAAGTACAAGGTAAAGAGCAAAGCTTTAGGTCAATAAAATCATTCTCTGAACCCTCCTACCCCACTCTGTGCCATGATAACTGGTTTATTAATTTAAAATCCCCTGCATGCGGCTTAGACATCCTCTCTTCTATTCTGAAATTAAACAAAGAAATTCTCTTGAAGGATCCCCAAACCAAACTGACTTTTCTCTCCCTGATTTTCCTTGTTCTCAAACTGAAGTTAATCCTGGCTTTAGATTAGAGACTTTGAATACAATCCCAAAGATGTGGAGTCTGGAGATAATAGATATGCTTGGGGAAAAAAAACCACTGAAACAGAGAGTCTTATCTCTGCCTCTGTGCTGATATTTACCTATGCCCATTGACAGAATTATTTAGAAATGATAGGGTGTTTGGACTTTCACCATCTTTAATCCCTTTCACTTGATAATTGATAGCTGATTTCCAACTCCATAAGGACGACTATTAAAGTCAAACTTTAGTTGGATTGTTGTCAGAAGCTAGACACTTCTACGCTTAGCAAGAGTCTAGACAGCTAGGCTGCACAGAGAAGATAGAGTGCTGCCCTGGAGTCAGGAAGATTTGATTTCAAATATGGCCTCAGACATTTACTGTGCGACTCCGAACAAACTATATAACCTCTCTCTGCCTCAGTTTTCTCAGTTGTAAAATGAGAAAAACAATAGGGTAGTACCTACTTCAAAGAGTTGTGAGATTCAAATTTGTAAAGCACTTGGCACAGTGCCTGGCATATGGTGCTTAATAAACATTTGTTCTTCTTCTAAGGAAACTACTTCTTATTCTGTAGCCCATTGGCAAAATGACACAGCAGGTAATCCAAACCTGGCACTACCATACAGTTTATACTAACCGTATCAAATGTGTAAATCAGTCTGGAGCATAGGATCATATATTCGCAGTTACAAGAAATCTCCAAGGTCACCTATTTTATACTCTCATTTCAATAGAGGAGGAAACTGAGGCTAGAGATACTGAATAGTTTGCTCAAGGCCACATAGATAATAAGTCTCAGATGGTATTTGAAGACAAGTCCTTTGACTTCCAATTCAATCAATAAATTCTTGTTGATTGATTGTTACTTGATCACATCCTTCCTATAATTTAATGGATTAAGTTTTAGAGAGTTGCCTGAAGCTCAGAAAGGTTTTGATTTGTCCATGGTCACACAGCTAATAAATGTCAAAGATGACATTTAATTTCTACTCTTTCTGACTCCAAGTTTGTCAGTCTATCTAGTATATCATTTAGCAAATATGTCATAAAGAACAAATTTTCCTATTATTCTCATTATTTATGCAAAAATATAATAGTTTCACCAAATAGAAAAAAATTGCTATATTAAGGAGCAAAATAACTTGGCTTAATCCCTTTTCTGCTAAGCTAGATAGTATAAATTTAGGTTATTCAATTGATCTCTCTGGGTCTCAATTTTTGTTTTCAAGTTAAATATGTAAAATAATTAAAGTTGGACTTAAAAATCTTCCTTGTTCTAAAATTTTATGATTCTCATCATTGAATGGTTTATTTAAAATATTTTGTTTAGCTCAGAGAGGTTCAAAAGAAGGAGCTCTATTGATGGGAACACTCCTTTCTCTGAAGCAATCATGTCAGTTTCTCTATTTCCTTCCACAATCACTCCTACCTTTAATTTCATGTATTCATTTCAATACTTCAAGTATCTTTGAGTTCATAAAATGACTACACTATCCCCCAAAATAGGTCTCCATGCTTGAATGTGGTCTTAGATATTTGCTATGACCAAAAAAGGTAGAAATAAAAAGGAAGAATCACTCTGGGTCAATCTGGTAAAGAGTCTCTCTAAATCTTACTAAATAATTGACATCTAGTGAAGGCATGAATAAACCCATAATCTAATCTTTTGCAATTTGTTACATCTTCCCAGAATCTTTTTCACCATAGGTATAGTCTTGAAGAACCAAAGGATATCTCAATGCCACATCGGGAACTTGGAAAACAGGACTGTAGTGTAGCAATCCCTATACACTTAAAACAAAATAAAACAACACACACTCACACACACACACACACACACACACACACACACACACCCCAACAACCACATATGACTCTAAATAATAAAAATTCTGGCAAAGATAGTATTTTGGTAAAGTGCAAGGGTCATGTTGTGGCTTATTTTACTCTAAATCCTCCTTGTTTTGAATAAGATAACTATAAACCATATATTTACATGCATCTTGGGAGGTAGGGCTGATGTCAGTAAATTTGCTCCCCGTAGGTTGCATCCCATCCAGCTGTTATTATAGTTGATCCACTCCTATTTTCACATGTCAAACTGAGCCTTTTGATGTCAGCATTACTTTCTATTTTGTTTTTAGTGCTTAAGAGTTTCCAGCTGGCCCTGGCCCTGTAGTTGTATTGAGATCTGACACCAGCCCTGGGTCATATTGCTCTGTTCTGCAGTTGTCTAAACAATATCCAGGTGACCTCATTCATCTTGACAACCAAACCAAAGACTGTTGTCCCACATGTCTAAAGTTCTTTGGCCACTCTTCATGTTCTTCATGGCCATTCTTGGTGCTCACTTCCAGGCAACAGATGTGGTTGATTTCCCCTTTCAATGGGGCAATTGCTTTTAACCAGCATCACCATCTTCTGTCTATTTGGAACCAAGAAGAAAATTTTCTTATTTTTATTATCACCCAATCTTGCATGTCTTTTATTCTCCTTCAGGACAGATAACATCTTAGAGCTCAATCATTAGCAAATTGGTTTGGGGGTTCTAAACACATTTGAGAGTAATGATTCAACATTTATAGGGCACTATGGTTTTGCAGTTTTTCTTCTAATCCTTAGGAATTCTTTATAAGACAGATGTCTGTTGTTACCTTCGTTTTATACATGAGGAATCTAAAGCGCAGAAAGGATGAGGAACTTGCTCAGTCACCCACTAAGTCTTCAGTCTGTAGTCTGTCCTCTCTCTCTCTCTCTCTTTCTCTCTCTCTCTCTTTCTCTCTCTGAATCTGAGTCTGTCTCTTTGCCTCTTTCTCTCTCTGTCTCTGTGCCCTGTCTCTTTTCTGTCTTTCTCTATGTCTCTCTGTACATCTCTGTCTCTGTCTGTCTGTCTGTCTGTCTGTCTGTCTGTCTGTCTGTCTCTCTCTCTCTCTCTCTCTCTCTCTCTCTCTCTCTCTCTCTCTCTCTCTCTCTCTGTGCAACCCTGCCTTTGTTCTGTCTCTGTCTCTCTCTGTCCCTCTTTCTCTGACCCATCTCTGTTTTATCTCTCTTTGTCTCTATCTCTCTCTATGTCTCTGTCTCTATGTGTCTCTGTGTCTGTCTGTCTGTCTGTCTGTCTGTCTGTCTGTCTCTCTCTCTCTCTCTCTCTCTCTCTCTCTCTCTCTCTTCTTCCTCCAACAACTTTTACAAAATATTTTGTCTATGGATCTGACATCTATAGAGAAGGCCTGTCAGGGCATGTGTTATTGCCCATGTGCTAATTATGCAAATTAATGCCTCATTATAGAGTTCTTTTATAGAAATGTGGCAGAAGGCAATAGATCAAAACAGTCTTCAGAGAAACAATAATTCCTGTTGCCTCTGCGACTGCTCTTGCGGATCCTAAGGAAGCCTCCCAATCAGTGGGCCTCAGACGTGATGTATCAGGATTACTAGAAGCAGCTCCAGAGCAGAATTAGCTATTGTCACAGTTACACTTGTTAGTCAGTGTGGTGACTTAACAGATAGAGTGCTGGGCCTGGAGGAAAGAAGACCTGTATTCAAATCCAGCCTCAGAAATTTACTACCTGAGTGAGTCTGTCTCAGTTTTTTCTCTGTAAAATGAACATAATAATAGTACCTTCTTTCCAGGCTTTTGGTGAGGACCAAATGAGATAATATTTGTAAAAAAAGAAAAAAAAAGCTTAGCACAGTACCTGGAATATAGTAGGTGCTTAATAAATATCCGTTCCCTCTTGTAATTGGGATTCAGTACTCCAACTACATTATTTCTTTGATGAGCCTTGGTTATTTGTATTTTAGCTTTCTTGTTTCCTCAATACACAAATATTCAAAGAATCTTTGATTTTATCAGTATAGAAAACTCCTAGTGTGGAAACTTCCTTCACCAATCCAGATCAAAAGACTTAGTGGATAAGCCCTAGGTAATTACTCAAGCAAGGCAAGCAGAAGTTGTCACTGGTCAGAGACAGGGTTTCAGCACTCTTATCTACTAGTCAGTTTGTTTCCTATTTGAGGGGGTGACCCAGATCCTACCCTTGAGGAATCTCCAGTCTAAATGGAGAAAAAGGATATGCCACTGTAGAATCAATGAGACGCACAGTGCAAAGCACTCATTCTATGTGCAATAAACATAGATTACAACGATAATGGAACCAGCCAAATGTACCTGCCTAGCACTGGAAATATTCCTTCTTAGCACCCCCTGCACCATTTCAGAGAACTGTAGGGATCTATGGAAGAGTTGAGAATCTCTGCTCTAAACATGGTGCTTGGAAATATTATGGTGCAGTGGCAAGAGTGCTAAATTTGGAGCCAAAGAACCTGGGTTTAAATTTTGTCTTTGTCATTTACTAACTGTGGAAGTCTAAGGAAGTCACTTAACTTTTGGAGGACCTCAATTTCCTCATTTGTAAAATGAGATGATTAGATGTGAAAACCACAATAATTCATTTGAACTAAGTACCTATAAGAAACATGAGGTTGGCTATGGGTGGTCCAGTTCATCATTTCTTGATGTCTCATAAAGTCATTAGCTTATATTTGGCCAATTCTAATTTTTAACAAGTAATTTTATTCAGTAAGATTTTGTACTTCTTTTTACCATTTGTCCATGTCTGATTTTTAAGGAGTTATTTTCATTCAGTATGTCTTTCTTGGTGCTTCTTTTACTAAGATATTCTCTTTTCATAATTTTCTTGCATAGCTCTTATTTCTTTTCCCAGTTTGTCCTCTACCACTCTGATTTTTTTTTTAAATTGCTATTTTAAAATAATTCTTCTAGGAATTCTTGTTGGGCTTTTGTCCAATCTGCATTTTTCTTTGAGGTCTTCTGTGTTGATGTTTTCAAGCTATTGTCCTCTGTGTTTGTGTATTGAGATTCCTGTCACCTTAATAACTTTTCATGGTTAGGTTATTGTTGTGGTGGTGGTGGTTGCCATTTGCTCATTATTCTACTCTAATTCTTGGTTTTTTACTTCCTGTCATGTTGGGTTGTGCTCACCTCTGGGGGAGTGGGGCAATGTCCGACCTGACCTTCTGTCTTCTATGTCCTGTTGCTTTTACATCTCAGTCTGGGGAATTGTAAGTTTCTGATGCTTCCAAAGTGATATGATTCAGGAAGAGGTTCACTTGCTGCCCTCTTGGTTTGTATACTGTAAATTTCTGCCTCATTTTGAATCTGTTGGCTTGTGTGTGGTTGAGTTTCCCTAGATTGCTGCTGGACTCAGTCACTGTTAGCCCACTTGGAGGCTCTGCAAGTTCAGAGTAAATGAATGGCTGGCTTCCCCTTGGTTTTATTCTCTTGCCCTGGTTTATTCTATTGAAGGCTTATATGTGTAGCTGTAGGTTAAAACTGAGTCCCCATTTTGCCCTTGGCCTCAGAAATACATAGCTATGTTGCTTGTTCCTTACACAGATAGGAGCCTTGCTTGCTTATGACCAAGAGCACTCCTTTCCAAGACTGAGTAGACAGAGGTTACAGAATTGCTAGTTGGGACATTTTCCTGTACCTAGTGTTTGTATCAAGGTTCCCTGGGATCTTTTTGATCTCTTTTTTTGCTAAGGTATTCTGTCCCTTTACCATCACTGGACTCTGGGATGCTCCCCACTGCTGCTACACACCACTCTGCCTGATCTTTCACTACTACTGGACTGCCCTTCTGACCAATCTTTACCCTAGGGTCCACAGACTTGTCTCTCTTCCTAAGCTGCCTTGGGCTGGAAAAATAACTCACTGTGACTTTTTTCTAGGCTTTCCCAATCAGAATTCAATTTGGTGAGCTTCCTAGGTGCTTGTGAAATAGATTATGAAGGAGCTAAAGCAAAATTTCTATTCCCACTCTGCCATCTTCACTCTGCCCCAGACTGGTCCAGTTTAAGAGAGTTACTCTTCTCAAAGGTAACTCAAATATTACAGACAGCTTTCCTTTAAACACCTATCCTCCATTACTTCCATTGCCCTAAAGTATATTTATCATTCATCTTTAAATCTATAATTTGTACATTTATTTCCAATTAATTCTCATTTTCACATTATATCTCTAAAACAGGATTTTACCAAGGATCTTTTTTTCTCTTGAAAAATAAATAATGACATGGAGAGGCATAGCACTTGAGCCTCTGCTTAGTAGCTCCTATCACTGTGTCTCTTCTGAATGGTGTGATTTTTATCAATTTAGTTAATTTCTGTACTTCCTTTATGTATATCTTAGTCATGCTCAGAATGGAAACCCCCTGAAAGGAGACTGTGATGGTTTTGCTATCATCTGGTACTCCATTATACATAGATTATTGCTAAATAAATACATTTTGGGGATAGCGATCAAATTAGTAAAATGAAACCATTCATATATTCCTATTGTTAGACATAAAGAGGCAGATGTATAAAAGAAGATTGTTTTTGCTTTGCTTTGTTGTTGTTGTTTCTTTTTTCTCTACCATTTAACTGACCAGTATCATGATTTGGTTGGGAGGTCAATGAAAACATTTCCAATGGCGTCACTTCTCTATATAGGACCTAAGAATAAATGAGGTAGCTTCACATTTGTTATACAGTGGCCCCTGCAAGCTCAGTGTCCTCAAGAGTTATTGTGCTACCAAACCTAATCTCCATGGTTAGAGAAACTTTGCATTGTAATAGTCCAATTTCTCTGGTTTGTTAAATTGATGCAGACTGAAGCAAGCTCAATCAGGAAAAGGAAACAAAGGAAAGATGAAGACCTAAGTTAAATGAAAACAGTTTTGATGACCAAGACACTTGACCCAGGAGAGGACATGAGAAAATGAACTTCATTCCCTACATCACGAAGATGGGGAAGGTGCCTATGGGTGTGAAATACAGCATACATTCACAAATGACTTGTTAGGTAGGGAAGACAGAAGGCTCTATTTGGAAACAAGGTGATGCAAAAACAGAAGCTAAAACAATCCATACTAAAAAATTCTCTAGCTTGTGCCTCAGTTAGATAGAGAAAGGGAAGAAAATTAATTGTGTGTGTGTGTTGGTCTCTCTCCCTCCCCCATCCCCTGTCTGTCTTTCTATCTCTTTCTCTCTGTCTCTCTCTTTCTCTCTGTCTCTCTCTGTCTTTCTCTGCCTCTCTCTCTGTCTCTGTCTCTCTCTGTCTCTCTCTCTCTCTCTCTCTCTCTCACTTTAAAAAAAGGAATTTATTGATAAGGCATAGTAAAAACAGTTGACTTCAAAACATTCCCCCATCCCATAATACACATACACCACAACTTTTAGAAGAGATATGACTCAGCATCTAATCTGAATTCATAGAAAGCAATCATTGCTTTCGGTTGTTTGTTTCTGAACCAAACACACCTCTCCAAAGATGACTTTCTTTTCCAGGCATGCACTAAAATATTCTTGAAGACAGGCTGTAATTCTGGATGAAATTTTATCAGTCTAAGTGGTAAATATTAATGGGAGCATTCTGCACCGTGATCCAATTGTAGAAGACAGATGAGATAATGTGTTAATAAAGACTCTTTAACTTCATGTTTGATGTTCTAGGGATTTGTCCCCTAAGGGCCCAGGGCACAGAGAAATGTTTTCCATGGTATCTAACATAGTTCCTAGGACAAATATCACCTATTTGGGGATATGAGAGGGTCCTGGACATATATTTCTTAGTGTCATCCACTTAATAAAATGCTTTTCAAATTGTATTTTCCAAAACCCTGAGGTTCTAAGCAAGGCATGCCACAGTGATTCCTTGTGGGAAAGGGTGGTCATGAAGATAATCAAAATTTTGTTATTTTTTCTGTGCTTCATAAACTCCAAGACATATCTCCAAACTTAGCTCTGAGTGACTTTTGAGTATTTCCAATATCAGACCCATCATCAGAAGATAAAGAATTGCCAGCACTGAAGTTATTCAAAATACTCTGTGACTGATACTCTCTGGAGGCAATTCCAGAACCCCAAGTAGCAATTTCTGTGCTGAGATTAGGCATGGACATAACCTCAGACACTGCGAGGCTGTGGAAGGAGCAGCCTCCTCCTCCTTGGAGGAGAAGCGAAACAGAAGACCAATGGGCCAGAGAAGATTTCATTTAATATATATATGGCCACCCCTGAGTCACCTAGAAGTTGCTATTTTAACTATTCTTGTCAGATAGAGGCTAAGCTTAGTTGTTTCTGTGTTGCTGAAAGCTGCTATGTAGTCAACACTCCAAGAATTTTGGCACCTTGGAAGAAAGCCCCAATTGCCTAATCTAGTTATTGTTCTACTTAGAACCAAGGCAGAAATATCGCAATAAATCTAGCATCTTCCAAGACTATTTTAAAGGAATAACTTATTTGGAGAAAAAATGGCTATGCATCTTTAAAATAAAAAGTGATTACTATATTTCATAGCGACACCTCATGTATAAATAGGAATTCATAGAATTAGAGGCAGGAAGGAATTCTAGAGATGAAAATGTAGCTCTTAATTCTGCAAATGTAAAAAAGCTATGGCAGAGATAATCTACCACAAAGAATTTATTGGAATGACTTTGAACATGCTATTCACCTGACTAAATTATTAGAGCACCTCCCAACTAGTGATGCTCTGTGTGGACTAATTCCTCAATGGTTATCAAACTCCCAAGCCCTCTTCTTTTTCAGACACTGTTCTGTGGAATCTCCAAACTTCTAAGCAGCAAATGTCCTTCCCTAGCACCTGGTACCCACTTTCTCATCTCAGTATAACTCAACCTTATCTCCACAATGTTTCATTCCTTATGGGCCCACCTTTTCCTCTGTGCCTTCTGGAACCCCTGCTCTATAATTAACAAATTTCTTTTCATTTTGGACCTTTTCCTCTCATGAGCCTTCCATGTTCTGGATACCACTGTTACCTTGCTTTCCCACTTGCTCCAATTTAGAGTCCTACATTCTGAGCCCTCTTTTCACACCCAATAAATCATTGGTCCAATATGAGCATTAGCCTCCTTTGTCATTTCTGGAATCTACCCCTAATTCAGATCCTCATGGCTATGGGGTTTTTTTTGTACTTATCTGCTGGATATTCTTCTTCTTTTCTCAATGAATTCAGTACCTGGCTCACTCTGTCTCTCTCTACCTAAACTCTTGTTCTCTCATATTAGGTGATCTTAACATATATATTGTTCCCTTAAATATCCTAATTTCCCTGTTTCTTAAGCTACTCCATTTGCAAGACACTGTCCTATTCTATCTTAGCTAACAATGATATTCACACTTTATCTTGGCATTTTCTACAAGTATTCCATGCTCAAGAACTTGGAAATTTCTTTATCTGATCACAATTTTTTGTCAGGTATTCTTTCCCTGTACTTTATCCTTCTTAAATCTATTCTTTACTCTTACCTCTAGTCCCTTGCCTCAGTACTTTCTCAGGTCATTAACATTTGTCAGGTTACAGTTTCATCTTTTTCCCAGTTTCAATCCTTTAGTACATCAGTTCAATTCTACACTATCTTCAAATATCATATCCCTTGGTCCCACAGTCTACTCATACCTTGTCATCTCTAAGCCTGGATTACTCCAACAATCTGCTTCTTTTCAGTCTCAGTGATGTGCTGCTGAACACAGGTAGAAGAAGGCATGCATCCAATTTTGATGGAATCCACGATAAGTCTGTGTTATTTAATCTCAACTGTACATTTGCTACAGGAAGCACTCTTTTTATTCCTTCCTAATTCATTCTCTATCCCACTAACCACAATGACTTTTCCAAACTTTAAGCTTTTTATTCAAGCTTACCACAGCTTGAATACCGTTTAAGTTGGGAATCTGACACTATACTAAGAAAATAAAGTCCATTTTACACAAACTCATTGTTCTCTTCTTTTCTTTATTTTATCATAATCATCATTTCATAACCCCTTGACATCATTGTTCATGATCTTCTCCTTTGCTCCAAGTCTTGATGAAAAGATAGCCCTTCTCTTCTTCAAGGCCTTCCCTTCAGCTTGGACTCTGGAACCCATATCCTTCCTTCTTTTCCAACAGATTGTCTTCACTGTCACCTTTCTCTCATCTTCATTTCTCCCTATCTGACTTCTCATTTCCAAGTCTTTCTCATTTTTAAAAGACCCTCACTAGATTCTACCATTCCTGCCTCCTCTTGTACTCTATCTCTCTTTCCTTAGACAAACTCCTAAAAAACTCTATGTTATGCTCACTCTTCTACTTCCTTCCCTCTCACTCCTCAGTCCTTTTTAATTTGACTTCTGGTCTCATACTCAAATGAAATTTCTCTCCATAGAGTTACTCGTGATATCTGAATTGTCAAATCTACTTGTTTCTTCTTATTCCTCAACCTTCTTGACCTATATTCACTCTGTTTTCAAGACATTACCTTCTCCTGGTTCTTCTCCTATCTATCTAACCACACCTGGGTCTCAGTGACTGGATAATTTATGACATGCCCACTAACTGTGGGCTCTGTCTCAGTCTCTCTTTAGATTCCTGAATTGATTAACTAGCTCCCGTGAATTATGTTATCATCTCTGTGCAAATTACTTCTAGACCTATTCACCTTGCCCTCATCTCTCCCCTATATCACCAACTTTCTTTTGGATATTTCAAACTGATTGACCTTCTCAAATGCAACTTGTTTAAAAAGTAAGTTATTATAGCCCCCCTTCCGATAGAAGGTAATGCTTAAGGTTAATTTTTAAGGAAACCAGATATTCCAGAAGGTAAATTTTCCTTTGAATTTCAAGAATACCATCGTCCTTCCAGTCATCCAGGTCCATAACATTGTTGTCATCAGCGACACCTCATTATCATTTATCCTGGGTGAGCCTCAAGGCTTTATCTTGGTCCCTCTTCTTCCTCTTTTTATACTCTCAATTGATGACCTGCTCAGCGTCCATGAGTCCAATTAGCCCATACTCCTATATCTAATTTGTTGCCAAATCTTATTTATCTTTTCCATATCTGTCTCAAACTTCCCCTTCTCTCCACTCACAAAGCCAAAATTCCAGTTTAGGTCATCATCACCTCAAACCTGGAATATTTCGATAACCTGCCAATCATTCTCGCCTAATTAATACAAGTCTCACAAGTTTGCCTCCCTCTTCCTCTAGATCAGATGTAAAATATCCTATTTGTTATTTAAAATTCCTCACAACCTGACCCCCTACCAGTCTTTTTACATATTATTCTCCTTCACTCATTCTGAAGTGGCTGATATCACACTATTTGATATTCCTCACATAGGACCCTTCAACTCCTCTGTACCTTTGCACTGGCATTTTCCAGTGCCTGGAAAACATTATCTCCATCCCTTTACCTTTTGGAATATCTGGTTTCCTTAGAAACTAAGCTCAAGTATTTTACCTTCTACCTGAAGCATTTGCTGAATCCCCAGTTTCTAGCATCCTCCCCCTCCAAATTTACCCTGTATTCAGCTTGTCTATATTCCACATATACTTATGTAGGTGCATGTAGGTTCTTTACTTCTAGGGCTGTATCCCAAAGAGATCATAAAAGTGGCAAAAAGATCCACATGTACAAAAATACTTATAGCACCTCTTTTTGTGGTGGCAAAGAATTGGAAATTGAGGTGATGCTAATCGATGGCTGAACAAGATGTGGTGTATGAATGTAAGGAAATGCTATTGTGCTATAAGAAAGGATGAGCAGGCAGACTTCAGAAAAACCTGAAAAGACTTATATGATCTGATTCTGAGTGAGGGGAGCAGAGCCGGGAGAACACTCTACACAATGATAGCCACATTGTGAGATGACTAATTTGAATAGACTTGTCTTTTCTCAGCAATGCATGGTTCTAACTCCACAACTCATGGCGAAAAATGCTATCATATCCAGAGAAAGAATTACAGGGTCAGAATGCACATGGAAGCATACTATTTACTCTGTCTCTTTTTTTGTTTCATTTTGTTTTTTCTTTCTCATGGTTTATTCCATTGGTTATAATTCTTTACAACAGGACTAATATGAAAATATATTTAATATGAATGTATATGTAGAGCCCATGTCAGATTGCATACCATTTTGAGGAAGAGGGAGGTGAGGAAGGGGGAGAAATTTTAAAACTTGGAAGGTTTGTGGAATTGAATGCTGAAATAAATTTTAAATAAATAAATTTTTAAAAATGAATGTAGGGTCTTCGAAGACAGGAACTATTTCACTTTTGTCTTTGTATCTCAGTGCTTACTATAGTGCCTTGCATACAGTAGGTACTTAATTAATGCTTATTGGTTGATTGATTGATACTTTGTCATTTCTATGCAATATTACTCTTAGGTAGTATAACTTACTGGAGCTAAGTCTGAAGACTGATTTCTTGAACCCACCTAGAATGAGGTAGCTAACCTGGGAAGTATCTTCTCAGCTCACCAGAAGGGGTCAGCCTCACCTAATCGTAACGGATACATCAGCAAAAGAGGAGAGTGGCCTCAATCAGCATTTTATTAGTTAAGGATATCCTTTCTTTATCCTGTGTGGGATTGTCTTCAAAGGCCTTATTTAACCATCACTAGGTCTGGCCTAGTTTTGTTTTTGCCTTTGGAACCTGGAAAACATACTGCCCAAAGTGTTATGACTGCAGGAAACCTTAAGTCACCACAACATAAATTGTATCACACTTGGAATTCCCACATAGCTAGTGTCCGCATTCCCAATATTTTGGAATCCTCCTTTGGGCTTCGGAAGGTGGAAATACAAACATCCACCAGCTCCCAAATGCTAGGACAGAAGGAGCTTGGCCAAGACTGAGCATACAGGCTTGGAGAAACTGGAAGGGAATATAAGGGAGTCTGTTCAGTACATTTCCAACATTACTTCTAGTGTTCAACGCAAGCGCTGGTATTCGCACTGCATGAGGGAGCGAAGGGGGAGATTTGATGTGAATGGCGAATTATGAGAAAAAGTCCCCATTTCCCATTTCTATTTTAGTTGCTGGCAATTGAGACTCACAACACCAAAAAATCAAAACACAAATTGTAACACACCAAGGCCCACATAAGTGACAGATTTGAAATCCTCAATGTGTGACTTCAAAATATTGGTGCAGAAAAGGTTTCCAGTTCCGGGAGGCACTCGAGACATATTGCACAAGGCTCTTCATGGGTGGGGAGGATTCACATACCAGAAGGGCTTGGAGAGTCTGGCTGATAAAAATGAAGCTGTGTATAAGCTAGTGGGAGGAGCTGAGGCAGGCATATGGCAAGAGTCCCCAGCGCCAGTAGCAAGATGGGATGGCACAGGCAGCGAGCAGAGATGGAGGAAATATTGCTCAGTGAAGAAACTGAAAACATAAGGCCTAGAGGTAAAAAGGAAAATGATTGTGAGGGGGGAAAAACAGTCCCAAGACAGAGAGCCAAGAACTCGAGAGAGAAGTAGTAGGAAGGTCATGTAAGGAAAGTTTTGAAATTGTCTATTTAAATTTGAAGAGTTTGTCTAAGAAAATGAGGGGAATTTGACTGAGGCAGGAGGTATATGGAGGCAGTGGTAAATGTAAGATGACTACAAAGTAGAATATACTTTATTCTTTTTCCTTTCCACTTATGTATCACCTTTTCATCTAGGAAAGTCTAATGTTCCACATACAGGACTGTGGTCCAATAGACAATAGTGAAGGAAAAGTTGGAATTGTAACTGAGATGAACCACTCTTGATGAGTCAAATGGGAGTCCAATTCAAGTAGCCCATGAAAAGTGTTACTGTTCTGAGAGTTTATTGATTGCTATATTTCATTCTCTTAGTCAATGTATCACTACTTCTTAGTGTTTTGCTATAAAAGAGTGGTATATTAGTGATAGAAAGCTACCTTTCTTGTAGGTAGTGAGAAGGAGCTCTGGGTTTGGAAATAAAAGACACAAGTTCAAACCTCAGCTCTGGTACTTATTGCCCATGTGACCTTGGAAAAGTTACAACTTCTCTGAGCCTGTTTCCTCAAATGTAAAATAAGGGTATTGGAATAGGTAGCCTCTAAGATTCCATTCTGCTCTAAATATATGATCCTGTAATCCTTTGCTGTAATCATATTATCTCATAAGACTCAAATGGACCTGTCGTCACATCAATGTGTCTATTCATTTGAGTGATAAAGGTCAATACCCATCCATGCTTGCCCATCCTGTGAGAATCCTATGTATGTTTTCTATTAAGATCACCAAAGACTTCTCCACTATGTTTGTTGTGTCTATCCCTTCTCTCTCCATCGCCCCACCCCCAACAAACCCCAACTACCAATAGAAGGACCATAGCATATTGTATTGTGTCCCCAGCACAATTTATTTAACTTTGTTAAGTGCTTCATAAATGTAAATTCAATTCACTTGATTTGTTACCATTTTCTGAATCTCTCCTTATAATCAGAGATATGGATGTTTACCTTCAAATAGGTCACTGAAGTCCTGCTATTCCAGGCAAAGGAGAAATCATCTCAGTTGAACATAATATAAATAAGATTGCTTCAAGACAACAATGTGTTTTTCTCGTTCTATCTATTTGATTTTGCATATGCATTAAGTACAATTTAAAATAGGTAGTTCTCTTTTGTGCAGACACATACTCAGGTATCTATCTCCCTTATTTAGTAAGTCCGTGTGTGTGTGTGTGTGTGTGTGTGTGTGTGTGTGTGCGTGCGCATTTATGATGTGACAGAAGGGAGGGAAAACCAACAATGACTATATATTTAAAACATATACGAATGTGATAAGGTGAGCATAGTATATCAGATAAAGCCCAGCCTCAGAATCAGGAAAACCTGTGTTTACATCCCATTTCTGACATGTACTAGTCATGTGACCCTGGGCAAATTATTTGATCTCTTGATGCTCTGAGCCACTCTAAAACTAAAAATCCTTAATAGGGTGCTTTCTTACCTTGGTCAAGGGAATTTTTTTACCCAGGAGTTCTCTATAACAATGAAATCACAAGACTAACTCCTTATCCCTATGCCTACGGAATATAAAATGTATCAACAAGATAAAGGTTTGTATCAATCGTTTTATATATGGAGCAGATAGATGATAGGTATTGAGCCTGTATTTTATTGGTTTGCAAACCCCTGGGTGAGGAAATTCTTTTTTACCAATGCAAGACATCTCCTTCTCAAACTTAAGCTTTAGAGAGCTGTCGAGTGAGGACCCAAGTTCCTGTAGCCACAGTATGTGTCTGACGCTGGACTTGAACCCAAGGGATCTTGCCTTTAAGACTAGCTCTTTATCTACTATGGTGCACTGCCTCTTACAAAACAGAAATATAATTGGATCACAAAATGATTCAAACAACTTCAAGTTTCATTCTGGTCCTCAGAATACTAGGTATTAAAATGGAATTCATGGAATTGGCTCTGAATAATATCAAATCTATCCAAAAACTTAATCTACCTCGCCTCCCCGCCCCATTCTGACTTCCTCCTTTCACACATTGATGCCTAATTTCCTCTCCTTTAAAGGGAAGTTCAAGCACACAGATGAGGGGAATAAAGAAAGAGAGAAAGATCTTCCATACCTAAAATTGGAAGTTGCTCTTGAAAATCTGTCCCAGAAATCAAAGTGATCATAGGGACTGCACTTGATCGAATTCAGGTTTTACTGTTTTATGCCACAAATTGTAGAAGTGAAGGGCATGGGTGCCTCTCAACACAATAGCAATGACCCAGAATGATTTGTTATTAAAACTACTCAAAATGCCTTTTAAAAAATATGCCTGACTGCAGTACTCGACTCTCCTAGTAACTGCTTTTTTTCTGTCTGATAAAAAGTATGGTTTGAGCTTCAAAAACATGCTCAGTGCTGTATGAGGCTCTGAATAGATATTTCCTATACTGTGGGGACTGACAATTCAAGTTATATAACAAGCATCCCATTGTAGCTTGAAATCTAATATCAGAATCATTATGTAAGAACTGTTTTGAGGGAAGGCTAGAAATATGGAACCATGTTCAACACACTAATGCCACTTATAAGCCTGTGAATAACATTGGTGCAATGGGAACAATGATATTGTTACCTGGTCATAAGTCATGCTGCGCTACAGTCTCCAAAGAATTGATACTGAGGATTACCCAAAGGCAATAGAGAAGCAGGCTATAAACATGAAACTATGATGGAGAAGTAATGTGAAGGAAGGATGTCATCAGAGAAATACGGAAAGGATAAAGAAGGTGAACTGTTCACATCACAAGAATGAGGGATAATCAATGGACAGTCTATGAACTCCACTCACTGTCAAGGGACATCGAGGAAGACTCTAAGACAGTTGGGCAAATATGATGAGATAAACTTAGGGGAAGGTATGGAGGATACTTACACAGGATGAGCAAGTATGGATCGACTGTGATCTGCATAACCTGAAGGCATTGATGGGATCACAAATTCATTTGTCCATTAAGTATTTGAATAACAGGAAGAAAAATATGAATGAAAGAGAAAGCACAAAAACTAATCAAGGGGAAAGATGATATTTCTATGGTGTGAGGGAAAGAAAATAGGATTGGAAAATGACTGAAAAGATACAGAATGAAGTCGCCATAAAATGCAAGGAAAACATTGTATATATGGCCACAATAAATGATTTTAAAAGTTAAATATAGTTAATGATAATAAATCAAATTTATATAAGGTTTATAAAACACTTTACATATATACAATTACGTAAATATATGTATATATTTATAAATTCATATGCCTGTGTGTAACCACATATGTGTATATAATTAATATACCTATGTTTGTGTACATATATGTTTATAAAGATAATATATAGTATGTTTACATGCACATATGCAACCTTGTGAAATAGATGCTCTTTTACAAATGAGGAACCTGAAACTGACAGAAGTTAGTTGATTTGCCCAGTGTCCACATAGAAAGTGAATATTTGAGGCAGGATTTGAATTCAGGTTTTTTAAAATCCAAATCCTGCATTATACCATATAGTAAGAACAAAAGGCTAGAATGGACAGCAACTTCTCTTAGTCAGAATGAAGAAGGAAGAGGGGAACAGTTTGGAGATAATGAAAGGAACAATGAACTTGGAGTCAGGATGCCTGGGTTCAGATTCTCACTTTGTGATGATAAGCAATGATAAGCAAGTTCTCTGACCATTTTTTCATCTGCCAGATGGATATAATACCTGCACAGACTTGTAGAAAAGCAATTTATGGATCTTAAATTGTTAAATTTATGTGAATTATCATTATTGCTTCATATCATTATATGGAAGTGGGAATGTTTCAAGAGACCTGAGTTATAGCCCTTTCTCTGGGTGACCTTGAATATGCTACATAACCTTTAAAGGTCTCATTTTCCTCATCTATAAAATTAGGAAATTTGGATTGTATCATCTCTGAGATCCCTCCCATCTCATAAATCCTTTGATCCAAAGTTATAACCATGTGATATTCCACTAAAGATGATCCAACAATTTGACTTTAATTCATTAATTTTTTGCATCCAGCTTTCTAATTATTTTGTACTTCACCCAACGTATTGTCATCCAGGACAGGTTTCTCAGTATTGCCCACAAAAGTACTGTTAGTCCAAAGTCTTGTTGAAATACCAAGTATATTATACCTAGGATATTCTAGGATCTACCCATTTAGTGACCCTGTTCAAAAAGGAAATGGTTTTCCATTTTATTATCCTTTTAAAATAATCATATTACACATATGCATATGTATATAATATGTGTATATTTTGTTTTTACATTACCATCATTTCTGAATTTATTTTTCCTCTCTCCTCTTCCCAGCTAGCCACTCTTTGTAACAAAGACTTTTAAAAAAAAATTAATACAGGGGATGGAAAGCTGGTCTCAGAATCAGGAAGGCCTGGGTTCAAGTTCTACCTCTAATTCAATCCAATAAAAATTTATTAAGCACCTACTGTGTGTCAGGAACTATACTAAGTCTGGGGGATACAATCAATAAAAAACAGAGTCCCTGCCCTCATGGAGCTAACAATATAAAGGAGGAGACAGCATACACAAAAAGGCAGGAAAGTAGGAGGAGATGAATGAAGGGTATCCAGCACATGCAATCTTGTTCCACAGAGTTGAAACCAGAGAGGGCAGCAGATGCAAAGTGGAGTGTCATTGGGAGTCCTTGGGAAGAATTTGGTACTGCACCCTCCAACCTTCCAATCAGAGGGGAGGTGAGATAGAGGCTTGAGTTAGTATGGTAGTGAGTTTAGAAGTGATGAGTTTATTCTAGGAGGGACATCTGGTTCCAATCAGGGCAACAAATGCAAAGTAGAATGAAACATATTGGCTGTATGTCCCCAGGTAAGTTACTTAACCTCTCAGTGTTCTAGGTTAATTTATAGGACTACAAACTGTAGAGAAGGTGCTGACCTTCATTGGTAGAGAAAAATTCCTCATACGATATTTCCCTCCACTGGGGAAATCACAGGTCTACTATCTATCTCTATTAAAGAAAAAGAGGGGAAAAAAGACATTCAGAAAAAGTAATCAATCCATGCTGTGTCCTAGTATGTACAGTATTTCATACCCATAGTACCTTACCTTTGCAAAAATATTCTTTGTTTTTAATAAATTTCAAAATCTTTTCTTTTTATATCACCTAAAATGTCCCCTTATATCTCTCACCCTTTTCAAAGAGTTATCCCATATAACAAAGATTTGTTTTTAATGCCAAAAAAGATGAGAAAAAAAATCAGTACATTAAAAATAAAACAACACATGCAGTTTTCCACATCAATGGACCCTCTCACCTCTACCAAGAAGTGAGGGAGGTATCCTTCTTATGCCACTTCTTTTGGGCCATTTTTGTTTATTTTCTCAAAGTTCTTTATAATTTCACAACATGCATTTTTGATTGTTTTGTCTTCAGTTTTTCACCCAGCTACACCACTTTGAGTCTTCTCTGACTTCCATTCCAAGCCCCAGGAAGCTCATTATTGGGAAAACTTCAGCATGCTGCAGAATTCCATCAGCCTCAATGGTACTCCACTTTTTTTTTTTTTAACCACCTTCTGTCTCTCTGATTAGAAGGTGGAGCCATCATTTTTCATCTGGCTGCTGACCTTGGTACATTTCTGACTTCTCCAGGACCTTGCACAGGCTGCAGTACTTTATCCACTTGCACCCCATTCAATCCCCACTGCCACACACACACACACACACACACACACACACACACACACACACACACAATTAAACTCAAGTGCAAGACCTTGTCTTTCTGTTTTTGCATTTGTATCCCAAGTGTTTCTTACTAGTGCCTGCCACATAATAGGCACTTAATAAATGTTTTTTCACTGCCTGGTTTTGTGTACTCTTTCCATTTCCATTGCTGTAATCATTATGCATATTGTTTCCTTGGTTCTGCTTAACTCCACAATAATTCATGGAAGTCTTTCCATGCTTTTCAATATCCATCACCTTTGTTGTTTCTCGCAACACAGTAATATTCCATTATGTTCATGTACCACAGTTTACTTAACTGTTCCCTTGTAGTTCGGCATTTACTTTGTTTCTAGTTCTTTCCTACCACAAAAAGTGGTTCTGTAACTATCTTGGTGTAACATTCTCTTTATCTCTTCTCCAAGGCCAAGCTTGGCTATTATGATAGCATTCAATCTTAATTTTGTTACTATTATACTTCACGTTGATATTATTACAGTCACTATGTATATTAATTTCCACATTTGATCACTTGACTGCATTAGTTCATGAACGTCTTTCCATGCTTTTTTGAAATCTTCGTATTTATAATTTCTTATGACATAATGTTATTCTATTATATTCATTATCACTCCTTTTCATTCTCAAATCCACAGGCATCTGCTTTGTTTCCACTTTGCTACCCCATGAAATGCGCTATAAACATTTGGTGCACCTGAGACTTTCTGATTAGAATCCAGTCTTCCTTGGGGTTTATGTCTAGCAATGAGATCTCTAAGAGACATTTTAGTCACTTTCTTAGCTTAATTCCAAAATGCTTTCCAGGAGGGAGAATAATTCATTGATCCATCAGCAGCACACTAGTTCATCCATCTTTTGGCAACCTCTCCAACATGACTGTTCCAATCTTTTGCTATCTTTTTTTCTATTTTTTTATATGAGATACAACCTCAAAGCTGCTTTGATACACATTTCTTCTATTATTAGTGAATTGGAGTTCTGTGACTTGTAAAGGGGTTCATATTTTAATTGGCAGCTAAGTGGTACAATGGATGGAGATCCAGTCTCAGATACTTAAAAGAGAATAGCTTTGTGACCCTAGGCAAGTCACTTAACCTCTGTTTGCCTCAGTTTGTTCTTCTATAAAATAGGACAATATCTCCTGCTTCCTACCTCCCTGGCTATATTGTGAGGATCAAATGAGATAGTAATTATTAAACTTTTATCATAGAATCTGGCATATAACAAGTATTGTGTAAATATTAGTTATTTTATGATTATGTTGACTGAAAGTGATCATCATTTTTCTTTCTGTGTGCTCACAATCTCTTTAATATGATAATCTATTTTAGAATTATTAGCAACATTTATCAAGTTCAATGACCCAAATTTTCAAAGATTTGACTTTTCCCTCTTTCTGAAAATTGAGACAACATTTACCCGTTTCTAGTCCTATAGTAGCTCCTCCATCATCCATATTTTGGGGTTTTGTTGATTTTGTTTTGTTGTTGTCTAAATGTCGTTAACAGTAAGTCAGTAGCCACATCTTCAAGTTCTTTCAGTACAGTGGGAAGAAGTTCCTGAGAACCCGGCAACCTTAATTTCTCATTGGGACCAACAAGATATTCTTTTACCATTTCTTTACTTATTTTGAGTTGTGATTGTCTTTTTTAGCATCTCTCATCTTCAGACAGATAGGTGGCAATGTGGATGGAATGTTTTATTTCAGTTAGGAAGACTTTAATTACAATTCTGCCTCTCTATGCTACCTTGAGCAAGTCACTTAACTTCTCTCTGCCTCAGTTTCCTCATTTTTAAAATGAGGATAAAAGCACCCGCTCTACAGGGGTATTGTGAGCATGAAATGAGATAGCATATGTAAAGTGTTATAAAAACCTGAAAGTGTTACATAAATGTTAGTTGTTCTTTTTAGTTTCACCATGAACATGAAAAGTCATTGGCATGGAAAGCAGAAACAAAAGTTTTCTGTTTGGTGACCATTTTCACCATCCCATTTCCCTCAAGATGCTCCCTGCTCATTGTTGTGCTTCTTGTCCCAATATGGCTTAAACACACATATGTTTATATGTGTACATGTATGTATATATATACAAACACAGATGCACACATATACAAATATGCATATATGTATATATATATTTGTGTGTCTATTGATAACCATCTTCAGATCAGGGGGAGAGGGAGGGAAGAAAGAATAAATTTACATGGTAATTTTGTCATGTGTGTGTTCATCCTTCATTGCCAAACAAGACCATGCCATCAGAGAAATAATGACATGATTTGTACTTGACTTTGTTTTGAGTGAGGGAGGGCTGTGCAAGGTCACCAGCCTCACTTTTCCTCCAGAGCCATCTGAATCCAGTGACCAGATATTCATCAGGATGACTGGAGATGAGGCAGGATGAGGCAGTTGGGATTAAGTGACTTGCCCAAGGTCACACAGCTAGTGAGTGTCAAGTGTCTGAGGTGAGATTTGAACACAAGTCCTCCTGACTCCTGCTCTGGTGTTCTATCCACTGCACCACCTAGCTGCCATATATTTGAAAGAAATAACAAATTGTGCATAGCAGATTTGTAGTTTCATGTACAATAATCTTTTTTATTGTATTATGTCAGAGAAATGCTTGTTTTATTCTATAAATTGAAAATATATTTTTAAAAGCATCCTTTTTGCTATCCTTAGTATTCTTTAGAAACTCTGCCTCATTTTGACCTTTAGCCTTCTTGACTGTTTTTCTCAGTGTTATAATTATCACTTGCATTCATGTAACTCCTGGCTCTCAGGTTCTTTGAAAACATATAAAACCCAGTAGTCAGAATGGTTCCAATAGTCAGAATCACCCAGGAAGGGGAACTTTAACGAATGCTTGTAAAATGAGGTTCACTGAAGGAATAAAGGCTAGCTGGACAGGCTTCCTGTGTTGGAGGGCAAAAATGTAGACAATTCAGGAAGACTGACTTCAAGCATTGTTTTGTCAGTGGGGAAGATGCCAGAGGAAAGAAGAATTGTGGGAACATCATGAAATGCTTCACCTAATTAAGAATGAGGCGGCATGAATTCACCAAAGGTGATCACACTGAACACGTTTGACAAAGCTATTTGAGTAAGTATTTTAAAGAGTTGATTGTAGCAAAGCCGTGGGCATATTTTACCTGGACTTTGCAGAAAGCTTTTGATACTGTACTATCCAGAGGACTAATCTGTCAAATTGTCATTAAACGTGAGAAGCAGCAGCATTCCTTGTCTGGATTAAACTGGGCTTTGTGAACTAAACCAGTCACAGGTAACAAGCAGAGGGCCACCAAGAGACTCGTTTCAGGAACAATTCAGTTGTCTCAATGTGTTAATGAGCTTGGAGGGGATGAAAAAAGCAAGCATCAGGGTCACCCCATTTGTGACGATATAATATAGGCGGGATGCATATATATTAAGGAGGGAAGGATAATATAATTTAGCTCAAGGGGAAACTGAGCTCCATCCTGGATAGCATTTGGGAGGGGGGCAGAGGTTCACTATGCTTTGGGGCTTTTTCTTCTGAGTTTGCTTTTTCTTTGTATAATACTTTTCTTCCAAAGAACATACAGCATTTTCCCTGGATTCAGTTTCATTTATTCTCCTCCAAACCCTGTGTGCTTGGGAGGGACAGGCATGACTCTTTATTTTCCAGATAAGAAAGAGGAGACTCAGAGGAACTTGGGGGTTTATTGGACCATGCAACCTCTGATAAAGTAAACACTCTAGAACCCAGGTCTCATTTCTTAGTCAAATGTAATTCTGGTTGTGTTTTATTTAGTTTTTAGATCCTTCCCCAGCCCACCTGTTCTCTATTCCTACCCCAAAGGAGCTGATTATTGGTAGAGGGAAATTCCAGTGTGGAAACTCTTTCCACCAGTGAAGGTAGGCACCATGTTTGTAACTTACAGTCTTAGATAATTGTGTAGAGAGTCTAGAGGTTGCAGGATCACATAACCAGTGTGTCAAAAGCAGAACATGAATCCTGGCCTTCGTAACCGCAAAGCATATCTATTTTCATATCTTCTGAAGACTTTCCTCCATTTCTGAATAATTTTACCTGGTTTATTTAACAAAACAGGACAGATTAACAACCAAATGAGTTTTCAAGCAACTGGTTCAGTGTTAAAGAGCATTAGTAAGTTATAGGAAATACAGCAGCAGGAAAAAGCTTTAAGTTAACCTTTCCTAAAATCCTGAACTTCCTACAAGGGAATGACTTATTCCCAAGCCTAAAGGAGGCTTATTTGGGGATTTAAAATTTCTTCCTTTTTAGCAGTCATTTAGATCTTTCAATCCATAGCAAATATACATGTGTAGGTGTGACTTTTACTGTTTTGAATCCCTCACTGTTCAGCTTGTATTTTTGGCCAGATACAAAAAGGGATTTACTTGGTTCAGGACTCAGACTTCTACCAAGAGATGACCCATTGCTTCACATGTCTGTCCATAAAAGCTTCATATTACAGATATAAAGTATTACAGACTTAATAGTGCTTGGTGGAATACAAGCACATAGATCCTCTATTGAGAATCAATACAAATGAACAAGATACCGAATACAGAAAGAGCAGAGCACAGTCATTCGAGGGCTAATGCTGCATCAAGCATCAGACTAGTGTCTTGGCTGAGTCCAAAGACAAGAGAGAGGTCTTGCAAAATGTGGATGAAAATGAAGATAAGAGTGCTAATGGAGATCTTGGCTTCTCACAAGGTTAGATTTTGGGGGCCCAATGGGCCCCCATGTTTATGGTCTCTCATGCATGGAATGCACTCATCTTTCTTCCCATTATTTCTTAGCATCCCTAGCCTCCTCCAAAGCACAGCCAGGTGAGGCCTCTTGACTTTTTCCTTCCCTAATATACCCAACTGTTTATGTTCTTTCTATTTGGAAATTAGTTTGTGCAACTGTTTTGTGTCATATAAGGTCTGAATAGGTCTGCAGTCAACGAGGTATTTGTGGTCAGAATTCTCTCTAAAATATCACTCATAAGCCCCCCATCAATAAGCTTATTTTAAGAGTAGATAGGAGGGCACAGTTCAAGGCAAAGGCATCAAATGAAATTAGAATAGGTAAAAATAAAAATAAAAGTAACACAAATGTTTTCTACCTTAAAAATATACATATACCTTCATTGGGAAATGCACTGTATGACACATAGTCGGCACTTAATGAATGCATCTTGACTGATGGGAAGAATGAGAAGTCATAGCATGTGTTCATGGCACATATAAATGTAGGAAGCTCCTCAGAACACTTACACAAAAAGACACATGCAAGTAACACATGTGGCCAGGTTAAATGCATGCATAGGATCATGTCAAATGAAAAGTATTCCCAGACAAATGAGATTAATCACTTTTCCCTATGTATGTCCCACATTTTCCTACCTTTGTCTTTGCACATATCACCTCCACTGCTCCAATGCCCTCCAACTATCCCATCTGAAACTCTACCTAACCTATGAAGTCCAGATCAAATACCACTACATCCCTGAAATCTTAGCTGATTTATCTTGCTTTCCTGTCCTGTTAATGATGTTGACTCTCCTTGTGAGACTCACTCAGCATTTTACTTATACACCTCCTAGAGGGGGATAACAAAAACAACACTAGATTAGGAGTCATTCGGTCTGAGTTTGATTCCTGACCCTGACCGATATATATGACCTTGGATGTGTCACAATCTCTTTCAACCTCAGTTACCTCACCTTTAAAAGGAGGTAAATTGGACTGGCTGACTCCGAAGCTATCCTCTAGCTCTAAATCTATGTTCCTTCTCTAAGCATATATTTCAGTTGTTTATAGATATGTCTATATTCCCCTGAAAAATTGGGAAATCCATTAGGCAAGGACTAAGTTATATTTGATCCTTGTCAGGACCGTGTGCAGCACTGTGTACATGGTAGGCATAACACAAAGGTTTATTGAATCCATTGATCAGTCACTGCCACCAAACTTGGACCTAGAACCCTGCACTCCTCATGAATACAATTGACTCAGAGTTCTTGGAAAGAAGTGTCAAGCAGTAGGACAGAAGGTGAACCAGAAACAAAAAAAGACAGAGGCGGCCAGCTTAAGGTCAGTCAACTCAGAGCTGGAGAAGTCAGAAATGGAACTTTTGACTCCCAGTCAATTTTCTTAACCTCAGGGTGATGTGTAAATTGCTGCTTTGATATCTCAGTCTAGCACTTTTGTGAGCCTAGTAAGTGGTGAGTCAACTTCTCTAGAAAATTTCCAGATAATCCTGGCAGTCTCTGATTTTCCTTCTTTACTAGTATTGGCACCCTCTTGTTTTGAGTTCTTAGATAGGAAACCATGCCAGATGCTGTGCACAAACCCTCTCTATATATTTGGTTTAGGATGTATAGGTTACTATTTTATTCAGAAATGATATTTTTTTCCAGAGCAGAGAGTAAGTGCTTAATAATTCCATCTTACAGATGTTATTATAGCACTGACAGCCTTAAACTAGAGCAATTCATGATCTGAACTCAGAATTATAGTCTTTAAATTCATGACATTGGGAACATAAATTGTTTATTAAAATACACAACAAGGTTTAGGAAAGACTTTTTTAGCTCTGGTACATTGGGAAGATCTTCTCTAGTGAAATAATACGAATAAGCATTGACGTGGTGTTTTCAGGTTTGCAAAGAACTGTGCTCATATCTCTTGATGTTCCCAACAACTTCATGAGGCAGGTGCTATTATTATCTCTATTTCACAGTTGAGGAAACTGAGACTGAGAGATTAAATGACTTGGCCAAGGTAAGGTCATGTAGTCAGTTCATGTCTGAGGCAGGAATGGAACTTAGGTCTTCCTGACTCTACGTCTAAATCTTTTACCGACTGTAATATCTAGTTGTCTGGAAGTCCATGGACAAGAATTGAACATTAAAGAAAACATGGATGATTTGTTCTATCTACTTGTGAAGGAAGCATCCACACTTATGAAACCATGGATTCTTCAAATAATTAAAGTACTAAGCGATAACAAGACAGATTAATTGCAAGGGGTTTCATGTATTTTACATGTTAGCACAATCTTTCAGAGCTCTAATCAAAATGAGAGCAATTTGGAAATGTATTTATACATACACACACATACACACACACACACATATATACATTATATAATATACAATACTGGAATTGTAGTTGGGAAATGTATTTCTTTATATATGTATACGTTACATAATTACAACATACATGTACAAATAAAAGACACCCACAAGACTTTTCAAGTGTATTGCAAAATGCAATTTCTTCTTAGCCTTATGGCTAAGGTGGCAAGGTAATAGAGAAGGAGTGTGTGTGTGTGTGTGTGTGTGTGTGTGTCTGTGTCTGTGTGTGTGTGTGTGTGTGTGTGTGTGTGTGTGGTAGGCAGAGAAAATGAGAAAAACTCTTTCCCAAGTGGGTCAACCAAAAAACTGTTTTCTGTAACAATTAGAAATAAACAAGAAAAAAAGGACAACAATTTGAGCCATATACGTCCATAGAAGAATATGTTCAAGTAACTACGTGAAAAGGGTAAATCCACATGCAAAAAAGATCTTGACATCACATGAAGAATCTAATATAAGATATCTTAAGATGTCAAATGGTACTAGGCATCATTAATATTATTCAAACAAATCTAGCTGTAACAGATTTTATTCTACTCACCCGTATTAGCATGTCACATATAATTTACCTGTAGTTACAGAGCAGTCATTGGACTTGGAGTCAAGGATACCTGAGTTCAAATCTGACCTCAAACATTTACTAGCTGAGTTGACCTAGATAATTCATTTAAACGGCTGGCTTCAGAATGAGGAAAATATAAGGATATTAATATAAGGATAATAATATCACTTCCCAAGTTGTGGTGAGGATAAAATGAAATAATTTTTGTAAAGAACTTTCCAAATCCTAAAACACAATTGAAATAACTACTACTAACAATAATCTCGTGTTGTTTTCGGAATCTTCTAATGACAAAACAGGTACCTAAAACATTTCCTTATCATATGGCTTGAATATATGATAAATCAGTAGCTCTTAATTCTTAGATCTGTCTAGCTGATATTCCTTGAACTAACCTTAGTATGTATGCTGAAAATTGGCTTCACTTTGATGCACATAAAGCTCCATTTCTGGTTTGGTTTTCAATGAGAAAAAAGCATTATTTTATCTTACGATTTATACCTCTTGAAAGACTTATCAACATGGCCGCAGTGTATTGTTCTTCAGCAGCTAAGTTACAGAGAACTATTTTAAGACTTGGAGGTTTATTGCTGGGAAATTATAAATCAAAGACCTATTTAGGGACTATGAGACTATTGTACATTAACAACTTTTATCATATGTGACAGAAAGGTAGATCTGAGGTTTTTCCATCTAAAATGGAGGTGGTTGGGTACACCTGATTCAAAGGATTAGAGAAGATTAAATGCCACAAAATAAGTCAGCTTGAAAAGATTCAGAGAAATCAAGAAGAAAAATAAACAAGAGAAGCTGCAAAGCCTCAGGAAAGAGAACATAAAAATCAGAGGAGTTGAGAAGCTGGTAGAATTGAGACCTGACAGAAATTGAAACTAGCTGTCTAAAGATAGATACAGTTGATGCAGGGAACTTATCTGATTGGAGAAAAGCTTGGATGTTGGGAGCTGATTGGAGAAAACAGCATGTTCCATTGTGTAAAGAGTTAGATGGGAAAATGCTATGTGCTCTGTTGTACAACTTAGAGGAGGGACCTCTCAGAGGCTTGCCTACTTTGACTCCTAATTCCTCCCTCTTCTGAACTTCCCTAATACTATTGAGAGAATCATCCTCCCTCAGTCACCCAAGCTTATAATCTTCTCATTATCTGACTCCTCAGTTGCATACCCACCCCAAATATCCAATCTGTTGCAAAATATCATTTCTACCTTCATGTCTCTTGTATATGTATATTCTTTTCTCTTACACCACCCTGATACAGTCACTGCACCTCATGCATGGACTATTGCAATAACCTACTGGTTGAAGTTCACTGCCTTATGTCTCTCCCTTGTCCTCAGTTGCCAAGGTGATTTTCCTAAAGCACAAGTCTGTCTATGGCACACATTGCCTCTCTCTAACTTAGTCAACTCCAGTGATTACCTATTGCCTTCAGAATCAAATATAAAATCCTATGTCTGACTTTTAAAAGGGACCATGGCCTGTCCTCTTCCTATCTTTCCAGTCTTCTTACAATTTGCTTCCCTCCACATGCTCTACAACCTAATAACACTACCTTTCTTGCTGTTTCTAACATTCAAAAAGCAATTTTCCCTCTGTGATTTTTTTACTGGCTGTCCCTTATGCCTGGAACATTTTTCCCTTACTACCTCTTGAATTCTTTGGGTTCCATCAAAACTCATCTCAAATTTCACCAACTGCAAGAAATCCTCCCTGTTTTTCCCCCTTCCCCTCACTACTAGTACCTTCCCTCTGAGATTACTTCCCATTTACACTGTATTTATCTTGCATATACATCATTGTTTTCAATTTATCTCCTCCATTACAATGTGAGTTCCTTGAAGTAAGGAGTTTGTTTGTTTTTCAAAATCCTTGATACTCATTACAATGTCAGTGCCTGGCATATTTTAAGCTTTTACTAAATGCTCGCTAACTGACTAATCTCTATGGTTCAAGAAGGAAAAAAACTTAAAAGTTCATGGAAAGCAGACCTGATTAGCTTTGCAGCATCTAAGTTTACAAGGAACTGCTTTCACTGACCAAAGAAACTGAGAACCTCTGTAGATTTCAAGTCGACAGTTGTGGGTAGGCAAAAATGGTCAACAGAGCTCCAGGGACCTGAGAGGAGCCAAGAAGCAGCTTCAACTGGCAGGAGAGTAAAGAAGCCAAAATAAAAACAGTCCTGCCGAGCAGATAAAATGTGGCACATGCTATACCAGAAAGTGACAAAGGACCATAAGGTCTACTGTACAGGAATCACAAGTTTTCCCAGGTACATATGCCTCACTGAAAAATATCTGTTTATGCTTACTACCTTCCATAGACATTAGGTGCTTTGTTGGGACAGTTATGATCCAGGTTTATGGGTAAGCTTAAATTATGATTTTTCTTTCTTTTAACATCTATTTATTATATGCTGCATTTTTATTAATCTTGCTTTTAGTAAATGGTTCCTGATAACAAAGTGACTGTTTTGTACAAACAGGAAGCATGTTAATGGGGTTTCAATAGCTACAATGCTAAGCAGTAAGAGTATATTCCTTCCACACTAGGGCTGCCTGAGAGAGTGATTTGTAGCCAGGGAGTTACCCTCACTGAGGAACTCTCCTAACTGGCCAACACAGATTCAGGTACAGAGTGAGTGGGCCAGTCACAAATGAAGAGGAAGTCTGAAGAGAGTTGGGGCAACAATGATAGTCTATTATATGCCATACAAATGTTGTGCTCCAAAGTAATGTTTATGAAATATGTGAGTGGTCAGAGAAGTGATTGTGGGTGCTGAAAGGCCATGCCAATGGAGTGTAAGTTGTACAAGGGCCTATCAAACTAGAAATGCCTTATAAAGTGTTCAGTGAGAAATTGCCTATCTTTTTTTAAGATAAAGTCCAGCTTAGCTAAGTTTGGAAAGGCTCACTAAAGATAACGGTGGCCACAGAAGGATGAAATTTTCAGTCAATGAAAATTTCAGAAATTTACAATGAAAATTTGCAGCTTTGAACAACTATCTCCCAAGGCATAGAGAGGTTGTGATCTGTGTCTGTAGAAAGAGTGCAGACATGGCCAAATGACAAATTTTTAAGTTGCTGAAGTATAGTTGTTTGTACATGTAAGCTAGGCAAGGACAGGCATGTTCTCTTATCTAAGCCTTGACTTTCCCTAGCACCTAATACATTACTCTTAATTGGTTTTGAATGAATGGATGAGAAAGATTAGTCAATGACTAATTCTTCAATTCCCACAAGTGGCTCATCCCTGTTTCTAGGTGAGTCCATGAGAATGTAATATACCTAAAACAAAGGGAAAACCTTTTCCTATTGGAGAGCAATAAGGGGATTTTCACATATTCAATGGGTTCCTTACAAGTAATACTGCATATCATTACTCCTCTGAGGAAATAACTAATTCCTTTGCATTTTTCCTATCCCATTAGAGCCTACCCTAAGGTTATTTATGAATGTCATTTTGAACAGAGCCTTGAGGAAGTTCTGACTTGTTTAATTTGGAAACTTGCATCTAGAATGGCTTAAATGATGATAAAATAACACATATTTATGTAGCACCTACTATGTGCCAGAAATTGCCTTAAAAATGTATCTGTATCTATAGCTATAGCTATTTACATAGATGTATATCTGTTTATCTATCTATACACCTACATATACACACGTATAAATGTCATGGTCCTTGTCCTCTAATTGATTAAGAGATTCTCCCAAAATTGAATTACCTACTTAAGAGAAGCCCAGTAAATTTCCAAGATACCAGGTAGGATTTCCAGATCTACCAGACCAGTTGTTATAGGCTACTCTGAGTTCTATCTATGACCTGGACCAACTTAAGAAACCTTTATAAGAAAAAAAAATTTCAATTTAACTAGAAAAAGAAAAAAAACATTAAATCTAAGGCTAGCCTGGCTTGAGAGATCAAAGTATATTGGGATACAACTTCACAGAATCTTCAAATCATGACTGTTTTTGAGGAAGGTTAGTGTTGAAGGGACAAGATGTGTCACTGGGAAATATTTCTGTATTGGCATGGTTAAAGGGATATTCAGTACCACTTTTCACCACTAAAACCCTTACCTAAATTCATAACATAAACTTGGCCCCACACAACCCTGGTTGAAAACTAACCAAAGAAAAAAAAGTAACCTACACCTATGCTTTTTAAATATCCCAAAGACCAAGGAAAAACCACAAGGTACCAACCTCAACTTTCAGAACAACTATCCCTTTTTCCATCTGTTTGTTTATAGAGCACGGTACTGAGGAACCAGCTCAGACCCTGAAAACCAGATTTCCTAGGGTGGCTCAGTCTGTGATCAACTATGCATTGATTACCTACACATGGGACCAGACCTGCACCTGTACCAGCATTACGGCTTTAAAGGTGGCATATTGGAAAGACAAGACTCAAATATTTTACTGCCCCCCCCCCCAAAAAGTGCTATTTGTGAATGAGTGTAAATCAATGACCTCATTGTTTTTTGGATGATTTTGTTTTTTCAAGTAACATTAGGTAACCTGTCCAAGCATTTCTTTTGTGGCCTGAATCTCTACCTTCTCTAAAAGGCATGCAGAAGCCTTCCATAGAGAAACAAGGCTATTAGCCTGGGAAAAATAGCTGATTTCATTTTAGCATTCACAACAACAACAACAAAACTAATTTTTAAATAGTTTTACAATGTATATATATGTGCATGTGTATGTATATATGTGTGTATATGTATACGCACATAGAGAGAGAGAGAGAGAGAGAGAGAGAGAGAGAGAGAGAGAGAGAGAGAGAGAGAGAGAGAGAGAGAGAGAGGAGAGATATACAGTGTGTGTATATAATATGTATACTTGGAATGTATTTTATCGTCTGTCAGTTTTGCCCTATGATATGTCCTCTTAAATTGGATCTGTAAGCCCTTCATAAAGTTTAATAAATCTTCAGCATTTCACCCTAAGGAAATTATATTAAAAACCTTCAAATGTGAAGTTGGGCCCGCAGACACACAGCGCTGGGGATTATATCACCGTAATCAGCTTGTAATGAAAGCCTCTGTCGTTGTTCTTTCCCAATCATAATCTGCCTGTCTTTATGAAAAAAAAAAAAGGGAGGTTGAGGGTGGGGGTGGTTTGTCTGGGTTCATCTACAAGCTTTAATTGGAAGATGTCTTCATTTCATTCCGGCCTACTGGGATAATAACTCAGCCCCGTGTTTAAACACAGGCCCTTGCCGCTGATATTTTTTCATTTAGTAAAGCATGTCTCTTTAAATGATTTAGCAAATCATCATGAATGCCAAGTCTCTGTGATTGGCAGCTCATTGCTGGTGCACCATTTGCATGACATTTGTTCTTCGGCTAAGAAAGCTGCAGCAGGTAAACAAGCAGGCCCTGTACTGACTCCCTCTGAGTCCCTTTCTGTTTATATTCTCATAATCAAATGACATTTATGGAGAGGCAAATGCAGCTGCACATATATGGGGGGAAATGCAATCAGTCTAAACATGATGACTTCATTCAGGTGATATTTTGATTAGAGAAAGGACATTTTTATGACATGGGGTTTCTTGCCGAGAAATCAGGCAAATTCCCTTTTGTATAACTAACAATCTATATTTTTAATGTAAAGGCTGGATCCAAGTAGTTGACTTTGGGGTAGTGTGCCATGATGGTTTCATTAAAACATGGAGAAGCACCAAGTAGGAGAGAGTAGAAGAATCTTCTTTGTCCCACTTGGAATTTTTATTAGAGATGTTGGCCTTTCCTGCAGGGAATTTCTGGTATGGAAACTCCTTCTACAGATCTGGCCATTCTATTGTAATTTCTATAGTTCTTGAGATTTTCCTGGGGACACTCAGGGGTTGAGACTTGTCACACAAAGAGTATGTACCAGAGTTGGGGCTTCTTGGCTCCAAGTCAATCCTCTCTCTCTTACTCCATGTTATTTCTCCTCATTTAAACTGAGTTTGATCTTTTTTTGCTCTCTATCCTCAGCAGGGAAGGAAGAAAAAAAAATGACCAGATGATATAAAATTATTTTATTACATCAGTACAGCTTTTCGTACAGGAGATTTCAGAGAGAAGAAGGTTATTCTAAAAGTTAAACATTTTAAACTACTTCTCTGTTATCGTAGCTATCCAGGGACACAAATGATAATCCTATTAGAGTTTGTGTGAATTGTTTTCCCCCCTTTTATAAAAATGTAGCCTAGAACATCTATAGCATTAGTGTAGGGGGGAGCCGTGTGAACAGAAAAACAACCTCAACAAATACAACAACCCTCCCCATCAAAGGCCTTGTCTCAAGTGAAGTCTTCCTAACATTGAGAGACTCAGTTTTCCCTTCCTTTTTCAAAACTTCTTTTTCTTTTTCCCTTCCAGAGATGGCAGAAAGAAACCAGTGTTATAGGACAACTTAGGCTTTTAGAAATTTCCTTAGCTCATAAGAGAGTTGGTGGTTAAGAAGCATTTTCTGTGCTATGCATCCATATGATAATGAGAGCCTTTTACAATAAACTGCTGAATCCCACATTCAAGAAAGCTCTGTGAGCCAGAGATTATCCAGGGCTTTATGTGATGGCACAATCACTCCAGGAAAACTACCCATCACTTGTGGCCAGGAGAGGAGATAGAGGTGGATTTTGATTTTGTAACCTGGGGGGCCAGGACATTGAAGCTGGTTTTAAATTTAGATTTCATTTCTGTGATGTGTGTGTGTGAATGTGTGTTTGTACTTGCATGCATACTCATCTATGTGCATGCACATGTGCACTTTTCTGACTCAGACCTGTGCTTGATTTATGAAAGTAAGGATGGTGTGATAGATATACTACTGGGCTTGGAAGTAGGAAGGTCTGGGTTCAGATCTCTCTTTTGAGCATAGGTGATTCGTCATCTCTCTCAGTCAGTTTTTTCATCTGTAAAATATGGGTAATAATTACTATGTTACTGAGATGCAAGGTGAAGTAGTTGCTAGAGAGACAGGTTTGAGTATCACCTCCACAATCAAAAATAAAATCCTCTGCTTGGTGTTCAAAGTCCCTTATAACTTAGCCCTCCCCCACACCTTTCCAGTCTTCTTACATCTCATGCCCCTCCATAAACTCCTCATTAAATATAGTGACACTAACATCCTTTCTGCTCCTTGCCTAAGAGACACCATCTCTCCTCTCAGGGCATTTTATTTCTCTGTCTGTGCCCCATGTGTATGATGCTCTTCCTTCTCCTCTCTGCCTTCTGGCTTTTCTGGTTTCCTTCAAGCACCAATTAAAATCCCAACTTCTACAGGAAACCTTTCTTAATCCCTCTTAATTATAGTGCTTTACCTCTGCTGAATATACCTCATCTATCTTATATATAGCTTGTTTGTACATGGCTGTTTGCTTGATGCCTCCCTCAATAAATTCTGATCTCCTTAAGGACAAGGACTGCCTTTTGCCTTTCTTTGTATCCCCAGAGTTTAGCACAGTTCCTGGCATAGGATAGGTGCTTAATAAATGCTTATTGGCTAACTGATTCTATGATGTGGGAAAGTCATTTCATCTCTCAATCAATCAATCAAACAGTCAGTGATTGACCCAGATGACACTATATGGCTGTAAGTTTCAGAAAAGCTATTTTCCTGTGATAGTACTTTGGAAAGTCCCCTCCACTAAAATAAATCATAGGTCCATATCAAAATATGATTTAAAAAAGAACTGAAGTACTTATACCTCACAGACTTATGAGAATCAAATGAAGTCATGTAAGTACAACTTTAAAAAGAATTTTATAAGTGCTAGCTATTATTTATTATCCAACACTGGAACGATTCACACATGAAGACACTAGTGTTACCAGTTCACTGTAACTGACATCAAAGCTTGCCATAGCATAGTTCCAATAGGTCAGGCTTAGGCATAGAATGAATAACTACAAGATACCCAAACAGCTGTTTTATGGAGCATGTAGCCCAAATGGACAAAAGAAATACTACAAGGAGATGCCAAAACACATTGTTGAATGGGGAGGCAGATGTTGACTTCATTCAGGCAGATGCTGCTGCTGAACTCCAACCTAAAGTGGCTCAGTTTGAGGAAAGAGTAAATAAATGGCTATAACCAAAGGACAAACTTGGGTATAATATTCAATAGCACTTATCAGCAGCATCTTTTAATACCAAGGTTCAGTGACATATATGCCTAGCACAATGCTTTACCCGTAAAGAACACCTAAATGTTGAGTAAATGAAGGAAAATGTAATAGATAATAGAATCCTTAGTGAGGCACAAAGGATGCTTAACTTGTAAGTACATATAATTCTACTTAAATTTGTCCTGACCTGCTGGACAGAACAATCTAAGGGCAAAATCTTTGCTTCTTGGTTCTGCCTTCAGAATTAAAATGGTCCATGCCTTCAGTCATGAGCCAAGCTTTGCTTGTCCTTCCTTTTAGAAGAGGACCAATGACATCATAGGTCGATGTCTTAACTTGTGGGTGAATTGAATTGAAATGAGATAAAGTTGCATAAAGTTGTCAGCCTTGCTTTCTCTTCTTGAGTAAACTCCAGGGACAAAACAGCAACCAGGAAGACTGTTGATGGCCCAGAATGCAGTGGATGAGCTTGGAGTCTTGGGTTTCTGACAAAGTTCTAATCACTCTTTAGTGCCTGCTTCAGCTGCCTTCATGATTTTTGGAACAAATTGTTCTCATCCATCCATTCCACCAGGGAAAGTTCTCATATATTTCAGGTAGACATCCTCCTAATTCAGGTTGGAGGCCTGTCATTTATCCCCAAACTGGTTTAGCCTATCTACTGAGACAGTTTTATTGGAGTGTAACCACTGCACCTACTACAGCACCTACTACAGCTTCCTGGAGCTACAGGTAAGAGTTGAGTGACAGGTGGATACCAAAGGTAGATGAGCCACCCTGAACAGGGCTCAACAAGCCCTCACACTAGAGGTGCTAGTACCCTTAACACTGATGAGCCAAATGATCATAACCTGAGACTAGAAATGTTATCCCTTTTTCTCAAGGTCCTTTTAATTTATCTATGTATATTATACTGCAAAGAGCTCCCTCCTCTAAAAATAGGCTCCTTGTGGGATAGGGACTGTTCCTGTTTAGTCTTTGCATCACAATTGTTTAATATAGTACCTCCTTCCCCATCGCCACCAATTTCTCTTATAGTGACCTGTGATTTTATTTATATGGAGGCTCTCTTGATACAGATTGGCACTTCCTCTGTAACTTTCAGATTTAGAGCTGCCTGGGCCATTGAGTTAAGTGACTAATTTATAGATGTTTTCATCACATTCAGTATATGCAAGAGGCAAGACTTTGAACTAAGTTTTCTTGACTCCAAGACCAGCCCTCTATCTACTATGACAGATCACCTCTCACATATAGTAAGTACATTGGACTTTCAATTGTTACATGGTATCTATTCTTTAAAACAAAAAAATTGGGATTCCTGTTAGTGCTTTCCCCAAGTTCCCCCATGCATATTTAAGCAAGTCTCCCTCAATAGACTGTAAGATCTTTGAGGACTATTTGATTTTTGGTTTTGTACCTTCTTCATCTAGAGTAGTCTCTGACGCATGGTAGGTGCTTAATAAATGCTTGTTGATTTATTCCTAAATGCAAAAGATTCATAGGATGATAGATTTAGTGTTAAAATGAACCTCTGGAGTCAGCTAGTCCAACTTGTTCATTTTACAGATAAGGAAACTAAGGCCCATAGAGGATAAGTGACTTCCCAAAGTTAACATAGCTGTCTGAAGCAAGATTCAAGTACAGGTGTTCCTGACTGCAAGACTGGCATTCTATCTATTATGCCAGTGGTGTCAAATTCAAATGAAAACAGAGGCCATTAAACTGAGGCTCACACATTGACTTAGTTTTAAATTTTAATATTATCTGTGTTTTATTATGTTTTTCTTCATTTTGTTAAATAATTCCTAATTACACTTTAATCTAGTTTGGACAACCCTCAAGAGTGTTGTGAGCCATATCTGAGCCCTTGAGACATAGCTAACACCTCTGCACTACCCCATATTGCCTCTGGAGAAAAGGTTATTGATCTTTGCTATCATAGACCTCTTTGCCAGACTGGTGAAGCCAACAGATTTCTCAGAATAATGTCTTTAAAAGTACAACTTAAAAATATATATATATAGATAGATAGATAGATAGATAGATAGATAGATAGATACATATATGCATATATATGTATCTATATATGTATATAGCATTATAAAAGAAATTAATTATACTGAAAAACACTTATCAAAGTATTTTTTAAAACAAGTTCACTGGACCCAGGTTAAGAAGCCCTGCTGTGGCAACAGTACTTTGTAAAAGAGAGAGTGTTAGATTTGGAGTCAAGAAGACCTGGTTCAAATCCTATCTCTACCATTGGGTAGCTGTGTGACTATACGGAAGTTACTGAACCTCTCCGAAATTCAATTTCCTCATTTTTAAAATGGCAGGGTGAGAATAATACTTGTGGTGCCAATCTAAAAGGATTACTGTGGTGTTTTAAACAAAACATTGTGTACAAAGGGCTTTGGGAATATGATAACACTTTATGAAAGCGAGTTGTATTTATTTTAAATCAGCTATAAGGATTGTGAAACATTTGAATATATAGGGTGAGAGAAGAAGCGCAATGTCTGAGGGATTTTTATGTAATTTGGTAGGTAACAAAATCGCTCTGGGATAGTCATCCTTCAATTCTGTTTAAACCAATGGGATGCACTTGATCACCCATCAAGGTCCCTAGGAGCCCTGTGATTCTAGGATTTTTTGTTTTGGCAGCCATGTCAGAGGGATTGTGGTAAGTGGGGAATTAGGGGATTCTTACTATTTAAAACTGTAGGACAGTTGAATAGATTCCTGTGGCCCTCCATAAAATTAGTATTTCTATTTCCCCACCACCACCATTCCATCAGGGAATCACCTAATCAGCAGGAGTTAGGTGACCACAATTTTTTCTAAGATCCAGCCAAATCCAGCTTACCACCAAGTCTCTAGGGAGTAAAGCCAGCTTCATTACTGCAACATTGCCAAACCCTGAGCAGGAGCAAAGAAGGAGAGAGAGATAGACAGACACAGAGAGAAACAGAGACAGACAGAAACAGATGGAGAGACAGATAGGGAGAGACAGGGAGGGGTACAAAGAAGAGACAGGGGTGGAAAAACAAAGAGACAGTAATATAAAGACCAAGGGAGAATCAGAGGAGGAGAGGGGAAGAGGGACAGGAGACAGATAGAAACAGAGGCAGAGACAGAGAGAGAGTTAGGGAGAGAGAAAAAGACAGAGACAGAGAGAGAGAGAGACAGGGAGAGAGGCAGAGAGAAAAAGATTTATTAAGTATTTGTGCCAGGCACTGTGCTAGGAACAGAAATACATGCAAAAAATAATCTCTACCCTCAAGTAGCTTACATTCTATCATGGGAAGACAATACTTAAAGAGAGCTAACCCTAGCTGAGTGAGGATATTTTGTAGAGGTTGGAGAGGTTGCTGGGGGAAAATTGGAAAATTCCGGAGAAAGGAGCTCATCACATGAGCTTCCCTTCATTGATAACCTGGCCACAGCAGAGGCTGCTCCCTCTCCAGGTCACTAACGTCCAGGCCTCAGAGCAGCTAGCTTCAGCTCCCTCTGAAGAGATCATTTTCTGTTCACTCTTCTAACAGTTCATTTTCAGTCAGGACATGCCATTCTCTCACAGCACTGCTCCAAACAGGGGAAAATTGGCATTCAGGAAAAGCCTATAACTTATCCCAGTGGAGGTGAAAACATTTTCAGATTCCTGAGGCCCTGTAGCTGGGCAATAAATATTAGTTTAACATCCCCACATTGAGGAGAAATCGGTATGAACACTGAAGGCTCTTTAATAGAACTGACTTCATTTTCTTCCACATCAGAAAGTGTTGGGCACCGACCCTGGAGATGAGGTTTTGGCTTTCTCAACTGATTTTCTTAGGCTCTATTCCAAGCATTTTGGAGAGGATAATCCTCCTTTCCCCCATACCCAAGATATTCATTTTTATTTAACATTTTGGAGAGTTTGGTCAGCATTCAGCCAGCATTGAATTATAGGGCTCGTTTTGTACAAGCCCTTTTGTGGGCAGGGAATCATATGAAGCAAGAGGGACTCCAATTTTGGTATTCTCTGAAACCTCAATATGCAAATGTTTGAGGTAAGTTTTAGGAGTTATTCCCATAACGCAGAGACCTTGCCACCTGGTTTTTATTTTTGATATAAA
Organism: Notamacropus eugenii; assembly: GCF_028372415.1. NCBI lineage: Eukaryota > Metazoa > Chordata > Mammalia > Diprotodontia > Macropodidae > Notamacropus > Notamacropus eugenii. The sequence continues at coordinate 69,328,487 of NC_092872.1, forward strand.
GCATCATGGGGTCTAAGTACTTTTGAACCCAACTGAATTATACCACTTGTAATCTCTACACTACCTGGTCCCTTAAGCAACTATATTCTTCCTACATTCTTTAAAACAGGCAAAAAAAAAAAAATTAAGGAAAAGAAGCAGTACTAGCCATTGGAGCAAACTGATTTCAATTCCAAATTCCTCTCAGATTTAGACATCTAGCTGGTGGGGGGGAGGAGGAAGGGGGTAAAGGTTAAGAAGGGTCACTAACTCTTATGAGTTTATAGACCCAATTTCCAATGAGATGCTAGAAACAGAACCACAATATTGGTTGGCACATTCACTTGAAAGAACATAAAACCATCTTTGTACAGAATCACTGTGCATAGAGATGAACAAAGTACAGAATACATGCAATGGTCTGTCTGTTTGGGCATGCATGAATGTAGAACTGTCTGTAAAATAAACACTTTGCTGTATAGCTTACTGCCTCTCCCAACTAATTTCTAAGCATATCAGGTTGTATTCTAATAGTACACATGTATTTTTAAAAGTACAAGTCATAAATGTGCCCATTTTCAGTTTCTATTCTCATAGTTGGAATACTTTGTTACAAAAAATCTAGTAATTTTACCCTCAAAACAAGTTACCATTCAAAAAAAAGAAAAAAAAAGAGTAGGTGAGTTAGTATATTGAAAAGAATTCTAACACAAAACTCTAGTAGCTCATTTGTCATTCTTACAACCAAATTTTAAGACTCTACAAAATTTCATTTTACTTACTCATTAAAAACCGAATCACTCTTTAGTTTTGTCAGATTCTACCAGTTGTCTAAGGTAAATATAAAGAGTTCTCCTTCTGGTTATTTAGTGGTGATTGAGGTGTGAAGTTTAACAAATTTTTAGGTTTTCCAAGGAAAAACGTGAGAGAGACAGACAGACAGACTGACAGAGATAGAATGAAATGAACCTATCTATCTATATACGTATATACATATATATATATATATATATATATACACACATACATTCATATAAGTATGTGTGTTTGAATATATGTGATATCGATATGTATGTGTATGTGTGTTTAATCTCCCAGGAATAATCTGAAGAGTGAAAGTGCTTCCCCCTAGAACACTTGGTCATTTCATAGTAATTTATTAACCTATTTATCCAATAATCATTTGTTCAATGTTTGCTTTGTACCCACTGTTAGGTGCTGAGAATACAAAGACAAAAATGAGTGGTCCATGCCCTCAAAAAGTTTATATGTAAAAATCTGCTAAAGATTCTGTATCTAATGAATGGAAATATCAACTAGGTTTCCTCTGAAATAGAGTAGGTAAAACCTATAATGGAAAAGTCCTGAATACAGGATCGGTAGTTTTCCTAACATTCACTTTGCCAGCATTCAAATACTTGTTTGCTGAAATGGGACGCCCCCCAATCAGCAAGTCAAGGATTAAGAAATGTTTAAATATGAAAAAAAAAGCTCATCACTGAGGACATAGCTTTAAAATCTAAATTAAAAACAGGACTCAGAATTCAGTCTGGAATTTCTGTCATCCAAGAGAACCCCATTTTGTTGAACATGTCTACAAAATCAGCAAGCCAGTCAGCATTTGCAAATGGCCCTATATGGAAACAAGCAACAAAGCCAATGAATTCTATCTTCTTTCTTCTGTTTTCTGTGAAAAAGGAAAATGGTCCTGTCCTCTGATTGGAAGGAAAAGGACACAGAACTGGCAATTACAGAAGGAAAAGTTGTCTGCTTGGCATCTTCTTTGTTGCTGTTTCTCATGCTTTTCTTTACAGTAAGGAAAAAATTCTAAGCCAAGAATTTCATCTTTAATTTTCTTTCAGCAGACCTGGCATGATTTGCTGGCTCTTGGGTCTTGTATTGAGTCAGGTAAAATGTTTGGATCTTGGTGGCCATTCCTGACAGCACCCATTTTGTCCATCAAAAGGAATCTAAAGAATTGTGAAGAATATACTTGTATATTGTTTAAACCAGGACTGTGGTTTGAATCCACATCCTTGGATCTGTTTTGGGGGAAGAAAGATGGTAATGGGTAGAAATGGTAAGGAGGGTAGGGAACAGAATTCTGAGTTGACTTCGAGTCCCTATTTCCTTATGTGTAAAATGAGGAGGATAGGTGAGAGGCAGACTAAGGTTCCTTCCAAGTCTTGCATTCTTATAAGGAAATCTAGTTCATTCAGCAATGAAATGATTTAACAAAGAAATTGATCCTCTAAAAAAGGAGCTCTGGTTTTGTCATAATCACACATTTGATAGATGGTAATGCTTCTTCCTCTACTTCTCCTAGTCTCCTGACTGAATGCCAGATCTGCCAGTAACCATTCTAAGTACATTTATAAATGAGTCAACAGTCTCTTGTCTCACTGAAACTTGGCAAAGATATAATCCTTGGAATCAGCAATGTCTCTGCACCTAGTCCTACTCAGACATGGCTTATATAAGTCTTCTTGGTATGAGGTCCTGGGACAATCTCTCAAAAGCCAATTAGAAGGGAAAAAACAAACAAACACTTCCTGCTAATACCTATTTGGTTCATAAAATAAGCTTCTGGCAGGGATAATGAGCATCTAATTCAATTCAATGAGAATTTATTAGATGTGAAACTAGTTACTGCTTGCAAGAAGCTTACATTCTGTTGAGGGAACAGAGCACATAAAAAGATAAGTAAATATGAGATAACTTGAGGGAGGAGAGGTTACTAGCCACAAAAGAGATCTGATAACGTTTTCTATAGGACACAGGCCCAAAGTGGAGCTTGGAAAAGAAATGTTAGAGGTGAGGGAAGAGAACATTCCAGAAATGTGAAGCAATTTGTTCAACAAGACAAAGACAAGAGATAAAATGCTAATTCAGGGACCAAAAGAGGGTCTTATAAAGTCAGACTCTGCAGTCCTAATAATCCAAAGAATGATTGGCCAATCTCAGGCAAGATCATGCAGTCTTTAAAAGCAGAGTCAGAATCTGAGATTTGGAAAGGTCTTCTGGTCCAAGGTGTAGCACACACACACACACACACACACACACACACACTCATGAGCACACATGTGTGTGTGTGTACATGTGTGTTTGAATCTTATCTCTGCCACTTACTAGCTTATGTTTCTTTGGGCAAGTCACCTAAATTCTCTTGGACTTGATTTCCTCATTTGTAAAATGAGGGAGATGAACTGGATGACCCCCAAATCACTTCCAGTTCTAAATGTACGATGCTACGATTTGACAAGAGAACAAATCCTGTAATGTGACATAATCACCTTAGCCTAGTATAAATGACACTCCTTTTTAGTTAGTCCAACACTGTCTGAATTATTTTCTTGAGTTAGTACTAGCACATGTCTTCATTCTTTTGTCACTATCATCTTGTGCTTCAGAGTCAAACTAACTAAAACTGCACTACAAGTATTCTAAGTCAAGGGAATAATTTCTGGATTAAATGGCTGGGTTTGAGGGACTTGTAGAGGTTTATTTTCAGTCAAAAGATTCACATTGCTTTGATTCATTTCATTCTATTGGATCATTTTTACTTCTAGCTTTTGGAACCTTTTAAATATATCATCTTTCTATCAGAGAAGATTCCCCATTGGGTTAGGATTGGTTTACTTCCAGAATCATATTAAGTGAGTTCCATTTCTAAAAGTGGTTTCCTTCTCATAAGACGAATCACTGGAACACTCTTCCCTTGTCTACTCTCCTATTTTAGAAGCAACTTGTTTATTTTAGGTGTTTTATCAAAACACATTTTGATATCTTTTTTTATCAGGGTTGCTGGATGGACCCCATTGCTGAACATGAGACCCATCCTTACTACAGATTCTAAAGGAGTCAGACCTGTGTCAGAACCTGAGAAAGTTCTTTTCTTTCTTCTCTTTCCTTATTTCTTCCTTTTTTTTTGTCAGGAATGATCAAAGACCAAGTCTTACTATCAGTCTTGCTTTCATCGTTGCCCAGAGGATCTGTTGCATGTGTATGTGTGGGTAAATATATACATACAAATACATATGTGAGTTTCTTATATGATGTGAACCCTTCATGCTCATACATTTTAAACAACACAAATGAGTGCCTATTAGGTTAATTACTATAGAAAATAAGATTGGCTTTCTTTTGGAGTACTGACTCATAAGTATTCAGATCAGTACCAGTGGGATATGATAAAAGACAGAGGGAAAAATAGTCTACAGTACAAAGAACTAGAGATAAAAGAAACAAAATACATTTTTTTAAAAAATGACTTTTATTTTCAATGGATCCTCTACCCAATTTATTCAGTGAAGAGGTGAACAAAAAAACTTGATAAATGTTTGGAAATTACAGGTAAGTGAACAATGCCAAGAGATCTTCCTGGTGTGAATTTGATTTTCTAATTTTACTACCTTCTGGTCACCATAGAGTTTTTTTCTCTGTGGATGAATAACAGGAACTCTATGGGAAAATATCATAGAGAAATTCCAGTAGTCCACTTCATGTTTTATTATTGAACTATTAAGAGAGGCTTGAAGAGTAGTAGCACATTATAATAAAGGGACATATATTTGTATCAAGGAAGAGTGTGGCAGTTCAATTAGGGTTTGTGCATAATGTCCATACACAAGAAACAAAAAAAATTCATAAATTTATAGAGTTCAAACATTTTAATTTGCTGTTGAGAAATATAATAAGAGAATATTACTTAGTTTAAAAAAAGAATGACATTTCGCATCATTTAAAGGTCTGTGTTTATAAAGTCACTTCTACAATTCTAGCTGATGCAAGTGAAGAACACTAGTGATTTGAGGTAGTTACATGAATGGCAGGTATCATAGATCTTTAACTAGAAGAGAACTTCCAAGGCCATCTTAGTCTAACACCCCCATTTAACTAGAAGGAAATAGGCATAGGGAGGTGAGTGATTTGTCAAAGGTCAAATAAATACCAAATATCAGTGGTAGGATTTGAATCCAGATCCTTTGACTCCATTGTTTTTTCTACTCTACCATATCACACAGACTGGGTACCTGCAATCTGCGGCACATATACCAAAGGTGGGACAGAAGATGATTTTCCATGTTCTGTTGGCAATTGCTACCACTAAGAGCTAAAATGGTAAAGCTGGTAACATTTGTCCATAATACTTTATCTCCCAATTAACATACAGCATTCTTTCTTCCATGAAGAAGACCAGTGGGCCAGGATACTCCCCAGCAAGTCAATCTCTGGGAATGTAGCTACTCCAGTACTTAACCATCTCCCTGGACAATCTTCTTTCCTGAGTTCAGTGCTTCCATTTAAAACTGGTCTATCTGGAATTTTTTGTCATAGCAAAGACTTGGCAAGAAAGTGGGTGCCCATCAACTGGAAAATGACGTAATCAAAAGTGATATGTGAAGATAATGGAATAACATTTCATTGTAAGAAATGATGCATATCAAACATTCAGAAAAATTTGGGAAGATGTGAACTGATGCAAAATGATATGGACAGAACCAATAGAAAAAAATAAAAAGCAACTACATAAATGAAATAGAAAAGTTTCGAAAGATTTTGGATCAAAGCAGTGAATAATCATAACTTTAAAGCAATGATATGGATATGCTTTCTTCCCATTTTGTGGCACAGAGATGATGGAAGAGAGGAGCAAAACAAGACATATTTCTAGACAGAGCCAATGTATTGATTTGTTTTATTTGACTATATATATCTGGTGATGAGAGAGGTCTTCTTTTGGGAGGAAGACAATAATAGTAGGTAGTAATAAAAATAAAAAAAATTAGAACTTCAATAAAGCTTTAAAATATAGAGAGGAAAATGAAGAAAAATTCAGAAGGGGAATAAACAGTGATTTGTTAAAAATTGTTAAGTTTAATATATACTTAAAAATACAAGTAGCAGAAGTTCATAGCTTTATATGCAAATTTCACCCTAAAAATTAACCTATGACTATTCTTTTTATGAGCATCAGTCTTTCTGGGTCATAAGTGATCAGACCAATTAAATTTTAGAGAGGTCTTCTGAGGCTCCATACCATTCTGATGTGCTGCAGTTCTGTAATTATTTCTTTGGATCCTGCAAAGAAGACTGATTTCTCAGCCTTACATTGTTTATGCCACCTTGTACTTGTCATTGTAGCTCTGCAAAGAGTCCAAATAATCTGAACTTGGCCATGTCTAAAGAAGAACCGTTAATTAATATACTAGAAGCAAATTCATGTAGCAAATCTACCAGAATATCCTTCTCACATCCTCAGTAGGTTTTTCCTCCACCAGGGAAATAGGAGTAGGATTTTCCACCAAAAAACTATACCATTTCCAGCAGAAGAGAAGTCACTATGGTTTAATGCCTCCTTCTCACTCAGAATATAATGATATTCCAAACCTAAGTTACTAGGAAGGTACTCAGAAAACCTTAGTCTGAGTGTGATCAGTCAAAGGGAGGAAACTCCATTAAACTAGGCATAATTGCAGAACATCGGAATGGGAAGGAGCCTCAGAAGACCTCAGAACCAAAAAAAAGAATCCTCAATGAAATACTAGGGAAGTGATCATACAGTCCTTGAAAACCTCAAATGAGGATGAACCTCTCTGTCCAGAAGCAACCCATTCCAACTTGTTAGAAATAGTGACAGCAAGGTTGAATAACTAGGAAGCCAGTCTCAGAGTCAGGAAGAATGGGGTTCAGGCCCTGCTTCTGAAACATACTGGCCATAGAATTCTAGATAATCCTTTCAGGTTCCCAGGAAACTTTTTATAAGATTTAAAATTGCAGAGCAGTCCCTGATTTACATTTGTACAGTAACTTTCCCTGTAGGAACTTTTCAATCCTGATGATGATACCAGGGAGAGAGACAGAGAAAGAGAAAGAAAGAAAGGAAGGAAGGAAGGAAGGAAGGAAGGAAGGAAGGAAGGAAGGAAGGAAGGAAGGAAGGAAGGAAGGAAGGAAGGAAGGAAGGAAGAAAAAAGAAAGAAAGAAAGAAAGAAAGAAAGGAAGGAAGGAAGGAAGGAAGGAAGGAAGGAAGGAAGGAAGGAAGGAAGGAAGGAAGGAAGGAAGGAAGAAAGGAAGGAAGAAAGGAAGGAAGAAAGGAAGGAAAGGAGAGAGAAGAGAGATGAACAAGAGGGCAGAACAAAGAGAAAAGAGGAAGGCAGACAGAGAGATGAGAAAAAGTGAGGAAGAAGAAGAAGAAATTACCTTATAAAGTAAGTGTTACAGATTTTATTATTCCTATTTGGCAAATGATGAAACAGAAGCTTAGAGAAATTGAGGGATTTGTCTATTATCTCAAATTAACTAATAAGTGCTAAAGGCAGGATTTGAGCCTGGGAAGTATCTCCTTCCTCCAAACCAGGATGAAGATGTAAATATAACTGAATGTTGGTCTAATATGAGTCCTGGCCAAGGCCAGTCTTATAGCTATGATGACTATTAATCATTAGCATTATGTTTTGTTTCAGACTTTGCTGGATTTCTGCATTAACCGTCAGCGTAGCACTTCACTTCACTTCCTAGTCTTTCTCTCATATTTCTTTTTATCAGGCTTCCTTTCCAAGACCAAGGGCAATAAGGGGATAGCAAGGGTAATAAGGGAGATTACATAATTGTGAACTGTTTCTCAAAGCAATAATTTTTAGCTCTTGAAAGATCAGTCTTTATTTGATTCGTTTCTCTAGGATAAACTGGAATTCTTATTCATTTACTTTTAGTCTTCTTAAATAGTTTGCTATCCTTTATGTCTCTAAAGTCCTGCACCAATATCTCATCACAGTACAAAAGTGAGTCCGGGCTCTTGAAGGCTGTGTCAGACAACTGAGTGTTCTACCAAGAATTTGGTATCAACCTAGAAACCCTTTGAATAAAACCTGAGTTGCTTCTGTTCAAGTACCAACCTACTTAATTTTGAAGAGGTTCATTTCAAAAAAGTTGACCAATACATATATATTTTAGGACATGTGATCTTCAACTATGGTTCAAGACTACTTATTAAGGGATGGAGGTAAAGTATTCCATTTAGCCTTTGGAATTATGTTTCTTTTGATATGGTGATGTATTTTTGAAATAATTTGGTAGAAATACCTCAAATTTGTACTTGTTTCTGATGACTTTATCTTAATACACATCAAACTTAATATCTAAAACATTGCTGAAGCCATTTGCAAAGTATTTATAAAGACATCTTTTTTAAAAAGGTGAACAGTTGTTATCAGCTTCAATAGCAAACAATTATTTCCTACAAGTCATTGTAATAAAAACTCTAGATCCCTGCCTAAAGGAGTTGTAGGATGTGAGATGAACAAAGATAATAAAAGTTATTATAGCTAAGATTTCATGCTTTCTAAAGACTATTTGGGCTAATGTCCAAAAATAAAGAACAGTTATTAGCAAATTCATAAATTAGTGTCTATTTGAAGTTCTTTTCTAAAGGATAATTATATAATTAGCCTATCTAAGACCCTGAACATTTCAGAAAACTGTCACTACATTAAAAAAAATTGACTAACAGAAGCCGAGTAGATTACTTGGATAGAAAATGTTGAGTTCATACATGTGAAATAGAAACTCATTTTCTCTTAATGATAGGTAGACTGCTCTAGGGAATTGGCAGTTGAAGTGTACACATGATAGGTAAATTAATTTATTAATTATTGTTCCCAATTTGCAAGTAGGTCTTTAAAATAATTTGCATATAAATTACACAGTACATGTGTACTATGCAAAACATTAATCGGCATTCTGGCAATGAGGGACAGTTAGATACCCTAGGATGATGGGAAATCATATGTGTCTGAATTAGTCACTATGACTTGCTGTTCATTGGTTGCCTCAAGGCTCTAAATGTTTAAATCATAAAATGTCCAGGAGAAAAAGAGATGACTTTTCCTAAGCATAGGAGACAAGACTAGCAAACATTTGAAAGCAGAGAGTGACCAGAGAGGCAATGTGATTAGTCACATGATTGGTGTAGAAGGTAGTATGCAGATGTACACATAACTATGATTATTATGAGGCCAAATGATGTCTTTTTTTTCAAACATAGCAGTTTGGTACTGATTTGAAAGGCCAATAAGAGCTTTGGGGATGAATTTTGTCCCTCAATAGACTTATGTTTACAATTTTATCCCTATGCAAAAGTAGGCTAATTCTTCCAACATACTTCTATAGCTTTGGAAGCTACTAGCAGGTTAAGACTGTGATCTCCTTAGACTTGTCTACCTAAGATTCATACCATTTGAGAAGGAAGGAAACAAGCATTTCTTAAGTACCTACCATGTGCCAGACACAATGCAAAGTATTCTACAAACATTATTTCATTTGATCCTGCAACAACTCTATGAGGGAGGTGTTGTCATTCTCTCCAGAAAGTGAGGTAGATAGAGGCTGTCACTTTTTCTTGTATCACACAGCCAGTAAATGACTGAGGCTGGATTTGAACTCAGTCCTTCTAGACTCCAGCATTCTATCCACGGTGCCATCTAGCTGCCATGAACATACGCCAAATTGCCAATAACTTTTCTATGAAAATGTCAACTCATTAATCCTCATATAACTATCCAATTTTGATTTTTTTGTCCTTTGGACCATTATTTCTATAAGCTTTAACTGGGTCAAGAATAAATGTAGTATCTACAAACAATCTAGATTTTGGAACTTTTGCTGATTAAATACGTTCTTCTTTTCAGATACAACTTGTTGATTATATGGGAAATGAGTTACTTGTTTGCTTAGGCTTCCTTTGTATCCAGAACTTACTGAAAGGTTTCTCTCCAATGCTAGCAATGATTTCTTCCTTGTCAAATCCATGGCTTTTTTCTCGTCTCTTTCTCCTTGAATTGTCACCTTTGATAGCGTTGAGCACTGATACTCTCCTCTCTGTATTTTTGTGACTCTCCTTTTCTCCTGGTCCTTCTTCTGCCTGTCTACCCTGTCTTTCTCAATGGCATTCACATCCCATCACACACTAAAATAGTGAGTGTTCCCCAAGGCTCCATCTTCGGCTCATTTCTCTTCCCTCTCTACTTTCTAGAAGACATTTCAATCTGGATATCTCAGAGACATTTCCAATCACATATGTCCAAACCAGGACTCTATATCTTTTCTAAAGTTTTCATATTCCTTTCAAAGGCACAGCCATCTTTCCAGGCACTTGGGTTCATAATCTTGGTGTTGTCCTTCACTCCTTTTTCTTATTCACCTTAACAGCTGCCGCACCTTATTGTTTCTACCTCCATAAAATCTCTCTCATCTAACTCCTCTCTATGCACACAGCCCACCTTAATTCAGGCCATCATCACTCTTTCCCCATTCCCCAATTGCTACTGCCCTACCTCAAGCTACCTTGTCATTATTTTCCTTATACTTAAATGTGTGTTTCCTGCATTAAAATAGAAAGTGGGGATTGTTTCATTCTTTGTATTTTCATTTCCAGTCCAACACAGTGTCTAAAATATAGTAGGCGCTTAATAGATATTTGTTGATTGATTCTATGAGTTTTGAGCTATGAAAACCCATTTGCTCCAAAAGAAAAATCTTTGCTGTTAGGTTAATTTGGTGATCCATAAGCTCTCCTGTTACAGAAGCAGAAAAAAAAAAATACTTTTCAATCTCAATGCAAAAAAAAAAAAAAAGAATGCTTAGAAGTCAATGAGTTCAATAGAAATCTGCCAGAGTCTTCACCTGGGATTATATAGGCTAACAGAGAGAACAGGATCAGTCAAAGTTCCACCACTAACTAGCTATTTGACCCAAGGCAAAGCACTTGACCTCACAGTTCAATAAATTCAATGAAAAACAATGGTAATTAACAATATCTATTCCTTGAATAACTCAAAGAGTAGTTGGAAGGATTTTGAATTACGTCTATAAAAATTTGAGCTTTTCAAAGAAAGGTGCTATCTCTGTGTAGTATATGAAAATTATCCTTTCTATAACACACACACATACACACATAAACCCACAGTATTGCCTAGTGTGTTCTTGAAGAGGAACCAACTTCTCTTCAAGAAGCTCACCAAATGGAAGAGGAAAGAGTGAAGTCATTATTTTAAGAGAAGAAAACATGGGCAGCTTTAACTAAGTGATTTAGCTGATAATGTCAGCATCAATGGACTATCCATGTTTAATACTGTACCCAAAGAATTAAACTTGAACATGCTTTGAAGTTAACCGTTAGCCCAGCAGGGACTAAGGCTCTGGTTTATCTCATCTATGATTTCATTCACTCTTCTCCTCTTTGACAACATGCAATGGTCTGTGAAGTTCTCATTCAGGGTCATGATAGGTGCTATGCAGATTAGTTCTCCACTGAGGCTGCCTCTCCCACGTAGCCCAGGGGTGTTGTTTTGTGGCTTGAAAGGAAGCAAAATAGATGCTTCTAGTCTATTCTAGCCTGGCTCATCTCCAAAGAGACTATTTCCTTCGCAGTGGGGATACAGGAAGTTGGGTACAGAAGCTGAGCCACTCTGCTTGCCTCAGAAAGAGGCATACCAGGCTAGAATTACATCCATCTGCTCCCATAAATATTACTAAGCTAGAGACTGTAGTTCTCAGGTTCAAGCTCAACTTATCACTGTTTCTTAATGTGGAAAGGAAGACCCTAAGACCTATAGCCAAGGTTTGACTTCTTTCCAACAAATGCCACTTCCACAATGAACACACACTTAGCAAACAGCAAAGAAACCATTATCTAAGTCGATAGCAAAACAGAAATCAGCAAAAGTAGAATGCTGTATACCAGACACCATAAAGTGAAGGAGTTCTCCCATTGGGAGGGAAGTAACTCAGCTCAACCGTAAGAGAGTCCTAGATCTTACCCAAAGGGAAATTTCCTGAATTCTCTAGTGTAGCAGGTTGAGGATGGGGACATAATGGAGACTGCCACATGTTTTCATGTTGACTTCTTCCCAGAATCTTATTCTTTCTTTAGCAATTTGGAGGGGGGTTGGCATTTTGTATCTTCTCACAAAAAGTTGGAAGTCATTTTTTAAAGAAAAAGGAAGTACAAAAAACCCAAACCAATCAATATATTGAAAAATTCTGAAATTATTTGTCACATTGCGCTCTGCAAAAGTCCCAACTCTGCAAAAGAAGAGAAGGTTTCTTCCCTGCCCCTTTGCTGGACTCCATTCTTATTTGTCCATTATAGTTTTACAATGTTCACTTTAACTCTTTTATTCTTGTTCTTTTCATTTATATTAGTGTAGCTCTTGTTTCATTGACTGCTTACTTTGCTCTGCATTGGTTCATGTAAGGCTTTCATGCTTTCCTATATTCATAATTTTTGAATATTTATCATTTTATTGCTGCACAGTGGTGTTCTATTGCGGTCATGCATTACCTTCTTTTTTTAGCCATTCTTCAACTGATATAAAACTATTTTGTTACCAATTCTTTGCCACAAAAAAAGATGTTGTAAGTATATTTAGGGACTTTCCTCTTATCAAAGACCTCATTTGTGTATGTATCTAGTAGAAGAGTCTTTGGGTCAACAGATGTGGACATTTTAGTCATGTTATTTACCTAGTTCCAAATTGCTTTCCAAAGTGGTTGTGCTGATTCAAAGCTCTACTAACAATGAAATAAAGTAGTGCTTCTCAAACTGTGGGTCATGACCATATGGGATCACGAAAAATTTGGCAAAAGTAAAAGGTTTCTGAATGCCAAGAGACCAAAAATTAATTAAAAATCAAGCTCATAATGAATGTGAGGTGCTTCTGGCAGCTCTTGCCCATACTGCATCATGCAACTTCATGCCTTGGTTTTGAACACACAGCATGCGAACCTTACACTGCATGTGCTCTCAGATCATTCAATGCCAAGAAACATTGCCAAAACATGAAAAGGGGTCAGGAGTGGGAAAAGTTTAAAAAGCCTTGCAGCTTTTGACCCAACAATATTGCTTCTAGGACTGTATCCCAAAGAAATCATAAAAATGGTAAAGGGTCCCCCATATACAAAAATATTTATAGCAGCTCTCTTTGTGGTGGCCAAGAACTGGAAATTGAGGGGATACCCATCAATTGGGGAAAGGCTGCACAAGTTGTGGTGTGTGAATGTAGTGGAATGCTGTTGTGCTATAGGAAATGATGAACAGGAAGACTTCAGAGAGGCCTGGAAGGACTTATATGAACTGATGCTGAGTGAAAGGAGCAGAACCAGGAGATCATTGTACACAGTAACAACCACAATGTGCGAAAAAATTTTTCTGGTAGATTTAACCCTTCACAGCAATGCAAGGACCTAAAACATTCCCAAACAACACTTGAGGCAAAATGCCATCCACATCCAGAGAAAGAACTATAGAATTAGAACACAGAATGAAGCAGAACATTTCTCTTGTGTAATGTTTTGTTTTGTTTGAGTTTTTCTCATGGTTTCTCCCAGGCATTTTAATTCTTCTATGCAACATGACTAATGTGAAAATGTGTTTAATAAGAACATATGTGTAGAACCCACATAAGACACCATGCCATCTCAGGGAGGGGGAAGGAAGAGGAAGAAAATCTAAGACTTACGGAAGTGATTGTAGAAAACTGAAAACAAATAAATTAATTTTAAAAAAAAGTTGGAAGCCAGAAGCACCCAAAGCAACTGCAGAGACTAAACAGACTTCCAGAGACCAAAAGGAGCAAACCTCTTCTCTCTCTGGCTCTGGCCAACTCCACACAGCCCCTCACAAAGGCTTAGAGCATTAGTCTACACCAGTGAGGAGAGAGTCCCATTCCAATGGGTTTTGTGACCCAAGTTATATTTCAAAAAATGGGATTCTTGCCTCATAGGTAGTTTTTACTCAAATGTTGGTTGAAGGTGGATAATTTTTTAAATAATAAGGATACAATATAAGAAACTAGCTATTCATCCTCATTTTTCCATAGATTCCTCCTACATAAATTTGGGCTTTTAATTTCCAAGGGACATGCTTTTTCATATGAATCATGGAATAGTATTAAGTATATTAATTATTTAAAACACTCAATAAATATGCTTTGGAACCAATTGATGATTTAACCCACTGTAAAACATACACACACACACACACACACACACACACACACACACACACATTTCTCCAAGAACAATGAAGACTATAGGTACAAATGAAGAACCAGAGCACCTCTTGGGATCCTTTTCTAGATGCTTTATGAAGATGGGCTTGTATTTACATGTTCATTGTTGTTGTTCAATCATTTCAATAATGTTTGACTTTTCGTGACTTTATCTGTTGTTTTCTTGGCAAAGACAACAGATCAATTTGCAATTTCCTTCTCCAGCTCATTTTACAGATGGGGAAACTGAGGCAAATAGGATTAAGTGACTTCCCCAGAGATACATAGCTAGTAAGTGTCTGAGGCCCTATTTGAACTCATGAAGATGCTTCTTTCTGATTCCAAATCCAGTGCTTTATCCACTGCACCACCTAGCTGCCCTGTATGTACATGCCTCAGTTAAATATAGATCGTTCCTTCCTGTACTATAACCAGTATTGCCTCCATAACCCCTAGGAATCTAGAATTATGGGTTCCCTATTGGGCAGCTCCAACAAGTGGCAGCAGGGAGAGCACTGGACTAGTAGTCAGACTAAGATCTGCCATGAAGTAGGCATTTGATGAGTCACTGTCTCTCTAGGTCTCATGTGATCATAAAACTTAAAGATGGAAGGGACCTTAAGCATTCTTTAGTCAAATCCTTTTATCTTCATGATGTGGTAATAGTCCCAGAGAGATTTTGACTTGTCCAAACAGTTTCCTCGTCAAGGAGATGAGGGGCTCAAACTATGAAGATGTTCTCCTAGGTCTTTTCCAGGTATAAATCTCTTGAATGAATCGGCCCCTGTGGGCCAAGCTGACTCCATTTTATGAAGTCAATTGGTTCACACAGCTAATATAGAACTGAAATAAGAGTTATAAACAAGTCAATTAAATGGGCGGGGGCGGGGGGGGGGGGGGGAGGGGGTGGAGAAAGAGAACTTAAGTGCCTAATAGGTGAAAGGCATGCTGATGAGCAAACACAGGGGAGACCAAGCTGAAATAAGACAGATATTCTGAGAGTGAGTTTATCATCTAATAGGGAGGATGGAGGACATGCTCACTGATAATGTTGATACAAGGAAAATGTGATAAGTTTAAAAAGAGAGAGAGATCTGGGAAGAAAGATATTATAAGAAAGTTGGGAAGGGAAAGATCATTTCAGCAGAGATAGCTGAAAAGGAAGAAAGGGGATTGTTCAGGGTGAAGGAAGGGAAATGTTTTAGTAGATGAATTGGGAAGGAGAAGGAATTCATTCCAGATATGGTTTATGTTGTGTTTGTCCTTCATTCTGGAAGAGGAGCATGACTTCAGGATGATGACATCACTTGCACTTGACTTTGATTGAAGTGAGGGAGGGCTGCGCAAGGTCATCAACCTCACTTTCTTCTCCTGAGCCATCTGGATCCAGTGGCCTCATATTTGTCAGGATGACTGGAAGTGGCCCAGGATGCCATGTGCAACTGTGACCCTTTCAGGCTAAGGTCCTATAGCATTCTCCCCAGATATGGGTAATATGTGAGCAAAGGCAAAGAGGCACATGGTGAAGATTAAGAACAGGG
The DNA here is from genome assembly GCF_028372415.1 of Notamacropus eugenii. NCBI lineage: Eukaryota > Metazoa > Chordata > Mammalia > Diprotodontia > Macropodidae > Notamacropus > Notamacropus eugenii. The sequence continues at coordinate 69,344,055 of NC_092872.1, forward strand.
GTCTATGAGTGATCTGGCTTGATTAGAAGATTCTTTTAATTTTTTTCTTTTGATATGGCTTTATTTTTCCAAGTTATTTCTTCCCATAGTTTGCAAGGACCCTGAATTAATCCATCTATTGACCTTACAGATCAACCCTAGGCAGAAGAATCCTTAGCCCAAACGCAATGGTGCTCATTTGAAACAGAATAAATTAGGTGGGAATCCCAAACCACACCTTGGAACTGTGTCCTGCCTCTTTGTGAGAGGCACAAAAAGACGCATTGGGAAACCCAAGGACCTCAGGAAGGGAGGGTTCATTTTGCTCCCAGGGGAACTTTTGTAAAGGGGTTAAAGGAGGGATTCAGGAGTCTGATAGAAAACATGGCAGCACTTCCTATCCCACTGCTCCCTCTAAATCCTCTGGAAGACTCTTTAAAACTAGGCAACCTTGGGAAAATCAAGTTACTACTTCACTGGTGCTTAGCAAAGTGGCTGGCACATAGTAGCTATTTAATTAATGTTTATTGCCTTTATTTGCTGACTGCTTTCACTGAGTAAAGGCATCTGTTAACCCTTTCAATGTGGGCATATTCTCCACAACCCACCTACATCTTCTCCTGCTATATAACTCTTACTTATGTCCTGCCATACACTATGTTCTATGAGAGGTCCTTCACTGGGAACCTTCCTCAAGATATCATAACTTTACATGACTATAGCATCGATTATCCATTTTTCTCCTTGAATGGCCAGCCCACCTCTTTTTCAAGCTACACATGTCACTGATGAAATCTGTTATGCCATTTCTTAGTCACCATTCATCTCTGTTAATAATAAGCACATTTAAACCTACAACATAATATAGTGGGACAAGCTCTCTATCTGATATCAGAGATTTTGAGTTTGAATCCTGGCTCTGTTTCTTCCCTGATACCTTTTCTTTCTAGTTTTTTGTCTCTGTTAATGACTTCCTATTTATCCAGTATGAAGTTTATTTTGTATATATTTGTTTGCATGTGGTCTCCCCTAGCAGACCTCTGCTCCTTGAGGGTAGAGAATGTCTTTTGCCTCTTTTGGCATTCGCGGAGCTTAGCACAGCACCTGATACGTAGTAGGTGCTAAATAAATATATGTTGCTTGCTTGACTGATTGATTGTATAGCTGGAAGAATTTGTTTCATCTCTCTGGTCCTTTCCTCATCTGCAAAGTGAGGAGTTTGAACTATATCAGAGGTGTCACACTTGTTGGCCCAAACCAGACTAACATGTTAATTTGGAAATATTTAACAAAATAAATAAAAATACGATAAAACACAGTTAATGTTCATCTGTGGTTTTCAAAGTCAGTATTTGGTCTGCAGGGATCCATGCTTATCTGAGTTTGATACCACTGTACTAGATGACCCAGACTTCCTTTCAGCTCTGAATCATAAGTCCATTGTCTTTTGGGTGATCTGCTGTTTTGATCCTTCATATATTGTACTATTCATGATTCATAGCCATATAGTATCACTAGAACAATGATGACGTAAAAAAAATGTGGATAGTTGTTTCAAGGAGAAATTTGGCATCATTAAAACCACTCCACAATTTCCAAAATGCAATCTAGCTCTCCCTTTTCCTCCTAATAAAGTCTAGGCCCAGTTCATCGTTCATTTCCAGTGTCCATTCAAGATGTATGTATTGATGGACTAGATCCATGGACCGTCACTATCAATGTGAGTCAATATCTGAACAATCAGTGTTTCTCATTCATGTGATTTTCCTGTGTAGATTGTTAGGCTTAAGTTTCGTGTGTGTGTGTGTGTGTGTGTGTGTGTGTGTGTGTGTGTGTGTGTGTGTGTAAAACTAATACTGGAAGTTCTTCAGTGTTTGGAAGATTGATGTAATTAGTGCAGGGTCACACATAAATCAGAGTATCTACAAGACCTTTATCACCTACAGGAATTCTTCTGTTTATGTTGGGCAGCCTTGATTTTGGTGGCAAACACTTTTGATATACATACATATCTTTGTTTTATACCTGACTTGATATGATCCATTGAAGAAATTTTTGTTGTTGCATCTATCAAGGAATCATATATGATCTTAACATGTGCATCAGAGACAAATTTTTGAAGAGATCTTTTGAAGGCCATATTTTGCTCTACCAAATCAAATGGGTTTTAAAGTCAAATAGTCAAATTTAAGCAACTAGGTGGGACAATAAATAAAACACTGGACTTAGAGTCAGGAAGATGAGTTCAAATTTGGTCTTAAGACACTAGCTGTGTGAGTTTGGGCAAATCACTTAACCCCTGTCTCAGTTTCCTAACCTGTAAAATGGAGGTAATAATAAGGTAATAACCTATTTCCAGGGCTGTCATGAGGATAAAATAAAATAATAGTTGAAAAGTATTTTGCAAATCTTAAAGCTATATAAATGTTAGCTATTATTAAGTATTAAATTAAACCTTTGGATTTTGTATTCTTTGTACCTTTCAGTCAATTGTTTACTGTAGAAATGTAGTATGCTAGAGATTATTATTTTTGAGAATATGTTCACTGTCTCCTCATATTTATCTTCATTGAGGATGCCCTCAGTATTTTTGTGGGCTCTCTTCATGATGATTGCATATAGAATGTAGTTTAATGAGTTAGTAGTTGTTGATGCCCTCTTGATCTCTTTTTCTAAGTTTGTACAAGTTTTCCCAGATTTCTCTGAAACCATGCCTTTTATCATTTCTTATGGGAACATAGGTGAAGCCAAAAAGCATTTATTAAGTATCTGTTATGCACCAAGAACTATGTTAAATGCAAGGGGTACAAAGAAAGGGATACCCCCAAAAATGTCCTTACTCTCAAGGAGCTCGTAGTTATTCATTCATGATAATTTGCTCAAGCATTCACTGAATAAATGGGCATCCCCTTAGTTTCCAGTTTGGGGTTACTGCAAAAAGAGCTGCTATAAACCTTTTTTGTACTATGAGTCCTTTTTTTTTTCTTTCTTGGATCTCTTTGAGGCATATGTATAATAATTGTAAGTCTGGGTCAAAGGATATTCTCAGTTTAGTGACTTTAGGGTATAGTTCCAAATTGCTTTCCAGAATTGGCTTACTGTTCTCATGTTTACTTAGGCTGAACTTAAGCCAACAGTGTATGTACACTTGGTGCCCAGATCTTACCCAAAACCTTTCCAGTACAAAGGAATGTGCCAGAGTTAACACCACCACTGGCATAGCCTTTGGGAAGCCAGGGTGACCTCTACACCATGATGAGTTATCAGAGTCAGACATTTGTGGAGGTATCATATTAAAAATGCTTTAAATAGCAACTTTGATAAAGGTTGTGGATAGGAATTTCATATCTTAGATATTGAAAAAGCAGAGAAATGGTCCATTTGAAAATACACTGAGACAAGCGAAATTCAGAGCTCTCTTTGAAAGATGCCTGAAATTTCTTTGGCCAAGGCTTGAATGACAAAACAAAAAAGTTAATGAATTTGCTTCTGCCAGACAAATAGAGTATTTCCTTACCTCTTCTTCCTCTGGTCTTTTTCTCTGTCTAAACAAGGTATTTTCCTCTTTCAAAGCCCATCCCATATTCACTTTCTTTTATGAAACTCTCCCCAATCACTCATTTGAATTAATTGATATCTCCTTCCTGTGGCAAGAGCATATATTTTCTGGACTACTCATCACTTATTTATACATTCTTGAATTGCTACTTAACTGTTTCAATCAGGTATTTTTCTCACCCTCCTCCCCACAGGATTGTAATCATGTGCACAGATATATGTATTTATGGTTTATAAATCTCTTTGCTGACAACAACCCTGTAGGTAAGTGGCACAGACACTATTTCCCCCATTTTGACAACAGAATAACTGAGATTCAGAAACATTCCATGATTTGCCAAAAATCACATAGCTATCAGATCTTAAAGATAAGGCTCTTACTCAGATCTTACTCTAAAACTGATGTCCTTTTTTCTAGATGATGCTCAGTTCAGGGATTATATCCTAACCTAACTTCTTCTATGTACGTATTCTATATCCAAAGATTAGCACAATACCTGGTACAGTAGGCATTTAATAACTATTGATCAATTGATCTCCTTAAATGTCTATGACAGTGCTACATATCTAGTATGTCCTACTTGTTGAGGTTCAACTGTATAGGTTCAAATTCAATCAATTCAACAACATTAAAGTACCTTAGAGGTCAAGTCCAGTCCCCTTACTTAACAAATGAGAAGCTGCCTGCTATGTAAGACACTCTGATATGTAACGGAGTGATAACAATAGATATAACCCTATCCAATGGTGCGCAGGAGCCAGTTCAAATCAGCTTGGGAGAGCCAATTGTTCAATTTCAGCATGAACATTTATACCTCAGAAATCAGAAAGCATGACAAATTGAAGCTTGGATTACTGCATTGTTGATTTTTCGATGGTGTATTGTTACTGTGCAGTCATTTTTCTGTTGTGTGCAACTCTTCAAGACCCCTTTGGTGTTTTCTTGGCTAAGATACTGAAGTGACTTGTTATTTCCTTCTCCAGCTCATTTTACAGATGAGAAACTAAGGCCAACAGGGTTGAGTGACTTGCCCAGGGTTACACAGTTTATTAATAGAGTAGACTAAACTTTAAAGCATGTGGTGGTCACATCCCTTCAGCTGATTGTTAAATATTTACTAGCACGCCCCTAAAACTGTTCCTGACCAAAGGGAGCATATGAAGAAGATGTACAACACATACACTGAGAAATCTATAATAAATAAGGTGAGATCTCAAATACCTTAGAAAACTTTCAGGAAGGAAAGAATACTTTTAACAGGAAGTTAAAGAAGGAATTGTATCTGAGAATGCGTGAGGATTCAAGGGTGGGAAGGAGTAGCTTGAACCAATATGAAGAGGCTAGAAAAGGAACATGTAGTTCAGAGAAGTACTAGAAGTGCTGTTTATCTAGAATAGAGAGTCTGTGAAGGGCAGTAATGTGGAATAAGTCAGGAAACAAAGATTGGAGCCAAACTATGGAGGGCTTGAAGTGCCAAGTTGAGGGGTTCTCATTTTCTCCTACAGGCAATAAAAGGTTACCATAGTTTCCATTTTTGTTTTTGAGTGTGGGAGTGACAAGGCAAGAATTGTGCCTTAGGGAAAAAATTGAGAGTGGTATGAAGGACAGGTTGAAAAAGGGAAGGAACTAGCTTGGGAGGAAACAGTTGTCTGAAAGCATTAACTACAGTAGTCTAAGTAAGCGGTGATGAGGGCCTCAGAATTTTGGCTATGTGAGTGGAGAGAAGACAAGGGGTGAGAGGAATGTTATTAAGGTAGAATCCATAGTGCCATGGTATTGGACTATAAGCTGATGAAGAAATGCACTTTCACTGTATACTCTAATAATATCTCACAATAGTCTACTATTCCGACTTTATGGAGCAAACCAAAATGCATGCACTCCCTCCTTCCTTAATGACATTTGTTGACCCACATTTACCAGTTTCATCCCCAGAGTTCTTTATCATCCCAAACTCCTCCTCCATCATTTAGAAATAAGCCCCAAACTATAACATACAGTGAATACCCACATACATGGATTCCCTTTTTTAAAAAAAAAAATCTTCAAGGATGACCACTGAGCAGAGAATAATGCAGTAGGAGAGAGTCAACTACAAAGAATTTAGAGAAGGCTGGAGAATAGGGCTACACATATTGTAGCCCCCTGCCTAGAATCAAGCATGAATCTGCAGGAAACCAGGGGCAGGGAATTCTGCAGATGTTTTATGGAATTCAGATACCCGTCTGTGGTTGGATTCTAAACCTAAAGTCTGACCCTCTCTCTGGTCCGCCTTCCCCCAAGACCACATCTCTTCATTTTGCACTTGGTTTTGCTCCTGGTCTTAACTCCTGCTTCTCATCCAGTCACTATTGTCTTCTGCCTCTGGCCCTTCATTTTAGCACCCTGTATCCCTAGCAACCAACTCTGGTTTTTGCAGACCAATCTGATGCTTCTGGCCTTTCCTGAATGAGATACTTTCAGCCTCCTCCTTTCTTCATCCCCTACCTTGGAAGACTTCAGCCTTTCCATGGAAAACTCAGTCTCAACCTATGACAGGTCCTATCTGTGTCCATACCATATGACAGAGTTGGTTTTCTCACTCTCATTCAAGGAATTTGCACAACTTAATCTGATGACTAACCTACAAATAATTTGAATTATGAATATACTTTTAAATAGCAGAACACAAATCTTTGCTCCCTGACTGTCTTCTGCCCACTTACTCCCCATCCTAACCTTACAAAAACACACACACACACAAACAAACATACATACACACACACACACACACACACACACACCTTCAGATCCACACCTCATTCAGCTATTGTAGTTTTAATTTCTTTATGTTATTTTAAACAGCCTTTGGTGCAAATAGTTTCAGTTACTTTGATTCTCTCATTACAAAGTTCTATATTACATAGGCCCTCACTATAGAATATATAATATAGAGGGGATTTTTACATATATTATGACATAAGCACACACATGAACACACAGGCCCATACAATTATTAAAAGCAAGTCAGAGGTTTCTGCTGATGTTTGAAGTGGGAAACTCATTCCAGACTAAAAGCAAATCCTCCTGTTATTTTAATTCAACCTAATTTAATGTCCCAGAACTGGGTCTCTTTTGACTTTTATTTATCTGTTTCCTAATTTTAGGATGCTGTTATGTGGAAGGGGATTGAATCCTCCAAAATGGATAATATAGGTACCATATAGAGAAGTTCTCTTCTGCTCCCCCAAAAAACAATAACCTACATTTAATGGCAAGAAATCACCAGCAAATTCCATTATGTTTGTGGGCTTGACATGCAATGCTTATTAAATGTAGGAACAAAGCCACTTTATACATCATAATGTTCGCATTACAAATTCACTGCTCATAATGGTGCTGCAAGTGTGTGTGCGATTTTTCTGAACTTATGAAATATATTTCTGACACCTCAGGTATTGATGTATGCACGCATGATATTGTCCCAGTGCAGTAAGGGAGACTTAACTGATGTCTGCGAGATTTGATTTATTACAAGTAAATATGATTGCCTTCATAATCTGATTTTATTATGTTCGGGGCTCTCGCAGGTAAACTTTTAGTGGAAGGAAGAAGGCCAATTTTATTAAACCAGTCTGTTCCTGCAAACCAAATAGTTGCTGGGGGGGGGGGGGAAGAGGGAGAAGAAAGACTGATACAGCAATGGTTTTGAAAGGGAAAAAAAAATTACTTCTAACAATCCCAGTATCCTATCTTCTCATTCCTTGAACTATTTCAAATGTTCTCTTGCTATGTTGAACTTGGTTTTCTTTTTAAAGAGCTACATTTAAAAGAAATGTAATTATCCAAGGAGGAGGTTACCACTTGCAACAGTTACAGAGATGGCAGAGTAGGGGGAAAGCACTGAAAATCCAGGCTTACTGTGACAGAGCAATAAGAAATAGCCACTTTTATGATTTATCCTAAACAACAGCAGCCACAAATCAACAACAACAAATGGTTCAGGGGATCTGTAAAGGAAAGGACTGTCCTTTCTAATTCTAGGGTTTTATTGATAACAGTAGCAGCACAAAGCTGACAGGCAATATGTATCAAAAAGTCAGGGTCACAGCTTGAAGTCTCATCATAACAATAAAAGCTTCTAATCAAAATTAAAGTAGGTCATCCTAGTACAAGCATTGTCCACAGGGACAGGAGATTTGTCCCTCATGTCTCTGCTGTTGCCAAATTGTTGGTCAATGACTCAGAGAGGGGGCGCATGGGAAAAGATGACTCAACCAAAAGATATGAAGGTGTTCACAGTCCTCCAACAGTCCCCACATACCCCAGGGGCAAGTAATAAATAAACAAATAAAGAGGTATAGAACTTGTCCTTCTCTCTTTTATGCACCACCCCCCTTTCCAGATGTTATATGACTACTTCTTTTATCCTTTAAAGCTGCCCTTTTGTTCATTTTAGTGGAATATGCACCATACTCGGAGTCAAAAGCTTCTCATCCTGTCTTCGCCAGTTCCCAGCTAGGTGACTTTGGGCAAGTCATTCAATCTCTCTGAATTTCAGTTTCATCATTTATAAGGTGGGAATAGGAATTTTTGAAATATCTACTTTATAAAGCTATTGTGAGGAAAATGTCTCATGAACTTGCAAGTACTACAGAAATAAGGAGTATTTATAGTGACGATTATTCATTTTAACCTGATTTTACCAGGATAAATTATTTCTTGAAGGGGCAGAAGTACACAATTTACCCTAAGGACCATACCCAGGCAGTCAATAGTCAGTCAACAAGTCTTCATGAAGAGCTTACTTTTTGCCCATGTGTACTTAGGGATGGCTCTACTTAGTGCTAACAAAAAGGGCGTACCTCACACAGTGTTGTCCTCTCCAGTCTCATTTTGAAATAACATTAATATATTATTACCAACCCCCACCAAAATATCTTTAAATTCTACTGTAACTCTCTTATATTAATAACATTTGCTCCTCTGGAACTAACCATCCCTGTAGCATTGTTTTTACTTAATGTGCTTTTGTGGAACCACTTAATGGAGTTCAGAGAGGTATGTAGACCTATATCTTTTGTTTGGAGTCAAATTTTAAATTGTAGCAACCTCTTCCTATCTTCCTCTTGCACTCTATGCAGGGATGACTCTTTTATACTTTAAATGAATGTTTTGTACTCTGTATCATATTTGAGCATTTCTTACAGCAGGAGATATCAGTTGGAGATCTCTTTCTTTCTCTTTCTGTAAATATATTGAGAATGCATAGATCAATGGTTTTTTCGAGCCTGCATATTTCAATGCCTGCACCTGGTTAGAGTAAGGGGGACTGAAAAAATATGGGGAGAATTCTATCGGGTGAGGATATATACAAACTAGCCTGCTTTATTTAGCCTAAAATGTTAATCTACAAAGTCAGGTCATTAACAACCAATTAAGAACCAAAGGGGGAAGTAAAAACAGTGACCATGGGGCAAAGAATTGGAAATTGAGGGGATGCCCATCAATTGGGGCATGGATGAACAATTTGTGGTATATGAATATAATAGAATACTATTCTCCTATAAGAAATGATGAGGAGGTGGATTTCAGAAAAACCTGGAAAGACATGAACTGATGCTGAGAGAAGTGAGCAGAACCAGGGGAACATTACACACAATAACAGCAAAATTGTGAAGTGACTAACTTTGATAGACAGCTCTTCTCAGCATTACAAAGATCCGAAACGATTCCAAGAGTCTCTTGGTGGAAAATATTATCTATAGCCAGAGAATGAATTGGTGTATTCTGAATGCCAATCGAAGCATACTATTTTCATTGTATTTTTTGCAGTTTTTTTCTTGTATTCTGTTCCTTCTTTTACAGTAGGACTAATATGGAAATGTTTTACGTGATTACACATGTATAACATATGTCAGATTGTCTTAGGTAGAAGTGAGAGAAAGGAGGGAGGGAGAAAAATTTGGACCTCAAAATCTTATAAAAAATGAATGTTAAAAATTGTCTTTACATGTTATTGGAAAAATAAAATACCATTGAAAAAAAAACAGGGATCATAACTATAGGATTATCAGTTTAGAGCCAGAGGCTAAAGTTCAACAGAAGGAATAATATTTATGGAGTCAGAAAACCTGGGATCAAAACCCATCTCTGACTTTTATTACCTGTATGATCTTGGGCAAGCACTTAGACTGTTGTAAAATGAGTTTCCTTCTCCAAGCAGAGCACAGGTAGGATGGGAGTAGTGTGAAAATTGGACTTGTTTAATCGCTCCTATTTGCCCTTAACAATACTATTGAATCTTTAGGAAGGTAAGTTTCCCAATATATACTACTTCTCTGCCCTGGGAAGTAGTACCAAAGGAACTATAATTATTTTTATCCTTCTGTTATCTAAAACTCCAATCTAGAGCAGCACTTTTGACAAAATATCTCACTGTTAGATCTATGTCTATATTTTTTTTTCTGGTAATGTTTTCTCTGCAGAGGCCTCCTCCCAAACATGTTACTAATAAGTACACTGGACTATCAAATGCTGGAGGTTAACACTATAAAGACAAAGCAAACATTTAAAATAATGAAAGGTAAATAGATTTTCCCCATGCTTAGAGGAAAAGGTTTTAGGTACCCATGAAGAAGCACTAGGGGAGAAAAAAGATACAGGATTACTGTCTTGGTAAACGCAAGATGAGGGAGACCGAAATAACATGTCTTCTATTCCAAAAGACTATATGCCCAATAAGCCCAACCAACTTTACTCTGAGAGTCCTGGCCCCTTTCTTTTTATTGGTTGCCTCTTTCTGTATTTCTGCTGTACTTCTTCTAACCTATTTGCCACGCATCTGTGTTTTATGGAGCACAAAATTATGCATCTTCTACTGGCTGGACTTGGGTTCCAAGCTCCGTGCATCTTCTCCTGGTTAGAGTTGGATTCCTCTTCTAATCTGTCTCCCAGATTTACTGGATGGACTTCGAATGGTCATCTCAAGGCATAGCCTGAACATCTCTTACATTTGCTTCCCTTGCATTCACTCAAGGGGCTCATTTGCATTTCATTTGCATACATAACAAGATCACTTGGCATGTCAGCATTTTTATAGTTAGGTTAAAACCCTTGTTATCTAGCTAGTTTTCTCTAATTAGGTTTGTGAAAGACCAACTCCCTTACATGCAAAATGAGGGGGTGGTATAAAATGGCTTCTGGAATTCCTTCCAACTCCTGAGAGATATATGTACGACCTTAGAGATGATCTAATCCAACCTCTTCAATTTGTAAATGAGGAAAATAAATTCTAGAGAAAGGCATTGACTTGTCTAAAGCACACAGGCGATAAGTAGTAGAACTGTTTCTCTCTATGTCTTCTGATTTTATATTCTATATTCTACTACATGTATTATTGCAGATTTAAATGATTTTTTTAACCATTCTTCTATGGCAAGAAACTGTATACAGTTATCCTTCCCACATCATGACTGTCACCATTGTGGTTTTGATATATTGCGGGTCAGCATAAGGAAATTAAATGGGAATTTGGGGGGAGCTGTATGGAAGTCCCAGACAACTTGTGAAGGCCAGCAGACAACACAGAAAAAGTTTAGAAACTCAGAAATGCATGAAATGTATGTAAAACATTGTATAATATCAACATATTTTATCTTTTAGTACCATAATAATTCAGACTTTCTCTGGTAAGAAGGGAGAGCCAAAAATTTACTAGATTTTCTAGATCATGGGGGTGCTGCGCCCCTAACCTCTGCGATGTGAAAGGGATAACTGTATACAGTCAACTTTATTCTACTGTGCTAAGTAAGAAGGGATATAACTATTTCTTGAAGGCAGAAAATGACCTCACTTTAGCTATCATCATTTTTCAAACAGGATTAGAAAGAACAGTTTATACTTCATAAAATTTTGCCTGATGAGTTCTTTGTAAATTATAATTGCCTATTAGGAGAAATCACTGTGCTTTGGAAATGTCTTTTGTCTTTTCTCATTGCTTGAGGATGCTAAGGAGGCAACCAGCAACCCTGAAAACTGCCTTAGAACCTCTGAACTGCATTGGCATTTTGGTTTCCCAGCATTTCCTATTAGCCCAGTCTTCATTCAAGCCTTTGTCATAGGAACTGAATGACAAGATTGAAATGGGCCCAAGTCCCTAAACAGAAAACCTCCTTAGTAAAACTCATCACAGTCTCAAGCACAATTGGAATAGTTAACAACTCAAAAGGAAAATTAAAGCTCAGTAGTTTAACTAATGTAAGACAATCAACCTTGATTGGTATGATATAGGCATGTATCAAGGCAACTTGCAAATCAAAAGGGGGGAGATTTTCATCCCCCACAAAACCCAAAGCCGGGAGAGTAGGCATGATGGCTCCCATATGACATTTCTAACACAGTTATTACCTAACCTGTCTTCTACCCTTCAAATACTCAGAAATGTCCCTTCCCCCAAGAAAGATTCTCTCATGTAAACTGGTCATGCTATTTCTGATCATGTATGTGTATGCCTGTGGCTGTCATTATGAGCAAGTAGAGTTACATGGTACAGAATTTGAGGGTCACTGGGCAATTCTTACCCCGAAATAGCTATACTACCCTGATTTATTAATTTATTTGTTAAGAACTGGATTCATGCCATCTCCTCATTATACATTTTGTTCCATGTAGTTATTGGTATCTTCCTCATTAGATTGTGAGTTCCTTGAGGCCAGGGGATGTTTTTGCCTTTCTTTGTATTTCTAATGCTTAGCACGATGCCCAGAACATAGTAATCAGTTAATAAATCTTCACTGACTGACAGCTGTCTAGGTCCCAAAGACTTTTCTGTTAGTAACAACTGTATCTTACATAACATTTTGTGTACATTATCTCGTTTGATCCTCACAACAACCCTGAAAAGTGGTACAAAAGGTTCAAATTTTATGGTTGAAGAAAATGGACTCAGGGAAGTTAAGGGAGTGACCCTAGGACAAGGACCTCGTAAATATCAAGAATCAAATCCAGACCCATTTTTCTCCTAGTTTCTTTAGACTTTTTTTTACGCTATGTAAGTTCAATGGACTTTACACTATGTAGTAATAATACATTGGAAAGAAACTTGACCCTCTGGTGCTTACTTGATATGTGACCTCAGCCAAATCACTCAGTAACCTTTGCCCTTGATATCTTCCAATATAAAATGAAGAAGTTGGACTACATGATCCCTCAGGTCCCCTCTGTGATCCTGTGAAATACGTAAGTGTATAAGTTGCCTCTCCAAAAAGATTGTAAGTTCCTTGAGGACAGGGACTGCTTCAGTTTTGCTTTGTATGACCAGAGCCTAGCATAGACCCTAGCATAAAGGAGGCACATTTAATACATTTTTTTTCAATTAGTTGGTTTTCTTTCTTTTGTATAAAATGCAAACACATCTAGTAAGGAGTAAACCTTAACTTCCTTTCACAAAATACCTGTAGGAATTCATTAATAATGATCCCAATAGTAATAGTAATAATAAATCTTTCATAGTACTTTAAAGTTTACAAAGAACTTTACAAATATTATCTCCTTTGATCATCACAACAACCTGGGGATGTGGGGGCTATTATTATGCCCATTGTATAGATTAGGAATCTGAGTCAAACAGTCCTTAAGTGATTTGCCCAGGGTAATATATTTCTGGGGCTGGCTTTGATTCTCCTTTCTCTACTACACCATTTCTAGTCACAGAATCACACAATTTGAGAGTTGGAGGGAATCTTAGCCACCATTATAATATACTAGATGAGTTGAAGCTGAAAGGAATGTCCTGTGGGAATGAGTCCTAAGAAATGTTCCCAAAGGGGTTGGAAGGACCAGGAAAGAATAAAGAGAAGTAGGCTAAAAACTGTGATAAGAAGTTGCTAAAGACAGACCTCACAATTTTTCCTTAAGTCAGTCTTTGTTCTAAAGGATTCCTAAAAGAATTAAAAGGCTCATTTTGGAGAGCAACATCACAATTCTGATCCCAGTTAATTCACCCAGGATTCCCTCTAACAAAAAATTCCTCCCCCTCCTCTCTCTTCCAAATAAGGAGAGGCATTATTGATCAACCAAAACCAGAAACTCCTCATAAATCAACAACCGTTGGAAAGAAAAAATGAGCCAGTGTTGAGTGTTGAATGAGGGACAAAACCACTAAGTTAAGAAAACTTGGATTCTCATTTTCTTGCGTGTGTGGTTTCTGCTTTGGGGGGCTTGAAGGGGCTTGGGTTTTTTTAGTATAAAGAAATAAATTTTAAGTGACAACTAGAGAAGCCAATTATCAATGAATGGCTTATAAATCTACTTAATAAATTAATATGGTGTTAGATCAAGTTAGGAAGGAGTGAAAACTAGCCAGTAATATTTTTTACATTTCTTTAACAATATTAATAACTAAGCAGCTATGTAAAACTAAAAGTGTATTTACTGTGCAAACATATCACCTTAACATGGCATAAATATTATACATGATGGTGAGCAGTGTAATAGACATTATTTTCATTCAACAAGGGTACCTATATATAATCCATTCATAACTTATCTTATCTTGACCACCCCTTGGTTGTCTCTCTAATTAATGAGAATTAACATATTGTCCTGAAAAATCTGGTAAACATTATTATAAGTTGATGCTACATGTCCATGTAGAAATACCATGTACTATGTGTTATTTGTATGTTAACTCTGTGTAGTATAGACATCAGCAATATATATTAACATATATTCATCCTTACTTTCCTTCAGTACATGGAGGAAATTGCTTCAACTAGGTAAGGCCATTGGTACTTTCTTCTGGGAAATTGACATCCAAGAGGTATATTTCTTCTTCAGCATTAATTACTTCTTTTACCATAGCTTTCACACAATGCTACCACAGTCACTTAGGGTCCTCCACTATTCCATACCATGCAGAGTGACTCCCCCAAACCCTCTCCCAACTCCAGAGTCTTTTGCCACGGTGATCTCCCAAGGTAATCTTGCCCCTACAACTTCCCTGCACAGGGAATGGGCCTTTCCTGACTCAACTGCACCTGTGGTAGCACCACTACATTGCCAGGTGCCTCATCCCTCATTGAACTGTACTTTTTATTAGCACTCCCCCAATCATCTACTCTTTCTTCAGTCCTACCACTGAAGTCCCTATCAGCCTTGCCCACCCCTAAATGGAGTCTCTTGTTACTACTCCTGCTGGGCTTCTGACACACTTCTAATATATCATGTTTGCTGTAAAAGGAGAGACACTTGCAGCAAGCTCTTTCCCCAAATCTCCTCCTTCAACATACAGAGAGAGGTATTTTTACTGAACAGTGCTTCATTCTGTGGGTTTGAGGACCATGCATTCTGAAAAAAGGACACAGAGTATTTGGGGACATGGAACAAGAAGTAGCATTCTGTAGAGAGGTTGATTTTGCCACAGACTAGGTGCCCTAGTTGAGGTAGGTTTACTGACTTAATTAATTGAGGGTGGAGGTTGGCTAAGGAATGTAGCCTCCTCACAGTCTCAAGAATACCTAATCCCAGATCTGCCCAAAATTTAGCATCAACCATCCTGTTATCTGACATTTATGCCCAGAGATAACTCTTCAGAAAATAAAGATGATAATTCATCTCAATGTGAGAAGGCAATCTTTTCCTTACTCCATCTCCTTTGCTGAGACACACAGCCAACAGCAACCTGGTTGGTCATGCTTTCTTCAAGCTAAAAATGTTATACTCCTGAATGAGGTTAGGATGGTTAGTGAGGGAGGGAAGGAGGAGAGGCAAGGGGAGAAAAGGAAAATGTTCTCCTATTCAAACTTAGGAAGGTTATTGCCTAGTGCTTTCCTGTTCTAAAATGAAAAAAAATAGAGAATCACATACATTCATAAGTTTATATTGACTCATATGACCGCAGAAGTATAAACTGCTAAACATGCCTAGTATAAAGTCCCAACAGAGTCTACCAACCAAGCTATGGTAGAGTGGATTTTTTTGGTGGTTTTTTTGTTTTGTTTTATTATGATTATCAGTATGCCAGAGAAACTTCTATAGACATATGAAATAAACAAAACCAAGAAAACAATATACACAACCACAGGAATGTAAAGGCAGCAAAACTCTGACCAATGCAATGATCAGTTGTGACATCAGATTGCAGGAGATGAAATATTTACATGGTGCTCTAAAGACTGCAAAGAACTTTATGTGTTATCTCAATTGATCCTCAGAATAACCATGGCAGGTATTATTACTATCTTTATTTTTTCAGATGAATCTGAAACTGAAAGGTTAAGTGGCTTGTCCAGAGTCACAGAGCATGTATGTATCTAAGGGACAATTTGAGACATCTTCCTAATGGCAAGTCCAAAATCCTGTCCACCAGGATCTTAGATGTATATTACTCCTAAGACGCATATTCAGGCAGCTAGGTAGTTCAGCGGATAGAGTGGCAGGTCTGGAGTCAGGCAGACTCCTCTTCCCAAGTTAAAGTAAAGCCCCAGATAGTTTCTAGCTGTATGACCCTGAGCAAGTCACTTAACCTTGTTTGTCTCAGTTTTCTCATCTGTAAAAAATAAGCTGGAGAAGGAAATGGCAAAGCACTCGAGTATTTTTGCCAAGAAAACCCCAAGTAGGGTTATGAAGAATCATACATGATTCAAAACAACTGAACAGCAAGATTTATACTATCATACATAGTCCATATAATTATTTTGCTCAACTGGCCTTGTTTTAAGAAAGGGATCTATTGGAGAAAGAGGGATTACTGGGAATGACAGTAACATCAAAATGCATCAATAAAACAAGAATTTTATTTGAAAAAAGCAATCATCTTTAAGCTATAAGTGCAACAAAAAACTTTTTAGAATTTTGCCAACATTAGAAACTATGTCTATGTGACGAAAGCCATCCTATGACATACTCTTTCAACTTAGATTTTAGCAAATTAAATTGGAAGACTCCCACATAATAACAACTAAAGCAGTGTATTGAGTCACTGTTAGTATTTGTATACATTATCATGCTCACACATTCGTATTTGTAGGTGTTTCATCTAAATCTATAAATGTTGATGTCCGTGCAGATGACAGGTATGACAGGAGTTGCTGCTAAGACCTGTGGAAAGGTTGGTAACGGTATAATTGTGTTATGTGGCAATCTATCCATCTCTTAGAGAATGTGAGTTCCTTGGGAGTAGGGATTGTTTCATTCTTTGTACTTGTGTACCTAACATCTCACTGGTACTTATAGCTGGCACACAGTAGATGCTTAACAAATACTTGCTAATGGATTGGTTTGTTGCAGATAGCAAATTGATATATAGTAATGGAGGGAAAAGGCAGTGTATTTGTGTAAATTCATTCCTAGGCTTTTCGTTTGGCATCTTTTATAAGCAAAAGAAGGAGGGAAAAGTAGATTGCAATAGAAATAACTACTTAGGGAATGAAACAAAAGTGAATCATTCAGTTAGTTCTTCTGTCTTTCTTGGCATGATCCTGGCTCCCAACAGGAGAGAATACCTGGGTGCTTGTTTGGCTCAAGATGAAGTTTCATATGGTTTTCCCATACTAGATCCCAGTAGGTCTTCTGCCAGAGCTAACTTTATAACAGATTGGTATTGGAGAGAAAAGTCTCTAGGACAATAACCAAATTCTAACAACTGCCCCAGAGTCATCAAGGGAGAGCAAAGTCAGCAAACTCACTTCTTGGCCCTCGAGCAATAACGTGTCTAGGGCATGAGGTGTAGTTCTTTCCTCTACCTTCGTTTCTTTCTCCACTAAATCCACGTTGGGCAACTCTAGATGTCTGACATTACCTTGGGCCCCCACTGACTAGTAGAATATATATTAGCGCAAAAGCAAGAAGAAGTATGCTTTTCTCTGCTCCCTCCTTATTCTCTCCCCACCTCCATCAAGTGATTTTATTTAAAGACAATTTATGTTCAGCTACCTCATTTGGAATCCTGCCTGCAGTATACCACCTGCATACTAACTGCTTTGACTGATATTTATTAGGAAGAATCAATCCCAGAATCAGGTATTGGGAGGAACATAAATAACTCTGAGCCCAAGTACCATATTACAGGAGTTGCTTAACTTCTCATATTCTAAAGGTGACAAAAACTGGAGATTACTTTCAGAGAGTGATGTTCAATAGAGTATCAGTAATAAAGACTATAGACTGCTAAGGTGGAATGAATGCACACACACACACACACACATACACATACACACACACACACACACACACATACACACACATACACTACAAATACTGCAATTAGTCATGCTGTGGACCATGATATAAGTTTAAAAATAGAAATGAAATTTCTTTTTATAGTTTTCATCTTCAAGCGGACTGTTCATATTGGTGTTGAAGAGCTGGTTAGACAGTTCAGCAAAAGAGTATACACTAAGTATATAGGGAACTGAGTCAAAGTTCTAAAAATAAAAGCCATTTCCCAATTGATAAGTGGTAAAAGGATATAAACATGCAGTTTTCAGACAAAGCAATCAAATTTATCTATAGTCATGCAAAAAAACACCCTAAATCACTATTGATTAAATAAATTAAATTAAATTAATTGTATTAAATTAAATATAAATAAATTAATAATGCAAGTTAAAACAACTCTGAGGTACCACCTCACACCTATCAGATTAACTAATACAGAAAAGGAAAATGGCAAGTGCTGGAGTGAGAGTGGAAAAGTAGGTACATTAATACATAGTTGGTAGAGTTGTGAAGTGGTCCAACCATTTTGGAGAGCTATGGCTAATCTGGAACTATGCCTAAAGGGCTGTGCGTACCCTTTGCACAGCAATACTAGATCTGTATCCCAAAGAGATCATAGAAAAGAGAGAAGGATGTATTTGTATAAAGACATTTATAATAGCTCTTTTTGAGGTGGCCGAGAAATGGAAATTGGGGAAATGCCCATTAATTGGGCAATGGCTCAATAATTTGTGCTATATGATTGTGATGGTATACTATTGTGCTATAAGAAATGAAGAGCAGGATGGTTTCAGAAAA
The DNA here is from genome assembly GCF_028372415.1 of Notamacropus eugenii. Lineage (NCBI taxonomy): Eukaryota > Metazoa > Chordata > Mammalia > Diprotodontia > Macropodidae > Notamacropus > Notamacropus eugenii. Next base: position 69,362,590 of record NC_092872.1, read on the forward strand.
ACCTGGGAAGACATATGAATTAACACAAAATGAAATGAACAGAACCAGGAGAACATTTTACACAGTAACAGCATTGTTGTAAAGCTGATCCATCGTGAAAGGCTTAGCTACTTTTATCAATACAACGATCCAAGACAGTTCCAAAGAACTCATACTAAAAAATGATAACCACCTCCAGAGAGAGAACTGATAAACTCTGAGTACAGATTAAAGTATAATGTCTTCATTTTCTTTATTTTTCTTGTATGAAAATGTGTTTTGAATGATTTCACATGTATAATTGACATAATTGTTGACCTTCTCAATGAGTGAGAGAAGGATAAGGGAGGAAGAGAATTCAGGTCGCAAAAGGTTTTTAAATGAATGTTAAAAATAAATAATTAATTTAAAGAGTTAAGAAGTATACACTAAGCATTTTATTTTGTTTTTCCTTCCTTTGCATCCTCAAAACTTACCACAAATGCTTTATAAATGCTTGTTGAGTTGACTTGGTTTGACTACAAGATCCAAAATTTTGCATTCTTTCTCTTGTTTTGAATAAGATTCTAGGAATTACATCTTACAGTATTGGGTAGCCTTCTTTCTCACTTTACTTCTGGATAATCTTGAAGTATTTTTCCTCCCTATCTTTCCCTTCATCCCCTCTCCTGGATCAGGTCACATAGAAGCCAACAGACATGCCTGACTGCTCACACGGTTTATTTGAGAAGGGAGTCAACAACTCTATTTCTTCCATTGAAATGGATTATTACTAGACCTTATCATCTACTTATTCATCCAACCCCTGACTCTAGACTTTAAGCCTTGTCATCTCACCTAGTAAGGTAACTTAAGGACCCCTAAGCCTTGCCATCAACCTTGCAGTAAAACTTTCAGTATTTCCAGGCCTTTCCATCCATCTTAACAACTAAATTTTATTTAGGATCTGTTTCCTTAAATGAATATGAGCTCAGTCAAAAACTACCTAGTTTTCACTGCATTCCATTTGTATCCCCAGGGATTGGTACAGAGTAAGTACTTAATAAATGCCTTTTCATTCATTTCTGCATTCTTTCTTTCTTTCACTGAGCTATTTTGATTGTACTCCTGTGATACTGACCATTTTTTTTCTGCCTTCTTCTCTGACTTTGCTTCCTCTTTAAAACCTCTAAATAAATCTGTTCTCCAAGGCTCCAAGGTTCTGTCTTTGACATCTGACCTTGACTTCTCTCTCTAGGCTTCTTAACTTGCTCCTATGACTTCACCTTTGGAAACTCTAAAATCTATATCTCTAGTCTGGACAGTTTTTCTGAATTCTAATCTCTCATCTAATTAGAAAATAATGAGATAGTGTAAGCTCTGTGAGGGTAAGGACCATGTGTTAACTACCTTTATATTTCCCCTAGTAACTAGCACAATACTCTGCAGATAATGGGTTCTCTAAATTAGAAAAACTAATTGAATTTTAGAACTGAAAGAGACCCTAGAAGTCATCTAATCCAAACTCTACCTAAATTATGAATTTCTAGCGTAACTGATATTCAACTTCACAGCCACTCACATCATTTTCCTACCATAGGTTTTATAAGATTTTATTCCTCTTTGGTCATAGGTGTATGGATTTTTCCTTGATTTTAACTATCAACTATATACGAATGACCTCAAATTTTTATATCCAGTCTTATCCTACCCAGACCTGAATCTCCACCTGCATAACTAGACATGTTCATCTGGATTTCCCCACTGTTTCAAACTCATCCACAACTGAATTTGCTACATCCCTCTTCACAGATCTATTTCTTCTTGTGATTTCTCTGTTTTATTGTTCTGTCTTTCAGTCATAGGAGACTCTGTGACCCCACAGACCATTAGCACACCAAGTCCTTCTACCCTCCCCTTTCTCCTAAAGTCTGTCCAAGTTCACGTTCATTTCTTCCATGACACTCTCTATCCATGTTGTCTTCTGCCATGCTTTTCTCCTTTTACCAATGCCAGAGTCTTTTCCAATGAGTTCTGTCTTCTCATTATGTAGCCAAAGTATTTAAGCTTCAGCTTCAGTATTTTTTCCTTCCAATGAATAGTGTGAATTAATTTCTTTAAATGTTGACTGATTTGATCCCTTTGACAGTCCAAGAGACTCTCAAAAGTCTTCCCTAGGATCACAATTTGAAAGCGTCAATTCTGTAGTGCTCAGCTGTTCAACTCTCATGGTTACACATTACCACTGGAAAATTGACTATATGAACTTTTGTCAGCAAGGTGATGTCTCTGACTTTTAATAAGCTATCCATTTGCCATAGCTTTCCTTCCAAGGAGTAAGTATCTTTTAATTTCATGACTGTAGTCACCTTCTGCAGTGATCTATGGGCCCAAGAATATAAAATCTGGCACTACTTCCACTTCTCCCTCTATTTGCCAAGAAGTGAAGGGACCAGTTGATAAGATCTTAGTTTTTTTATATTAAATTTCAAGCCAGCTTTTACATTCTCCTCTTTCATTCTCATCAAGAGGCTTCTTAATTCCTTTTCCCTTTATGCCATCAGAGTGGTGTCATTTGCATAGCTGAGACTGTTGATATTTTTCCCAGTGAACCTTAATTCCTATTTTTGATTTACCTATCCTGGCAATTCATATGATGTGCTCTGCATGTAAGTTAAATAAATAAGGTAACAATACACAGTCTTGTCTTCCTTTCCCAACATTAAATCAGACACTGTTCAATGTTCAGTTCTAACTGTTGCTTCTTAACCCACATACAGGTTCCTCAACAGACACACAAGATGATTTGGTACACCCGTCTTTTTGAGGACTTGCCACATTTTATTGTAATACACACCAGTCAAAGGCTTTACTGTAGTCAATAAAGTAGAAGATGACTTTTTTTGGGGGGTGGGGACTCCTTTAATTTTTCCATGATCCAATGAATATTGCCAATTTGGCCTCTAGTTCCTTTGCCTCATTGCGAAAACCAGCCTCTCTTTTGCTAATTCTCAGTTCACATGTTGGTGAAGCCTAGCTTGCAGAATGTTAAACATAATTTTGCTGGTATATGAAATGAACATAATTGTTTTGTAATTTGAACATTCTTTGGCATTTCCCTTCTTTACAATCGGGACACAAATTGATCTTTTCCAGTCCAGTAGCCACTGTTGAGTTTTCCAAATCTGCTGGCATATTGAGTGTAGCACTTTAGCGCAACATCTTTTAGGATTTTAAATAGTTCAACTGGAATTCCATCACCTCCACTAGCCTTCTTACTAGCAGTGCTTCAGTCTGACTTGACTTCATTCTCCAGTATGTCTGACTCTAGATCGGTAAGCACACTATTGTAGTTATTAGTGATGTTTTCTGGTATATTTTTAATTTCTTAGCTTGTACTCAAAGCACCACAATTTTAGTAGTCAATCAGGTATGAAATAGAGTCATCTTTACCCTTTGCTTCTCCCTCACTTCCTATATCTAACTATTGCTAATTCCTAAAGATCGTATCTTTTCTTCAGTCCTCTACATATACTGCCCCAACCCTACTTCCATTTCCACTACAAACACCCTAGCTCAGGCTAATTAGCCCTTGTTAGAGTATTACAATAACATCCTCAGTGATCTCTTGACTTTAGTCTCTTCCCTTTCCTATCCATTCTACAAATCACTGCCCAAACTTTGTAAAGAAATCTCTGATTGTAACATTCTCCTTTCAAAAACCTTCAGTGTTATACTAAATTCCTCAGTCGCTGAAGAATTTAGTAAATTCAACAAGCAGTACTCTTCCCCTCATTTGGAATTCTATCTACTCAATTTCTACCTGTTAAGACATTACCAAATCTCCAGGTTCTTTCTCTCAACTGCTACCACTACATCATCCATAAAGGCAACATGGTAAAGTGGAAAGAGAATTGACTTTTGAGTCAGAGGATGTGGGTTCAAATTCTGTCTTAATAATTCCTAATAATACTCCTAGTAATATTCCTAAAATGTAGTTCTGACTACTATATCACTCTCCTTCTCAAGAAACTCTGTCGAGAAGTTTGATGTCTCTAAGATAAAATGAAAATTTTTCTATTTTTCATTTAAAGCACTTCACAATCTAGCTTTCTTTTCTAGTCTTAGTGAATAATACTCTCATTCATGCACTGCAGGTTACAACCAAGTTGTCCTGTTTCCTATTCACTGTACCAGACATTCCATCTCCGGTCTCCATGCCTTGGTCTTTGCCATCCCTCATGCCTGGAATCCCCTTCCTTCTTACATATACCTCTTTTAACCCCTAACTACCTTCTAGACTCAGTTCAAGTGCCACTTCCCGTGTAGAACCTAGCTCAATCCTTTCTCTCCCTCAACTGCCTCTAAGTGCCCCAAATTACTTTTTATTTACTTTGACTATTATTTTCATATTTTCTTATCTCTATATGTTATCCTTCCCCCACTATAGAATATAAGCTTCTTGAAGAAAGGAACTGCTTATTTTTAGTCTTCATATCCCCAGCACTTGGAACAGTATCTGGCATATAGTATCCTGGTGAAGGAAGGGATGAACAAGTTTTTTGGGTCTTACTCATCTATGTGGATTCTGTAGTCTGTCTAATAGACAATAAGTAGATATTTTGCTGAATTGCATTGAACTGAAAAGCCAATTCCAAAACAAGGTTCAGATGAAGCATACCGTGGTAACAGTAGAAATTCCCTTTATAACTGGGTGGAAGGAATCCTCTTTTCAGTTCCCATGCACTTAAATGAGGTTAGAGGGTGTGGGAGGGAATGGTCAGTATGGCCTCAGCTGGCAACACAGGGAATAGGAGTGGATTTCCTCCTGTCATTGACATTTAGGCCCAAACTGGGTTAAAAATAAAAAGCCATAACTAATTGCTTGCTAGACCATTTTTTTTTCTATTTGGCAAAGCTAAAAAAACTTTTTGCCCCACACATTTGTAAACCTCAAAAGTTTAGGGAATTTAAGGAACATGATGTTCCTATGTGGTATGGTGTGGTGTGGTATGGTGTATGTATGTGTGTATAAGACAGAGAAAAGGGTGTGTCTGTGTGTCTGTGTGTGTGTGTGTGTGTGTGTGTGTGTGTGTGTGTGTGGTAGGAGTTACAGGAGATAGAAGGGGGAAGAAGAGAGAAGGGGACAAAATTTAAAATTCAAAATCTTTTCATTACAGTGAATTTTTTATTATTTATTATTTGTTTTGCTATTATTTTAATAATGCTTGAAATGCGAAAGAATGAGCAGTAAATTTAGCAATCTGTTTTTCTCTACTTAGTTCACAGAATTCCTTTGGGTCAGTTATACTATCCGCCTTCAGGTGACATGTAAGTTTAAAGGAGAATTAAAGGTAATGAAGGGACATCAGAGCTATTCTAGCTAACACCAGCAACCCTGAGCAGGTTCAGCTCTTGTCCATCAAACGACCTTGCTCATCTAACTTTTATACTGCTTTTCCTCCTTCTCTTCCCTGGGGCCTTGGTTATTCAAAGGACTGATATTGTTTCTTTATGGACTAATGCTGTATGTGATCTCCTATTAGGCTTCCTTTGTCACTGTTACGTGCCTTGCAAAGAAGAAAATTTTTTCCTAAAAAAAATATTTTTTTCCCATTCAACTAAAGAGTTCTTATATTATCAGTGAGCTAGAGGTATTTGCAAGATGTATTGCTATCATGCTGGTAGGGTTATGCAGGGTTAGGCACATAGAATATTTTGTCATTATTTTTAAATCATCTTCCACTAAAGTCCTCTTCTACTCCTACATTGTGGTATACATTTGACTCTGAGCTCTATGAAGATACTCCAGTTGAATGTCAGCCTTCGTGGGTCTTACCAAGTTGGAATGGTCTCAGTACTGAGGAAAATGTCTTTTATTCAGAGACCAGCCTAGTTAAGTTGAGAGGCTTAAAACTTGGGTGGCCACAAGATAATGAATATTTCATCCATAAAAATTCTCAAAAATTAGAACATGGAGGATGTTGCAATCTATGTCAATATAATGACAATTACAGACACTTGAGCTATAAATTTTGTTTTAAGTATAATAAATTAGATTAGAAGACCAATGTCTAAAATAAAATTTATTTGATAGGAAATATGTATATGTGTATTTGTGTGTATATATAAACTACATGTATGTAATATACATATGCATGTGTATTCACTGAGAAATTACACCAATTATGGGCTACATATGGGTTTTTTTGAAGTCAGATTTGAACAGAGGAGGAAGGTGGTCTAAATTTAAACCAAAGCAGTATAACCTATGGTCTATACAATTTCAAAAAAGCAGTTCTGATCACATATAGACCACATTCAATCTTAGATGCTTCTCCATAATTACTGCTTTAGCTCATGCTCCCATCCAGAAACTCTGAAAAAAATATGAATTTTATTTATTAGTAACTCATTTGATATCCCTCAGTGATCTTATGAGTAACAAGCTAGCAAGACATGGAATATACAAGTTTATCACCCAAAACAAAGAATGTAGAACAGACTCATTCCTAAGACCATAAATGATGAAGATAACTTCTGCAATGCTTCAAGGAAGCTGAAAACAGAAATAAAGATTCAATCTATGTTTAAAAATATTCATAACAACTTTACTCTGTGGTACGAAAGAATTAGAAATCACATAGGTGCCCATCAAATGGGCAACACTTGGAAGAAATTAAGCTTTATGAATGAAATGGAATATTATTATGTAATAAGAAGTGGCATGAGAATTAATATTTATGAGGGGAAATTTAATGAACTGATATAGAGAGATATAAGCAGAACCAAGAGCAGAATGTACACAATGACTATAATATAAAGGAAAGAATTACCAAAAGGAAGGAAGGTCCTGAAGAAGAGAAATGAAACCTATCTCCTTCCTCTCAGACAAGAGGTAGGCTAATAGTAGATCAGAATATGTCATACTTGTCAAAAAGTTTCTGAATCCGATTTACAGGGAAGAGGTAGAAAAGAGAAGGCAGGTCCATAATCATGACACTCTCCCTAACCACCTTCATAAAGAGTCCTTAGAGAAACAACTACCTAACACGAAGGACATGTAGAGCAAGAGACTGAGCAGAAAGTTACCTCTTATAACTAGTATAGCACCTTTACCTCCCTGTCTTAGCTATGGGGCAGGGGGAGCACCAATGAACCAATCACAACTTACTACATCATATCAAATCTCCAAGTTCCACATATTTGGAACTAGGGTCTGAAGATCTATCATGGTCCACTAAAACCAGGAAGGGAAAATGTGCAAATTCTCCATGAAATGGATCTCTCTGTGACCATGATGCAAAAATCAGAAGATATTATTTAAACAATTTTGTTTAAAAAGAAATTTTCCTCCTTGATCATCCCAACCTTCCCTAGGAATCTGTATATTTGTCCAGATTTCTGGTGCCACATTGGGGTCGAGAACCTCTCATGAAAAGAGTTTAGAGTTGCTAGAAAGTCAAACAACCCAACTATTTGTGAGCCTCACTTTCCCCAAGAACCCATATAGTTACTCCAGATTCAAATCGCAAAGCTGGAATTGAGGTCTGCCCAACCAGGGCAAGAGTTCAAGGTAACTAGAGAGTTGATCTCCACCCTCACCTCCTTAAAGATCTACACAGTCCATAGAACATAATATACCAATAAAAAACAAATTCTGGGTGTGTTTCTTCACATTGTGATTCTCTACCTTATTGCTCTCAATTCTGGTTCCCATGACTCCTAGACTTTTTGGTCTAGGAACTAACTCTTTGACTTTGTTAAAGAACTCCTGTATATCACTTCATTCTTACCAATTCAGGTTCCTGCAGTTACTGGCTTTGACCAGAAACTCTTCTGCTAGATCCAAGGACTCCTAAGTTTGATTCATTAACAACTCCATTGATTGTGTCATTGCTATCCACTTCCCAATACCATGGCTACCATTACTGCATCTGCTTCCTCAGAGAAGTAATTGGTCTTAGAAGACATTAATATGCCCAAGGGCTAGTCAATTCATCTCAGACTTTTTGTTAATCAAGCCCACAACTCTACCCTATCCACAAAAATGTCCCTTCAGCAGCTGTGATAATTTTTTGCCTATCCATCTCTACTAAAGGTCTATAGTACTTTCTCCCAGCCAAGATAGGACAACTGAATTTAATTCCCATTTTCCCTGCATCATGGTAAAAGCAGTGTGCAACCCACATTGTTACCATCTCTCCCTGAATCTTTTTGAGGCTGGTGAAAAACACATTCACCTTTTCCTCTTACCTTTTTTTTTTTTTTATTTCCATAGACCTTAGGGGAAAGACCTAAGCCAGTGACTATTGTCATATACCATAATGGATCAGCAAAGACCCACATCCCTGTAATATTACATTTACAAAACAAAACCATGTTGAGCAACAGTCAATTTTTTAGCTAACTATATTAAAAGGAAATTCTTCTTCCTGGAGGAACCAAAATAGATCACAAAACAATTGGATGAAGAGCTATGATAATGCATTCCAGGTGTTGAGCACATTTTCAGAGAGGATTCTTTGTGAGCTATCAGTTGGTGATGAGGGATCTGAAGATGAGGCAGTGTCTGTGTTGTCTACTCTCTATGTGTAGTCTGAGAGCTCAGGTAAAAGGAGTTGTAACTCTTCAAGCTGAATGGAGGAAGGACCACCTCACATGAGGGTCACTTAACTCCCCTACTTCCATAGGCTCAAATCGAGGAAAGATTTAGAGAAGTCTCACTCTTCCACTTTCTTCCTAACTTCCTATCTTCACCCCAAAGGTTGTGACAATTGAATTGGTGAGCTATTGTGGTGGAATGGAACTTTCTAAGATATTAAAGGCTCCTATAATGAGGAAATTTGTAGATCAAATGGAGTCCAGTAGAATATAAGTTCCTTGAGGGTAAGATCAGTTTTCAGTTTTCTTTGTATCTCCAGCATGGTGTACAATACAACGCAAAGATCCACAGAAAGTGCTTAATAAGTGCTGGTGGAATTGATGTTGACTGACTGACTAAAATGAATCTGAATGTGTCATGAATAAAGAATACTACATCCCATTCCCCTGCCTCTGACTTTGAGTCTAGTATTCAGTTCCAAACTTAATTTCTTTGTCAGAAATGGTAAAGGCAGCCATTCAATCTTTCCTCCTTTGGGGTTCATTCCATCCACTTCTATCATCTTGTCCATAATCATGTCTATCTATATTATCTACTAACCTACTCAAGTACGTTTGCCCCCTTTCTCAGAGTCCAGTATTTGGTTCAGAGTACATCTCTTGAGCACTTGTGTAGAGGTGGGGTGAGAACTAATTGGCATTTGGGGATTTACAGCTCAGAGGGACAAGCATTCCCTCTCATCTGCAAAAGCAATTTGGACTATCATGATCTTTGGGCCAGAAAGTGAACTTGAATCATTCCCAGGAGTTTTCAAAAAGATGCACTCAGTCTGCAAGAGGACAAATTAAAAAGAATGGGAACTACATAAAATATAGCAGCAGCAATAGGGGAGATGGTATCTTCAGTCCGCACCTGGGTTTGACAAGGTAAGCTGATATCAGTGGAGAGAGCCCAACAGAGAGAGAGAGACAGAGAGAGAGACAGAGAAGGGGAAGGGAGGGGAGGGGAGGGGAGGGGAGGAGAGGGGAGGGGAGGGGAGGGGAGGGGAGGGGAGGGGAGGGGAGGGGAGGGGAGGGGAGGGGAAAGGAGGGGAGGGGAGGGGAGGGAAGGGGAGGAGCAGCACATACCATGGTACAGAGGGAGATATTGAGATGGGTTATTGGGTCCCTGCATATATGTTGGAACTAATAACTCAGACTGAAGCTGCCAGTTGTAATCACCTCTTCAGGGACTTAGGGAAATTCCAAAAGGTCAACTCTTTCTTCAACTTCCCCTCCCCATACCTGTCCAGTAACAGATGATGTTATTTACTCTTATCCCTTTTCTTAGCTAAAAAAAGATGTGTTTCCTGTACCATGATTTTGCTTCATATATAAAGAAACCCAGTCTTCAGGTCATGCAGGATTGTACTATATGTTTATGCTATGCCAAGAAAATCAAATTGAGAAAGCCAGGGGTTATCTGGAAGTATGCAAAATTTAAATTAGAACAGAGATCCAAATCTCTGTCTAAATGTTAAGAATTTTCCAAACATTTCTGGGGGCTCTGAGCTACTGTGATTGAATTAATAACATTTTATATCATATGAACTGTATAAAATAGTGAAATAAGAGACCATGGCAATCATTATCTTGCCTCTATGTTAAAAGTCAAAAAAGATATTGTAAATCATATGTGACTGATAAATCTCCAGAGAAGAAGAGGGCAGGAGAGGGTGATGGTTGAAGAAAAGTTCACTACCCAGGGAGAACATAAGCCAAGTCTATTAAAGATTCAGCTCCAACACATTTCAGAAGGGAGGCAAGAGCCGAAAGGATCAAGCACTAACTCTATCCTCCCCATCAATGCGATGATATTAGGAACAATAAGTAATGCTACTGAGACAAAAACATTCAATATTCTTCTCTTTGTATCTGTATCTGCCCTTCCAGTATTTAAAAGGCTGTAATATGGAAGAGGAGCTGAACTTACTTTGCTTTGCCCTAGACAGTATTACATTCAGTACACAGAAGCTGCATAAAAGAAAATTGTAGTTCTATACAATTAAAAAAAAACTTTTCTAGTAATTTGAGTTCCCCATTACTAGAGTTCTTCAAGTGGAAACTGGATGACCACCTCTGAGTGCTGTTGTAGAAAATGCCAGCTGGCCTCCAAGGACCCTTCTGTAATCCTTTGATTATTATTCAGGTACAGCCTGGCTAAGTATGGCCTCTGAGCCCCATTCCAACCTTGAAAATCCATGATTCTTGTAAACTTACTAATACTAATACCTTAGATTTAAATCGCACCTTACATTTTCCAAAGTCCTTTCATATAGATCATTTCTTCTAATCCTTATAATAATCTCTGAAATAGGCAGAGAAGGGATTATTTTCCTCACAGATGAAGAAACTGAGACAGAGATTAAATAATTTAACCAAGGTTACCTGCCTAGTAAGAGTGGCAGAGCCAGAACCATCATCCAGTTCATCTAGCTTTTACTCTGTGCCCTTTAAGATCTGCTTATTACCACTACTTTTTTTTTTAACTTATGTGCTCCAGTTCGGGTTGGAGGTGGAGAGCATGACTGGTCGTACCAGTCACACACCAAATTGAAACTCATTACTTTATAATCACCATTCCTATTTGTAGAGACCATAAATTTATTTATTTCTGTATTTCTTTAAGTCAAGTAACTTCAGATCCCTCTCAATAAATAAATTACTATGTGCCACTCTGTACTAGGAGCTGGGCTAAATACAGAGAATATAAAGCTTAAAAAAAATAGCTACTTCCCTCAATGGTCTTCTACTCTTCTGGAGGGATGCAGCATGTACCTAGAGAATTTAGTACAAAACAGATTCTGAAAAGTAATTTCAAGAGGCAGAGAATGCTAACCACTAACAAGTTTCACAAAAGTCCTTGTTTAGGGGTGACACTTGATCTATGTCTTAAAGGAAGCAGGGTAGTTTAAAAACAAAACAAAAAAATCCCTTTAATAAATCTTCCCATTACATGGAAAAGAGATGATTTGCCATATTTGAATAGGGGCTTCCTTCACAAATGGACATGGGCATTTCTGATTACTTATCTTTTGTCCCAAGCAGCCAACTACTTCATCAATGGACTTGTAGGTGAGACCACATAAATAGCACAGACTGAACATGCAAAATGAAGTTGCAAAGGTATTTGCTCGAAGGCAATGTTAATACAAAATGAGATTCTTTTTCTTTTTTTACTTTAGACCTGAAATCAAATATAGTCTGCTTTGAGGAAATTATTTTTCTGCTTCCTGAGTGTGCCTGGGTGTGATGGTTGAGAATGAGTGTTGATGGGGATGGGGGGGGGAGGCGGAGAGGGAAGATGGGGAGAAAAGAAAAGATGCCAAATACTTTTCCTTCAGTAACATTGCTTATTGTTATTAATATAATTAACCTTTTGCTCTTATTAATAACCAGGTTTATTTTTTTTGAAGTCTCTCTCTCTCTCTCTCTCTCTCTCTCTCTCTCTCTCTCTCTCTCTCTCTCTCTCTCTCTCTCTCTCTCTCTCTCTTTCTCTCCTTCTCTCTCCTCCTCCCCCCAAATCAGGATCCTGGCTGTAATTTGTAATTCCTGTTTGTACGGATGTGGGCGGTCCAGGACATCCCCGGACAGTTATTAAACCACTGACCGGTGGAGGCTCTGCTACAGATGGATTTCATTCAAGACTTGTGCTATTATATTAATGGGTTTAATTTAAACAGGACTAGCCTCGCTCGCCAAATTACTGCCATTTAAATCAATTGGTTGAGGGGGAAAGACAGCCTGACCATGACTATTAGACTTCAATTTATTACTGTATTGGCTTTTAAACTAGATGAAGCAAGTTGCTGTCTGTCCTCCGTCCTTTGAGCTCCTATACAAAATTCAGTAATAAAAGTCTTTGGTGTTTAAAAAAAAAGAGGAAAAAGAAAAGAAACATCATATTAATTTAGAGTCAATGTTTCATGAGCAAAGACCAGGTAGTGGGGAAGAAAAGAAAAGCCACTGTAGGATCCCTCATGCGCCTTTGATGTCACCTCATTAAATTGAGATTCAAATGATCTAACAGATGTATTAGTTTAAAAAGGCTTTTTACTCTGATTTTTTTCCTTCATAAAAAAATAAGCTATGCTTTTTTTTTCACACATTTCAACCTGATTCAAATAGAAAAGCAAAAGGGAAGAAAATGCTTTAGATGTGCTCTTTTGATTTTTTCCAATCTCGCCTGAATGAAATAGAATGGGAGATCAAGAACACTCAATTAATTGCAACACTGGGTGTCACTAGAGGAGGGAGGGAGAGAAGAAGGGGGGTGCTTTATAGATGCACAACACTTAACAAATGCATAGATTCAAAGAAGTAAGAATAAGGGGGAATAAAAAAGCGTGTCTGTATTTTATTGCACTCGGTAAGCTTTTCGCTTGTATTTATAGCAGCAATTATATCTCAATGAGGTTTGTCTACAGTGTTGGCTTCACGCTAATTTTCCCCCTCACTGCATTCTTGGAATAGGCTCGGACTGTTTATGAACCAGACATATTGACCTCATTTACAGCTAGCAGTTTAAATCCATAATTTTTCCACCCACAATCCCTCTTTGACATTCCGGCAGTGCGGCCGGCTCAGTGAGACTGAACTAAAAGTCTCACACTTCATTGAACACCATTATGCGGCTTTATGCTTATAAGCCTGCTTCCCTCGGCTGCCTTTCAGTTTTGCTGGAGATCCGTTTGGCCACAGGCCGGCAGCGATTAACTGGAAGAATTCAATAAATCAGCCTGTCAGCCAGCAGGCTCTCCTCACTATGTCTACAAATCGACATTTGGATTTGCACTCTCTCTCTCTCTCTCTCTCTCTCTCTCTCTCTCTCTCTCTCTCTCTCTCTCTCTCTCTCTCTCTCTCTCTCTCTCTCTTTCTCTGTCTCTCTCTCCTTCATCCCTCCCTCCCTCTCCTTTCATTCCCTTTCTCTTTCTTCATCTCCTCACCCTCCTCTCCTCTTTTATCTCTCCCACCCCCTTTCTTTCTTTCCCCTTCCTTCTATACAGCCATTAAGGCCCTCTTTTCTCACACACAAGGTGAACTTGAAATGCTATTGTGAGCATGACTGGGTCCCTTAAGCAGTCCTCTGGTGATACAAGCTCCTTTGATTTGTGCACTCTTCCTACCCTCCCCTTTCCACCCTCCCATTCCAATTAATTCACCCCTTCCTTAACTCTTGAAATGCCTCTTATCCAGCAGCCAGGAAGAGAGAACAGGGTGTGGGGAGGGGGAGGAGGAGGGGGAGGGGGAAGTACTGAAATGGAAATACAGCAGATTCCTCTAAACTCCCATTCATTCTTGTTAAAATAATAATAAGGAGGGAAGACTGAACCTGAGAACATTGACTGCTTCTGAACATGTGTATTATAATTCTCTAGGCGTTGTGTGACCTGATCCTTAGCTGACTTTCTGTATTAGAAAACTATAATTAGATATCCTTGCTCTGTGGTGGGCACGTATATGGGCGTGCATAACTTTGGGCTAAATGGTACTGCCCATGTTTAGTGGAGTTTAAAAGAATATTAGACCCTAGGTTCAAAATCACAGGTGGGGAAGAGCTGCTGGTAAATTTCTAGGAGAATCAGCCATCCTACTACTCCCACCTCAAATAAAAACATTCTGAGGTAAAATCCTAACAACATGAATGGATTGTGTTTGTAAAATGGGCTCCTGTTTGGCTTTTAATAGTAATCCCCAGACTCTCTGCCCTGCCATATCCTTTATGCAGCCACCATCTTCTTTTGTCTAGGATTATTTCTGCACTGTGAGCACGAACATCTGTTTGATGTCCCAGACATCAAATATACTGTACACTCTGCGAGTGGCCAATGAAAGTGGGATTCCAGCTTTTGAAAACTCCAGTGGCAAGAATGACAAAAGACAGTCTTACTGGAAGCACAAAAGATGAGCATGAGAGAAAGGGACAGGGCCAGTCAGAGGTGATTACAGTCCTCTTTCTCATAGCAACACACAAAGGGAGAAACAGTCATCTGGCTCAGCCTGTGGCTACGCTGTGGGCACACGTGTCCACTATAAACTGTCTGTGAGGAAGAGAGAGGAAATAGATATCACTGTAAAATGTTGGACCCTGTTTTGTTAATTAACTCCAAGATGGTAACCAACTATGGGAGGAGCCACTCTTTAGGAAACAAGACCCTTGCGGGCCATACTCTTGGGGACAATCTGAGAAGTAAAAAAGGTAGCAGATAAAAATGTGACTATGTAGAAGACACACACAGACCAGTTCGTGAGGTTTTTGGTTACCAGGTTGATTATCTGCTTGGTGGATTTTTCAGGTCCTTTATTTCTCCTCCTCACCTCTATAGCCCACATTCTGGTCATTTTATGAGGCCGAGCAATCTTGAGGTGGGGAGGGGAGAAGAGGTGAAAGATGAGTAACTGATTGGAAAATGACAGAAAGTACAAATGAGTCAACTCTTCTGCATTTCTGAATAATAAAATAATAGTTGCTGACATTAATTTAGCACTCGAAGTTTACAAAGTATTTTATATAATTTATTCCATTGGATTCTCCCAACAACCCTGTGAGATAGGTAGTATATGTTCTTATTTAGTTAGCTAATTAGGTCTATAATGGATTTTATTGGTATAGGGAATTCCTGGTGAGGAAACCCCCTTTATCAATGCTGGCCAGGAACTACTCTGAAGTTTATAGTCTTAGAAAGTTGCCTAAGGCACAGATGAGTTAGGTGATTTGCCCAGGGTCATCTAGCTAATAAGTTTAAGAGATAGGACTGGAACCAGGGATATGTTGGTAAATATTTAACAACCAGCTTGGGGGAGGGGAGGGGGAAGGTATCCATGACACACTTTTAAGTATAATCTGCATTATTAATATTTTTTCCATCACTTTCTTAAGGCTATACAATCAGCAAAACAATAAATCGAGCTCTGATTTGCAATACTGGCAGATTTTCAAGGTATAAATGCTCTTTCTGAACATTTGACAATTGGCTTTCAGGAGCCAGCTGGAACTGACCTCAGCACACCCCTGACTGGAACAAAGTATTAAGGACTCCAAAGCTGGCACCCTGTCTACTCTGCTCTGATGATTCCCTTAATAAGCTTAAGTTTTATTGCCTTGATTTTATAGAATAAGAAACTGGTCCTAGAAGAAGTTATGTGATTTACCCAAAATCTGATAGCTCCAATAGATGGCGAAGCAAATTAAACCTACTGGTGGAAATGAGATTGAGGAAAAACAGATTCAAAGGAAGTGACTAAAACTACATTTATTCTTAAGTCAATGAGCATTGAGAGACCACTATGAGCCCAGTGATGTGCTCTTGAATTACAGGTGAATAAGATATAACTTTACAAAGGAATAAATATTGGTTTCATGAGTCAAAAATTAGTTTCAGCGTTATAAATGTACACTAACCAGTGTGTTCTTTAGGAGAAATGTAATAACTTTTATACGGGTCAGGACTGTGTAAAATTTATCTTTGATGCCCCTTGGCACCTAGCACAATGCCTCCCTAGTATGTACTAAGAGTACAATAAGTATTGAATTGAATGGAAACTAGTCACCTTAACCGAAATAACACAGGATGCTTAATTCTGTGCAAAGAATGTTACATTAGGCACCATGTTGAACAAATTAAACAAGTCTCTCATCTCCATGCCTTAGAATCCTTAGCTTTCTTCATTCAGAGTTTAGCTGAGATCCTACCTCTTCCAGGAAGCCTTCTTGATCTTCTTATTGTGAGTGGTCTTTCCATGCTTTGCCCAACCTCTATTATAGTGGAGGGGAAAGTGGGAGGGGGAATGATGCACGTAGCTTAAACCTTGCTCTTATTAGTATTGGCTCGAAGAAGGAGTAATATGCACAATTAGTTGAATATAGAAATCTACCTTACCCAAGAGGGAAGTGGGAGAGGAAAAGTAGAGGGTGGGGGACTGATGGAAGAGAGAGAAGATCGGGGGAGGTGTCTGACAGAAGCAACCACTGATGAGGAGGGAAAGAGTGAAAGGAGAGAGAGAACAAACAGGAGGAAAAATAGGATGGAGGGAAATACAAAGGTAGTAATCACAACTGGGAATGGGAATGGGATGAACTCTTCCATAACACACAAGCGGATAGTAGAATGGATAACCTAGTGTTTGATAAAGTCAAAGAACTCAGCATTTGAAAAACTTGCTGGGAAAACTGGAAAACAATAGGACACAAGCTTGGTATAGACCAGCATCTCATACCATGTACCAAATATGGCCAAAATAAGTGCATAATTCAGAGATAAAAGGAGACACAATAAGCAAATTAGAAGAGGAAGGAATCATTTACCTGTCAGATTTACAGAGAGGGCATGAATTCATGACCAAACAAGAGACAGAGATTGTTACAATATGTAAAATGGATAATTCTGTTTTATATTAAATGAAAAAGCTTTTGTATGAACAAAACCAGTGAAACTAAGATTAGAAAGAAGGAAAACAGAAAGATGAGAAACAATCTTTACAGCAAGTGACTGACAAAGGCCTAATTTCTCAAATATATAGAGAACTGAGTCAAATTTATAAGAATATAAACCCTTCCCCAACTGATAATCGTCAAAGGATATGAACAGGCAGTTTTCAGATAAAGAAATCAAAGATATGTGTAGCCATATTAAGTGCTCTAAAACACTTTTGATTAAAAAAAATACAAATTAAAATGACTCAGAGATACCACCTCATACCTATCAGATTAGCTAATATGACAAAAAAGCAGATAAATATTGGAGAGGAAAT
Organism: Notamacropus eugenii; assembly: GCF_028372415.1. Taxonomy (NCBI): domain Eukaryota; kingdom Metazoa; phylum Chordata; class Mammalia; order Diprotodontia; family Macropodidae; genus Notamacropus; species Notamacropus eugenii. The sequence continues at coordinate 69,379,942 of NC_092872.1, forward strand.
GAAAAAAATGAGACACTGTAGGTAGAGTTGTGAACTGATTCAACCATTCTGGAGAACAGAACTATGTTCTGGAACTATGCCCAAAGGGCAACCAAACTGGTTAAAACCTTTGATCTAGTAATACCACTACTAGGTCTGCAGTCCAAAATGATCATAAAAAAGGGAAAAGGACCTACAAGTCCAAAAATATGTATAGCAGCTCTTCCCATAGTGACAAAATATTGGAAATTGAGGAGATGCCTATCAACTGGGAAGTGGTTGTATATAGAATATAATGGAATATTTTTGTCAATAAGAAATGATGAACAGGAAGGTTTCAGAAAAACCTGGAAAGACTTGCACAACCTGATATAAAGTGAAATGAGAATAACCAAGAAAACATTGTACACAGTATCAGTAACATTGTGCAATGATCAACCATGAATGACTCAGCTCTTCTCAGCAACACAATGATCCAAGAGAAATACAAAGGATTCATGAAGGAAAATGTTATCCGTATCCAGATAAAGAACTGATGGAATCTGAATGCAGATTGAAGCATATTTTCTCACTTACAGTATGCTTTCTCATCTTTTTTTTCTTTTGATCTGTTTCTTTTTTTTACAACTATGACTTATATGGAGATATGTTTTACATAATAGCACATGTATAAACTATATCAAATTGCTTACCATTTTCAGAAAAAGGGAGGGAGGAAGAAAAATTTGGAACTCAAAATCTTGTAAAAATGAATGCGAAAAATTTTCTTGACATGTAACTGGGGAAAAAATAAAATACTAATTATAGAAGGTAAAGCACTTTAATGAAAGGTAGTGCTGGGATTTATATCAGTACCATCATTACATTTTTCCTTTAAGGGACTGACAAAATTATGCAACGTTGTCAGGAAACCTAGATTCTAGTTCTGGTTTAACCCCTAACTGTCTGTGTGAACTTTGCCAGATTATTTAACCTCTCTGAGCCTTAGTTTCCTTCTCTGTAAGATGAGGAAATTGGGTTGAGAAATCTTCAATCTTAGTCGTGTAAAAGTGGAATCATTTAATTTCTGTTTGCATTAGTTTCTTTGTCTTGAAAATAGAGACAATAATACCTGTTCTTTTCATTTTGATGGAAATGCTGTACAAATGTGAGTTATTATCATTATTGTCAAGGGCAAACTCTATGGTAGAAAGAGCTTTGGAAAGATTGGGGTTCAAGGTCACACTCTGATACTAACAAACTGTTTAGTCTTGAGCAAATAGCCTGAGCCTCTCTGAGTCTCCATTTCTTAAAAATGAGAATAATCCTTGTATTACCTACCTTGTTGGATTACTAAAAGAACCAAATAAGAAAAGGTATGCAAAAGCTTTATAAACAACAAAGCACTGTACAAATGTAAAGATTTATTGCCATCTAAGGTTCTTTCCAGCTCTAAAAATCTCTGATTCTATGTTTGAGCACTTAAAGAACAAAGAGGTTAAGTCTTAGGTTACACAGTAAAGCCTTTAGGCTTATATATTCCCTGGGCTTTTTATATTAGAAAAGAAATGAGAGGGTCTATAATTTGGTATTTCAGGAGAGATTGGTACTTGGTTAAGAAATGCAGTCTAAGCTATGATGAGTTGGGGGAACCTGGCGTACCTGTATGTCTCTGTGTGTGTTTAAACATTTAAGCCAAAATGCCTGTGGAGCAACAGAAGCCAGTAAGAGGTGAAATTGATGAGTCTTGTTGCATAGACTTTCTCAATAGCAATTTCAGTGGAACCTGAGGTAAGACTTTAATGGGACATAGCAGTTGAAAGGGGAAAGGGTATCTTAGTGAATCTCGGACTTGGAACTTCTTCCTATTAGCAAGGAGACTTCCATCTGAAAGGCTGGTAACCTTGAGAACAAGACAAGGGAAACCTTGGGGGATTTTCTGCTTTGTTTCACCAACTATCTCCCACATACATACCTCTCAATCAATATTCACATACACACACACACATAAACACACATACATCCATATGTATGTACATATGTGCATAAACATATGCACATACATCCATATGTATGTACATATGTGCATAAACATATGCATACATATATACATACATGTGTATACATGTATATACATATACACACATCATTCATATATATATGTATGTATGTATGAAAGAACAAGCAAATAGAGGAGGCAGAAAGTTGTTTCTGATCTTTTAGGCCAAATATACCCAGGAATTTTGTACTTCTAGATACATAAACAGCCTCTACAAGACCAACTGTTCTTATTTCAAACTCAGTTATCAGCAGAGCAGCTGGATTCTTCCCTCCTGAAATTCACAAATGCTGGAATTAGACATGTGCTTTGTGTGAGTGGGAGGAATTCCAGTTCGGTCCCTTGAGTGGTGGCACCCGAGAAGGATTTAGATGTGATCTGGATAATATTAATTCTTAGCACTTGCGTCGGGCCTCTCATCTTCAAAGCACTTCTCAAACATTATTAACTAATTAGTCTTCCCAGCACCTCTTGGAGGTAGATGTGAATTACCTTGAGCTTCAGACAAGGAAACAGTACACAGAAAGGTTGAATGACTTAAATGAGGGAGGCAGGAAAGAACTGAAACTGTAATCTCACATGTGGAGAGATCAGAGCTTCATTCCTTTGATCAAACGTTTACTGAGAACCTACTATGGGCAAGATACTCTGCTGGGTACTGTGAGGTACAAAGATGAATAAAACTTAGAATTTGTAATCTGGCCAGGGAGACACAAATAATTCTAGAATTTGAATGGCTTTGGAGTCAGACGATTTGGGTTGGAATCCAGATTTCTATTTATAGGGCAAATAGGCAAAGATCCATTGTTTCAAATATCATAATAATTCAGCCCTAATTATTGAATGATAATCACCAAGTCAAAACCTTGACTGGTTATTCATTGTTCACGCCCCATCTATACAATCCATACTCTTAGAAAATTCACTAAAACAAGGAAAAATTGTCTTGTCCCTTGGAAAAAAGTCAGTATGTGTTAGGTAAGACTTAGACACATGTCTTCTTGGTTTCTAGGATACTTCTTTATCTACCTCTTTTGTTGTTGATGAAGACAACTAAATTAGGTCATTAACCTATTGCTAATTCCCTCAAACAACTTCTCAGGGTAACTACATTGACCTGACTCCATAATCCTAATCCAGGAAACTAAAGTGAAAATTGGGAGGCTCAATCACCTCATTTAGGTGACTTCTTATCTCCATGTAAAACGAATAAACTACATCTGCTATTGAAAGAAGTAAGAGAAAATGATTTTTAACTTAAAACCATTCTTTTCTTTCTTGCTATTGGTTACACTTCTGTGGTCATTTTTTTCAGCTTTGTGCTGCCCTTCTGCCTGTGTAGGAAGCGTAGATCTCCTAGGCGGTCAATATGACAGCATGAACATTGAACCAGAGTTTCAAAGCCCCATACAGGGGAAATCAACTGCTGCCCAAGTAGGTATCAGCATTGACTAAGGTAGTCAATTTCACTTAAGGTAGATTCTGTAAATAACAGAAAAAGAAGGTATTTCCTTTCCTTCTGTTCTCATCTCAGAAAACTCTCAAATTCTAAAAAAAGACTTTAGTCATGGAGAGACCTCTGATTCCCCATGCCAACTATTCCATTCTCTGATCTGTTAGTTTCATACCTAACCATTCCTTCTACAGATGAGGCCCCCCTCCAGAGGTTCTCTGGCCTGTCACCACTGAAAGTATACTGGGGCAAAAGGGAAACCTGAGGGTGAATCCAGGGAAAGCTGGACTGAAATGGAGTAATACAGGGTGGGGTGGTAAGGAAAAGGTTCCCTGGAATATTTTGCAATGGTGACTGCCCTGGGGGTTACCCAAATGTGAATTATCCTTGGTAAGCACTACCAGCTCCTTCATGAAATCCTTCAAATGGAGTGGTTCTTAACATTTTTGTGTGTCTTGGGCCCCTTTGGCAGTCCAGTGAAGCCTCTCCCTTTCAGAAAAATATTTTGATATTTGAATATTTTTAAATGCATAAAATAAAATATATGATTGCAAAGGAAACCAATTTAATGAAATACAGTTATCAAAATATATTTTCCAAAGTTCAGTTTCCAAGTTAAGAGTCACTACTCTAGTAGGAGGGGGTAGGAATAAATTCAAAAAGTTCATGAAGTTCTTCCTATGTACAAAGTACTGTGAAGAGTACTCAGGGAAAGACAAAATGTGGATAAAACAGCAGCTTTAGTAGGGGGAGGGGGAGGAGAACAAGGACAGTTTCAAGAAAGAAATGGCATCTGTGTGGGACTTGAAGGGATAAATAGAAACTCAACAGGGATAGGGAAATTTACTAGGGATAGGAAACAGCATAGGTAAAAGCATTGTGAGGGGAAATGTCAGTCTGTATTTGAAGGATAACAAGTATTCCAGTTTAGCTGGATGAGAGACTATATGGAGAGGAGGTAAGTCTAAAATTGTAAGATTGTGGAGGTCTATCAATGCAAAGCAAAAGATTTTGAATTTTATTCAGTAGGCAATAAGGAGCTACTAAAGTTTCTATTCTTATTATTATTGTTGTTAAACCAGAAGAAGGATGTGACCAGATTTATGCATAATAAAAATTATTAGTCAAGTGATAGCATGAAAGATGCCTTGGAAGGTATCAGGTAGTAGATGAATGAAGATGCACTAGAATGTGATTACAATAGACAAGGAGAGCAAGAGATGGACTATACAAGGGTATTGACAGTGAAAATAGGGACAAAATCATGGATCCAAGATATTTCTGAGATAAGAGCAATGAAACTTGGAAATATATTGGATGTGAGAAGGGAAGAAAAAGAAAGCTTCAAATACAATGATAAAGTTTAGATATGGGAGACTAGGCAAACAATGGTACCATTGATAAAAATAATAATGTCAAAAGAAGATTTTTTTGGGGGGGTGGAGATAGTATTTTGGTCAGTTTTGTTACTGTTCTGTCATTTTCGTTGTATCTGATGGAACCCCATTTGGCCTTTTCTTGGCAAAGATACTGGAGTGGTCTGGCCATTTCCTTCTCCAGATCATTTTACAGATGAGGAAACTGAGATAGACAGGATTAAGTGACTTGTCCAGGGTCCCACAGTTAAGAAGTTTCTGAGACCAGATTTGAACTCGAGCAGATCAGTCTTCCTGACTCCAGGCCTAGCACTGTATCCACTTCACCAACTAACTGTCTCTTGGTCATTTTTAGACATGTCAAATTTGAGGTGTTGGTGAAATATCCATTAGATGTGTCTTATAGAAAGTCTATGGTACAGGTCTGTGGCTTAGCAGAGAGGTTAGAACTGGACACAGATTATGGAGTCATCTGGGTAGAAGTGGTAGGTGAAATAGTTGGAGTGTCTGAAATAGCCAAGAGAGGAAGAAAAACACCAGTATGAGGATGAGGAAGAGAATAAAGAATCATTAAAGGACACAGAAAAGGAATGGTTAGAGATGTTGGTGAAGAACCAAGAGAAGCCAAGAAAGGGATGACTAAAAATAGCAAACGCTACAGATGTCTGAATAGATAATGAGGATACAATAAAATGTTATTGGATTTTTCCATTTAGGAAGTCATAACCTTTAAGAAAGTTTTGATAGAATCAGGAAGAAAGCCAAACCACAAAAGGAAAAGATTAGAGAGATACTGAGGAAATGGAGCCATTAAGTAGACAATTTTTCAAGAACCTGAGCAGTGAAGAAGAGAAAATTGAGATCACAGTTGGTTGAGGCAGAAGGCTGAAGGAAAGGTGTCATCAGGATTGGGGAAAGCTAAGTATATGTGTAGACAAATTGAAAAGAGCCAGCAGACACAGACACAATGAAAAGGCATGGGAAAGAGAGTTGGGTTACTAAAGCAAAACTCTAGAAGAATGCCCAAACAAAGGGATCATCTCTATCTAGAAGCAGAGATGCTCCTTCCTCTGTAACAAGAGGAGAGAAAGAAAGATGATATTGAGTTTTGAGGACCAGAGATAGGTCTCATCAGAAAGCCTCAGTCTTCTCTGGAAAGTAGATGATAGATGACTAAGATATCAGCTTTAAGATGAAAGGTGGGAATAGAGTAGGCATGTAAGAAGAGAGGAAATTGTTTAAAATAGTTGCTGTGGGGGAAGAGATGCATGTAATAGAAAGATTTCTAATCAGCAGTAATGGTTCAGCTGAATTCTTCAAGGTGAATTTGTGTCAGGTGACATCCAGGTGGAGCTGTTCAGTAGGTGTCTGGTGATGGAGGATTAGAGCTCCAGAAAGAGAGGAGGGCTAGATATGTAGATTTGTGACTCATAGAGATGATCATGACACTCATGGGAGCTAATCATATCACCAGGGTAGTGTAGATAAAGAAAGAAGGAAGGAGGAGGGAGAAAGAGAAAGGGAGAAAAAAGGGAGAGAGAGAGACAGAGAGACAGACAGACAGACAGACAGAGACAGAGACAGAGAGAGAGACAGAGACAGAGACAGAGAGAGAAAGAATGAAGATGGTACAAGCTAGAACCATGGATTATAATAATCCATGGGAGAAGGAAAGAAAGAGGCAATAAAGGATAATGATCCATCAATAGAGGCTGGTCAAACAGGTGAGAGAACCAGGAAAAAGTAGTGTTCTAGGGAGAAGAAGCTCTTCAGGAGAGGGTGGTCAACACATGATGCAAAGAAAAGTCAAGAAGAATGAGAACAGAGCTAATGAATTCAATAAATGAGAAGCAGCTGAGAGTACAATCTCAGGAAAGTCAGATGCCAGATTGAAAGGGACCAAGAAGTGATTAGATTGTAAAGAAATAGAGGCAAGGAGCTTAGATCACTTTTTCTAGGAAAAGATGACTTTTTCTAGGCAGTGAAAGAGGAGACAGATAGTACAATAGCTCAAGGGAATGGCAGGGTCAACTGAAGGTTGTTTAAGGTTGGGTAAGAGCTGGGCATATTTGTAGACAGTGGGGATGTAGCCAGTGGATAAAGAGAGATTGAAGATTAGAAAGAGAGAAGGAATGATCAAAGGACTAGAATCTAGATTTTGTTCTGAGCTGTTTCCATTACACTCAGATGCCTCTGAGCATATGAGGCCTGCCAATCAAAGATGAGTGAAAGAGAATTTACCCTTATTTTTCTCTATGATCTGAAGGTAGGAAAGCATAGACAGAAATAAAAGTAGCCTACAATTAAGTTTGTTAAGTTGAAATGGTTGATATTATTTGTAAGAAGACTACACAGCGATTCCCCATAACCATAAAGCACTGTTTTTCTTCTTATTAAATTATCTTTATTGTAAACACAACAATTATCAACACATGAAAAACACATTTTTAAAAGATTTTGTTGCTATCTTTTGTCTTTACGACACTTTCATTTCTCAACATATTCCTTTCCCTCTCTCTCACTAAAGGCCATCTCTTGTAACTAAGAATAAAAATCAAAAAGGAAAAAAAATAATATAGCCAACCAAGCCAGCATAAAACCAAGTCTTAAATTAAATAGAGAGCTCCATACCCATAGCCTCCTTCTCTTCCAAAGAAGGTGGGAGATTCACTCTTAAATTTCTTGTTTGGAGCCAACCTTGTTCATTATATTATATTCAGTTTTCTTTCTGTTCTTTTCATTCATATTATTGTACTTTATGTTATGTAAATTGTATTCTTGGTTCCAATTACTTCACTTTATATCAGTTCAAGCAATCAATAAACATTTTAAAATGCCTACTATGTGCCAGGCACTTTGCTACACAGTCAGGATAAAAAGAGAGGCAAAAGACAGTCCCTACCCTCAATTAACTTACAGTCTAATAGCACAATGATTTCCTTTTACATTCATGCATCATAATATATTTATTCATTTACCAGTAGATGGGCATTTCCTTTGTCTCCAATTCTCTGCTCCTAAAAAAAATAAATAAAGGACTCACTTTCCTTCATGGGGTCTAGAAATTTAAGTTTAATTCATTTAATTTAATTTAACTTAAACTAAATTTAAGACTTTAAGTCATTTTGTCCATCATCCCCCATAGAGCACTTTGGCTCATAAAATCTAAAGATGCAAGGGATCATCTTAGACATCATCTTCTTTAACCTATATATTGTTCAGATCAGAGAGCAGGCTGAGAGATAGAAGGTAATATGATTGCATAGTTAGGCAGCAGAATCAGGATTAAAGTCAGCCTCCCTGACTGCAAACCAGTGTTCTTTCCCCTTTATTGCACTACCATAATACCAAGGAGTTATGGCATCAGCAGGGTAGAGAAGAACCCTACCTCACCCATTGCCTTGCAATCTTCAGTAACCCAAAGGCAAAACTTTGACAGCTGGTCAGGGATGGCATCTGGGCCCTGATCTCACCTTGGTGCCCACCAAATACATTGTCTTTCTTTCCTTATGTCAATGATGAAATGAGGGATTCATAGGAATCATAGCCCCACAGCATCCCCCGTCAGACTGGCAGTGAGGCACTTCACAAGAGCCAAGCACTATGTGCATTGCAGGCTGCTGATTTTTGATAATGACAGCCCCATATATAACCAGGACCACATTCAGTACCTGGGGATCAGATGGCAGCTCCTGGGTATCTGTGCATTCCTCTGTAATTCTGATGAGCCTCAGCCTCCTCTGACTGGAGTGTTTGTGAGGTCTGAAAATGTAGTCCTGTAGGGAAACTTCTAATTGCCAGTGAGTCACTTTCCATTCCAAGCAAAGAGGTTTCTGTTGGTGACATTAGAGAGCAGTAGCTTGTCTGTATTGTAACAGCTTAATTATAAGTATGGGTATAATCACACAATCTGTCATTATACCTTTTTTTCCACCCTGAGAATTTGTACTGCAATCACCATAACAGTGTAACAACATGAACAACAGACTGTCTGGTCTCCCCATGATCATTTCCTTTGCCATGCCTAGTAGGGATGAGCAGGCAGGGTTGGATGAAACTCACATCTTGCAACAAAAACAAAGCCATCACATGGGACAAATGATTTGGGTCCTTAAAAGGGCATTTAAGACCTCCTACACTCCTGGTCAGTTTAACAGCCCCTCTTCCTAATTCAGTCTGCTTAGTACTAATTTCCATCCAAACTAAGTGAAGTAGAAATAACCCCAGTAAACCTACCCATGTGTTATCCCTTAGCCCTGCGGTGAAGGAAATTTATTACTTGCTGTGCCTCGATGCCTGGCTTTGCCAGAAAGTCTTGAGGGTGAGGAACAGGGTGAGAGTACCACTCTGTCTCTCTTTCTCAGAGGGGGAACCGCCTGCTTGGTGCTACCAGCCTCTGGAAGAATGGGGTTGTTTGACACCAGGAGAGAGCCCAGCAGTCTCAGAAGATGGGCAGAGGGGCTTGCTGAGAAAAAGAGAGAAACCCCAGAAGAACCAAGCGTTACTCCTCTTCATTGTCTCAACTGCTGAGCAAGTCAAAGTCAGGTGACACACTTTATGTTATTCCTGAGAAGCGTGGCCAGGTGGGGATTCCCTGTTCTGGAAAACATTGGTTAGAGGAGCCAATGGGTGAAGATCCATTTAAGTTCAACAATTATGCATTACCACTAATTAAGCATCATTAATAAGGTGCCACAAATTGCAAGAGGAGGGAAGGAATGCTAAATGCACTCTCCTTTTAAATCAAACCGGGCTTTTGCACTTTTTAGTCAGAGAACTCTTTTAGGTGGCTGCACGGTAATATCCTGGTAGATTGGAAAGAAAGAATGAATTTACATTTCCAGGATGCTCCAGCTCCTGTGATCAGTGCTGGGCTTACAAGTATAAAGCGTGATTGCCCTGGCCCTTGAAGAACTTACATCCTATCAACCCTTCTGCCTTAGCACAGTGCCTGGTACACAGCAGGCATTTAATAAGTGCTTTTTGACTGTCTGACAGGTCTTTCTGGGTCTCCATGTCTTCATTTGTAAAATAAAGTGGTTGGACTAGATAATATACTTTGAGGACAGTAATTCTGTCATTGTGACAAGTCCAAGCTAGCAATTACCCCAGAACAAGGGGAACTTTATCCCAAAGCACCAGCTTCTAGGAGATGGAAACATATGTCCTTTCCCAGGGCTACAGCCCCCTCCCTTCATTGCACCTTACTTCATTCAACATCTTCCACCAGCCTGAGACAGTTACCATTCCCAGGGTCAAAGCCCACTCAGGTTCCTTTTGCCATGAAACTCATTTTACAAGGTCACTTTCCCCACTTACTCCTAAGAGACTGATGATCAAACCACGCTCTCTTTGTAGGCTGACTGTAGCTGTCCAGTTTTTTCACCCATTGCTCCCAGTTCAGTCTTTAGAGGTGAAACAGAGAAAGTCTTTCCCAGGACAAGCTTTTAAATACATGAAGACAGCCTTCATTCTGCTGGTATGGCTGTGGGCAAATCACTTTATGTCTTAGAGCCTCAGCATCCACATTTGTAATATAAGGTAGTGTCTGTGTGTGTGTGTGTGTGTGTGTGTGTGTGTGTGTGTGTGTGTGTGTGTGTATTGTAGTAAGAAAAGCATTGGTTTTGGAATCAAGAGGCTTGGATTAAAATATCGGTTCTACTATGTGACCTTGGGTAAGTCATCTGCAATATAACCTCTCACAGACCCAAACACTTAAAGCTGGAAGCATTTCTATTTATCTGTCTGGTGACTTGTCAGAATTTCACAGTAAAACAGTGGAAATTTGTATACTTGTAGATAAGTTGAGTCCACTATTCTAAAATCTCTTCTCTTTACTTTGCATACTCTTCTGCCTTCCTAATTATGTCACGTCCAAAAAATGGATCATTGTGTTATGCTTTAACACCACCTGAATTTTAGTTTTAGGTACTCTTGAGTTCCCTCAGACAAAGAAAGACATAATATTGCAGATATGCTACTTATTCATTAGTCATATCTGAACATTACCACTTAGGAGAATGTAATCTCTAAAAAAGGGAGGAAGGAAGGAAGGAAGGAAGGAAGGAAGGAAGGAAGGAAGGAAGGAAGGAAGGAAGGAAGGAAGGAAGGAAGGAAGGAAGGAAGGAAAGGAGGAAAGAAGAAGCTTTAGAGGCCATCTAGTATAGTCTAGCTATAAAAATAATTTATCTAAGCTCACCAAGGTGATAGTGCTAGGATTTGAACTCAGGACCTCTGGCCCCAAATGCCATATGATTTCCATGAGAAATTCTATTGATTTTTCTTTTCTCATCTCAAACATATATTAGCAAAATCATTGTCCATGATAAATACATAGATATATAATATATTCATATATGATATACATATTATAACATTTATATATATAATATATATGTGTGTGTGTATATACAGAGAGAGAGAGAGATGCATAGGCATTATAAAGCCTGAATATACAAGGTGTCTCAAAAATCTTTTTTGTTGTCCAGTCATTTCAATCATGTCTGACTCTTTGTGACCCCATTTTGGGTTTTCTTGGCAAAGATACTGGACTGGTTTGCCATTTCTTCTCCAGTACATTTTACAGATGATGAAACTGAGGCAGAGGTAAGTGATTTCCTCAGGGTCACACAACTAGGAAGTGTCTGAGGCAATATTTGAACTCAAGAAGATGAGCCCTCCTAGTTTCACACCTGGAACTCTGTCCACTCTGCCACCTAGCTGCCCTAGCTGCTATTTAAATATGTAAGAGCACAAAACAAAAACAAAAAAAAGCACTCAGACTTTTGGGACACCTTGTATTGTATGGGAAAAACATACTGCAAGGTTTTAAGAATTAGGGACCCATGTCAATTTAATACCCAGAAAAAACATGTTTTTCTTCAACTGTGAAGACTATCTTACCAATGAAAATCAATAAGCCGTAAATTCCAAGTATTTCTTGAAATGGAAGTAGATTTTTGTTCCTTTTTCCATATTTCCAGACTTTTCCCCTGGCAATAGGCCACAAAGCTAGGATTTAAGCCTTGCTCTTCTGACAAGATTCTTCTTCTCTCTTTGGAAAAACCTGGACACAATTGTTTTTAATGTTATTTCCAGGTCTAAAACCTTCTAATTTCCTTAATAATCATTCAGTCTATATGAACTACTGACAAGCAATATGGTATGATGGAAAGCACACACTGCACTTGGAGATCCTAGAAATCTTAGAAATAGTTCCTCTATTCCAATCTGAATCTCAGGTTCTTCATCAAAGAAATAAGTATAATTACTCCTTGCCTCTCAGAGTTGCTATAGGAAAGGTTCTTTGTAAACCTTAAACACCATATAAATGTGAATTATTAGCATTTCCAGTGATGAGAAGCTCACTACCATATTATGTATTCCATTTCCATTTTCTAAGTGTTAGAAGTTCTTTCTTAAACATTCCTATTTGAAGGAGGTGATTTCATAAGCATGGAGTAACCCATCAATGAGCTAGTAGATAAATCTTGAAAAGTTGCCTGAGGCACACAGAAGAATAAAATCTTCATTTAGAGCTGCAAAGAGACCTCATAGGTCACCTAGCCCAGCCCATTCATTTTACAGATAAGGAAAACGAGGCCCTGGGAGGTTAATTGATCCACTGAAAGTCATCCTGCTAGAGAAAGGATTAAGGTTTTTCTTAATTCCTGAACCCAAGCTCAGAATCCTCTCCACTAGGAAACAATCCTTTCACATATTCTTTATATTCTTTCACATAATAAACCCAAATCTGCCTTCCTTTAACTTCTCCCCATCGGTCCCCATACTTTTATGTGAAGTCTTAATTTAGTTGTCCCTCCTGAAAAGTGGAGATATCCTGAGTGGTTTCCTAAAAGACCGAAAGAGTTTCAGATAATGACACCAGCTGTTTCTGGCTTGGTTTTTATATAATGATGCTTATTTTTCTCTGAGTTGAGCAAGGTGGATATAGCTACTTTCAAAGGATACTGCTTTAAGAATAAGGAGGGGGAAGAAAGGAATCTTAACTATTTTATGGAATCCATCTCCCTTTGTGTCCACTGATGGTCTCTAATGCCCCTGCTGAAAAACCCTTGGTATCAACAGTCTAGGGTTTCATTTGTTAGTGCCATCCCTCCAGATTTTTGCCATGCTTTATATGTTCCCTGCATTAGGCCCTAAGTTGAGGGAAAATAATTAGTAATCTAGGCAGCACAGCTCTGATGAGACACCTGCAGCATAATCATCCAAATCAAATATTTGGCTCTGCTTTTTCAGATGATCTATCTCTTCCCACAACTGCTGAATGGCAGCTTAGCCAAGCTTGTACTGAAAATGAAGAACAGGTCGAGGAGGGAGGGGGGATTGGGGAGGAGGGATCCCTCCAGTTCTGGATTGTCACATTCAGCAACATGTCCTGGTGTACCTATCACCACGACTCAGCTCCAAGACTGTGTCTTCTCATCCAATCCCATCAACCAAGAGGAGCAGCTTGGGGGAAAATCAGAAAAGACAATTTAATTTACTCAAGTGATGCCGGAATAAATAGTCATATTGCCAAGGAAGCATCCAATTGTGTCCTCTGAAAATCATCGCTGCCCAATGCAGGGGCTGTCAGCTTACAACAAAATGTGTGGGGGATATTAGAATTTAGAGTTGGACCTTAGGGATCATCGAGGTTCATTAGGTTGCTCTGATTTCTGGTTTTGGCATCTGAAAGCTGAATTAATTAGCACTATCTGCCACATAAAACCTCAGATTTCAAAGGCATAAGAAAATGTGTATGCTTTAGTGGAAGGAGTGCTAAACCTAGACGGTGGGGCCCTGTGCCTGAGGCCTGATTCTAGCTCTGCAACCATGGACAGCTCATTTTCACTTGCTCAGGATCAGGATCCTCATCTGTAAAATGGAGAGAGTAATACTTGAAATGCCTACCTTAAAAGATCTTACTGAGGAAAGCTCTTTGTAAAAGTATTCCTAGGAATCTATAAGCAGCTAGGTGGTGCAGTGGATAGAGCACCAGTGCAGGAGTCAGGAGAACCTGAGTTCAAATCTCACCTCAGACACTTGACACTCACTAGCTGTGTGACCTTGGGCAAGTCACTTAACCCTAACTGCCTCATCCTGGATCATCTCCAGTCATTCTGATGAATATCTGGTCACTGGATTCAGATGGCTCTGGAAGAGAAATGAGACTGGTGACCTACACAGCCCTCCCTCACTCAAAACAAAGTCAAGTGCAAATCATGTCATTATTTCTTTGATGGCATGGTCTTCTTTGGCAATGAAGGACAAACACACACACCTAGGAATCTAGATGGCTCAGTGGATCATTTGAGTGCCAGACTTGAAATTAGGCACCAGACATTTAGAGATTGTATGACCCTGGGCAAGTCACTTAACTTCTCTCAACCTCAGTTTCTTTATCTGTAAAATAGGGACAATGATAATACCTGCCTCCTAGAGTTGTGAGGATCATCAGAGATAGCACGAAGTGCTTTGCAAACCTTAAAGTTAAGTGTAAATACTAGTTATTATTATTAAAACTGAAAGTGCAAGGTAAGTATGAGTTGCTAGGTGATAGAAGCCTAGAGAGATTTAATGTCTTACCCAAATGTCTTACCCAAAGCCATACAGCCAATTGACAGCAGAGTTTTGAAGAGTTTTGGCAGCAGAATTCTTATAATTCAGGTCTCCTCACTTTCAGTCAATCAACAACCATTTATTAAGTACTAACTGTAGACTACCTGCTGTGCTGATTCACAAGGGTATGAAGATAAAGCAAAAATTATCTCTGCCCTCAAGGGGAATACATTCTGAGGGAGAAAAACATATGTATATATATATACATATATACATATATATGTATACATACATACATATATATGTATATATGTATATATATATACCTGTATGTGTAACACTCATATATTTGTTATTATAAATGCTGTTTTCTTCAGTCATTTCAGTTGTGTTCAACATTCCATGACTCCATATGAGGTTTTCTTGGCAAAAATACTGGAGTGGTTTGTTGTTTCCTTCTCTAGCTCATTTTACAGTTGAAGAAGTTGAGGCAAACAGAGTTAGGAGACTTGCCCAGAGACACATAGGTAGTTAGTGTCTGAGGCTGAATTTGAACTCATCTTCCTAATTCCAGACTCAGAATTCTATCCACTGTGTCATCTAGCTTCACCATTACATATACTATATTATTATTTATATAATATATTACAATATATATGTTTCACACACACATACACTCATATATATGTGTGTGTGTATGTATGTATGTACATAATGTTAAATGCAAGGTAACCTTCCAGGGGAAGTCTCTAGCATCTAGGGAAGAGGAGCTGAAGAGAGAACTAGAAAAAGTCCTTCTGCAGAAAGTCATGTCTGAACTAAGTCTTGAAGGAAGCCATGAATTCTAAGAGGCAGAGCTAAGGAGGGAGAACATTCCGGGCAGACCAAATGCATGGAGGTGGGAGATGGAGTGCCATGTAATAACAGAAACTAGACTAGCTTGACTGAACTAGGAAACTAGGTGGCAAAGCAGTTCATGTTGGGCCAAGTAGCAAGAAGAACTGAATTTGAATCCCACCCCAAACACTTATTGGCCGTCTCACTCTGGACAAGTCCACCATCTCCCTTAGTTTTCTCACTCTAAAACAGGGACTGTAATAGTACCTACCTCTCAGGGTTGTTGTGAGGTTCAAATAAAATAATATGTATAAAGTGTTTAGTAATGCCTGACATTTAGTAGAAATTTAATGAATGCTTATTTCCTTCCTTTCTTCTTGCAGTGTAATGTAATAGCAAGGAGCCTGGCATACACAGGAGGGCCTGCTACACAGGTTCTTAGATTTGCTTTTCTAAAAGGAAAGCAATTTTTGAGGTGTCAATAATCTACTTTAATCAAGAACATATATCATTCACTTAGTTCAGAGGGAAAAGTCAACTCTCTGAACTTCAGGGAAAATATAAACAGAAATTAAAAGCAGAAATTACAGACAGAAAAACCAACAGACAGGGCTCCCAACTGTCTGACCATACATTACAGATCAACAGACAGATCCAACTGTCTGACCATATATACATAGTTACCAGAAAGAGAAGTACCAACATCTGGGTTTTCAACGCCAGGTGGCTCCTGAGCAGCTACCCAGAATCTTGCCTGGCCAACCATACACTTCCAATGAGTAAGCCCCTAAAACAAAACCTCCCCTCAGAGTATATATACATTTTTCAGAGCCAGAGGACATCACAACCCTTGAGAACCTCATTAGAAATTAACAAAAGGTGTGAGCCTTCCTACAAAATAAATCTTCCCTAATCAAGCTTCCCTTAATGGGAAGGCCCATTAATGGATGGAGAAGGTCTTTAACTCTCATTAACATAATTAGCATTACATGTACATGAAGGAGAAAAATGTGAAAGACAACTGGAAAGAAAAGAGACCTGTTAGCAACGATCCTTAAAGTGACAAACAAAAGAGATTATATTTGGTCACAGAGAGAATAGAAGTCACTAGAATTTGAGTTAGGTAGTGGGGAGAGAAGTTGTGATTTTGTCAGACCTGCACTTCAGGAAAATCATTTTAGCAGCTGGTTGGAAGATAGATTGGAGCGAGGAGAAACTGGAGGCAGAGAGACCACACAGGCTTCTTGTGTTCTTTCTCCTCACCCCTTCATGGCAGTCCAGATCCCTTTATCAGAAGAGGATATCTCAGCCCATAAATCTCAGGGCTACTTCCTTCCTAGTGGTCCTCTCATCCTTGCAACATTTTCCATTCCATGGCCTCTTCCTCTGATTAGTCAGCTCTTCCCCAGACTCTACATCTGAAAAAGTATCCCCACTCATCCTACCCATTTGATCTTGCCCTGGGTAAAAACAAAACAAACAAAAAATCCTATTACAGTTCTATTTAAGCCTCCTCATTTTACAGATGAGGAAAATGAAGCTGAGAGAGGAGAAATGATTTAACCTTAAGTCCAACAGATCTTGACTTTTTATGTTAGTCTCTTTTAATATTTCAATTAAATTATTATCACTTTGAAGTTAGTATTTAAGGCCCTGTCATTTAGAAAGAGATAACATTCACAACTGGAAGGATTCTTGGGGTGACTTTGTCCCTAAGATTGCAACTATCACCTTCACTCCTTTGGGTAATTCATAACTTTCTAAAAGTATGAGATGAAGTATGAGCCTCCAAGTTATTGGGTTTTTTAATTGTGAAGCCATAGATGCCTCATAAATTTATGACTGAAACTTGGATAGATCATCTATCTATTATCTTTGTGTTCATATATCTCTCTATATATATATGACTATATGTATATGATATGCTATATGTGTGTAAAACATGCACATATGTATACAGACTATCTGTATTATAAAATTTCTTTGTTGTTTCATACTAATCTTTATTAATATGAAAATAAGCTGGAGCAGTGCACATCCTATCTTGAAATCAAACTGCGATTCACAAACAGAAGTTCATTGGGGAGAAGATTTGACCCAACAAATTCTTTGAGCAGAGAATTATCCAAGTGAATGAAAATTTATCTTGGTAAAATTGAAGCTTAGATTAGTGATCCATTTCCTAATGATCATTAGGCACTTTTCAACTAAATGTATGAGATTATAGAAAACTAACTTTGCTACTTTGGATACACATGTTCAAATGAGGGGATTGTGCTAAATGTTCACCAAGATCTTTCTCAGTTCTCTGATCGTGAATGTGTTTTACTTCATTATGATACGACCATAGAAAATTTCAGGGATTAATGTGTCACAGAATTTGAAAGTTAGATGGTACCTTTAAAGTCCCTGAGTCCAAGCCCTATATTCTACGGAGGGAGAAATTTAGACTCAATGAAAAATCACTCTGCTTATTATTACAAGAGCTGAGATGAGAACCCAAGTTCTCATGGTCACTCCAATGTTCTTTTTAATTGTATATAATGAATGGGTCAACTATTTGGCTAAAACAACTAAAAATGCTTTATTTTGATATTCGGTACAAGTGATTTATAGTTCAATATCACAATACAATGAATTACCCTTTAGGAACACTTAATAATAACTGTAGTCAAGGACCAATTTGGGTTGTCATTCGCAATCTCAAGTCTACCTGTTTTGAAAGTTTTCAGAAATAATAAAAATAAGTACAGCATTGATAATGTATGAGACAAATGAGACAATGATGATAAGTGGGAGATAGGCTGGCACAATGATCAGAATAATGGATTTGGAAACCAGAAGATGTAGATTTCAATCTCACCTTTGACCCTTACTAACTATATATCCTATACAAGTTATTTCATCAAAATATACATAAGATAACTCCTTAAGGTTTATCTACAGTGATAAAGGCTAATAAAGGTACAACCTTAAAGGATTTGCGTAATAATATCTCAAATTTATATAACACTTTAGAATTCACAAGTAATTTGAGCAAATTACTGATTAAGAAGTAGAGATTCAGAAAGTCTAATAAAATAATACCCACTGTGGATAATATTATTTTGCAGATCTCTGACCAAAATTTTCTGAGCAAGGAGGTGAAATAATGGAAATTATAGATCAGTGTCCTGACTTTTAGGGCAAAGGTCAGCTGTCATGATTGATGATGATGATGATGATGATGATGATGATGATGATGATGATGATGATATCTAACATTTATACAGCATCTACTTTGTGCTAGTCACCGTGCTTAAGATTTACAAATATTATTTCATTTGATCCTTACAACTCTGGGAGACAGGTGTTGTTAATACCCTCATTTAAAAGTCAAGGAAACTAAGAAAACAAGTTGAGTGACTTTCCCTAGATCATATAACTAGTAAGTGCTTGAGACCGGATTTGAATTTCAAGCCTACCTGACTCCAGACATAGAACTCTATACATCAAAATTCATGAATGAAACTCCAAATTTCCAAATGTTTTAGAATTCTATAATCAGTAGCTAAGGTCTATATGAGGTAAGTCTTTCCAAAAAGCTCTAAAGTTTTAGCCCCAGTTATAGCCATATGGGGACCAGACCCACCCGAAGCCAATCTGCAGACTTTTTTGTCTGGAAAACTGCCTGGAATGGTACAAAAACAGATATTTGGAAACAAAGGTTTGAATTAGGGAAGAACTGGGTCTTGCATTGACACTGATCTCCGCACTGAACTCAACAGCTAGTCTAGCCCCTGCCAAAACAGCTATTTGCTGCCATACAGACACAACCTAAAAGTAATTTTCCAGCCCATGAGTATGGGTGCTGACTGTTTACAGAGGCAGCAGGTGTAGATGATACACACCTGTTTTAATTGCGTCACTGAAACATGGTAAGACTCTCGCCCAAGTCTAGAAATGGAGAGGCCTTTCTTTTTCAATTTAGGATACTGCAGACAGACCAGATGGAATTCTGTCAGCTATATGATTGAGCATATTTTTCATTTGAAAGTAGAAACCACTGAGTACATCATCTGCAGGGTAATCCAGGAGGACATTTTTCTTCATTCTGTCCAATGGACCATGCAGAAACACCTGTTTCATATCTTGAAATCATTTGCAATTGCTATCCAAGAAGTCAGTGCTGAAACAGTATCATTAAACCAAGGTTTTGCATTCATCTACTTGTTTGGGGATAAGAAGAGAAAATTTAAGTTTGGATCACCTTTTCCATGAACATATTAATTGTTATAAGGAATTGATCATTTTTGTTTCCTCTTGTATGTGAACTGAAGCAACAAGAAACTAAATCAGTTGGCCATGGTCATGTAACTTGATAATAAAGTTATGAATAGAGATGTTTCTTAATTTTTGATTGCAGATGTTTAAGAGGGAGAAGATAACACTGAGGAATGTGATCATAACTAACAAATATTTTAAGGATTATAATGTAGAATAAATATCTGATAAGTTGGAAGATCATCTTAATAGAGCGTTAAAAATACTATTTTTGAGTCTCAGATGTGCAGCTTCCTCATGAAGATAGACAGGATAAACAAGATCTTTGTGATCCTAATTAAATTTACAGTCATTGAAGAAGCTTGATCTGAATCATTCTTTAATGAAAGTTGTCACTATCTCTACATGAAAATGATCTCTTCCTGCTCAAACTTCTTATCCCCTATGGCTTGGCTCTTTTCCTTATGTAGTAATTATGTGTATATTTATCCTTCCCCCCAATTTAATTTCCTTGAGAATCTGTGTCCTCTCATCTGTGTCCTCTCAATATTTGTACCACAGACAACAATGTAAAGTAGATTTTATTTCTATCTTCACTTTATAGGGAAACTGAGACTCAGAGAAGTTAGTAGTAACTACCTCACAAAGATTATCATGAGGTCAAATGGAAATAGCACAGATAAAGTGCCTTGCACAATGTAGTTGTAGTGCTTGTTGATTTAAACTGATGGGACATTATTTGCTGAAAGATTAAATATGAGAAATTCAGAGGAACAGGGGAAGACTTGTATGAACAGATTTAGAATCAGAAAAATAATGTACAAAATCAGGACAATAAAGTAAATGGAAACAATGCTAATAGGCAGCCAAACTTGGATTAATTGTCATGATTAATTGCAGTTCCGGAAAAAAATAGTAAAACATCCTTGCTCTTCTCCATAGAGTTGTGGGACCTTAAACATGAAAAACATAGAGAGTCATTGATCTTATTTAACTGTTATTTTTTTGTTACAAAGGAGAGTTTAATGGGGGAGTATGAAGGCTATATTGGCAAATTACTGAGGAAAAGAAGACATCAGTAAGACTTTATAAAAAATAATTAAATTTCATTGAATTGTCTTCTTACCACGATGCTTTGGACACTGAATGAAAACATTATACTATCTTTCTACAGAACTATAGTATACCCACACCTGGCATATTATAGACAGTTATCATCACTTTACCTCAAGGAAAATATGAAAGAACTGGAGAATATCCAGAGAAGGGAAAATAAAGTGTACAACATGACAGGTAGACTGTTATATGGGGGGAAAGATCTAAAATTAATGTTTCTTCTGGAGAAGCTTTTCAAGTCTGGAAAGGCCAAGGAGAGTTATCATCAAGAATTACAGAAACACAAATGGCATTTGTAAAGGTGAATATGAACCAGCTCACCAAATCCTAGACTACTACTAGGAAATACACCTTGAAGCTGAAATGAGAAACATTCAGAACAAATTAAAGGCATTGTTTCTTAGGGCAGACATTAAATTTAAGGAACTTATTAACACCCCCCTCCAAAGTTATACAAAATAAACTAGAAATAGATTCTAAGACTGTGGATTAAATTTGTAGATGGCAGAAGAATAAGAGAAAAGAGTGTACGTTGAGGTGTATACTAATCTTAGAGGATGGCTCCTTTCTTAACACATCCCTTGGTACATCCATCAGAGACAGACTAAGTAGAGCAAGCTACTGGCCCAGCTCATTCATATTTCTATTCTCAAGCATGATCTATTAAATCAGTGATTTCTCAAGCCTGGTTTTATAATATCCTTAGGCTATCTCCAATCACCTCAAAAATAAAAACTACTATAATTCCTTTTAAATATAAAAATAAGTATCTATCAGACAACACTTTTTAGAAGCCTAGTGAAAGGTATTGAGTGTCATACTCCAAAAATAAAGTCTGGGAATCATTGTTAAATTATAACAATGTCTCTTCATGCCAAAAAAAAAAAAAAGATGTAGTAGATAATGTTTCCAATTTATAAAGCACTTTAAAAATCACAAAGTGCTATGAAAATGCTGTCTTATCACAAATAACAATGTGAAGTAGGTTTTATTCCTATCTTCACTTTATAGGGAAACTGAGTCTCAGAGAGGTTAGTAGTACCTACCTCACAAAGATTATCATGATATCAAATGGAGATAGCATAAATAAAGTGCTTTGCAAAACTTAGTAATACATAAATTCTGTTATTATGATCACCTATTAGCTCTTGTGGTGTCAATCATCAGTTGCCAGGTGCATTCTAAGTAGAATCAGGAAAATGAGAAAACTGGACTCACTAAGGTATAGTCCACCATTGACATTTTACAATCTTGACCTTTAGTCTTTTATCATCAGTATCCTATCAAACATTCTAAACCGAATGTCCCTGAGACATCTCAAATGCAACAAGTTTAAAAAAATCCTTATTATCCTTTCCCCAAAACCTACCCCTCTTACAGACTTCCCTGTTGCAATCAAAGACACAGCCATTTTCTTCAGTCTCCCAGGTTTGTAACCTCATTGGAAACTATGATGCCTAATTCTCATTTACTCCATATGTCTAGTCATTTTCCAAATTTTGATGTTTCCATCTCTACAGCATCTATGGTATCCATCCTCTTTTTTTTCTAATCACAATTACCACCTTAGTTCATTCCCTCATTGCCTCACACCTAGACTATAGCCGTCTCTGCCTCAATTCTCTCTCCAATCTAATCCATCTTCCCCATTGTTGCCAAAATTATTTTCCTAAAGCAGAGATCTGACCATGTCATTTCCCCACTCAGTAAATTCCAGTGGCTCCCTATTTCCTTTATGATAAAATATAAACTTTTCTGTTTAGAGTTAAAGTCCTTCACAACCTGGCCCCATCCTATCCTTTGAGTATTATTGTAGCTTGGTCTCCCTTTAAACTATCTTTCTTTTCAATAACATTCCATTTCCTATCTCTGTGTCTTTGCCATGGCTGACCTCCAGATCTGAAAGAGACTTCTCATCTCTGTGTCATAGATTCCCTCTCTTCCTCCAAGATGCAACTCAACCTCCATCTTCTGCATGAAAACTTTCCTGACTGCCAGCCCCCACCAAGCACTAATGTTCTCCCACCTAAATTGCCATGCATCTAACTACTTTGCTTGTGCTTGTATTTATTCTCTTTACATTTGTTCATCTATATTTTTACATGCACTTATCTCCATTTAAAATATAAGCTCCTTAAGAGGAAGGACTGTTTCATTCTTTGTCTTTATATTCTTATACCTAACACAATACCTGGCACATAGCAGATACTTAATAAATGCTTGTTGATTGATCCTGTGGGAATTTCATAGGCTGTGTGTAATTAGGCATCCAGTGAAAACAGTTCCATGGGTCATGAGCACTGAGAATTCAGAGAATAAGATCATTTACTATCTAATCTAAAGTCACTTTATTCAGGAAATGAATTTTGAGATAGGCTTCAAAAAATGGGTAAGATTTGTTTATAAGAGAGGTGGGTCTTTCAGTTGAAGGGAAAAACATGAACAAAGGCACAGAGTCAAGAAAGGCCAAATATATCTCTTGGGGAATATGGGATTTCTCTACAATTTTCACATTCTGCTTCAGGGTACTCAGTTGACAAGGGAACCACCTCCACATTCTTTCTGCTGAGCCCTCATGTTACAGTTGACTGAAATCAGGTTATAATTCAGGATTGGGTGGGCTGACCTAGGTTGGAAATAAAAGATCCAGCTATGGAGTGAGGCAAATGCAGTTTGCATGAAGTAAAGCTGGAAATTGGGATCAGATTGTCAAGCCAAGGTCACCAACCTTGAAGCCAAGGAAACAGCATGCTTTGGGCCATTAAGTAGCTGGATGCACCTGAGCTTCATTCATTTGATAAGTCCCAACCATCTGGTTCCCTAAGAGTTCTCAACCAATGATCCATTGTTCTTTGCTAGGTGAATCATTAATTACAACCTACCAGATCTCATTCAAGTACAGGGCCACCCTTGATCATCTTAAAAACCATAGCATTTGGGGTCATTAAAACAAGGTGACTCCTTTAAAATATAGCTGTGACCATAAGCTCACTTTCAAATTTATTTTCCTCCCAGGAATCTCTAGCTATTCATCTGACCAACTATCCCATGAATATATATGAGTTTTGGTCAGTTCCAGGCTTCTGCTCTTATTCCTTAACTCTTGACATTGGCTTCCCCAGGATCTTTTCCTCATTCTTTTTTAAGCCACAACTTTCTGGCTATCTCCCCATCTTGTCCACTCTCTTGGTTATCATTCTCACCTTCCTCTAAAATTAGAAACTGGGTATAATGCCCCTTTGTGTATAGTTTCCCCCATTATAATGTAAGCTCTTTGAGGGCAGAGAGTCCAGAGTTGTGCTGAAGTTGGCTCATGCTGCCTATCAATGACCAAATGTTAAAATTTTAGTGTGAGTATTTACACCTCAGAAATCTGCAAATGCTACAGATCATGGGCTTGATTTATTATTTTTATTGATTGTACAAACTAGTGGTGTGAAAGTCAAATAGAAAGGGGACCCCTAAACCACACACTAGGATTCCTCCTGGTCACACTGACTTGGAAAACCATATATGAACATTATCTATGTCCTACTGTATTTTCATTTATTTTGTTAACTAGTTCCCAAATATATTTTAATCTGGTTCAGATGCTCTATAATGTTGCAGGCAGCAATGTAGCCCACAGGCAGAATGTTTGATACCTTTATTCTAGACTGAAGAAAATGATAGAGAAAAAGTTAATAATGCAGATTAAACTTAAAAGTGCATCATTTCCCTCCTCCCCCACCCACATAGAGTAGGTTATTAAACATTTGGCAGTATACTTCTGGCAGAAAATATCTTGCTTCCTGACATTTGTGTACCCAATACTTATAACAGTGCCCGACACATAGAAATATTTTGATATTATACAATACTATATACATGTGTGTGTATGTGTGTGTGTGTGTGTATGCAATGAATTTCTGTATTTTTTTTTATTTTGTAATGTTTAACAATCACTGCCATACAATTGTGATTTTATCCCCCCCACTCCCCCCCTCCCTCTCCACGACTGCATACAATTCTGTATAGATTCTACATATACTTTCCTATTGAGTATATTTTCACTATAGTCATGCTATGTAGTCAGACTAAGATAAATGAAAGAAATCGTATAACAAATCAGAACATGATACACAAACACATACACATACACAAACATGATCTGCTACAATATGTGAGTGACTTCCATATTTCTCTCTCTGAGTGTGGCAGGCATTTTGCCTTGAGATCCTCCAGTGGGATTTTTTTTTTTTTTTTTTTGGTAAGAAGTTCTTGTGTTATTACAAAAATCTAAGTCTACCAGAAAAAACTCTCACACACTGTGGTTGTTGCTGTGCATAAAGTTCTCCTGGTTCTGCTCCTTTCACTCAGCATCAGGTCATATAAGTCCTTCCAGGCCTCTCTGAAGTCTTCTTGTTCATCATTTCTTATGGCACAATAGTACTCCATTACATTCATATACCATAATTATTCAGCCATTCCCCAATTGATGGACATCCCCTTGACTTCCAGTTTTTGGCAACTACATAGAGTGCTGCTATAAATATTTTTGTACATGTGGGACCCTTTCCCATTTTTATGATCTCTTGGGGATATAGTCCTAGTAGCGATATTGCTGGGTCAAAGGGTATGCACATTTTTGTAGCCCTTTGGGCATAGTTCCAAATTGCTCTCCAGAATGGTTGGATGCGCTCACAGCTCCACCAACAATGAATTAGTGTTCCAACTTTCCCACATCCTCTCCAGCATTTATCATTTTCTTGTTCTGTGATGTTTGCCAATCTTATAGGTGTGATGTGGTACCTCAGAGTTGTTTTGATTTGCATCTCTCTAACCAATAGTGATTTAGAGCATTTTTCCATATGATTATAGATAGCCTTAACCTCTTCCTCTGAAAATTGCCTGTTCATATCCTTTGACCATTTATCAATTGGGGAATGACTTGTATGATTATACATTTGGATCAGTTCTCTATATATTCTAGAAATGAGGCCTTTATCCCCGAGCTTAGCTGTAAAAATTCTTTCCCAATTTACTACATCCCTCCGGATTTTGGTTGCATTGGGTTTGGTTGTGCAAAAACTTCTCAGTTTAATGTAATCAAAGTTATCCATTTTGCATTTCATAATGCATTCTATCTCTCCTTTAGTAAAGAATTCTTCCCTTCTCCATAGATCTGATAAATACACTATTCCTTGCTTCTCCAGTTTATTCATGGTATCAATCTTTATACCTAAATCATGTACCCATTTGGACTTTATTCTTGTGTACGGTGTCAGGTATGGGTCTATGCCTAATTTCCGCCACACTGTTATCCAGTTTTCCCAGCAATTTTTGTCAAACAATGAGTTCTTATCCCAGAAGCTGGGGTCCTTGGGTTTATCAAACAGAAGGTTGCTATATTCCTTGCCTACTGCATCTTGAGTGCCAAGTCTATTCCACTTGTCTACCTCTCTGTTTCTTAGCCAATACCAAGTGGTTTTGATAATTGCTGCTTTATAGTACAGTTTGAGGTCTGGTAGCGCTAGGCCACCTTCCCAAGCATTT
The DNA here is from genome assembly GCF_028372415.1 of Notamacropus eugenii. Lineage (NCBI taxonomy): Eukaryota > Metazoa > Chordata > Mammalia > Diprotodontia > Macropodidae > Notamacropus > Notamacropus eugenii. The sequence continues at coordinate 69,406,103 of NC_092872.1, forward strand.
CTTTTCATTAGTCCCTTTGATATTCTGGACCTTTTGTTTTTCCAAATGAATTTTGATATTATTTTGTCCAGCTCTAGAAAGTAATTGTCTGATAGTTTAATTGGTATGGCACTAAATAAGTATATTAATTTGGGTAGAATTGTCATTTTTATCATATTAGCACGGCCTATCCATGAGCAACTAATGTTTTTCCACTTACTTAAATCTGACTTTATTTGTGCAAAAAGTGTCTTGTAATTGTGTTCATATAATCCCTGGGTTTGTTTTGGCAGGTAGACTCCTAAGTATTTTATACTGTCTACCCTAACTTTAAATGGGATTTCTCTTTCTATCTCTTGCTGTTGGACTTTGTTGCTAATATATAGGAATGCAGAAGATTTGTGTGGGTTTATTTTGTACCCTGCAACTTTGCCAAAGTTGTTTATTAATTCTAGTAATTTTTTACTTGAATCTCTGGGATTCTCTAGGTAAATCATCATATCATCTGCAAAGAGTGATAACTTAGTTTCTTCTTTGGCTATTTTAATTCCTTGGATATCTTTATCTTGTCTAATTGCTACAGCTAACATTTCTAGTACCATATTAAATAATAGTGGTGATAGTGGACAACCTTGTTTCACCCCTGATCTTATTGGGAATGTATCTAGCTTATTCCCATTGCATATAATGCTTGCTGAAGGTTTTAGATAGATACTGCTTATTATTTTATGGAAAGTTCCCTTTATTCCTACATTCTCCAATGTTTTTAGTAGGAATGGATGTTGTATTTTGTCAAAAGCTTTTTCTGCATCTATTGAGATAATCATGTGGTTTTTGTTAGCTTTGTTGTTGATGTGATCGATAATGCTAATAGTTTTCCTAATATTGAACCAGACCTGTAGTCCTGGTATGAATCCTACCTGATCATAATGTATTAATCTCGTGATAAGATGCTGTATTCGTTTTGCTAGAATCTTATTTAAAATTTTTGCATCTATATTCATTAGGGAAATTGGTCTATAATTTTCTTTCTTTGTTTTGTCTCTTCCTGGTTTGGGTATCAAAACCATATTTGTATTATAGAAAGAATTTGGGAGGACTCCTTCTTCCCCAATTTTCAAGAATAGTGTATGTAGTATTGGAATTAACTGTTCTTTAAATGTTTGATAGAATTCACTTATGAATCCATCTGGCCCTGGAGATTTTTTCCTAGGGAGTTCATTGATGGCTTGTTCAATTTCTTTTTCTGAGATGGGGTTGTTTAAGTATTCAACTTCCTCTTCTGTTAATCTGGGCAATTTGTATTTTTTAAAATATTCATCCATCTCGTTTAGATTATCGAATTTGTGGGCATAAAGTTAGGCAAAGTAGTTTCTAATTATTGTTTTAATTTCCTCCTCATTGGAGGTGAGTTCACCCCTTTCATTTTTAATATTAGTAATTTGGTTTTCTTCTTTCTTTTTTTTAATCAGATTGACCAAAGGTTTATCAATTTTATTAGTTTTTTCATAAAACCAACTATTGGTTTTATTTATTAATTCAATAGTTTTCTTAATTTCAATTTTATTAATCTCTCCTTTGGTTTTCAGTATTTCTAATTTGGTATTTACTTGGGGATTTTCAATTTGTTGTTTTTCTAGCTTTTTCAACTGCAAGCCTAAGTCATTGATCTCCTCTTTCTCTATTTTATTTATGTAAGCATTCAAAGATATAAAACTTCCCCTAATAACTGCTTTTGCAGTATCCCATAAGTTTTGGTATGTTGTCTCACTATTGTCATTCTCTTGAATGAAATTGTTGATTGTTTCTATGATTTCTTCTTTAACCCAACCCTTCTTTAGAATTAGATTATTTAGTTTCCAATTGATTTTTGGTTTCTCTTTCCATGGCCTTTTATTACATGTAATTTTTAATGCATTATGATCTGAAAAGGATGCATTGATTATCTCTACCTTTCTGCACTGGATTGTGAGATTTTTATGTCCTAGTACATGGTCAATTTTTGTAAATGTTCCATGTACCGCTGAGAAAAAAGTATATTCCTTTCTATTCCCATTTAATTTTCTCCAAAGATCTATCATATCTACCTTATCCAGAGTTTTATTTACCTCCTTAACCTCTTTCTTGTTTATTTTGAGGTTGGATTTATCGAGTTCAGAGAGGGGGAGGTTGAGGTCCCCCACTAGTATAGTTTTGCTATCAATTTCTTCCTTCAACTCCCCCAACCTCTCCTCTAAGAATCTGGATGCTATACCACTTGGAGCATACATGTTTAGTAATGATATTGCTTCATTGTCTATGGTGCCTTTTAGCAGGATATAGTTTCCATCCCTATCCCTTTTGATTAGATCTATTTCTGCTTTTGCTTTGTCTGAGATTAGGATTGCTACTCCTGCCTTTCTTACATGAGCTGAAGCACAATATATTCTGCTCCATCCTTTGACCTTTATCCTATGTGTATCCCCCCGTTTCAAATGTGTTTCTTGTAAGCAGCATATTGTTGGATTATGGCTTTTAATCCATTCTGCTATCCGTCTCCGTTTTATGGGAGAGTTCATTCCATTCACATTCACAGTTATGATTACAATCTGTGTATTTCCCTCAACCTCTTTCCCACCATTTGTGCTTTTAGCTCTCCCGTCTCCCTTCCCCTCCTCAATAGTATTCACTTTTCTCCCCCTCCTCCTGCAGCCTTCCCCTCCTTCTTTTGACCCCCCTCCCTTTTAGTCCCCTTTACTCTTATTGCTTCTTTCCTCCCTTTTAGCCACCCTCCCCTTTCTTCCCCCTTCCCCTCCTACTACCTATAGAGCTAGTTAGGCTTATCTACTGAAGATTATTGTTCCCTCCTTTGAACAAATCAGATGAGAGTACCTCTCAAACAATGCTCATCTCCCTCCCCTCCTTCCCTCTACTATAGTTTTGTACTTCTTCCTGTGATATAATTTGCCATTTTCTGCTTCCCCCTTTCCACACCTCCTATTACATTCCCTTCTCATACTTAAATCATATTTTTGACATGACATCATTTACTTTATGTCCGTTCCCTCTACATATATCCCTTTTATCATAATAGCTGCACAGTTCTCAAGATTAATAGGTATCATCTTCCCTTATAGGGAGGTAAACAGTTTGCCCTAATTGAGCAGCAAGTTTTTGTTTTTGTTTTTTCCCCTCTGTTTACCTTTTTATGATTCTCTGGAGACCTGCATTTGAAGATCAAATTGTCTATTGAGTTCTGGTGTTTTGGTCAGGAAGCTCTGGAAATCCCTTATTTCGTTGAATGACTTTCTCCTTGCCTGAAATGTTATGCTGAACTTTGCTGGGTAGTTGATCCTTGGTTGAAGTCCCAACTCCTTTGCCTTACGGAATATTGGGTTCCAATTCTTTCGATCTTTTAATGTAGAAGCTGCAAGGTCCTGTGTGATCCTGACTGTGTGTCCTTGATATTTGAATTGTTTCTTTCTGGCTGCTTGTAGTATTTTCTCCTTCACTTGATAGCTCTGGAATTTGGCAACTATATTTCTTGGGGTTTTGAGTGTGGGATCCCTTTCGGGAGGGGAACGGTGGATTCTTTCGATGACTATTTTGCCCTCTGAGTCTAGTACTTCTGGACAATTTTCCTTGATGATTTCCTGGAAGATATTGTCCAGACTCTTTTCTTCATCATGGGTTTCTGTCAGGCCAATAATTCTTAGGTTTTCTCTCCTGGATCTATTTTCCAGGTCAGTTGTTTTTCCAATTAAATATTTTACATTTTCTTCTATCTTTTCATTCTTTAGATTTTGTTTGACTGATTCTTGTTGCCTCATTGAGTCATTAGTTTCTACTTGCCCAATTCTAATCTTCATCGTAGTGTTTTCTTCAGTTAGCTTTTCCATCTCCTTTTCCATCTGACCAATTTTTCCCTTTAAGGAGCTATTTTCTCCATTTAATTTTTGTACTTCTTTTTCCATTCGACCAATTTTCCCAGTTAGGTTTTGGGTTTCCTTTTCCATCTGATCAATTTTCCCAATTAGGTTTTGGGTTTCCTTTTCCATTTGATTAGCTCTTCCTTTTAGGGAATTATTCTCTCCAGTTAATTTTTGAACTTCCTTTTCCATTTCTTCAATTTTCTTTTTCAGGGTGATGTTCTCATCAGTGAATTCTTTTTTTATAGTTTTAAAATCATTGGCCAGTTTTTCTTTTATATCCTTCTTCAGACGTTCCAGGTAATCTAGTTGTGCTTGCGAGAAATTCATAGTCCCATCTGAGGTTTCAGATGGAAGTACAGTCTCAGGTCTAACCTCTTTGGTGTTTGTGTTTTGGTACTTATCCCCATAGAAAGATTCTATGGTTTTTTCACTTTTCGTCTGCTTTTTCCGATTCATGATGTTGGCTGAGTGTTGTAGCTTTTGGTTCTTTCAGTCAGAAGGTACAGATCTTTAAGTTGAGCTGATGTGTGTCTAGGCTAAAAGCAGGCTTTTGTTTTTTGTTTCCCCGATCAACCCTGGGGTTAGCTTGTTAGGTATGTGGGAGGGGTGGTCTGTCCTCAGGATATCTCCTCAGCTGACTTGAGGCAAAGGCAAGGTCAGGGGATGGTGATCCCAGCTTCCCTATTGTCTTCCCTTTTCCCCTAGAGGGCTGGGGCACGCCTAGAAGCTAACGTGTGTTCCCGCCCCTCCTTGGGCTCGTCTCCCGGCTCTGAGGCTTGCCTGGGTCTCAGTGCGAATTTTCTCTGCCGTGGGTCGTCTGTCCCTCCAGCCGTCTCCGCTAACGTAGGAAGAATCCCCCTTTGCCACTTTTCCAGCCTCTGGTGTTATGAGACCACCCGCCCCCTTCTGCTGTTCCCGCTGATCCAGGATTAATCTGGGGAAGAATTTTATGGTTCCCTCACGGTCATCAGGGGGGAGGAGAGAGCACTTACTGATCACTCTGCCATCCCAGTTCCTGGAAGTTCAGGTAGTGACTCACCGAAGTCCGTCTTCAGGCTGAAGATTTCAAGGGCTGCTGCGCTGATGTCTGGCACTCAGCGGCTCTCACCGGCTCGGCCTGGCTTATCTCCTGCTCCGCTGGTCTCGCCCGCCACTCTCAGGCTCCTCTGGTCCCCTCCGCCCTGCCGCGCCGACCGCGCTGCGCTGTGCCCCGGGGTCTTACCCCCGCGGAACAGATCCCTCCCGTGGACCCTCCGGTCCAGCCTGGGCTCCAAATCCATCAAAGTCCGTCACCCACTGGATTCTACACCTCCAAAGTCTGGTCAGACTCTCCCCCCGGAGATATCCAGAGGAGTTTTTCCAGGAGCTTAGGTGAGTCGTTGCTTTTACTCCGCCATCTTCCTTATCACTCCGAATTTCTGTATTTCTAAACTTTTTCTGGGTCATCTGCTGCTTAATAAATGTTTTATCTCTCTGTCTACTCTACTTCCCAACTCTCCCCAAACAGCTTGAAGAGTAGAGTAGAAAAGGTACTAGACAGGTTCAACTCCTATAATTGTGTGGCCTTAGGTAAGTCACTTAAGCCCTGAGTCTCGGCATTGCCAGGAGTCATTAGCCACTTTTGTAGGTTTTCACCTTTTGCCCCTCTCTCGCACATGTTACTGATTTAGGTCAAAAGAGCCCTTCAATCCCTCATCTCTCTATTAACCCCTTCAGGCTGGGCCAAAACCCACAGCATGGCATGGATATTGATGGAGTGTTCTTTTCCGCTCCGCTGATTTCAGCCCTACCTGTCAAACCTGGTAAGGTATTCATAGAACTAATCTACCTGACTAGGGGTCTTCTGAAGCTAGAGTGTGTTTCTCCAGGTGCTACCCCTGATCAAACATACAGTGCTGTCTAATTTGGAAGCTCCTAAAGCAGTCTCAGACTACAAGGGATATCCTATAAGACAGACAGATCAATTGTCCAATGTGTATGCCTACCAACTTTTGTTTCCCTGGAGAAATGGGCTTTATTAAAGGAAATCCTATAGAAACCCAGGACTTAGTAGGGTGACTGTCTAGTAAAAATTCAGTCACCTTTATTGTACCCCTATAGGAATATTTTTTTTTTTTTTTAGTGTTACGCTATAACTATCGTTGGGGTTTATATAAACAAGAACACTGTAATGAAGCTTTAATTCCACCCTCTTTGAATGTGTTGGAGAATGAGAGAACAGATGGTAAGTGTTGTATACCCTAGAAATTAAATTGACTCCAGTAGTGCTAAAGGTTTTTGCGGGCTGGTAAACTTTCAGTAACTATTTGCAAGTCGGAGTTAATGTCTAAAATACATGACAGCTCAGATGGTCAAGATTGGAGCCAAGAAGAGTGGAGTTCAAATCTTGCCTCTAAAATGTACGAGCTGTGATCCTCTTCAAGTCATTTAAACTCTCTCACTTTCAGTTTTTGCAACTATGAAATGGAGATGATAATAGCCCCTAACTTGTTGTTGTAAGGAATGGAGAGGATATGGATAAAAACCTGCTGTAGGTTTCGGAATAACATCTCCTCAGGAAGAATAACCAAAGAAGGGTAGCTAGATGGGTGCATCAGTGAATAGAGAACTGGCCCTCAAGTCAGCAGGACATGAGTTCAAATCCAGCCTCAGACATTTGACAATGGACTAGCTTTGGGACCTTGGGCAAGTCACATAACCACCATTACCTTAACTTCCCCCTCCACAGAGGTGAAAAAAATAGGAGCTACAAGATTTTGTGACATAAAGACAGACTTTCAGTCTGTATTCTATTCTGATTTCATCCCAAAGGAAAGCTTCTACTAGTAGAACCTCCAGTACCACCTTTTCTGATATTCTGATGAGATTAACTAGAGACCTTCTGTCCCACAATATGATATGATGAGATTAACCACAAGGAAACACTTTCATCAGAACAGACGTGATCTTGGTCTACACAAAGATTAATAAGTTACAAACCCAAAGTTAGTACATTTCCCCCCAAATCAACTGATATCCTATCCTTGTTATTCAATCTCACAAATGAGGGAAGTGACTGAACAGCCTCACCTGATGGGCTGCCTTTGCTACCTGTCCTACAGTTGGATAAAACCCTCCCACATAGAGTTATCCCTCCCACATTTGGAGGCAGCAGAGGGGAGGTTTTAGGAGTCCCGTATCCCCATGATCTGGAAAAGCATGTAAATTTTGGGCCCTCCCTTCCTACCACAGAAGAAATCTGAATTATTATGGTATTAAAAGATAAAATATGCTGATGTTATACAATACTATACATATATCTTATGCATTTCCGAGTTTCTAGACTTTTTCTGTCATCTGCTGGCCTTTGTGTGTCATTTGCAGCTTCCACAAAACTCCCCCCAAAACTTTCCCATTTAATTTATTTTTTAAAATGTTTTTAAAATATTTTTTTTAATTTTTCCCATTTAATTTCTTATGCCAACCCATGATATATCAAACCACAATGGGGAAAGTTACAACATGGAATGGATTAACTGTATATGTGTATTTCCCTTTGTTCTGTGGAGTAGCTGGCCACCTGGCAACTGCCCATCAGCTGATTCTAATTAAACCTTTTATCTTCTAGCCTTGCCTCTTGATTTATTGACCTCTAATCAAAAGCACCAAGGAGCCAGGAGTAACTCTCCAGGAGTCTCTTGGGACTTCTGAATTTGAGAAATTCCCCAACAGGATCAAACAAGATAATGTATGTAGAGTGCTTTGTAAACCTTAAAGTGCTGTACAAATTTTAGCTAGTATTATATGCCAACCATGATAAAACTAAGTACTTGGAACTAAGTAATTGAGGGAGGGAGTCAAACCCTCTGAGGTATAATTATAACAGTAATAATCACAATATTAGCTCAAAAAGAAACGACTGCTCTAAGGAATAACGAAGTGAATCAGCAAATGTATCTGCTTGCAGTAAGACTCAGAGAAAGAACAGACAAAAACAGTGGTGGCCGGAGACTGTGCTAAGGGGCATCCAAACAGCTATTTGCCAACTGATCTTTACAATTGGGAGGCTGATTCCTTTCATGGGACATGTATACAGGACATGACAGTGAACCTTCCAAGACATGACAAATCTGACGAACACGATCCACTTCTGGTGATATACAGGGGAGCGAATGATACTGCCAGCAGTAACCTAGAACTCATTGCAAGTGATTTTGAAATCCCAGCCAAGAAACGGAATGCCTTAGTGGCAAAGCTGATGATTTCATCATGTCTGATAATTAACAGTCAAGAATTGGGCTTTTAAAGACAGAAAGAGATTTGGGAAGTGAACAACTGGTTAAGTAGATGTCAGAGAATGGAATTTAGATTTCTAAACCACCTTAAAATACAAGAATTATAGACATTTCACCAGGGATGAAGTACATTTCATGAAGACTATTAAGATAGACAGTTTCCTGAAGTCTTACAAGTATAATCACATTGTCTTTAATCTGGAAAGGAATTTGGGAAGGGAACTGAAGAGAAAGAAGAAAACTACCGCTGCTACCAAGCTAGACACCATAGAAAGTAGGTACAACACGGGAGAGGGGGAGAGTAGCTAGGAGTCCACCAATAATTACTCCACCACAGGAGACTAAATCTAGATAAAGATCTAATAATAAATCACACAGACCAAGACATTCATACAAGCCCATATGAATAACAAGCAAAGTATACTAGAGATACTGTGGCAAATAAGTACATTTGACCTCATAGGGTATCATTGAGATTTAGAGGAATGAAATTTATGACTAGAGTAAAATTCTGAAAAAAAATGCATTATACTAAAGGAACAGACTAGACAACAAAAAGTCGTAGATTGTATATTAAGATATAATCATGAGAGCAAATCTAGGAGCCAAAGGGGAATAGCATGGTGGAAAGCATGAAGTAATATTGTCGTGGAAGTATGTTACAGACCACTAAGGCAGAAAGAAGAAATAGATGAGGAGCTCAGGAAATAGGTCGCAAGCCTTGCACATAGGCATGATATAGTAATGATGGGGTGTTTTAGTAATCCGGACATCTGTTGGGGTTCTCCATTTATCAAAGCAGCATTGTTAATAAATTCTCTGCTCACCTTAATAATGATGTCATTCATGCAAGATAAAAAGAAGAAATGAGGGAAAATACTATTCTGACTGGCCAGTGAGGAGGAATTGGTTGTCAGTGTAGAAATGTTAGGAAACTTGAAGAAAGAGATCGTTCCACTCTGTTCTAGAGAAAGAGCAGAAAACTAAGCATAGTCTCACATTTCCCTAGATTTTAAGAGAATACATTTCAAAGGTCCAGAAAAGAAAGAAATGGAATGTCAGGGAATAAAATTTTCTAATTTTCCAGTTTCCAAGAGGAATGGAAGACCATCCCTGAAAATTCTCAATTCTGTAGAGCAGGAAGAGATCGTTTTCATGTAGGGAGAGTGATTCCAATAGCCTTTTCTCAATGCTTCTTCTCCTTGATCTCTCTGCAGCTTTTGAAGCTATTAATCACTCTCCTCCTTCATACTCTCTTTTCTCTAGGTTTTTGGTACACTACTCTCTCCTGGTTTTCCTCCTCCCTATCTGACCACTCCTTCTTTGTTTCCTTTGCTGGATTCTTCTTCAATTTACATGCTTTTTCAGTATTTCTCAGAGTTCTGTCCTGGATTCTTTTTTCCTCTATATTACTTTACATGGTGATCTCATTATCCTCCATGGATTTAATTACCATCTCTATACTCATGATTTTCAAATCAATCTATCCTCTTCCAATCTCTTTACTGACCGTCAATCTCATATCTCTGATTGCCTTTCAGTCATCTCAAATTGGATGTCCAGTAAACACTTCAAACTCAATATGTCTAAGACAGAACTTATTATCTTTCCCCCCAAACCCTCCCATCTCCTACCTGCCCTATTGCTATAGAGAGAAATACCAACTGTGAAGCCCTGAGAGCTCACAACCTAGGAAAAATCCTAAACTCTTCACTAACTCCCCCACCCCAAAATGTACAATTTGTTTCTAAGGTCTATTGATTTCACCTTTGCAACATCACTTGAATATGCCTCCTTCTGTCCTCTGACACTGCCATCACTCTAGTGCAGACTCTCATCACCCCACATCAGGATTATTCCATTGATGGGTCTACTTGCCTCAAATCTGTCTCCTATTCACTAAAGTGATTTTCCTAAAGTGCAAGTTCAGCCATGTCAACATCTGCCCCCTACTGAATAAACTTCAATGAGTTCTTTTTGCTCCAAGGGTCAAATACAAAAAAGGTTTGTTGGTATTCAAAGTCCTCCAAAGTTTTCTCCTACCTTTCCTATTTTCTTACACCTTATTCCCCAACACTTATTTTCAATTCAGTGACACCAGCTTTCTGACTGATCCACAAACAAGGTACTCCATCTCTATGCTCTTGGAATTCTTTCTGGCTGCCCCTGATAAGTGGTATGCTCTCCCTCTTCTGCTCTGACTACTGACATTCCTGTTTTCCTTTAAGTCCCAACTAAAATCCCATCTTCTACAAGAAACCTTCCCCAATCCCAATTCCAGTGACTTCTCTCTTAAGCATTTTCAATTTATCTGTTATAGAGCTTGTTTTGTATGTATTTGTTTGCATATATTTTCTCTCATTATGCCATAAGCTCCTTGAGCACAGAGACAGTCTTTTGCCTCTTTTTGTATCCCTAGCACTTAGCATAGAATCTGACACATAATAAGCATTTAATAAATGTTGATTGATAATGATTGAGATTTGTAAAAGTAAAATGGGCTACCAGTCACTTCACTGAAGGTCTTTAAGTGAACACTGACTCAATACTGGTAGATGATATTATTCAGAGAAGACTTCTGAGGTCTCTTCCAATCTTACACTCCTGTGGGAGCTGGTTTTGTAATACTAATACTTTTGTAATACTAATAGCAATAACACTGACATTTTACTTGGACGTTTTCCTCCAAATGAAATTACTTCCATTTCCATTATCTCATATTCTCCTCCAGAACACTGAAATTGTTGGTAATACAGAAGGAGAGAGTGTGAGAATAAGACTAGGAAGAGCAAGGTTGAAAATTATACAATTAGGTGACTGAGCAAATCTGTTGATCTCTGGCCTCAGTTTCCTCATCTATACAATGTGGTGATTGGTCTAGATAAGCTTCCACCTCTGAATCTATGACCCTATGTCTGAATATGAGAAATGTACTTGAGAAGCTCTACCCTACCTGATTTAGGCTATGAGATTTCCTCCTCTCAGAAACTATTCTAAAAAAGTATCAGGTTGGTCTTCCCATCATCTACAACAGAAGTAAATGCAGAAACTGAAATTACCTTCATGTTGGTCTTTTAACTTCTACTCATAATGGACACTGCAATAAGACACCATGACCAAGCATCCTAGGCAAAGATGATCCTTATTGCCTTTAGACATATTATAAAACTAATCTTCCAACTCCTTTGTTTTCTTCTTCAAGGAGAACCTACGATCTCTTTTTCCATAGAACCACAACTTCTTTATGTTATCTGGTTTCACTTCTCATAGGAATATCAAGTTTGATATGGTTCATTTCTTTCAATAGCGTATCGACTTAAGGATCATTGAATATTGCTAGTACTATTTACAATTGTAGCTGCTTCAACTTGATCTTCAAATAATCTATGAATTTCAAAAGCAAGAGGAAGAATAATGGACAAATAGAAGGATATTCACCTTGGTTACCACTATTTCTAATAAAAGCTTAAACAGTATCAATCAGTTGCCACAACAAGAATTCCCCTAAAATGCCTTAGTCAACAAACACACGATGTTTAGTAGAGTATGGTACTTTACTTTATGGTAAAGAAGAAATATATGGAAGCCAGGTGCAACACCAATTTGAAATACAAACTCATTTTTGAAATTCCATGGAGGAGGATAGCAAAAGATTACAAATAGCATTGCCTCATAAAAGAACAAAAACCTTCTCATAAGAACCAACAGCCATATCATCCCAAGAGCATTCATAAATTAAATTATCAGGAAGATAACAGATAGAAAGAAAATAGAACAGATGTCAGGACTTCAATAACAATACATTTTTAATACAAATGACAGTACAACCACCACATTTGAAAGCTAACACCTCAGTAACCACCCATACAGTGTGACAAAGCAGAAATAACACCGAAGAAAAAATTTGAAAGAGCTGTTAGTCCATATCAAGTATACACAGAGAAAATTCATTCGTGGAATGACACAATATTGAAAATGCTACGAGAAGACTTTTTTTGACAATATACCTGAAGAGAAATTACCGAAAGAATGGGGAGGGGGAGAGAATTGGGCATGCTGCAATTGCCACTCAATAAAAGGTAATCAAGAGTGCATCAATAGCTATCAAATCATATGCCTATTTTCTCATCTTCATATAATCCTTGTGAGAATGATCTACACTAAGATGTCAAACTTTAGACCTGGGGGCAGAGTGGCTAGTGACCTGCAAAGTCCTTGAATGTGGCAGGAACCAGATTAAAATGTAATTGGGAAATTTCTTAAAAATAAGTAAAAGTACAATAAAACATAGATAATATTTAATTTCTGTTTTTCTAAGTTTGTATATTACTCATAGGGATTCATTACTATTTGAGTTGAACTTCTATATACATGTATAGAATATCCTCAATTAAAATATGAAAAAACAATAGACGCTTGTTATGGTGGAAATGCCCAAAGTTTACAATTCAGGTTGCAAATCAGAAGAAAAAAATTCATCCAGAGAACCTTCAGTTGACCCACATGAGATAGAAGTTTCTAAGGGGCTAATGAGGTTTTGGGTTTTGTTTTTGTTTTTGTTTTTACAACAACACATTTTCTACCAGTTCTTATAGCATAAGAAAAGCAAATAATCAATCTGACCTCCCAAATGGTCTGGTATTGGCCTTGGGGTCAGTTTGTTGCATTCCAGAGGAGTGAAAATCTGTTAATCTGTTATCTGCCTCAGGATGAGACAGAGCAGTTTTTACATCTTAACTAGGTTTGCACAAGAACTAGGATAGAGGGAAACATCAACTTAGTGAGTGTTTGTGACTGCTAGCTTGTCCTGAAATGGAGTTACTTGTGTCAAGAAAGCCACTGCCACCACACTCTCCTTCAATAAAGCACTTCCTCTGGTACATTATATATGAGAATTCTTGACTTCCTTGAAAATCCCTTTTAAAAAATACAACTGCAGAAATAATCTTATTCAATAAGCCTCTGGTTATTAACTTCAGTAAAAGTATTAAACTATGAGATGTAGTCTCACCAAAGCTCACCAGTGTCATGGAGAGTGTCCTACTCAGAACTCCAATAGAAGAAGAATTCCATATAGATAAAGAAGTATTCCAATGATCCCATTTTCAATGGCATTGTGGTGATGCTAATGCATCAAGTCCCATAAAATCACAGTGCCTTCTTAATAAAATCTAAGTTTACACAAAAAACATTATCATAACAATACACATGAAAAATAAAAACAATGCTTCAGTGGATCTGTGATCTCTAGATGCAGGTATTCCCTTTAATAAAACAAATTATAACTCATCCATGCCTACATATCCTGCCTGACTCTTGTTCATGCCTTCCCATCAGATTAATATAGTACAGATCTTCCTTGAATTATTCAGATAGCATGAAGATAAAAATGGAACATGTGAGCTGTCCATTCTAATCATATAGTTTTCTGACATCATTTGAACCACTTCATCCTTCGTTGTTTTTAATATGTCCTAGTGGGTTCATACCAAACTCTCACTTTCCCAATGCCCTTTTAGTGAGCCTCAAGTGCAGGTCTTCAGAGGCTATAATGTTCAATAACTCACAGTCATACATCACCAGAATGATAATAGCATTCAAAAGATAGCTTCTCTTTCAGGAAAAAATTGATATCATTAAAATGACTACCTAATTTTCTAGTCAGTTCAGTCTATTTTCTATCTCTTCATTACTGGATATCATTTATTGTCCATTTGCAGTATCTGTGAAATATACTGATGGGGGGTCAGAGTCAAGATGGCAGAATAGAAAGTCACACATACACTAGCTCTTCCCCCACAGCCCATGAAATACCTGTAAAAAATGACTCTCCACAAATTCTGGAGCAGTAGAAGCCACAGAATGACAAAGTCAAAGAAATTTCCAGCCCAGGGTGGCCTGGAAGGCCAACAAGAAAGGTCACTCTCACCAGGCACAGGGTGGAGTGCAGCCCAAGAGGCACTTGGAGCAGTCCTCAAGGGCGGGGTTCCCAGCAGCAGCAGTGGAAGTTCCCAGATCCCTCACCCCACAGGCACCAAATAGAACTTTGGAGGTCAATGAGAGGGCTTTTTCTAAGAGTGAGAGGGGAGCAGGGTCCCCCCTTTGCCCCAGCCCCAGGCAGCAGTGGCAGCAGGAGCAGCAACAGTAGTGTTCCTTTGTGGAGCTCTCACATAAAGTCCCTGGGGGAACTGAGCAGCTGATCTGAATCTCAACCACTAGCCCTGCCAGGGAGTAAGCTCCTCTCACTTGACTATGCCACCTTGGAGGAACTGAGAACTTACAAATCCCCAGAGTATACCCTCCTCTTGACAAAGGACTCAAAAGTCAAGTAACTGGATGGGAAATTGTCCAAAAGAGGAAGAAAAAAATAAAACTATAGAAGGTTACTTTCTTGGTGAACAAGTACTTCCTTCCATCCTTGTGGATGAGGAAGAATAATACTTACCATCAGAGGCCTCCAAAATAAATATGCAATGGTCTCAGGCCATGGACAAGCTCAAAAAAGATTTTGAAAATCAAGTAAAAGAGGTGGAAGAAAAATTGGGAAGAGAAATGACAGTGATGCAAGAAAATCATGAAAAGTGCGTCAATAGTTTGTTAAAAGAAATGCTGAAGAAAATAACACCTTTAAAAATAGGCTAACTCAATTGGCAAAAGAGGTCCAAAAAGCCAATGAGGAGAAGAATGTGTTAAAAAGCAGAATTAGCTAAGTGGAAAAGGAGATTCAAAAGCTCACTAAAGAAAATAATTCTTTAAGAATGAGAATGTAGCAGATTGAACCTAATAACTTTATGAGAAACCAAGAAATTATAAAACAAAATCAAGAGAATGAAAAAATAGAAGACAATGTGAAATATCTCATTAGAAAAACAACTAACCTGGAAAATAGACCCAGGAGAGACAATTTAAAGATTATGGGACTACCTGAAAGCCATGAGAAAAAAAAGAGCCTAGACATCATCTTTCATGAATTATCAAGGAAAACTGCCCTGATATTCTAGAACCAGAGGGCAAAATAAATATTGAAAAAATTCTCCATTCACCTCTTGAAAGATATCCAAAAAGAGAAACTCCTAGGAATATTGTAGCCAAATTCCAGAGTTTTCAAGTTAAGGAGAAAATATTTCAAGCAGCTAGAAAGAAACAATTTGAGTATTGTGGAAATACAATCAGGATAACACAAGATGTAGCAGCTTCTACATTAAGGGATTGAAGGGAGTGGAAGATCATATTCCAGAAGTCAAAGGAACTAGGACTAAAACCTAGAATCACCTACCCAGCAAAACTGAGTATAATACTTCAGCAGAAAAAATGGTCTTTCAATGAAATAAAGGACTTTCAAGCATTCTTGATGAAAAGACCAAAACTGAATAGAAAATTTGACTTTCAAACACAAGAATCAAGAGAAGCATGAAAAGGTATACAGGAAAGAGAAGTCATAAAGGACTTTCTAAAGTTGAACTGTTGACATTCCTACATGGAAAGATAATATTTGTTACCTTTGAGACTTTTCTCAGGATTTGGGTAGTTGGAGAGATTATACACACACACAAACACACACACACACACACACACACACACACATATAGACAGAGAGCACAGGATAATGGAATAGGAAAGGATAATGTCTAAAAAAATAAAATTAAGCAGTGAGAGAGGAATATATTGGGAGGAGAAAGGGAGAAATGGAATGGGACAAATCATCTCTCATAAAAGAGGCAAGAAAAAGCTTTTTCAATGGAGGGGGAAAAGAGGGAGGTATGAGGGATAAAGTGTAGCTTACTCTCATCATATTTGGCTCAAGGAAGGAATAACATGCACACTCAATTTGGTATGAAAACCTTTCTTACACTACAGGAAAGTAGGAGAGGAGGAAATAAGCAGAGTAGGGGAGATGATGGAAGGGAGGGCAAATAGGAGGAGGGTAAACACTCTTGGGGAGGGACAAGGTCAAAAAGAGAGAATAGAAGAAATAGGGACAGGATAAGATGGAGGGAAATATAGTTAGTCTTACACAACATGACTATTATGGAAGTCATTTGCAAAACTACACATATATAGCCCATATTGAATTGCTGGCCTTCTCAGTAGGGATAGATGGGGAGGAAGGAAGGAAGACAAGTTGGAACTCAAAGTTTTAGGAACAAATGTTGAGAATTGTTTTTGCATACAACTGAGAAATAAGAAATATAGGTAATGGGGTATAGAAATTTATCTTGCCCTACAAGACAAGAGAGAAGATGGGGATAAGGGAAGGAAGGGGTGTTAGAAGGGAGGGTAGATTGGGGGAACAGGTAATCAGAGTGCTCATCATTTTGGGGTGGGCAGAGGGGAGAGATTGGGAGAAAATTTGGAACTCAATATTTTGTGGAAATGAATGTTGAAAGCTAAAAATAAATAAATAAATAAACATTAAAAAGATAAATTTGACCTACAAATCAACAAAATAATAAAACAAGTACAGATTTGTAGCATTTGTATATTTCTGGATATAAATGCTTACAATGAAAATTAATAATTGGCTCTCTCAACTAGCTCCAGTACACTCCTGTACAACTTCTTTGATGTACAAGTGGCTAGGTTCTTGGAGACACCCCTTTTCCACCAAGGGCTTACTCTCCGTAAAACCTGGTTACATCAATTAAATACCTTTTTTTCTTTTCTTTAAGTTTACCAATTTCAAAGGAAAATGGAAATAAAAGTTTTAGAAAATGATTCCCAGCCTCAGCATTCTTCATGTTCATCATTTTGTTTTTATTAATAAATTAATAGAAATAAATTTAAAGAAAAAGAAATATACTGATGAATTAAATCATAGAATAGATCCAATTGTGTTCTTTTATTTTTTTTGTTGTTGTTGTTCAGTCATTTTCTGTCCTGTCCAACTTTTCATGACCCTATCTGGGATTTTCTTGGCAAAGATACTGGAGTAGTTTGCCATTTCCTTTTCCAGTTCATTTTACAGATGAGGAAACTGAGGCAAACAGGGGTAAGTGACTTGCCCAGGGTCACACAACTAGTACATATCTGAGGCCAAATTTGACTTAGGAAGATGAAAAGGTCATGAATATGATCATCTTTCAAGGAATCATATCATTTTGAAAAGTCCATGGTAGACACCTTGTTGAGGAAAAGTTGTCAAGGGGGTGTTTCACTCTAACAAATTTTGTATTCTCTGAATCTTTCAGTCAGTTTATGGTAGCTAAGATGTGGTCTACTGTGGAATATCACTTGTCAAAATCTTTTATATTTCTTTCCAATGTCCTCATTTTAAAAAAATGCCCCCAGAGGGTGCATAGATAATCGTAATATTTATTTTTATCAGTAGGAGAGATTGATTCATTGAAAGCAGACATATGGGTCAATAGTTACTGATGTCACATTGACATCAATGTGTATCAAGATTTGAGGTTGTTTTTTCCATCCCTTTAGTATATTCCATTCCTTCAGATCCCTTCATAACCAATCTCTCAAAGCCTTCAAGAATTTGCCACCTCTGCCCCTAATGTAAATCTTATCTATCTACTTGTTCTAATGTAGTTACTTTTCTTATTTTTGCTTTCATCAATGTTATTTCAGTTTCCTCTATAAATACATTGAGAACTGTGATAGAGTTTGACTATATTGGTTTCACTGTCCTTTGGGGTAAAAGTTTGTTCTAATAATATTTGCAAATCTTTTCCATCTTTTTTCCCTATCTATCCTTCTAGATTCATCTTTAAATGCCATGAGAATGATTTTTCACTCTCACCAAATTGTCTGTAAGCTGTTTTGCTTTCTCCTCTTCACTGATTCTTACTATTTTATGAAGTGATACCATTCATAACCTTCCACTGTCCATAATCCAGTACTGTTCATGGTCTTCTGGGTAAGATTTCACAGATGAGTTTATATTCTAAGTCCATGTTCCTTTTAGCTTACACATTTCTCTATCAAGTAGGTCAATTGCTTGCTGAGTTAGTCAGTATTTAGATGCTACAGGTCTCCTAGTTTGGACAATTGATTTATACTGGTTAAACATTTATGAAATTGCTATAATTTGTCAATGTCTTTTTCTCTATTCATTTCTCATTTCTTTGGCATCAATAACTTGTTTAAACAGATCAGGTTGGAAGTATTTTAATTGCATGCCATATCTTTTTCTCATTTTTATTCTAGTTTTGTATTAATTTTGATCTTTAATGAGTTACAGGTCTGGCTGTGTGTGGACAGCTAACTCAAGAATGACGCCCAGATCAGTAATGAGTCATTTTCTGTCTGTTAAAATAAGATCAAATTCATCTTTTGAGATATTGTTTGAACTCTTTTTTTTCTTGAAGAAAGTATTTATAATGGATAGGTTTTAGACTTCTTGATGGTTTGTGAGTCTTGGGCCTTCCCCATGAAGTACTATTGGGTTATATCCTTCAACTTTTTTTGCCATCCTTGCCTTGTCACTGAAGTCAGAAGGTATCCAATAATTTGTTTAGTTCAAAGGTTTTTGTTCTGATTTTCTTAGAGCTCCTCTCCCTCATTACCTTGTTTTACAGAGGTTGGTGAATAAGCTGCAATAATTATCATGTTGCTCTTTTTGCAAATGCTTGTTATGAGTACTACAAGATGGCCAAATATCCTACGAATTGATTTCTGTGAACTTCAGATGCACAAAAAGCCAACTCTGTGAACTTTTTAAAAATTTTATTTCTCTAAGGACAACTTCCAAAGCATCCTGCCATTTAACTGCAAATTCTTTTCTACACTATTTTTATTTATAACAATAATGCAAATATTTATAACTATTCAGCTCTTTCCTTAACTGTTAGACACAGATTTCATAGAGTGAACCAACAGCTAAGTCAATGCTTATGTATGTTCAATCCATGTTATTTATAGAACATTCTGCCTCTTATTCTGCCACCATTATTGCATAAGCCAAAGGGTGTGGTATGTGAGGTGGGATGGGAAGATACACAGGGCTAAGGGACTTTTTGTATTTTTATTTGTTTCATGAGTTGCTCTGATCAAAGGATTTCTCAACTAAGAGCCTACCCTCTTGTTGATGTATTGATGAGTCTTTCCACACTTAGCTAGGCCATTACCTACAATCTCTGCAAAGACCAGCCAGGATTGTACTTAAAGCCTTTCCAGCATCATAGAACCAGCACTCCACTGTTACAGTCCTCAAAAAGTTGGGATCATTTCCATGCCACAACAAAGCATGAGGAATCAGAGTATGGCTTTGTGGAGGCCCCAAAAGAGATCTATTTATGTTTACTTAGACGGGGAAAAAGATGATTGAAAGTTGCCAGTATTCCAGACGATTGACATACAGGTGTATGAACCCAGTTCAACAGCACCTATATATGGCACAGATACTAAAGATGGATGATAATTTGGGATCAGATTTCAAGCAAGCAAACAAGAAACATATATTTAGTGCCTATCACATGCTAGAAACTATTCTAGATGCTGAGGATACAAAGACAAAAGCAAAATAGCCTCTACCGTCAAGAAGCTTATGTTCTAATGGGAAAGTCAATGTGTACATATGAAGGTGTGTACAAAATACATATAAATGCAAATATAAAACACCTACACTATAGACAGAAAGGTAACCTTAGAGAGAAAGGCACTATGAGCAGAACAGTCAGGAGGAAGAAGGCAGAGCAATTTGCATTTGGGACAGGGTGCAAAGATTTTAACATTCCAAAGGTATTGTCTAGTTGGGGGGGTGTGGTTATTTTTTCTAACATCAATGTCCTCCTAGTTATGTGTGGCTATAGAATTTGGAATACCAGTCTCATAGTATCACAATAACAACAATTAATCAATATTTATTAAGCACCTACTGTGTATCAGGCACTGTGCTAAGCACTGAGAATACAAAAAAAGGCAAAAGACAATTCCTCCTCTCAAAAGCTTACTATCTAATTGAGGAGACAACATGCTATCAAATATATAGAAAGTAAGCTCTATATAGGATAAGTAAAGATAATTAACAAAGAACTGGAATTAAGAGGAGCTGGGAAGGCTTTCTGTAGAAGGTGAGATTTTAGTTGGGATTTAAAGGAAGCCAGGGAGGTCAGTAATCAGGGTAGAGGAAGGAGAGTATTCCAGGCATGGAAACAGCCAGAGAAAATACCTGAAGAGAGATGGAGGGTCATGTTTGTGGAAAAACCAAGAGACCAATGACACTGGATGGAAGAGTATGTGTTAGGGACTAAGGTGTAAGAAAATAGAAAATAGGAAGGGCTAGATTTTAAAGGGATTTGAATGCCAAACAGAACATTTTGTATTTGACCCTACAGGCAATAAGAAACCATGGTACAGTGGATAGAAGCTGGACCTGGAGTCAGGAAGACCTAAATTCAAAAATATGCCCTCAGACACTTACTATGACTCTGGGCAAATCACTTACCCCTGTTTGCCTCAATTTCCTCATCTATCAAATGAGCTGGAGAAGGAAATGGCAAACCACTCCAGTATCTTTGCCAAGAAAATGTGAAATAGAAAAAAAGAGAGAAAGAAATCTAACCCCATGTTAACTGGGCAACTTCTGACCATCAAAATTTACCTTCCCTTGGAGAGGAGAAGGACAGGGACAGGGATAGGGAGAGGGAAAGCTGAGTTTCCCAATTGACTGGGTCCCCATTCAGGTAGCTTGGTCTACTCACAGGTTGTATTTATCCTTTACTCTTGAAGAGGACCACAACATAAGGGAAATGATGACTTGAATTGCAGTTGACTTTGATCTGAGTGCAAGGTCACCAGGCTCATTTTCTCATCCAGAGTCAGCTTGGTCCAGTGCCCAGATATTCATTGGGACAACTGGAGATGGCCCAGGATGCAATGGGAGACCCTGGCTCTTTTAGGCTAAGGCCTTTTCAGGTACTCACTTAGATTGACTTAACTCCCATTCAGTGAATCTTCTATAGTAATAGGGAAGGTAGGAGACTTAGGAGGAAAATGGTGGGGAAGGGGGGTTCAGGGGAAAAGATAATGAGTTCCATTTTAGAACTATTGAATTGAATATGTCTACTGGACATCAGTTGGAGATATCTGAAAAGCAGTTGGAGATGCAAGGTTGGGAGTCAGCAGAGTGTGGGGCAGGAAAGGTATATTTGAGAATCATGAGCTTAGAGAAGGTAATTAAATCCATGGAAGCTGATGAAATCAGCAAGTGAAGTTGTATAAGGGAGAAGAAAAGAGGATCCAGGACAGAACCCTGAAGGACACGTCAGTTAGGGGGTGTGATCTAGAAGAAGATACTTTAAGGAGATAGAGTAGGAGCGGTCAGTTAGGTAGGAGGAAAACCAGGAGAGAGAGATGTCCTGAAAACTTGTGTTTGTGGAAGGAAGGGTCAAGAGACACTCCCTACCCTTTAATTTCATGAAATACATTCTCTTTAAGCAGGATAAGATCTATCCTGCTTAATCCTGATGGGGGCATTCAAACTAATAAGATTCTGAGTTCTCTACTAGTGGTTCATTTGGAAATGCTTGCCTCTATAGGGGACAAAGAGGGTGTGTACATTGATCAAACTGGGGTAATGTGTGCTGGGATAGAAGCGATTTAGGAATAGCTCTCAAGTTCTTCAGTATTGGATAGAGTTAAAGAGTGGAGGATCTATAATGCAAAGACCTGCGAAAATAAAGTGAGCAGAAAATGGGATTAAGGGGAAGGATATCATCAAGCTCACATACGTCTGCAGGAAACAGTTCATGTAGAAGGCTTATCAATGAGCTATCTCATAAACCATAGCTGAGGGCAGTCTACAACCACATTCCACATTCCAGCTTCATTAACAGGAACATTCTCTGCTTGTCCATCAGCTGGTGCGCTATATGCTTTGCCTGGCAGATCAGAGTCTTTATGTTGTGGAACATCAGGGAGAAATTTTTATTGGATTTTTTTGTTTGTTTGTTTCTGAAGAAATATGAAATAATGAGTTGATCTCTTTCAGTAATTATGTTGAAGCTGAACACAGAGGCTGTTCTCAATGAAACTGCCTTTCTCAGGCCTTTGATGGAAAAAAAAATACATCTGGCTTCCATTTGAATGATGGGGGCCACCACGGAGCAACATTTTTTGTTTTGTTTGTTCTGTGTGTTTGGGGATGTGTGTGTGTGTGTGTGTGTGTGTGTGTGTGTGTGTGTGTGTTTCTTTCAACCGCTCCAGCAGCTATTTGTTTCCATAACTGTTCATCAAAGGCCTTAGGCAAGAAAGCTGTTATAACTGTACAACCCACCACACAGCAGAATTCCAGTCACAGTCCCCAGGAATCTCTACAGTCATTTGACAGAACTTCCCATACTGGCTCTGGGCATGTCCCTGGCCCTCCTGGGAGCAGCCTCCCCATGTTGGATGGAAATTGAGAGCCAGATGAGACTCTGGGAACAACTGCAGGTCAGAACCTTCAGCCCATCAGTGTCTACTCAGACACATGTCAGAAGGTCTACCTATCACTGCCACTGTTGCTTACATGTGACTAGGATTTACCACATGCTAAGCACTGTACAAGAAGCTTTACAATTGTAACCTCATTTGATCCTCACAACAATCCTGGGAGGTAGGTGCTATTATCTTCAGTTTACAGATGAGGAAACTGAGGTAAAAGGTTAAGTGACTTGCCCACAGTCACACAGTTAGTAAGGGTCTGAGGTCAGATTTAATCTCATTTCTTCCTGACTCCAGCCCCAGGACTCTATCTACTGGGTCTCTCAAATGCTCCCATTTGATTAGCAGTCTTAAAGGGTTGACCATTGGCAACCAGGGGACATAATGAATAGAATGGTGGGCCTGAAATTAGGAAGAACTGAGATTAAATCTGGCCTCAGGCACTTCCTAGCTGTGTGACTGTGGATAAATTATTTACTCTTGCTTGCCTCAGTTTCCTCACCTGTAAAATGAGCTGGAGAAGGCAATAGCAAACCACTGTAGTACCTTTGCCAGCAAAACCCAAAATGAGACTATAAAGAATCAGAAAAAAATGAACTGAACAATAGAGTTGACCATTAGTATACCTCATGTCATCCTATGAGACTGGCATGTGGGGGAGCAGGCAGAGTGGAGGGGGCAGGGAGGGAGTCTGGTCCTCCAACACTAAGGGCCTAACCCACTATTTAAATTTTAATGAGTGGGTGTCATATTTTAGCAATTGGGAACTTTGGAATCTGGATTTTGAACTAAAAGGAGACTTTGAGGTCATCTAATCCAACCCTCTCATTCACAGATGAAGAAATAGGCATAGAGAGGAGTGACATGGCTTGATTAAGGCAACATAGCAATGAAATAGTAGAGCCAAGATTCATTCCAAGGTCCCATGATTCCTTATCTACCACTTTTTTCATAGTACCATACTACTACCATCCTTCTTTGATGTTTTCCTCCTCCATGCCCCAAGATTTCCCTGGAAAGTGAACCAAAATCTAAGTAGAGGTTTCTCTCTGGGCCCCATCTTTGAATGAATATAGAGCTTTGAGCCATCTATGGAAACTATAGTCACCTCCACAATAACCAACCCAAGAAAGGCGTATTTCTTCTCTGTACCAGCTTTGCATCAAGGATACCTGGCAAACTATCACCCTAGAACTCCCTCCTTTTGCCACATTCTGGAAAAGCAAAGAGAACTTAATGGATGGGCTTAAAAGCACAAAACTGAAACCTTAAGAGCTGGTAAAATGTGGCCTTGGTTTATAATTTTGTGAAGGCTGTCTGGGAATGAGATCCAGCTTTCTGCAGCCAAGACTTCTAAGGGCTCTTTAGAGAATAGTCATGGTGATATGAAGGGAGTGATGATACATGGAGGGCTTGCTGTGACACTTTTGTTAGAAGCATTTTGTCATGAACCTAAGTCTTACATCTACTTTAGTGCTGTGCAAATTGGGCAATCTGGCCTGTGGAAGAGGTTTATTATTCTACCTCCTCTTTCTAAAGTCTGCCAACCTGGCAATGCTTATGGGCAGGCTCATTTTAGTTTAGTTCAAGAGTCAATGGTAAATTTCTAAGCAATGACCAAAATTAGGGCAACTGGAAAAGAATGAGCTAGAAACCAAGGGAACTGGTGAAATAAGTGATAACAATGGGCTTTCAAAACAATGGTTTTGAATTTGGAAGCCAGGGAAAGACAAACCCTGAACACTTCCTGCATTGTGGTGGGACTTGTGGTTTCCCACTGATTAGTGGTGGAAGACTTTTGAAAGAGGAGGTAGAATAACAAGACTCTTCTTCAGGTCAGATTACCCAGTTTGTACAACACTGAAATAGAAGTGAGACCTAGATCCATGACAAATGCTTCTATCCAAACTGCCAGCCTTGCCCTATATAGAAGCCCTGCATCTTTGGGCTTCCCAGGAAGGGGAAATATTGAGCCACTTGTCTGTATTCTCATACGAGTATTCTCAATCTTTTCCTACTATGGGGAGTGATTAGTTTCCTCCTTGACATCTGAGTGTATCCTCAGTGACTCATCTCTTGCCCAATATGCACTGGGAACGTGAAAGTCCTAACTAGACCCTGAAAGATATCACAAAGCTACCATCCTCACCCCAAATGAGATTTTTAATTCTCATCTTCCCTAAATAATAACTTCCACACCCAGAGAATGCAAAGAAGACAATATGACCTTTACCCATTTCATGACGTGTTTCTAACCAACACTGGTAGCCCAAAGTATAGGAACTGAGAGACTGGTGAGGAAATTTCACACACCAGCTCCCAAGTTTGTGCCCTGTCTGGCTCAAAGCCATACTAACAGCCCTCCCTTTCCATAAGCATCAAATTTGTTACCATAATTACCATTATGATTATTTATTAAGCATTGACAGTGTTCACATAGAAAATTTTTTTTTAAATAATTAACACTGTACAAAATGCAATTACTAAGATTTATCTTTTGAAACAGGTCCAGAGCAAGGGGAAATTATTACTACTAACAGAGAGAGTAAGCTATATTCAGGCTGCATCAGGTCATGTGGGTACAAAAATTAATATTTTTTATTGCCTATTGCCAGAATTAAGTTTCTGATATGTAAGCCACAATGGGATATCTGTAGGTGACAGTTTCATAGTGTTAAAAACACTTTGTGATTCTAATATAATTATGCAACTATCAACAGCCTTCTCTGAATTCAAATCCAGAAAACTTGGGTTTCCAGATCTATTACTTATGACCTGTGTAACCCAGCTAATTCACTTTATTTTTCTGGACCTCAGTTTCCTCATTTATAAAATGAGGGGGCGATAGATTAGATGATATTGAATTTTCCTTCCAACTATGATATTATGGGTCTTGAACCATAATGGTCTTATTGAACCATATGAACCAATGGTCTTATTGAAATGGATAGGGTCTAGAATTATGCTACCTTAACAATAAACCAATCCTTTCGTTTCAGGAAATTCAGTAATTGTTTTTAGACACTAAGTTCTCCATATCCTAAGTACCAGTCACCTCTCCTCAGTAAATTAAGTGATTAAGATATTCAGGGATCAGTTAGTATATTGAGTATTTCCTCTTACATATGAAAATAATGCTACTGGCATATGTTTTTTTAACTTTTATTTCCACCAGTGGAGATGGTGTTGCTCTTGGTTATCCACACTCTCTTGCCCAGTCCCCTTTGTGACCTACATTGTTAATAAGACATCAGACTAGAGTTAAGGGTGTAGTGAACAGCCATGGATTCTAGTAAAGCTAAATGGTCTTAGCCATCGCCTTGATTCGAGTTGCACCATGCTGTAACCAACTGAACTCATTTGACACAAAGCTCCATAATATATCCTAGGTCCAACCCCACTGCTGCCACTCCCTCAAAAAAATCACCCTTAATTATATCTCTGGAGAATTGTCAAGCTTTTGATAAACTGATGCCTTTCTTATATTTTCTTCCAAAGAGTACCAAGTCTTACTCTAGTGATCACCCGCAGACTCTGATAAGCCTTTGGCCTCTGGGGGGGTTAAATCTCTTCTTGTATTAGTCCTCTAATCTTAATAAGAGAGATAAGAGTAGCTAGTAGTTTGTTTCCCCTTTTGCAAATGAATCAACTGAGGAATAAAGAGGTCTCAAGTAACTTACTCTATGGGCATACAGAGAATAAAGAGGAGACTCTAGAAGACAGAACTGTTTTCTTTTGATTGCTATCTCTCTCTCTCTCTCTCTCTCTCTCTCTCTCCAGGAATATAGATATAGATTTACTTATCCATGTCTATCTATCTATATCTCTATATCTATACGGTGAGATAATCTGGGGTAAGTGACTTGCCCAGGGTCACACAGCTAGTAAGTATCATGTGTCTGAAGCTGGATTTGAACTCAGGCCCTCCTGATTCCAGGACCAGTGCTCTATCCAC
This sequence comes from Notamacropus eugenii, assembly GCF_028372415.1. NCBI lineage: Eukaryota > Metazoa > Chordata > Mammalia > Diprotodontia > Macropodidae > Notamacropus > Notamacropus eugenii. The sequence continues at coordinate 69,432,598 of NC_092872.1, forward strand.
TGTGCTATCTAACTGCCCCCTGTCAGACCATATTTACCTTTCAAAATTAATCTACAAATGGGGAAATTGGTGCTACCTTTAGGTAATCTATCCTAGAACATCAAAACCTGGAACCAACTTGATAACTTTATCATGTCGTCCAGGGTCCAGTTGAAACTTTTTGAAACACTGTGAGTAAGGCAGTGTGCTAGGTACTGGGGATAGAAAGTCAAAGTAAAAAAATCTCATATTGGAAGTCAGACAAAGAAGCAATCTGAGGCCACGGCAGCTTTAGGGGGAGTCAGAAGGAAAGTTTGAGAAACTGCTTTGCCTTAGCCAGTCCAGGTTCCATCTTCTCATCCCAACCTTGAGAGATGACTATGACATCTTGATCTATGGCACCCTAACTGAATATACACTAGCACAGGGCCGAAGCAGCACTTAAAAGGAGTCATTCAATCTCATTTCCTGACTGACAGCTTCAAAATCAGACGGGCTGCATTTCTTACCATCCCCCAAAGCTACATAAATCTTTATAGAGTAGGGCTGTAAAGGAGCCAAATATTGGAAAGCTGAAAAACCTAATATCCCCATCGATTGCCCCTGTGTAGTTCAATGGCATTTCTCTGAGCTCTTCAGGATCATCTTGGTTTTACCGTAATAGCTCTCCACTTTGGACCCTGAAAGGCAGAGGGCGATGAAATGTTTGCACCAGGTCCTTCCACCTCCCTGGCTGGTGTCAGGAACACAAAATAAATGTTCAGGAGAACTGCATTCTCTTCTGTATGCTCCAGTGCCCAGGATCAAATATTTTCCACTTGCCTCCTTCAATATAGCCCCAGATTTAATACATCTAACAATTTGTCCAAGGAGGAGTTGGAAGAAGAGGGTGAGAAGGGGAGTATGGGTGGGAGAAGGGCAAGAGCTAAAGGAAGAAATGTTACATTGGTTTTAGCATCACAAATGTCTGTCTTTGTATAAAAGAGAAGAAAGAAAGAAAAAATACTACACCTAAAAGAGAGATAGCATTTTCTCTTTCTTCTGGTTGTGCGCATTGAATTCAAAGTGTTGGCTTTTTCTCTCCTTGACTGATCACAGATGATAAAAAAATGAGATATGTATTTTTAAAAAATCTCAGAGAAGAGAAGCTCCTAGCTCTGGCATTTGCTGCCAAAGGCTGAGTCACAAGGTCCCCACCAAGGGTAAGCTGCTCAAGCAATAGCGGGCATGATAGGGGCAGAGTCTACAATACCCATCTCAGTAACAGGGGGAAAGAAATTCCTCCCTTCTAAGTGTCGCATTGAAGTGATTCTCCTCCTTCTCCTCCTCCTCCTCCTCCTCCTCCTCCTCCTCCTCCTCCTCCTCCTCCTCCTCACTGTTCCTTTTGATTCCTTCTCTCTCTGATCATAAATAGATGAAAAAGAAACCCACTTTTAAGACTTGCTTGGATTGCTCCACACTTTGCTGTCTCTGCTTCCTTCGACTCTTGGACTCTAGAGAGGAATCATTTAGAAGGGATAATTGAGGTGAGCTGAGCTGCAGCACGACCAAGGCCATCATCCCAGTCATCTTGATGATCAATAGTGATCTCAGCAGTTGCATTTATCCTGTGGTGATCACCATTGATTGCTGAAGAGGCTGAAATGAATGAATTGGCAGGGCCACAGTCCAATCATGTGACAAGTTCCTCCCCACTGGAGTCACACATGTGGCCCTCTTTTTCTCCATTAAAAAAATCACCTCCCCCTTCAAACTGCCTCTCTCTCTCTCTCTCTCTCTCTCTCTCTCTCTCTCTCTCTCTCTCTCTCTCTCTCTCTCTCTCTCTCATCCCTCAAATAGAAGTCTGATTTTATTATTACAAGGAACTACCATTGAGGAGTTTCTACCAACACACAACAGTAGCTTCTCTGGAACTTAGTTTTAGAAAGGTATCTGAGGTCTATGTGAGGTTAAGTGCATTGCCCAGGGTCCCACAATCAGTAATTGTCTAAGGTAGAACTGGAACTCAAGTCTTCCTGGTTCCCAGGCCAGCACTCTATCCACCATGCCAGGCTGCCTCTCTGCATTCTACCTCAGGGATTAAAAACTTCAATGGCTTCCAGGAAAACTGCAAGTGGAAATTAACACTGGTTCAGTGATGTCCTATTCCTTTTCTTTTTTTCAAGTTTGCTCTTCATTACCATTGCGTGTGTAGCAGGCACTTGCAGGGTCCCAGGAAAGAGTAAACTATGGGTTGGACAAAAAATAATGAGCAAGTTACTTCTATTTTATGTACAGGGAGAGGGAATAGTGCTGGGCTTTGGACATAAAGTAATCTTATTTATTTCAGGTAACATGTTTTCTCACCTCCAGAGTGGAACAAGAGAAACCAGCATAAATGCAAGGTTGAGAGAGACTCCTGAAACTTATGCTGAGAAAAGTATAACAGCAACAACAAAATCTAGATACCTTTTTGGTCTAAACCTTACATTTTCTCATCTTCAAGACAACATCCTCATTGCCCAATGGTGCTACAGTTTTCATCCTGGAAATCGGGGAGAGAGGCAGGTTGGAGTCATAGCAAATTTAGAACTTGTCTGACAAAATGCTTAATAAACTGCTGAACAATAAGCATCTCTGGTTTCATTTTCTCTACCCAGTCTGAGAGGTGACTAATAACATCTTAATCTATAACACAATAATTAAAGATATGCCAGCAGAGGGCTAGGTAGCCCTCATCACATCTCTTTTGGATTATTGCGATAGCCTTCTAATTGGTCTCCCAGGAGTCTCTCCCCACACCAATCCATCCTCCAGTAAGCTGCCAAAGTGTTTTTCCTAACATGTAGTTCTGACCACTTTACCCCTTCCCTACTCAATAATCCCCAGTGGCTCCTGAACTACCTAGAAGATCAAATACAAAGTCTTCTGTTTGTCACAATCTGAACCTTTGTAATATTTCCAGTATTCTTTCATTTGGCCCCTCACCACATACTATAATTCAGCTATATGAGACATGTCATTTCCTAACTCCATACCTTTCACTGGCTGTCCCCAGTGCCTGAAATGTTCTCCCTCTTTACCTTTACCTCTTAGCTTCCCTGGATTCCTTCAAGACTCAGCTGAAATTCTACCTTCTACAGGAATCCTTTACCTTTCCCTGACTTTCCTCCCTATTTCCCTCCCCTCTAATGCCTTCCCTCTGAGAATACCTTCCATCTAGTCTGTATATATTTTGAATGCACATAGTTATATACATGTGCCTTCTCCATTACAATATGAGTTCCTTGAGAACAGAAGCAGTATTTTCACCTTCCTTTGAATCCCCACAGCATAGCACAGTACCTGGTACATAGCAAGCTTTTAATAAAGGCTTGCTGACCAGCTGATTCTGGAACTTGTAGTTATCCCTAAAGTAACTCTCAAAAGTAGTGCTGACCTGGAAATTTGCTTTTTTCTGTAGGAAAACTAGGTTCTAGGGTTATAGCATCTAAACCATTCTATGTGTATGGTTGGGGTTCAGTATCTTGAATTTCCCCCATAATCTGCATGCAAACAGGACTTCTATGGTCATGCATGTCTGCCACGAGATACTCTCCACCCACTCTTTGCTGTAACAAACTAGAAGCACAAGGGGGTCCTCAAGAATAAGGAGCTTATTTTTTCTTTTAAAAAATTAATAATTATTTATTTTTAACTTTATTTTTAATTTTAAGCTCCAGATTTTCTCCCACCCACTGAGAAGGCAAATAATATGGTAGCAATTATACATGTGAAATCATGCAAAACATTTCCATATTAGCCATATTGCAAAAAGGCAAAAAAAGTGAGAAAATTACACTGTACTTCAATTTGTGCTCAGAGTTCATCAGCTTCTCTCTCTCTCTCTCTCTCTCTCTCTCTCTCTCTCTCTCTCGCTCTCTCCTCCTCCTCCTCCTCCTCCTCCTCCTCCTCCTCCTCCTCCTCCTCCTCCTCCTCCTCCTCCTCCTTCTCCTCCTCCTCCTCCTCCTTCTTCTTCTCCTCTGGAGGATAGCATTTTTTTCATCATAAGGACTTTGGAATTGTCTTGGATCTCTATATTGATCAAAGCAGTCAAATCTTTCACAGTTGAACATCATTATAATATTGCTTTTACTGTGCACAATGATCTCCCAGTTCTTCTTACTTCACTTTGCATCAGCTCATAAAGGTCTTGCCATGCTTTATTTTTTTTCCTGAAATCACTCTCATCCTTTCTTATAGCACAATAGTACCCCATTACAATCATATGCCAAAAGTTTTTCAGCAACTTACCAATCAATGAACATCCCTCAATTTCTAATTGCTTGCCACTACAAAAAGAGCTACTGTAAATATTGTGTACATATATGTCTTTTTCCTTTTTAAAATAATCTCTTTGTGGTACAGACCTAGTAGGGTATTGATGTATTAAAGAGTATTCAAAGTTTTATAGCCTTTTGGGCATAGTTCCAGATTGTTCTCCAAAATGGTTGAACTAGCTCACTACTCCACCAACAATACATTAGTGTACCTATATTCCCTCATCCCCTTTAGCATATGTCATTTCTGATAGGTGGGAGATGGTATCTCAGAATTGTTTTAATTTGCATTTCTCTAATCAATAGTGATTTAGAGCATTTTTCATAGCTTTCATTTCTTCTTCTGAAAACTACCTGTTCATATACTTTGACCATTTATCAATTAGGGAATGGCTCTTATTTTTACAAATTTGACTCAGTTATCTATATATTTGAAAAATGATGCCTTTATCAGAAAAACTTGCTGCAAAAATTTTATTACTTCATTGTCTACAGTACCTTTTAGCAAAGTGTGGCTTCCCTGATTACCTCTTTTAATTAGGTCTGTTTTTCATCTTGCTTTGTCTGAGATCATGATTGCCATCCCTGCCTTCTTCACTTCAGCTACAGCACATTAGACTCTGCTCCAGTCCTTCATTCCAATTCTGTGTGTTTTTCTCTCCCAAATCTGTCTCTTGCACACAACGTATTTTCTTCAGATTCTCATTAGATTCTTGTTGCCAATCCATTCTGCTCTCTGCTTCCATTCTATAAGTCAACTCATACCAATCACATTCACAGTTATAATCATGAACTATGCATTTCTCTCCCCTTTTCCTCTGATTATCCTTCTTTCTCTCTTTTTACCCTGTCCATCCTCAAATGTCTGTCTTGATCCTGATCACTGCCTCTCCCAATCCACCCTTCTCCTTTTCCTACCTCCAAATATCTTACACCCTTCCCCTGCTATCTTCCTGTTGGAGATTGTTTTATATCCAGCTGAGTGTGTGTGTGTGTGTGTGTGTGTGTGTGTATTTCCCTCTTTGAACTAATTCTGATGAAGGTTCAAGCATTGCCTGTTCCTGCTCATACCCCCCACCACCATCACTATAGAAGCTCTTCCATGCCCAGCTCCTTTATTTCGGAAAAATTTCATCATTTTACTTGTCCCTTCCCCTTTCTTCAAGTTCATCCTTCTTTCTCACCCATATATGTTTTTGTTTTGTTTTGGAGATCATCCCAACATAATCAACTCAAACCCATGCCCTCTGTCTATGCAGACTTCTTCTAAACTGTTCTACCAATGATAAGGTTCTTAGGAGTTACATGTATCATCTTCCCACATAGGGATATAAACAGTTTAACTCCTTTATATTACTCTTTTCTTGTGCTGGACTTAAGTCTTTTGTCTGAATGTCAAATTTTCAATTCAGCTCTGATCTTTTCCTCAAGAATACTTGGAAGTCTTCTATTTCATAAACATCCATTTTTTCCCCCTGAAGGATTATACTTAGGTTGCTGGGTAGGTTATTCTTTGTTGTGATCCTAGCTCCTTTGCCCTCCAGAAATCATATTTCAAGCCCTCTACTGCTTTAATATGAAAGCTGCTAAATCTTGTGTGATCCAGACTGTGCCTCCACAGTACTTGAATTGTTTCTTTCTGGCTGCTTGCAACATTTTCTCCTTGACCTGGAAAGTCTGAAATTTGGCTAAAATATTCTTGAAATCTATCATTTTATGATCTCTTTCCAGAGGTTACCAATGGATTCCTTTAATTTCTGTAAGATCCCTCTGGATTTAAGATATTGGGAGGGGTGAATAGATTTCCTTGATAATTTTTTGAAGCATGATGTCTAGACTCTTTTGTTGATTGTGACTTTAAGGTAGTCCAATAATTCTTGACCTGTCTCCTACTGCTCTATTTTTTGGGCCAGTTGTTTTTCCAATGAGATATTTTACATATTCTTCTGTTTTTCATTCTTTTGATTTTCTGTTTCTTGAAATCTCATGGAATTAACTTCCATACATTCCATCATTAGCTTCCACTGGTCCAATTCTAATTTTTAAGGGATTACTTCCTTCAGTGAGCTTTTGTAGTTCTTTTTTCCATTTCTGCCTTTAAGGAGTTCTTTCCTTTAGTGAATTTTTATGACTTTTACCATTAGGCCAATTCTGTTTTTTAAGATGATATTTTCTTCAGTATTTTTAATGCCTCTTTTACCAAGCTATTAATTCTCTTTTCATAATTTTCTTGCATCACTCTCATTTCTTTCCTTTACCACTTTTATGTCTTTCTTTAACTCTTTCAGGAATTCTTGCTTGCTTTTTGAATCCAATTAGTATTTTTCTTTGATGCTTTGCTTAAACTTTTTTTCACATGGTTGTCTTCTAAGTTTATGTCTTGGGCTCCACTGACACCATAGGAGCTTTTAGGTCAAGGTCTCTTTTCTTGCGTTTTTTTATTAATTTATTTGTTTTCAATTTTCTACAATCATTTTCATAAGTCTTTGATTTTCTCCCCCTCCCTCCTTGAGATGGCATGTAATTTTATGTGGGTTCTACACATACATTTTTATTAAGCACATTTTCACATTAGTCATGTGGCATAGAAGAATTAAAATGAATGGAAGAAACCATGAGAAAAACTAAAACAAAAGAAAACATAACACAGGAGAAAATATTCTGCTTCATTCTGCAAACCAATTTCATAGTTCTTTCTCTGAATGTGGAAGGCATTTGGCCTCAGGAGTCCATTGGGAATGTTTTAGGTCCTTGCATTGTTGTGAAGGAATAAGCCTACCAGAAAAATTCCTCAACACTGTGGTTGTTATTGTGTACCAAGTTCTTTGTTTGCTCATATTCCCAGACTATTGCTTCCCTTTGAACTTTATGTTAAAGTTGGGCTCTGTTTGCCTGGGTTTGGGAATACACTGTGCCAAGCTTCAGACTTGTGTGTGTGTGCATTTGTGTGTGCATGTGAGTGTGTATGTGTATGTGCTGCTGCTGTTTTCAGAGCTAGTTCTGGGTGTCTGAAAGTTTTTTGTGCTTCCAAGATGGTGTTGGAAGAAGAGTTGTGGTCACTGCTCCTGGCCTGTGCCCTGGTCTTTACTCAAGAAGGGCCCCTATTCCCCTACAGCTACAGGTACTAGCACTCCTCTTAGCCCTGGAACTGTGATCCAGAACTACTTATGGACAACAGGGTTACCAATCAGTGCTAGCTGCACTCAGTGCCAGCAAAGGGTCCTCTGTAATCTTTCTGACCTGTTCTCTAATTCGCTTACCCTCTCTGGGCTGAGAGCTCCAGCAGCTGCTGTTACTGCTACTGCTGCAGTCACCTTGAGGGTCCAAGGCTGATGCTTCTTTGTTCTGGGTCTGTGTAGATGTTACAGACCTTTCCTGCAGACCTTCTAAGTATCTTGGGATAGACAAATGTGTCCCTTTGATATTTTGTTGGTTCTGCTGGTCCAAAATTTGATTTGATGTGTCATTCTAAAATTCTTTGAAGAAGAAAGTTGGAAAAGTTCAGTTGAGTCCCTACCTCTACTGTGTTATCTTGCTTCTAAGGGTGGAGAACTCTTCAAAGAGTTCAGGCCCTCCTCCAGAACTGCTCTTCTCAAGTTCTCCAACTTTATAAGTAGGATCAGATTGTTGTTGGTGGATTGTTTGTTATGGGTTTTTTTTGTAGTCCCAAGAGGCACAGCTGATCTTCAAGTGATCAATCACCAGAAGTCGCCAGTGTCCCATCAGTAGCCTTTATCCAATGGTTGACGTCTTATAAAATTACCAGATATTTTAGGAAATTCCATCACTCTCTGTTGTCAGACTTTTTAGGAAAATTCTTCAGTTTGATAAAGGAAAGTAATTTCCTTTACACATATTTCTAAATGGTACACAGATCAAGCATTACAAGAGGAAACCGAATTTCCATTTTAAACCAAATCCAACCTCTAAGTGTGCATCTATTACACTCCTGGGTAAGAGCTGTCTCCTGAGATTCAACTTAGTAGAGATAATTACCTAATGTACTTGGAACTTCTTTGACATCCCCCTTGATTCACCAACACACAGCCTTCTCAGAGTTGCTGGGATAAAGTTAATAGATACAGAGTGAAAAGAAGTTCATAAGACAAAGTAGTCATAGCCACAGCACCAAAATAATGGCTTCTGTTGGAGCCAGCATTGCAATTCTGACATGTAGGAAAGCAACCACAAATGGTAGCTTGGGTAAACAGTGTGTAAGGTACAGCAAAATAACTTTTCAAGGCAAATTCAATTGAATGGGGGTTTACAATGTCTCCTATGCTCCTACTTGAGGACACAAGCCATGTGTAGGTAGAGAAAGATATCCCATAACTCTACTGAAGGAAGTTATACTAGGGATGAGAGTAGGGAGAGTCTGGGCTAAGAAGGAGACCATTTGAAGTATGGTTCCAGAAGGGTAGGGACAGAAAAGGTCACAGAAGTCACATGGCAAAGCTAGGATTTGAACAAAGGTCTTAGGGCTCTAAATTCTGTCTTCTTTCTAGTATAATGGCCTTAGTTTTTTCTTGAACTTTTCCTGCCCTTTGTTTCCTCTGGACATTCACCAAGACTACTCCTTACCCAGGATGAACTCTTACTTCATCTCCACCTATCTTAATCCTGCTTTTCCTTTAAATTTTGACTATGTACCACTGTCTCCATGAAGTCTTCCCTGATTATCCCAGATAAAACTATTATTGCATTCCTCCAATTTTCCTTGAATATTTCCTCTTTGTCCTTTGCCCTATCATATTGAACCTTGCTTTGTACTTATTTGAGCATATGTTATATTTGTCCTTTTGGACTGCAAGGGATTAAGGGCAAGGAGTAGACAGACAGATGGCTGGATAGGTAAAAGATAGATAGATAGATAGATAGATAGATAGATAGATAGATAGATAGATAGATAGATAAACAGATAGATAATCTTTCTATATGCACCCATCTAGCATGGTGCCTTCCTTTCATACTATAAGAACTTTAAAAAATAGGTCAGTTTTGTTGAATTTATGCAATGCATTGTAACATGGAGAAAGCTCTGCTCCTTGATCTATGAGTTCTAGAACTGTGCTCAGTTATAAAATATCATGTGGCCCTGAGCCCACAGGTTGCTTACTATTAAAAGACATCTATAGAGCTGTTGTTGTTCAGTCATGTACATCATGTCTGACTTTTCATGACCCCATTTGGGGTTTTCTTGGCAAAGACACTAAAGTAGTTTGCCATTTCTTTCTCTAGTTCATTGTACAGATGAGAAAACTGAGGCAAATAGGGTTAAGTGACTTGCCCAGGGTCACAGGGCTAATAAGTATCTGAGGCCAGATTTGAACTGAGGAAGCTGAGCTCCACTTTAGGCTGTGCACTTTATTCACTGGACCACCTAACTGCCCTCTATAAAACAGAACCATGCACTAAAAGATAAGCCTTCTCTCTTTTTGCAGGAGCCAAGGAGATCCCCAGCTGCCTCTAACAGTCATGTTTTTAGAGCTTGTACTAATAATCAGCCCTGGTGAGACTCTTTTTTGACAATTTCTTTTCTGTTGCTAGATGCCCAGACCTCCAGAGGCCATGCCTTGGGAAGCTGGAACTCATTTCATTGGTGAATGAGTGAGAACAAACTAACCCACTCACATAGCTGATCCCAGGTCATGCTTCACATCCTATTCAGCTGTCTACCCCCAGCTATTTACTTTCCATCTGCCCTTTTGCCATGCAAATAATGCATCCCCTTTACCCAGTCCCCTCTGCCAAACAAACAACATGTTCTGGGAACCATAATCAAATATACAACCAGTGCTGCCAGAAAGCATATATTGACTACTTCCCCTAGTGCTCCATTCACCATCCCTGTGACTTCTAAAACACCTCTTTCTGTCCCCAACTCCACCAGTTAAATGTGCTGTCTCCCCCATTAGAATGTAAGTTTCTTGAGGATAGGTATCATCTCCCTTTTATATCTGCATCACTAATGCCTTATAGAATGCCTCGAAAGTAGGCTGGAGTTAAGTTTTAAAGGGCTTTGAACACTTTATAGGGATCTGCATTTGATTCTGGAGGCAATAGGATGCCCTTGGAGTTTCCTATTAGACACTAGTGAAGGATGACAATGAATGGCTTTTTCACTCCCTCCACCAACACTAGATCCCATTCCCAACACTTGCTTTTAGAATGTCACTCAAGAAAACCTGGTTGCTTCTGAAGTCAGCATTTTAAGGCAGATAATTCTAAATCTTCTAAACCTATCATCTTTAGAAAACTTCACAGCACAACAATAAATGATATTTTTATTGATGGAACAATAGGTAGGTATGTTTCATCCCATGGAGATGTGACTCTAAAAGATTAGCCATGATACTGGAACCTTATAGACAATTCTAGATGTTCTCCTGTCAAAATCTATGTAATCTTAAACAAATCATAAAAATGTTGGTAGTTAAACAGATCTGTGATAGAATTTCATAGCATCCTAGGATAAGATGCATAGAATTGTTGGATCCTATGTCTAGAACTAGAAAAGACCTTAGAGGTTAACTAATTCAACCCCATCCTTTTACAGATGAGGAAACTGAGACTCAGAGAAGTTATATGACTCAAACTGAAAAGTCCCTTGGAGGTCATCTAGTCTAATCTAAACACTCTACAGATGAAGAAATGGAGTCCCAAAGGGGTCGAATGACTGTGAACATCAAATAAGATAATATTTGTAAAGCATTTAGCACAGGGCCTAGCACAAAATAGACTATATTATAAACAGTAGCTATTTTTAGCCAGACTTACTCCCTGTAGGTTTTGTAATCTAACTCCACTAGTCTTTCCATCAAGAATACCATATACATAAAGAAAATGCAATGTTCCTTGGGGTTTTAGTTCTGATATCTAAGTGATCATGACACAAAAGCCATGGTAGGGTTGCTCATCAATCATTACTGGGCACCAGAGACTTGGAAGGTCAGGGCCCTTGAAAGAATCAAAGGCAAAGCTGGAGAATGTGCCTAGAGCTCTATGTAGCAAGAGTTAGGAGAGTAGGAACAGGTGTCATTCTCTTTCTCTCCACTTGTCTTTAGGCTTTTCTTATTCCCCTCCTCAGTCATTTGGAAGGAATGGAACCACAGAGCTTTAAAGAGGAATGCCTTCATACTGAGGGAAGAGAGTTGGCCATTGAGCAGCAGAACATGTTTGATTTTGTAATCTTGATAGCTGCCTCCAGTCATAGACATATAATGTTTGGGGGACTCTTAAGGGTCTTTACTAAGAGGTAGTGTGGAGTAGTAGAGAAAACTGGGCTCAAAGTCCAGAAGATCTAGGTTCATGTTAAAAGTCTTGTCCTTACTGGGTAGAGCATTTAACGTCTTTACTCCCAAGAAGCCCTCAAAAATTCTAAATTGGGGAATATGATTATGATGGAGTACTACTATGCTATAAAAAATGATGAGCTCAATGATCTTAGAAAAACATGGATAGACTTACATGAAGTAATGAAAAATGAAATGAGCGGAACCAAGAAAAATGTTGCATATAGTAACAACATTATTGTTTTAAGAACAACTTTGATTGACTAAGTCATTGTGACTATTATTAACACCAAATTGACTACAAAGCGCATATGAAGGAAGATGCCAACTGCATCCAGAGAAAGAACTGAGAAATAGAAGCATGTATAGAGTGGTTTTACATGTGTGTGTGTGTGTGTGTGTGTGTGTGTGTGTGTGTGTAATGGTAACCATCTGGGGGGAGGGAGTGGAAGGAAGAATAAAAGAGAAAAAAGAAAATTGCATGTTAACTTTTTCATATATTTAAAAGGAATAGAAAATGGTAGATTTGCAGTTTCATGTACATTCATCTTTTTTTTCTATTCTACTATGTTATGGAAAAGCTTGTTTTATTTCTTAAGTTCAGAATAAAATAAATAAAATTTTTTTAAAAAACAAAAAAAATTTCTAAATTGTGGATAAAGTGACATCTACATTGGTTAGAGGAAGTCCTTTATTGATGAAATCACAGGGCCAGTTAACTATCTACAAAGGCAAAGTAAATGAGAAATTATCTTATTAATTTGTTCAGTACAGAGAATCCAGATGAGAACATAGATCCATGATTTCATTGATATAGGGAATTTCTGAATGAGAAAATTCCCTCTATTGATGTAGATTAGCACTTTCTCTGAAGACTTCAGAATCCTAGAGAGTTATCTAGACAACTGAGAGGTCAAGCAACTCACCAAGGTCATAGCCATCAAGTCAGAGAAGGACTTGAACTCAGATCTTACTGGTCCAGAAGTCAACTCTCTATTCGCTACACAATCAATTGCCTCATCCTGGGTCATCTCCAGTCATCCTGATGAATATCAGTCACTGGATTCAGATGGCTCTGGAGGAGAAGTGAGGCTGGTGACCTGCACAGTCCTCACTCACTCAAAACAAAGTTAAGTGCAAGCCATGTCATTATTTCTCTGATGGCATGGTCTTCTTCTTTTTCAATGAAGGATGAACACACACTTTGTTTCAAATCAATCTGGATAACATCAACTAATAAATTAAAATGCATCTGCTTAGCACACTGAACTCAACACTGTGCTAGGCCACTGTATCATTTTTCAGACGTATAAGACAGGATTCCTGCCTTCAGGGAGTTTACAATGTATCAGCAAAGGTAAGACTACCACATGTGAAACATGAGAATCCAGTCCCTTTTCCTTCAGTAGTAGAGGAGGGGAGAGGAGAAGCTTGGTCTGAATTATTCAGCTAGCTGCCTCCAATTTTCCTCTTCATTTCACCTCTGTGGAGACAGCCTGCATTTTACAACATTCCCTGGCATGGGCAAAAAGGCACACTCCACTGATAGATATTTCTTTTCTAAATGCATACAGCATCATTTCTATAAGGAAGCTCCCACTAGGCTTAGTGAGGGCAGCTCCTGAGTTGTCTCTGTCAGGAATGGTGAAATAGGGACAACTGATGGGAAGATGGAAATTTCAGGCTTTTCACAGTCCAATATACGCATCACTGAGTTTGCTGCAACACCCTCCACCTCCCTTTCAAGCCAGTAGCCTCCATTTGTGTCCACAAATATAAATCACTCTGAGTGAACCCCCGACTGCCCTTGGTTCATGGCCATCCATCACACTGGGGCCCTGCCTGCTGTTCTGCTGACGTACTTGCCACTGACCTAAAGAAACCACATTTCCAGAAAGTCAGAGGTGAATGAGCCTTCATGTTGGCTAATTCTCCCTCCCACTTCTTTCAATATTGCCAGTCCTTTCCCCTGAAGATGATTCATCCAACTCAGGACATGGACACTGAACATTTTGGATGGCTCCTGTTGAAGTCTACATTGTTGGGACTAATCTCTCTTGGAGCTAGGAGCCCTTGTTACTGAACTAGATTCTAAGTAGCACAAGGGATTGAGTGCTAGATCTGGAGTCAGGAAAACCTCAGTTTAAATCTGGCCTCAGGCTCTTATTTGCTATTTGAACTTGGGCAATTCACTCAACTTTTACTTCCTCAATTTCTTCATCTACAAAATAGGAATAATAATAGCCTTTACCTCCCAGGGGTAGAATAGAATATCCTGGGAGGATAGAATAAGATAATATTTGTAAAGCACTTTGAAAAACTTAAAACACTGTCTAAATTCTATAATTATTATTACATAGCAGATTGATGGGGATGAGCAGGAGAGACATCAAGGTTAGCTGAATAAAAATATGTTTTCTTGGGATCTTAAGACATTCTATAGTTAATACCGGATTACTTATGGGAAATTGCAGTGCTCCTATAATAACCCTGGACTTCTTCCCGAAATGAAGATGTTTTGGGAGATCTTCATGTTATAGAATGTTATATAGTCACTGAAAAAATGCAAATTGAGCATCACTCAGAAGGCAATATGGAGGCACGCGTGGGTGAGAGCGAGCTGCAATGTATAACAAACAAAGAGATCATCCAAGAAAAGTGTGATTCCAAAAGAAGATGGGCTAGCCTTGTATCGAGTGAGGAATAACCTTGCAATGACCTAGGTGGTCCACTCTCATCCTCATAATATCAAGAAGAATTAAGGAAGGCTCCCAACACATCGAGTGGGCCCCATATGGCAAATTTCTAGGAGAACATGGAAAAAAAGTCACTCAGGATGGGCAGGCATGAGTGGATCGCAATATACATCACTGAAGGGAGTAGCCATATCAGGGAAATTACAGACCCATTTGAATGCTTTGATCAATGCTACAAAAGAACAAACCCAAAAGTTGAAAGTGCCATGTTGTTCTCGCTCACTACCCACATCTAACTTGTAATCCCATTTGTTCTTTCCATTTACACTGAAAACTGAAAGGAGTCAGATGGATTAAGGCCCCCTTAGAAGGTTTTTAGTGCAGACAATAATCAGTCCTGGGAGGTAGCATATGGTCTTGGCTAAAGGCATGCCAAAAAGACACTCAACTAAAGCTGAAAATAGAAAAGATTGGCACTCCAAGAGCTTGTCAGAAAGGAATGAGGGCACATGTTATACTTCCATCTTACTAAAGACTAAAAACAAACATTTAAAAAAAAAAACTAAAACTTATGTCTTCCTTATAGAGATGAAGCTATTGATTGAAAGACTAAAGACTAGTCTAATTAGCCTGAAAACCTCTGTAGGGCAGGGATTAAGTCCAGACACCATTTTCTTTAGAATTACAAACTCTTTGTCACACACCCAGGCAAGCGTTTAATAACTGCCTTTTAATAATGAGGAAGAAATAATAGTATATCGATATTTGTCAATATTTGGATGTGAGTATGCTCACCCTGCTCCTTTCATTTTGAAATCACTTTCCTCACCTTCTCTCCTGCCTAGACCTACATCCATTGGCATCTTTCAACAGCCATCTTTCAAAGCTGAGTTCAGATGCTACCTCCTTATGAAGACCTTCCTGCCTTCCCACCTTCCCACCTTCCCACACTTTTCAGTAGATGAAAGTGATCACTTCTACATCTGCTTTCCTGTTATTTCATATTTCCATTAAACATCTATTTTATACAAATTTATATCACGTTTGTCTATCGGTTTTTACTAACCCCCATTAAAATATATATTTTTGAAGATGGGACTCTGTTCCCAGCACATAGTAATGAGAATGGCATATGGTGGAAACTTAACAATGTTTATGATTGAAAAGACATTGAATTGTAAATCAGATGCCCTGAGTTCTAATTCTGACTCTGATATTACCAAGCTATGGGACATTGAGACCCAACACCATAGGATCACAGATCTTGATGTGGAAGAAAATTTTGAAGTCATCTAGATGATCACTTCATTTTATAGATGAGGAAACTGAGGCCAGGAAGGTACAATGGCTTGTCCGTGGTTATACAGGAAACAGATAGTATTTGAATCCAGATCCTCTCACTCCAGTCTGCATGTCATACCACCTTCCAATCACTTAGCATCTTTGGATGTCAATTTCTTTATTTTAAATGAATGAGTTGAACTAAATGATCTCTAAGGTCTCTAAATCTAAAGTTCTTACTGTTAATAAACTCAGTTCAAATATCTTCTTCCCTACCCCTACCTTTCTTTATCTACTCAGAGATTCAACATGAACCCAAGAGTACAGATTTTTCCAATTCAATTTTGAAGTAAAGATGATAAAGTAGAAAGATCACTGGGCTAGGGCTCAAAACCCTTGGGTTCCAGTCTTAACTTTATCATTTAGTGACCTTGGGCAAATTGCTTAACCTCTTTGCAACTCAAATTTCCTCACCTGTAAAACGAGGATTATAATCCTTGACCCCTACTTACCTCAGTGTTATTGTAAGGACCAAATGATTTTATGATAGATAAGATAAGAATGTGAATGCATCTTATAAACCATAAAGTGCTATGTTACTGAAAAGCATTGTTGTTACTGTCTTTTCTCCGCTAAACTAAGGCTATGGATTTTTTTGAAGGGTTGAGCATTCAGGAGCTGGGATTTCATTGGTGTGCCCCACTTGCTGTGTGAAAATGCCCTCTTCTGATGAAAATAGATGACTCATCAGTAACTTATTGTCTTAGAGTTACATGGGACACTGAGAAGTTATGTGATTTGCCTATAGTAATAAAACTGGTGTATACAAACCATGACTTAACCCTAGGTCTTGCTGGCTCCAAGGCTTGTCCACTATCTGTCACTCCAGAGTGTCTTTTGACTTACTCAGTTGAATCACAATTCAATAACCTTTTTTCTCACCAAAACTAAGAAGATAGTTATAGACAGTAAGTTTTGAACCTCTGTGGTATATTAATCAGATCTGGTGGCAAAAGGTAAGAATTTTAATTCACAGTCAGCCACTTCCTCGCTTCTTGTCCTTGGACAAAATACTTAAATTCTCAGTTTCTTAGTCCATAAAATCAAGAAAAGGATACCTGTAAGAAACTATCTCACAAAGAACCTCTTGAGGCTCAAATAAGATTATATATTTAAAGCATTTTATAGGCCACAAAGCACTATTGAAATGTGAGTTATGGTTGTTACCATTTTTCTGGGTTACATATTAGATCTTCTCCCAACACACACACGCACATACACACACACACACACACACACACACACACACACACACACACACACACAACCCTTAAAGTAGTTCAAAAGCTTGGTTAATGTGACTAGGCCAAAGTCACATACTTGGGGTTTTCACTGAGTCACCAAGTACACATTTCTAGATGAATTAAACATAACCCAGAAATAATCGGGTCCACATAATTGGCTGAAGTTAGAGTTCCCGCCTGAGACTCCTCTCCAGTCTGCAAAAATATTGCCATGGTGCAGAAGCCAAAGGCAGAGAGGAGAAGATTTAGAGGGGTTTATCATTCTAACAGGATTTATAGAGTTAGCCTGGGCTCACTCTCTCTCATAGCTCTTGACTCAGAGACAGGTTTTCCAAAATATATATTTGACAAACTAACTTTATTTGATCTCCGTGAGGAGCTTAGAAAGGATTTAGAGCAGGGATGGGTGAGTCAGTTCTTGAAGAAAACTTGACGCCTAGCCCTAAACTGATCATTTCCCCCTGGCTGTCTTCCCTCCTCCCATCACCCACAAACTCATCCAGTTTCACAGCCTTGGATAATTGGCAATATGCATTGTTGTTCGTTTGCCTCACTGAAACCTTATTCCTGGCCACCCGCCAAAGTTAGCATACCAGGCAGGCTGCATGCACCAGTGGTCTGATCTGGGATGGGAAATCCTGCTGTATACTCCTATGAAGGAGAAACTGCAACAGACAGTTTTGAAGAAGGGCTAGACAAATGTTTGAATGAAAAGCAACTGAAGGGTAAATCTGCTAATTCAAAAGGAGATATGGTCCCAGCTGAGTTTCCTGGCTTCATTCCCTGTTAGATTTTTTTTCTATACTCCTTTGTTATCTGTGGTTTAATCCTCAAACACAGTTCTGGTACCCATCAGGCAACAATTCTAAGTGCTAACATATTGGTTCAATTATCCTGAAAGAAGTGAAATAAGAATGTTTTCCCTCTTAGAGCTACCACAAGCCTAGACAACTTGCTTAAAATACAAATAGACAGCAAGCTTTCTCCCTTGTTGTGATCCTAAAGGCATGAAGTCTATAGATTCTTTCAAAAAGAAAGATTTTTTACAAGGACTATAGTAGGGGGTTGCTGTATAAGAATGTGAGATGCTCATTTTGTAAAGCTCTCTTTGAGGTTCATTTTCTTCAAAAAAAAAAAAAAGTGGTTCATCAGTAAAAATTTCTATCTCGGCTTTTCCTCTGTACCCAAATTAATATTTGAGAATGTTCAAGATCATTAGTTCACTATCTTTAGGATAATCAAAATATATTCTTTCCACAATTAATAAACTGGCTATAACTAATATTTGTCCCCAAATTTTGGAATCACAAAAAGAATACGAAAAAGGTCTGGGCTTTCTTTCAACTCCCATCATTCCACTAACCTCAAAGCGTCAGAGCCATGCAAATGACCCTGGGGGTTTGCTTAGCTAGATTGCAGGGGTGGAGTGGAGCAAGCAACCTTTGTCTTGCATCAGTGGCAATTTGTGAGCTCTTGGTTCACAATTTACTGTGATAGGCAACAGATACATACATCAGAACTAAAAACTCCTATTTTTATTAAACTTTAATATTCTCACAACTCTCTGAGGGAGGTAGCGCAAATATTACCATTTCAGTTTTATAGACGAAGGGACTCACAAAGTTAAATGACTTGTCCTTAACACTCTGCTAGTCTGAGATGGGATTTGCATCTATGTAATAATAGCTAATAAGAATAATAGCTAAAATGTAGATAGTGTTACTATGTATCAGGCACCGTGTTAAGCACTTAACAATTACCTCATTTGATCCTAACAACAACCCTGTGTACTATTATTTCCATTTTACGCAGGAGGAAATTGAGGAAAACCGAGGTTAAGTGACTCACCCAGGATCACACAGGTAGCAAGAGTTGGAGACTATATCTGAACTCAGATCCTCCTGACCCCTCCACTATATTACCTTACATTTACATACATAGAAAAGAGACTGACCACCAGAAATGTAGAGACAGCGAGGTGGTACGGTCAATACTGCTAGATCCAGAGTCAGGAAAACCTGAGTTCAAATCCAGCCTCAGATACCATGGGCAACTCCCTTAACCTCTGCCTGCCTCAGTTTCCTCATTTGTAAAATGAGAATAACAGTAGGCCTTCCCAGGGTTGTTCTGAAGATCAAAAGATTTAATATGTGTAGAAATTCTTGGTAAAACTTCAAACACAATATAAATGCTAGCTATTATTATTAACGTTATTCATTTACAAACTTCCTATGATCATATGAGGAATGGTAAAAAATGGTAAATAAGAAAAAAAATAATCCCAATTGGAACTTAGAAAGAGAAACTTTAAAATTGTTATGATCCTTCATGTATTAAAATTAATTAAGTGTAAATTGATACTAACCAAGGTTAGTTATAAATTGATGTTCAAGTTTCTAACAAAATATTTTTAAAGTTCCTATTGGAGAAAAAGATACATACTCACACACTTATGTGTGTTTATGCTTGTATTCCACCGGGTGATCTCAAAGAGCTAGGATCATGAGGATTTTTTGTTTTCGTTTTACAAGTATGATTAGGACAAGGATGACAGATCTGGTCCTACAACGTTTTGGTTGTGTAGATTTGCCAGTGTGGAATTTCGCTGCACCAAGTCAGATCAGCAACTGGTCAATAACTCACAGTCTTGGAAAGTTGTCCCAGGCAGAAAGAGGTTAAGTGATTCACCCAGGGCCACTCAGCAGCCCATATAGGTCAAAGATGGGACCTGAACCTAGCTCCGCCTAAGTCCAAGGGCTACCCTCTGTATACAATGCTGATTGGCTTCTCAGAATCTTTTCTCCTCTTTTCCTTCATTTTCTCCTTCACTTTTTTTGTGTGTATGTGTGTGTGCATCTCTATATGTTACATATGTATATAATACCTGTGTATACACATATATATGTATATCTCATACATAAACAAATGTATGTTACATTTCATTTACCGTTTGGGAAGTATGGGAAAATTGTTTCATTTCCATAAATAAGTTTTGCATACAGGTTGCTTTTTAAAAACCATCTAACTAGCCTTCATTGTGTTTTGAAAATCCCCAAGCTACTTTTGTTTTGCATCCACCAGGGCAGTCAAAAGAAGGCAATGACACAAAAGACACCCAAAGCCCGACATGGACGTCCCCTTGATAAATATGGCCTCTAGAGCATTCCGTACAACTTGGAGCTGAGACCATTATTTCAGTGAAGCCTGTTATTGTTCATTAGCACAAAGAGTGTATAATAAATATAATGAAAGACTGCTTGGTTTACTCTATCTTTGTCATCTGAAGCAGTTCCATGAATAACTACAGGGATTTGTCTCCGAATGACTTATTTGCTTCCTGACTAATAAATAACATGTAATTAGGGTAATATATTGTTTCCTAGTTATGTTAGCAATGTAGTGAAGGGAAACAAATGAACAATTTTAAATATAAAAGAATAGTAGATAATTTTTATATTATCCCTTAAAGTCTTTAGCCTCATTATGCATAACTTAAACTACTGGGAGGTCTAAGTACAAAGCAAGAGCAGAGATTCTACATTTAATGAGTTTCTTTATTACTCAGGGCATGAATTACTACTCTGATACTATAAAACCATGGCAAGTGCTCTGCATCTCAGATTAGATTGTCTTTGAGCAAGGCACTAGTCAGTGAACTGTCAGCAATGGGGATGGACTAATCTGATTTAAAAAGGATTAGGTTAGGAACTATGCCTCAGAATGTCAAGGTAGCTACAAGAAGGGTGGACTGTTTAACTCTTTATATACAGGGCTTGATCTCCCTGAGTCCTATTGTTATGAGAACTTTGTGAGTCACAGGGTCATCCCCATTACTCAACATGGAGATGGACATGAATTACACCCCCAAATGACCTCCAACGGCCTGGGACAGACATGCATCTGTAGTCCCTTGACACCAGAAGGGCTATGGCCATCCCATCTCCTCTGAACTCAAAAAGTCCTTCAGAAAAAGGAATGCCTTTGTTGCCTCTCCCTGCAAAGAAGTTTTTATAATGACCTGAGAAAGGACTGCTAAGTGAATGACATCCAAAGCACTGCTGGTCTCTTTTCTAGGCTACACAATGAGCAGGCACTTCCTTGAACACAGGCTCTACCAGGCTTCCAAGAGCAGGACAGTTAGAATATAATATATCCAACAGTCATTTCTTTGTATATGGAACAAGGACTAGGGTTTAGATACCACTGTGCTGATAGGTGAAGCAAATTTTTATTAAGATTGTTGTAATTCCTTTCATTTACAGGGCAAATTAAAGTTTAGACAGAATTTTTCATGTATTATCTAGTGAGCCTAAAAGCAAACTTATGAAAAAGGTACTATTCTTATAATACCCCCAAAACTGAAGGGGTGGGGTTAAATGATAAATAAATGAATGAATGAATAGACAAATAAATAAATATTCCCAGTCCTTTTAAGCTGATAAATGTTTAAATGCCCCAAAAACTGAGGTGGGGGGGTTAAGGTATAAATAAATCCAGTCATATAGATTGATCAATGTTTAAGGGGGAATTTAAATAATACCCCAAAAACTGAGGGGGGAGAGTGATTGTCAAATAATAAATAAATAAATCGACAGATAACTAAACAAATAAACTCAGCCATTTACGTCTTTCAGTGTTAAAGGGGGAATTTAAACTCAACTCTTCATGACTCCAAGTTCAAAGGTTTATCTACTATTTCATGAAAAGAATACTTGACTAGAAATCAGAAAAGAAGTATTCACATCTGGACTGCTCCCAAATAGATTTGAAAAATTGATATGGAACCATTAAAGCAATATTGAAGGCTAAAAAATATATATTAAAAATTACATTGATGAGATGACTAAAAGTAGCATATCTTTTAAAGATTTAAAAGGATAACAGATATATGAATGTGCTGTCACCTGAGATTTAAGAAAATATATATTTTATAGTGCTATATTGAAATTTAAACTCCTCCCTTTCCCAAATAATTGAGACCTTTGGTCAGCAATAGTGACTTCTAGATCCCTACCCTGTTTTGAACTCCTTGAAAGAAAACTATCCTAGAAAGATAATATTTCATGGGTAAAATTTTGGAGGTTGCTAAACTTTTAAGGTACTTTACAGATAAAAACTGTAGTCAGAGGACCTTCATTTCAATACCAATGACCTTGGGCAAATCAATTAACCCTTATGTCCCAGTTTCCTCATCTGTAAAATGGAGAGCATATATACAATGAGAGGTAATGTGGCATAAGGAATAGATGGCCTGCCTTGGAGTCAAAAAGAATTGTGCTTTATTCCTGCCTCTAATACATTCTAGCTCTAGGATTTGCAAATTACTCCAACTCTTTTTGTCCTCAGACAAACCTTTAAGACTATAGGTTATATATAAGTTGCTTATCTGTATAGCTGAAAGAAGTATCCGTATATACCCATAGTTCTCCTCCTCATCCTAATGGTACATATAGAACAGGAAAATGTCCTTGTGTGTGCTCATGTGTGTTTTATTATGTGTATGAGAGACAAAGGGAGACAGAAAAAGGAGGGGGAAAGAGAAACAGAGACAGAGAAAGAGAAGAGAGACATAGAGAAAGACAGAGACACAGAGAGACAGAGAGATACAGAGAAGATAGAATATACTATAAGAGTATACTATAAGGTTGATACAGTGTCCCCACAGGATTGTTCTTGGACTAAATAGGGCACTGAGTGACTTGCAGTCAGGAAGAGCTGAGTTTGGATCCCATTTAAAGCATTTACAAACTGTATGACCCTGGACAGGTCACTCAATCTTTGAACCTCAGTTTGTACATTTTTAATATGAAATAGTTGCACAGGATGGCCCCTAAAATCCTCTTTAGGCCTAAATTCATGACCCTATGCCAAAGCGCTATATAGACCTGAACTATCATCCGCCTCATCATCATCACCATTTTTATTATTAATTTGAGAGACAGCATGGAGTAATGAATAGTCACCTTCAAAGTCAGGAAAGACTTGGCTTCCGCTGCTGAACCTGAGATATACTGGTTTTGTGACCCAACAGAGCAAGTGATGATTTATGCTGCTATAAGGAGTTTCTTTGTTGAGAATTCCCTATTCCAACAAAACCACCTGATCCAAGAAATTATGGAGTCATTTTGTCACAGTACTCTCAATACTTCCCTTGCTCTCCCTGCTAAGAAAGAGCAGTGATTTAGACATATAAATCATTTATACGTATAAATCATTGCTGTTTGCCAAAGCCCTAGGGGGAAAGGGCTAATTTTCCTCCCTGAACCCCTAAATAGCAAGAACAGTGTATAAGTAATAATCACCTAGCACTGGCAGCACTACCCTGGAACTGCTATGATCTGCTTAATAAAAGCAGCTATCCATGTGGGAAAAATAAGGAGACAAAAGGATCATCTCAACATGGGCCTTTCCTTTAGTGTGGACTGTGGGAAGTGTAAGAACATGGGGTATGGACTGCAGGGATTGAAAGATGGCAAGCGATAGTGATCTTTGTCATTTGCCCCATGATGGATCCTACAGCTTGATCATTTTATCCCTACACAAAGCAAATGACTGTACTAACTGCTTTGCTGAGGATATTGAGGCCATCCAATGCCAATGCTTTCCTGCAAAATTTTCGGTGTTTTCATACCTCCTTCTCTCTAGTTTCAGAAAAGGTGACCCTCTTCCTTGCTAAAGCTAACCTTGTCATTTAACCCTCAGTTCCATCTCCAGCCAGTATGAAGGACAGTGAGAATTTTCATAACACTGCACAGTGGGTTCAATGATTGCCTTTCCAACATGGACAAGTAGCTGCTATGAATATATAAAGCAGAGATTAGCCTACCTCCTCAGACAGAAAAAGAGTTATGGGAGTGCTTCACCTCTTTCCAGGTTGTAAAGGAAAAGAATATTCCCCTTGAAAAAAGAAAGTTCTTTAGGATGAACAACAAAGTGCGGTTGGGGAGGAACTGGAGAGAATTCTGACCAGAAGTTAGAAATTGAAGGAATATGAAAAAGAGGAAGAAGGGGAAAGAAAAGGAACATTGAATATCCCATCTCCGACACTACCCAAGAAACCTTGGACAAATTATTCAACCTTCTTGTCTTAGTTTCCTCATCTTTAAAATAAGATAACTGAATAAGATGGTTTTTGAGATCCCTTTGAGCTCTAGAGCTAGGGTCTTATAAACATTGCAAACAAAGTAATAAGTATAAAGATATTCCCATTGGTGTTGAGGAAGAGGAAAAGGAGAAAGGAGCCAGACCCCTTGAGGAACAAGTAACTGATTGTCCTCCAAGGACTGCTGATATGAATTCACAAATGGCAAGAGGAAAGAAATTTTATAATAAAGATCACAGTAAGAAAAGGTAAGTAGGGGTGGTTGTTGATCCATCCTCACCAAGTTCTGAGGCAGTCATTTATTGACCTGATTAACAATTGAGAAGTAATTTGTCTTCATTAGTGCATATTCAAAAAATGGCAAATAAGCTGCTGAAATTTGCCAAACCTCGGGAACACTAACTATATGGGGAAATATAGATATTTGCCAGAATAAACCTAGAAAGCATTGGTAGAGATGATGGAGTCCTCAGCAAGAAACTCAAAACTTTAGGAATATAACTGGTGCTACTCTGTTTACTACTGCCCATTAAAGACATGGACTTCAGAAGAGAAACGTAGAATTGGGGCATGCAGAGAGTGTCATAGACATGTCTTTCTGAAAACAGGATTTGAATCGCTAGACCATGGCTTATAGAAGAGGAATTATAGACTCCTGTACAGAAAGTGAACCTAACAAGGGTTTAGTAAAAAATATATTTGCTCACAGTCTTGCATACCTAATCATGAGGACTTTTGACTGAAGGAGAAAAGTGCTACATATAGCTATCTGCAAAGGTACAATGTAGGAAGGGCAATAGCAATAGAAGTATCCAGTAACTTATTCACAGGACAAACTCCAGGAAAGGAGTCAGCAATAAACCTATGGCCTCAGATGGTTATGCATAATTATACAACATTCAGGTAATAAATAAAATGAATAAATAAATAAAATAAAAATAAATTTAAAAATAAAATGTAAAGGCACTGAGACTTAGAATGAAGATACTCATCACAGGAATATGGCTACAGAAGGGAACATCTCATGCAAAAGGACAGAATATGTACAAGGGAGTAGAGTAGCATTGCATATTAAGAACTTCCACTCAAGGGAAGAAGTCAAAGAACCATAGGGAGAAGAATGGTGGAGAACATTTGAGTGAAAGTCAACAAGAACAAAAATACCTAGTGATATTGTCATGGAAATATTCTACAGACCATCTAGGTAGAAGGGAGAGATAAAAGAGGAATTCAGGAAAATAATGATATGCCTGACACATAGGAATGATGGTGACTTCATTTATCTGAACATCAGCTAGAGTCTTATTTTTGCCAGAAGCAAAACAGCTAAGGAATTGTTGGTTGACTTTAATGTACCTCTACACTATTGATCCTGGTCAATAAGGAGGAGAACTGACTGAAGTAGAAATCATGTCAATCTCAGAAAGACCAATACATCTTAGAATTCGTATTTGTAGATAGAGGAGAGAAAATCTGGGCATAGACT
Source organism: Notamacropus eugenii (assembly GCF_028372415.1). NCBI lineage: Eukaryota > Metazoa > Chordata > Mammalia > Diprotodontia > Macropodidae > Notamacropus > Notamacropus eugenii. The sequence goes on from NC_092872.1 coordinate 69,458,036, forward strand.
GACATATATCTTAGAACTGGGGAGGGCAGATTTCAAAGGACTTGGAGAAAAGACCAGTAAACTATCCCATAGCTATCCTATAGGGAATTTAGTCTAAGAGGGTTGGGAAGTTTGCAAAAAAAAAAAAAATCAGGAGACACAAGGAGAAATTATTTCACTGAGTAAGAAAAAGGAGTTTTCTAAAAGACCAATGTGTAGGCACAGGAAACTCCTAAAGTTACTTAAATATTTAAGAGAGGTATAGAAATTAAACTCAGGGGCAGGGAACAAGGTAAATTTCAAAATGTAGAACTATCTTGTAAGAATACAAGGGCACTAAAGTTCAGAATGTGTAAAGGTTGGCAATGAAAGCTAACCTGTGCGCTCAGTCCCAAACTTGCAATTTTAATCTGCATTAATAACACTACCTCCATCGCTTTTCTATGCATAGACAATCAACAATAATAAAACCTTGATTTCTTGTAATTTGACAATTTTTAAGATGTAAATGTTTACACTGAAAATTGACCTATCAGCTTTGAGCTAGTTCTAGCACACCTTTGGAGGTGACCATGCTGCAACAATTCATGCTCAGGGCCCTAGGGATTACTCTGGTATGTATGGAAAGATGTGGGGGTGGGGGGTGAGAAATATACGTCTATTATTCCCAACTATAATGACTGAGCCCCTCCCAGAATGCTTTTCCTATAAGCAAATCAATCAAGATGACATCATTAACTCTTAATCACGGAATATTTACTAAGAGAAGGAAATCAATAATGATCATAGCATAACATCATAGTCCAACCATAAGCATGGGCCCTCTCCCAGTAACGTACGAAATGTCCACAAGGAAAAGTAGCAGCAATTTACAAAAGTCTAACATTGAAGTATCTAAGTAGATAAAACTTGTGTCTGGGGCAATTCATAATTCTGGATTGCAGGCCTTGAAGCTTTCAGTCCCTTTTGGGAACAGTACCCCATGAACAGTACCCCATGTCAAAAACTAAGTAAGATCATTCCCTGTATGGGCCTCTCTGCACTCCTGCTGGGTGAAGATCGTTTTTTTGGTAAGGTCTCTGAAGTAATGTTAACCTCTTTTATTGCACAGCAGCTTTGAGCTTAGCATCTGTAGAGCTTCCTGGGTTTTCTCCTTTGGTTGAGACAACATCGCATTCTTTGAGTCTAGGATCTACAAAGCTGGTCATATTTGTTCTCTATAGGCTTTGAGGGTCCTCCCTCTCAAGCCACACAGGTCAGTAAGGAATAGTAGAGGCAAACCTCTGAAGGGTTTCTCAAACTGTTTTTGTTGTGTTCAGTTGTTCAATCATGTATGACTGTTGATGATCCCATGGACTACATAGCACACTTCTATCTGTCCAAGCTCAAGTTCATTGTTTTCATGACACTAGCTATTCATCTCATCCTCTGTCATTCCCACCCCCTTTCCCTTTTGTTTTTGATCTTTCCCAACATCAGGGTCTTTCCCAATGAGTTTTGTCTTCTCATTATGTGGACAACATATTTAAGCTTCTGTGTTTGACCTTCCAATAAAGTCTGATCTAGTTTCTTTTAGTATTGATGATTTAATCTCCTTGCTGTTCAAGGGATTCTCAAAAGTCTTCTCAAGCACACAATTTGAAAATGTTGATTCTATAGCAATCAGCTTTCTTTTATGGTCCAATTCTCACACTCATACATATGGCAAAACCATAGCTTTGATGATACAGATCTTTGTCAGCAAGGTGATGTCTGGGCCTTTCAGTATGCTGTCCAGATTTTCCACACTTTTCTTTTTAAGGAGCAAGTGTATTTTAATTTCATGGGTGCAGTTGCCATCTGCAGTGACCTTTGAACCCAAGGATATAAAATCTGACACTGTTTCCATTTCTTCTCCCTGTTTGCCAGGAAGTGATGGAGCCAGTTGCTTTAGTTTTTGTTATGTTAAGCTTCAAGACAACTTTTACACTCTTCTCTTTCACCCTCATCAGGAGGCTTCACAATTCCTTTTCATGTTCTGCCCTCAGAATGGTATCATCTGCATAGCTGAGATTCTTGATATTTCTCCTGGCAACCTTAATTTACTTTTGATTCTTCCAGCCTGGCATTTCACATAATGTACTCTGCAAATAAGTTAAACAAATAAGGTGACAATGGGCAGCCCTGCCATATTCCTTTCCCAATATTAAGCCAATCAGTTGTTTCAAGTTCACTTCTAACTGTTGTTTTTTGACCCACATACAGGTTCCTCAGGAGACAAGTATGCTGATCTAGTACTCCCATCTTCTTGAGGACTTGCCACATTTTGTTGTGATCCACACAGTCAAAGGCTTTAGTACAATCAATGAAGCAAAAGATGCATTTTCTGGAATGCCCTTGCTTTCTCCATAAACCAGCAAATGTTGGCAATTTGGTCCCTAGTTCCTCTGTCTCTTTGAAAATCAGCCTGGTCTTCTGGCAATTTTCAGTTCACATAATGCTGTAAGCCTAGCTTACAGAATCTTAAGCATTACCTTGCTAGCATGTGACATGAGCATAACTGATCATTTGAACATTCCTTAATATTGTCCTTTTTTAGGATAGGGACATAAATTGATCTTTTCCTATCCAGTAGCTATTGCTGAGTTTTCCAGATTTGCTGGGATACTGAGTATAGCAATGTCTTTTACTATTTTAAATAGCTCAGCTAGAATTTCATCACTTCCACTAGACTTGTTAGTAATCCTTCCTAAGGTCCACTTGACTTCATTCTCTAGGATGTCTGGGTCTAGGTCAGTAACCACACTGTCATGGTTATTGGTGATATCTCAAACTGTAGAAAGAATAAAGCTAAAGAATAAAGCTGCCCTTCTCCAGTCTGCTTTTAAAATAGTAGAGAACTCTGTTTTCTCTTTTCAGCAGCCAGAATAAAAGCTTTCCTCCAAACAGATCAGCTCCCCCATCAAGTAGAGTCTATCTATATCTAGTCAGTTGAACTCAGCAAATAGCTCTGTCCCACTTGTCTACTTCTATCAGTTTCTCAAATCCATTGGCTTCTGGTTACCATAAGCAATTTCTTAAGTCAGCGTCTACCTACTAATTCCCTGGCTTCTCAATCTCTCCTGATACAAATCAGCACCTCCTCATATGTGTTGTGACCCACCTCTCAAGTTAAGACACTCCAAATTAACATTTCTGTTAGATATAGAGCAAGTAGTCAATACAATCTTCTCATAGCCTTCAATCAGTTCTTTAATTTAGTTTCTTAGCAATAAATTTCCAAATACAAGATGGAGGAGGAGAAGGAGAAGAAGCAACAGAAGAAGAAGGGGACGACAAAGAATGCACTATAGCAATCTACACCATGTTGGCACCCGTGCCTCTGGGGAGCTGCTTCCACTGGGGTTCTATCAGAACAGTCTTTGTTTCTCTTTCCTAGCACTCTAATCTGAGGGTCTAGTTTGCTCTCAGAACTCTCTGTTTCTGTCTTCAAGTTATACTTCTCTGTGCTTTTCATGTAAATGTCCCTTTTATCCATTTCAGTAAATGAAATGCCCACATAAGAAAGCATAATTACCTTACAGATGGATAAGCAAAAGAGCTTTTTAGTTAGATTGAAAAAAGAGCAGGATCTGAAAATTTTAGAACTTCTATTTGGAGAAGATAGGAAAATTAAAATGGACAATGTATATGAGGCAAAGCAAGTTAACTATTTGCTTCTGTTTTCCTTTCCAAGGAAAATGAATTTTGGACTTGAAAATACACAAGAAAAATAATTAACATGGAGTTGAAATTCAACATTAGGCATAAGGAGATTGAGAAGACCTAGTTGCCCTCGATAAATTCAAGTGACCTGATCACAGTGAACTGTCTCTCCTTAAAGGACTGGAAGAAAGAGCAGACATAATTGCTGAGAAATGATTAATGGTTTTTGAATGATCATGAAGAGTGGGGGGAGGTCCTACAGAACAGGAGAAAAGAAAATATCTCAGTTTTCTAAAAAAAAAAAAAAAAAAGGAAAAGAATAAAGAGTGCAAACTGTAGCCCAGTGAATTTCACTAATTTCTCAAAATTTAGAATACATTATTAAAAAAGAAATTTAGAATACATTATTAAAAAAAAGATTTGCAAACATCTAGGCAGAAAAGCAGTAGCATCAACAAATAACATAACTTCATCAAGAATAGACCATGCCAGACTGGACTCATTTCCTCTTTTTACAGAGTTGGTGAGATTGAAAGATCAAGAGATATAGTTTATTTAGATATGAACAAAGTATTGATAAAATGCAATTATTGTGAACAAGACATAGACATATAGGCCAGATGATAGTACAGTTAAGGGGATCCTGACTGGCAAAATGACCAGATTGAAAGAGCAGTCATTACCAATTCAACACCAACATGGACCTGCTGGACCATACCAATGGAGAGAATACCTATATCAAAAATATTATGGTTCCATTGGAGTATAAACTAATATGGAGGAAGGTCACCAGTGAAGTTCCCCAAAGATCTGTCTTTGGTGTAGTGCAGTTTGACATTTTTATCTTTGACTTGGATGAAGGCATATATGTCATGCTTGTCAAATTTGCAATGTAGACGAAACTGGGAGGAATGGTGAACATGATGAGACATTGGAGAAATCACAACAGGCTAGAATAATGTACTAAATGCAATGGAATGAAATTTAACAAAGTGAATGTACATGTGAACTCAAAAAAATCAACATTATCAATACAAAATAGAGAAGGTGTGGTCTGACAGCAGTTCATCTCAAAAAATATTTGGAGATTTCAACGAACAACAAGCTCAATATGCCAGACAATGCAAAATAGTAGCCAACTGTTACAAATGCAGTTTTAGGTTATACTGAAGGAATTATAACATTCACAATAAGAGACCCTTCTTTGGTCAGATCCCATCTAGGGTCCTATGTCTACTCCTGGGCGTTTTAGGATGGCTGTGAACAAGATGACAAGATGGAGAAAATCCAGCGGATGATAATCAGTATGGTAAAAGCATGGCAGTTCATACTATGCAAGGATTAATTCAGTGGCAGTGCAGGGGAAAATGCATAAGAGTTGTCTATAAGCGTATGAAAACATGTTCTTTGTCATGTTCTTTGTGGCACTTCAGAACTAAGAGAAATGGAAATCACATAGAGACAAGCTTAAGCTCATAAGACATAGCTTGTTGAAATGGATTGAATAAAGGACTTATGATTAGAAATATCTGACTTCCAATTTTACCTCAGACACTAATTAGCTGTGTGACCCTGACCTTCTTAGCCTCAGTTTCCTTATCTGAAGAACAGAGATAAAAATAGCACCTACTGCACAGAGTTGGTATGAGGATGGGGTCCTTCTAACAAATAAAACTATCTAGAAATAAAGTGGGGCAGTCTGGAGAGCTGTGCAGTTTACCTTCACTAACATGTGTGTTTGTCCTTCGTTGCCAAAGAATACCATGCCATCAGAGAAATAATGACATGACTTGCACTTAACTTTGTTTTGAGTGAGGGAGGGCTGTGCAGGTCACCAGCCTCACTTCTCTTCCAGGGCCATCTGAATCCAGTGACCAGATATTTATCAGGATGACTGGAGATGACCGAGGATGATGCAGTTGGGGTTAAGTGACTTGTCCAAGGTCACACAGTGAGTGTCAAGTGTCTGAGATGAGATTTGAACTCAGGTCCTCCTGACTCCTGCACTGGTGCTCTAACCACAGCACCACCCAGCTGCCCCTACCCTCACTAATGGTCTTCAAGAGAAGAGAGAATAGTTATTTACTCACTGGGGATACTGTTGAGAAAATTAATGTACAGATGTGGGTGGAACTACTTGAGTTCTTATACTCCTTCCCAATCTGAGATTCCATATGATTCCTCTGTAACCAGTTCCATCAAACATTCTCTCTCTTACGCATCTTAAGGTGGTCCCTGTCTGCTAATTCTTTCTCTTGTCATTTAAAAATCAATTAACAATCAGCAAGCATTTATTAAGTACCTCCTGTAACCCAGACACCGTGCTAGGCACTGAAGATATAAAGACAAAAAAGAAAGAAAGAAAGAAAGAAAGAAAGAAAGAAAGAAAGAAAGAAAGAAAGAAAGAAAGAAAGAAAGAAAGAAAGAGAAAGAAAGAAAGAAAAAGAAAGAAAGAAAGAAAGAAAGAAAGAAAGAAAGAAAGAAAGAAAGAAAGAAAGAAAGAAAGAAAGAAAGAAAGAAAGAAAGAAAGAAGGAAGGAAGGAAGGAAGGAAGGAAGGAAGGAAGGAAGGAAGGAAGGAAGGAAGGAAGGAAGGAAGGAAGGAAGGAAGAAAGAAAGAAAGAAAGAAAGAAAGAAAGAAAGAAAGAAAGAAAGAAAGAAAGAAAGAAAGAAAGAAAGAAAGAAAGAAAGAAAGAAAGAAAGGAAGGAAGAAAGAAAGAAAGAAAGAAGGAAGGAAGGAAAGAAAGAAAGGAAGGAAGGAAGGAGGGAAGGAAGGAAGGAAGGAAGAAGGAAAGAAAGAAAGAAAGAAAGAAAGAAAGAAGGAAAGAAGGAAAGAAAGAAGGAAAGAAAGAAGGAAAGGAAGAAAGGAAGGAAGGAATGGAAGAAAGAAAGAAAAAGAAAGGAAGAAAAAGAAAGAAAGAAAGAGAGAGTGTGTTTATTCTAAGGGAGCTTACATTCTATCCTTCAAAATATCCAGTTATCCTCATATTAAATCAAAAAAAAAGCTGTCTTTAAAACAAACAAAAAAATCTGCCCCCTAATCATTGTACTATCTCTCCCCTCACCTTCTCTGTCAAATTTCTAGAAAATGAGTTGACATTCTCTGCCTCCACATCCTCACCTCCACTTGCTTCGCAATGCTTTTACAGTGTGGATTCTATATCCACCACTGTTCTTTCCCAGGTCCTTAGTAGCTTCCCCATAACCAAAAGTGATAGCTTGTTTTCAGTCCTTATCCTTTTTGACTTTTGGTAGCATTTGTCACATTTGACCACCTTCTCTTTCTTAACAGTCCCTCCTCCCTTTTCTTCTTTGACCCTACATTTTCTGCTTTCTCCTTTCACTTCCTTGCCTGCATCTTTGCAGTCTGACTGCTTCTCATCCTTTTTCCACTTAAACATGAGTTTTCTTCATGGTTCCTTCCTATCCCTTTTCTCTTCTCTATTTATCCTATCTTGGTGAGGTGATCTTGTCTACTCCAAAAAGTAGATAACTCCCTTGTCTTTCCCCAAATAGGGGATAGATTATAATAATTTAGGGAGACAGAGACAGAGATACACGGGAGGGGGGGATTATTCCCAGATAATCAATCCCTAGGCTCTTAAGCTATCTCCAGACTTCTAGTCCTGCATTTCCAAATGTCTGTAGCATATCACGCTCTTTCCTAAATCTTCCTAGATGCCTTACTTCTTTGTTAATGACCCCATCATCCTCTTTGAATCTTTTCTATCCCTGCATCCCATAAATCCAAAGAGTTGTCAAGTCCTTACCTCAGTAATATCTTTGACACCCAACTCCTCCTTTCCGTTCCTGTTACAATCACCCTAGTTTGGAGTCTTATATATTCTCTAAATTGTTGTAATAGTCTCCTGACTGGTCATCCTGCCTCTAAAGTATCCTCTCTCTCTAATCCATCCTTTACAATGCTACCTGAGTAATCTTCCTAATGCTCTACTGTGACCAAGCTACTCATTATACATTATTTCCATACTTGTATTCTATGGACCAGCCAAACTGGCCTTCCTGCTATTCCTCATTCAGAATATGTCATCTCCCATCACCATCCCTTTGTACTAGCTATCTCTATGCCTGGAATGTATTCCCTCCTCATTTCTGCTTCTAAGAATCACTTACTTCCTATAAAAATTAACTCAAAAACTACCTTTCTACATAAAATGTTTCCTGATTTCACTCAACTTTTTATGTGCCTCACAATATTACCTTGCATTTATTCATATAGTTAGTATATTGTATTCTCCCATATATACCTATACATGTTGGTCTCCTCCAGTAAACTTATTCTTGAGGGCAAGAAAGACTTTCATTTTTGTCTTCATATCTCCAGATATCTTCATATCTTTTGACATACAGTAGGTGTTTAATAAATGTGTGTTGTTTGATTGGTTGCCAAGGTCACCCAGTTAGTAAATGGTAGAGTTGAGATTTGAATGGAGCAATCTGACTCCAAATCTAGTTCTCTTTATACTGCACTACATGGCTTCTGGATTGTGAAAAAAGCATTTTTATCAGATTATAAAGTGCCATATTAATTCAAGCATCCTTAACATCATCATCATCATTCTTAGATGGAAGGTTCTGTCAGAGAGTGAATGAATCCATTTCTTCAAAGAACTGATTTTAACAAAAAATCAGATTGGGAGAGCTTTTTTCAGACCCAAAGTGAAAAACTGAGCCCCAGATTTCAGATTTAGTTGATACATGAACAGCCCTGTGTAGAGATGTAGAAAGAGGACCCTGTTTAGAATGCAAGTAAATTGGAGTGCAGAAAAGACGTGTTGGAACACATCTTTTAATAATACATGCTGGAAAAGTAATATCTATTAATTACTACATGCATTATTAATAAAGTATTTAGAACTCTTACTTTAATTTAGGTGTTATCAGGAAATTAAACTGCAGCTAATCCTACCTCAAAGGTTGAGGGCTGAATATTTGAAAGATAGTGGGCAAGTCCTGACAAGTTGAGAGCTTCCAACTTAGCATAATGGGAAAAAAAATGTTGTCAAGCTTACAGCTGGATATATCCAATTTAATGTAATACACTTCCCAATTTCACCATCATCACTCTTTTTCTTAGAAAAATCTCTCAATATTTCTACTAAGCAATTGTACTTATTATACATTGTCCCACTATTAGCCTTGTACTTCACAGATGTCACTGGTGTATTCCTTTTACGGAAAGAAGTAGAACCTTGAATGCAAGGTTCTACTGTCTCATGCAAGGCAGATTGGAAAAAGAACCAAAAGCATGTCCTTCACTTATGCCTGAAATCCTACTATTAGCTGGTCTTCCTTGCTTTTAATCTCTCCCAATCTTGATTATATCTTATATATTATTATATAGGATTACTATGTAATAGGATAGGATAGGATATAAAATGATAGATCCTATCCTAGTCTATTATATTATATTACTGCTATTATATTATAAATATATTCAAATACAGATTTGCTTAAGTGATTACCATCATAAAAATAAAAGCCTTCAATGACTTCTCTTTGTCCATAGGCAGAGTCTAAACTCCTTTATTTGACATTCGTGGCCATTCCTAATCTCATCCCATCTGCCTTTCTAACCTTTTCTCCCATTACTCTCTACACATTCCCTTTCCTTCAAACAAACATGTTCATTTTTGCCCCAACTCTAAGCCTGTCTTATGCTCCCTCCCGCTTTGTGGTTCCTCCTCTTTTCCACTTTACCCAATGATACCCAGTCTTCATGGCCCACTTACACTCTGCCTCTTTATATCTACTTTCTTGACCATCCTCAATCTCCACAATTTTCTTCAGCACTTTGTTTCACTAACTTTCATTTGGCGGTTACCATAGTCTAGACCACATTCTGATATCTATTGCTCTGTAATTATTATGGATGTAATGGGAATAATCAAAGAATTCCCTCCCCTTAAAATGATGAACTGGAACCATCCCATGAGGCATGTGTGGTGATCGGCCTCTATCCTAGCCCCTTATTAAAGAACATGAGCAACTAGAAGATCTCGATTTGACCTTGTGTCCTCATGACTGAGTGCTATGGCAAAGAGAATTTGCTATTGAGCCAGGAAAAATGGTCCTTCCCTCTTTCCCTCTTTCTCCTCATTCTCCCTCTTTCTCTCTCCTTATCTCATTCCCATTTCTTTTTTTTCTTCTCCCTCTCCTTCTCTCTACAACCTCCCATCCCTATCCTTCCATTCCTTTCTCTCTCTTTACACCTTTAATTTCTCTCTCCCTCATCCAAAACCTCTCCCCTTCTCTCTATCTGTGTCTCTCTCTAGCCTTATCTCTAGCTGTCTTTCTCTCTCTCCTCTCTTTCTCTCTCTGTAGCATATCATATGGAAACGCCCCCACTATAGCAATGGTGACTACATACATATGACCATAATAACATATGCATACCAGGCAAGCCTAATCCTGCACCCCCAATCCCTGGCTACCTCTTCTACTTTGTGTTTCTCTCCCTGAGCATAGATGACCAAATAATGACCCTGAGATGAATATTTCTAGTCTTGGCACCTACCTCAGGAACTTAAGGGTTTGGGAACCCCTGGTCTGAGTGTTGACTATCCAACAGAAAGCACTTTAATTCTTTTCTTGTAGATCTTAATGCCTTTAGCTCCACAGATCCCATCATGGGGCCCTCCCCATTCTCATTAGAGATTGCCTTACAAGGCACATCATCTTCTCTACCACCCTCCACTTTCCGGTTGTGAAACCATAATAAAATAATGTTCTAGTCACTGAAAGTGTATATCAATATATTCCTTTATGCCTCTACTCATCATCCTTGTAACTTTCCAAACTAAAACAATCCCTCTTCAAACACCATTTCTGCATGTTAAACATTACTTCCCCCTTTTGAATGCAAGTCACTTAACAGTAAGAATTGGTTCAGCTTTTGTACTTATGTCACCAGCACTTCGCACATAATACACTCAATGAAGGCTTTTTCATTTATTAATTCACTGATTCAGACATGAGGGAGAGCCTATGTAAAACCTAAGAGGAAGGAGATGGAATGTCACATATGAGAAGCAACAAGTAGGCCAGTTTGTCTGGAACATGGTATGTGAGAGAGAAAAAAATGTAATTAAGCCTGGAGATATAGGTGGTAATCAGACTGTGAAGGACTTTCAATTTCATCTATTCGATTAATTTTGTCTTGTAAGCAACGGAGAGCTATTGAAGTTTCTTGAGCGGGTGGGGGGGTGGAGACAGCATGATCAGACTTTCCACTGTTTCTACAGCACTTCTGAATATATAAGTATTTGTGAAAAGGGTAACAAATCAAGCCTCTGACACGTTAGTGTGAATGATTTGATTATCCTTAGTGAAGTTAGATCAGGCAATGAGAAAGCACTGGGTGTGGTAGGTGTTTAGAATCACAGGTCCAGATTCTGACAAGGGAGAAAAGGGAACAGAAAAGTTAATGCTGAGGAGAAGAAAACAAGGAATCTATTTCACAGATTTTCCTAAGCCTGGGCCTTGCCCATTTTCATTTTAAATTTTGGGAAGTGTGAAACTATCAGGAGAAAGCATCAAGAGATACGTATTGGAAGGCCTGATAAATGATAATTGGCATGTATTTCGTCTGTTTTCTTCCAGAAGATCTGCATGTAATTTTTGAGAATTAAGATTTGGACGTGAAGAGTTCCTTTTGAAGTTCATGGGAGTTGAGGGTGTGGAAAACATGTGGAGAAAATAAAGTCCATTATCTTATTAAACCACAGTTCCTCCCAGAGCAGTTAGTAGCCAGCTGGCAGGTTTTTATCCCTCATTTACAGATGAAGACACTGAGACCAGTATGGTTTCATGAATCTGCCCTAAGCGCTGGAGGGGGTGAGTGGGGGAACTGGGACTGAAACCAAGGCTGCTGACTCACAGGTGCTACGTGTGCTCACATCTGCCACTAACACAGACTACAGACCACAGGTGCACCATGACCCAAGGACGCCATTACTGATTGATTGATTGATTGATTGATTGATTACATGTAGGAATGGGACAAATGTATATAATTTTTTTGGTTTGGCGTTTTTTGCAACTCTTATAGTACTGATTATCAATGGCACCCATTTGGTAATTATCATATTCTTGTCCCTTTAACTTGAGCTGAGGTTTGTGAACATAAAAAAAAATTTGACAAGTCAGTTTCAAAATAATTGGTTTCCTTTGTAATCCTTTTATTTTATACCATTAAAAACATCATTCTATAGGATTTACCAACCTGCCAAAGACACAAAGAAGATAGAGAAGAGCTCAATGAGACTGTGAGCTCTTATAGCACAGGAACTGTCTTAGCCCCCCAATCCCTCCCCGCATCTTCCTCTAATCCAGTGTCTTGCACACATTAGGGACTGTTTGTTGTTGTCATTGCTAATATCAGTGTTGTCATTCTTACCATCATCCTCTTCATCCTATTGCACTTTCTCCTCTTTCTTCTTCTTCTTTTCCCCCTTCCCTTTTACTTCTTATTATTCTTCATAATTAACCACTTAGATGGCACCATCTTGAGCTTCTGAGATAATTATCCAGAACTGAACAATAATTTATAATGACAGCCTTAGACTTCTAGCTCTCTGCCCATCAAACCTCCATATCCTAAATCCTTAGCTCTACACCAGGTGCAGCCCACATAACACATCCTATAGGAAAAAAATTCTACAATAATACCTAACCCTTAATTTAATTTGTATTTGCTTTGTTTATACTTTGTACTTACATATCCACATGCGTTCTTTCTATTTTAGCAATACTTTATATTTCCCCAATAAATGTTAAAACAACTTTTTTATTTCTTTTAAGCTTTGAGTTCTAAATTCTATCTGCTTTCTCTCCCCTCTGTCATCACTGAGATGGTAAGCAATCCAATTTAGGTTATACAGATGCAATCATGTAAAACATTTCCACATTACTCATTTTGTACAAAAAGACTCAAGGGGGGCGAGGAGAGACAGAGAGACAGGCAGAGAGACAAAGAGAACAAAGGAAAGAAACAAAGAAAAAAGGAGGGAGGGAGAAAGGCAAGAAGGAAGGAAGGAAGAAGGGAGGGAAGGAGAAAGGAAGGAAGAGAGAGGAAGGAAGGAAAGAGAAAAGAAGAAAGAAGGAAAGAAAGAAAAAAGAAAGAAAGAGAGAGGAGGGGAGGAAGGAAGAAGGGAGGGAAGAAGACAGGGAGGGAAGAAAGAGAGAAAGAAAGAAAAATCGCATGTTTCAGGCTGTATTCAAACAATATCAGTTCTTTCTCAGGAGGTGGATAGTATGTCTTATCCTGTGTCCTTTGAGCTTGTCTTGGATCATTCTATAAGTCATTCACAATTTTTCATTGTAGGCTATTGCTGTCACTGTGTATGTACATAATTTCTGACACTCCCTTCTCCCCAGCCCCAGTAAAATGTAAACTCTTTGAAGGCAACTGAGTTTTCCTTTCAAAATTCTGGCACCTAATGTAGAATGTAGCACATAGCAGGTATCTTATACATATTTGTTGCTTTGATTGCCAGGTTTTGATTTCTAGGAGAGAAGAAGAAATTGTCAACTAGCATTAATGACATATTGTGCCTCATAATAATTATTATTATTTTTATCATTATTATTACTACTGTTGGCAAGAGATCTGAAATGACCTGCTTTAGTACATTAGTGAGTTCACAGGATCAGGGAATTATATCCCTGGGTACATATAGCACATGCAAATATGACTGCTGAGTAGTTGTTGGTGGCATCCAAAGACTCAAGGAGGACACAAGAAGTGACATTGATTTAGAAATGGGAAGAAGGTAGAGATTCCTCTCATATGACTCTTCACCTCCCCTTTCCACATAACTGGGATGCTCTCTCTCTTCACCTCCTTCTCTTAGTTTCTCAGCTTCCTTCAATTCTCAGCTCAAATTCTATCTTCAGTAAACTTTTCCCAGTCCCCTCAACTATTAGTGTTTTCTTCACTGAGATTATCTCCCTTTCACACTGTTTCTATCTCGTGGTATGGACCTACTTGTTATCTCCTTCATTGAAATGAGTGCATCTTAAAGTGCATCTTAAAGGGGGCTTTTGGTTTTTACTTTTCCTTCTATCTGTAGTTCTTAGCACTTTGCCTGCACATTGTAAATGCTTAAAGAGAGCTTTTTAATTGACTGACTTGAAAAAGACTAAATTGAAAAATCCTACAATAAATTATAAGAAGCATGGTTTTTGATGACTAATTTGGAAATATGTTTAAATGGTTGTACATGTATAGCCTCTATCAGGTTGCTTGCTCTCTTGGGGAGAGGGGAGGGAAGGGAGAAAAAAATTGGGAACTCAAAATATTATAAAAATGAATATTGAAAAAAATAAAATTACCCTTAAAAATAATAAAAATAAATGAATGAATTTCTTTTCATAAAATGATGGTTTGTTAGCTTTTAGAAATGACAATGGTGAACACTGAGTCTATATGGGTTCATTTAGACTATGTCCTCTAAGACTAGTCTGATTTCCTTTTTCTGCAGGATAATTAGATAAGTATATCAGTAAAATGCCAAAAGTGTAGTATACTCAGGTTTCAGCAAAACAGCTTAGTGAAGCCTTTCAAAATATCCTTATAGAAAAGGTTGTGTTCGATTTTGTCCAACTCTTCATGACTACAATTTGAGGTTTTCTGGGCAAAGACATTGGAGTGATTTGCCATTTCCTTCTCCAGCTCATTTTACCTGTGAGGAAATTGAGGCAAGCAGGGGTAAGTGATTTTTCCAAGGTTACACAGCTAGTAGGTATCTGAGGCCGGATTTGAACTCAGGAAGATGAATGTTCCTGACTCCAGACCTGGTGCTCTATGCACTGCACCTAGCTGCCCAGCTATGTGCTATGTGACAATATATTTAGTAGGATTTATAACTTGTTGACAATTCAGAAAGTGGAAACTTGTGAACTAATGTCAATCTGGTGAATGGGCTCTAGTGGAATGCTACCGAGCTTCGTTTTGGGCCCTATTTTATAAAATTTGGAGAGGTATGTGATTTAAATTAAGAGATCAGAGGCATACTTATCAAATTGACATAAAACATAAAGCTGGAATGGATAGCTCAAGGCAAAAATCAGGGTCCCCAAAAGATATCGCCGGGCTAAAATGAAGGGCTATGTTTAATCAGATGACATGCAATTAGGATAAATGTAAATGCCTCCACGAGTTAGGTTTTTAATTTGCAGATAAATAAAATACAGCCACAAAGCAGTTCATGTGACAAAGATCTATGGATTTCAGGAGGCTACAAGCTCATGAGCAATGAGATACAACAGCCAAAAAAAAAATAATGCCATCTAGGGCTCCATTAACAAAAGTATAGTGTCCAGAATGAGGGAGGATCTTTGTCAGGCCGCAGCTGGACATTAACAAGCTAAAGCATGTCCAGAGAAAAGCAACCAGGGCACTAACTGAACTTGAAACCATGCCATCTGAGGAGAAACTGAAGGAAATGGGGCTAGTTTAGCCTGAAGAGGAGGCTTAGGGAGGTTTTGATAGCAATCTTTAAATATCTGAAGCATTATTTTTCTTGTCCCATGAAAGCTGAACTGGGATCAAAGAGTGGAAATGACAGAAAATACCAATTTCCATTAAATATTAGGAGAATTTTCCTACCCGTTAGCTATTCAGGGACAGGATGGGCTACCCCAGGTGACAGTGAACTTGGTAGAGGCAATTTGTGTTTCAGAATAGGGGTGAGCCAAATGACCTCGGAGATCCCTTCTGATTTCATCATTCCATGACCCATCATCTGAGTCTGTAGGGATTCCTCTCATGGAGTGGTACTTCTTTCAGCAAACTGGAATTAGCCAAATCTGGAAATTGTAATGGATAAAAAATTTAAGTCAACCAACAGTAGAAAGAAAACACAACAGCTTTTGGTCCAGATATTGATAGGAAAAAGAATAATGTACATAACATATGGTCACTTCTGAAGATGTCAAAAGCATCCATGAATAGGGAACATTCTTGATTTCACCTGAAAAGAGCAAATATATCCTTTCCATGGAAAGGAAAGAGAGCATCCTCAGTCTGTTCCTTGGATAAGTCTCTTATGCAAATTAAGACTGGACCAGTTCATTTACAAACATACCCCTAACTCAACTAGCTATCTGGACCCTTATGTTAATCCAAAACCCTAAAGAAATATTAGCCAACTAATATGAGTGAATCAAATCACTCATGTTACATTCTATTAATTTTGGCAAATCTAATTTATCTTGGTTGTGGGTGGCAGCCTTCTGGAACTGTGTGACCCCCAAATCCCTTGTGTGCATGAAATTGATGAGCAAATGCAATTCCAGTTGTGAACCTTGATTTTTAATGAGTTCTCCATACTAGGTGCTAATCTGCATTGTTGTCACTTGCATTTGTGTGCTGTCTGTCATAGAAACTAATCTGCTTCTTCATTCAAAATGGTCTTTAGGAAAAAAAAGTCCAGACTCCATGTCTAATTGCTGGGCTGCAGGCAAGAGTCAAGAATGCAACCCTGCTTTGAATATCCACCCCAGGGATATGATTTAAAAGCACAGAAATTTAGACAATCTCTCTTCTGTTTCGAATGCTTGTCACTGAGCTTGCATACTCGAGTAGATACCAATGGGTCTGTGCCCTTGTGTCTAGTATGTGGGGATTGGGGGTGGGGAGGGAGGGGAAGTGAGGGAAGGTCCTAAAAGTGAAGCATGATTTCCAATCTACCAGGAAATGGCTGTGCATCGAAAGGCTGAATACAGGCGAGAAACTTGAGAAGGAGGAGTTGTACATCATAAGAGGTTATTTCAAATCTTAATCAGATGTAGCAGCAGGTACAGAAATGATTTTTATCACTGTTATCTCTTTCTTTATCAAAGCAGATTTAAACTCCTCTGTGTCTTAGCAATCAGGCAGTTGGATGGTGTAGTGGGTAAGGTGCCAGGACTGGAGTCAGGAAGACTCATCTTCCTGAGTTCAAATCCATCCTCAGACACTTACTAGCTGGGCAACTCACTTAACTTTGTTTGCCTCAGTTTCCTCATCTGTAAAATGACCTGGAGAAAGAAATGACAAATCCTTTGTCAAGAAAACAACAAAGGAGGTCAAAAAGAGTCAGACATGACCGAAAAAGAAAGAAAAAAAGTCTTAGCAAGAAAACTACTTCTCCATTGAGATCTTATGGGTAATCAAGTCCAAATTCCTCATCTTTTAGATGAGGAAAGTGAAGCTCACAAAGGCTCACAGTAGGCAGCAGAGCTGGTATTTGAATCTAGGTCCTCTGACTAGGAACCTTTTCCATGGTACCATGCCTCGTTTCAGGCAACATGGCATAATTCTTTGAGTACCAGCCCTAGAGGCAGCAAGACCTGGGTTTAACCCCAGATGTGTACTAGTTGTATAACAAGAGAAAGTCACATAAGCTGTGTGTCCCCAAGCAACTCTCTGAGCAGGTCATGTAAGCTCTGTCTGCTTTGTTTTGCTCAACTATAGAATGGAGAAAATAATAACACCTACTTCTTAGGATTCTTGTGAGGATCAAATGACATAAGATATCTAAAGCACTTAGCACAGTGCATGGTACATAGCTGGCTCTTAATAAATGCTTATTCCCTTTTTCTTTCCTTCCCTTCCCTCCTCCATTAAAGCTTCAAGTAATCAATGTTTTGTTGATCTGCATTTTTTAAGGGAATTTCTACACTGGGAGCGTCTCTTTTAAAAACACAAGTCTAGAACCCTACTGTCCACTAACCTAGACCTCCTCTTCCCCAGTCTTAGTAGTTGGTCTCTGTGAATTGCCATAACTGTGGGAAAAAAGTCACCACTCTACAAGAAACCATGTGATGAAATGCCTCTCTGAATTTAGCTAAGTTTATTCTTCCAAAATAGCTATGAAAGCTACCACCAGCCCATACCCAAAGCCATTTCAGCTCAGGGGTCTCATCAGTAGTTTGTGCTGTATGTTTGAGTACCCAGAACTGAGTTACGTCCATGCCATGATGAGGCATTAGAATGGGACTTTACTGGAGCAGAAATAGATTCCTAGATAAGCAGCAGATTTTAGTCATTTCTTGGTTGGTCCAATGTTCATAGAATCACATAAGGTTTATAGTATACCAGTACCTATTCAGTCCAATCTGATCTCCCCACTACTCCACCACCTCCAATAAAAACCACTGTAACACCTAGCTCCTGATTGCAGACCTCCAGTACAGGGGAATCTATTACATCTAGAGATGACTCATTCACATTTAAATCCTCCTTTTTGTTTTTTGTTGTTCAGTTGTGTCCATCTCTTTATGACCCTGTAGCATACCAATACTGACTGTGGGATTTTCTTGGCAAATATATTGGAGTGATTTGCCACCTCATTCTCCAGCAGATTAAGGCAAACAGAGGTTAAGTGACTTGTCTAGCAAGTAAGTGTCTGTGAGGTTGGATTTGAACTTAGGTCTTTTTGACTCCAGACCCAGTGCTCTATCCACTGCTGCATCTAGCTGCCCTCTGGAAGTCCTAAATCCTCACCCTTTAGACTCTTGAGGAGGTAGCATAATGCAATGGTTAGAATATTAGACTTGGAATTACTTGAATCCAGGAAAACCTGGATTCAGATCCCACTTTGGGCATATACCAGCCATATAACCCTGGGGTAAGTTGCTCTACCACTCTGAGTTTGAGTTTCCCCATCTGTAAAACGGAGGTGACAATTTCAGCACCCCTCTCCCAGAGTTGCTGTGGTGCCCAGATGAAATAACACATGTAAAATGCTTTACAAACCTTTTAAGTGCTATATTAATGCCAGCTATTATTACTAGTGAGAAATAACAGCTAGAACAAATCACATATTACATTATCCCAGAGGCGGTAATTTTATAAAGTTTATTTTAAAAAATTCAGCACACATGAAAGTAAACATAAAATCACAGGCTGACTTCACAGTAAGTACATAATTTTATTTAAGAAGTAACATTTCTCTCCCTATAATTCTTTCACTTTTGCTCTCTGTCTCTGTGTGCATTTGTGTGTGTGTGCGTGTGTGTGTGCATGTCATTCTCTATTTCTGCTTGCCACACACACAAATAGATTTGGAATTGCGTATTCTTCATCTGGGGTCATTGGACTCATTGGGATTTTTCTGAAACAGTCAGTGGAATACCTTGGCCCTCAAATGAGACAAGTTTTCTATTAGGATAAGAGGCAGAAAGGGAAAAGTGCAGTTTTCTGGCTGGAAGATTTCTTTTCTCCTGATTCACTGCAGGTCCAAGTCATTTTTGTCATTATACATGAAATAATTAATCCTGAAAAATGTATCCCCTAATTAACTTGAAGAACATAAAACAAGGGTGCAGTCACTTAGTACAATAAGACAGCTAAATGTTTCCTCTTTGCCAGTGTGAAAGAGACAATTGTGGAGTCAGAGAGTGAAGCTTTTCCATTCTGCTGGAGGGGGCGAGCACCATTTATCACGCTGACTGGGCTGTCATATCAGTGGAAGGACCCTGGAGAGCCCTGACCATGAGATTGAAGGTTGGTACCAATTTACTGCAGCACAAATGCATTGAACAGGAAAGAGATAGCTCCTAATCTCTTCAATTTTCTTACATTACCCTGAAGGCCAGAGAATTAAATGAAACAGGAGCTGGTGACAACTTTAGAGGGTCCTGAATGCATGACAGGAAAGTATTAAAATAGCTCAATAGTTTTATTTTATATGTGTGTTAATCTTGCCCCTGCATACAGAACAAGGTTAGAAAAAGACAGTCTTTTGGATCGGCAGATTCCTCGGAGAGGAAGACCTGTACAATGTCTGTGTGCCTGTTTGGAGAGTCTTATACAGGTCAAAACAGAAGACAAGGACAAATCTAAGCCTAAATATCCTCTGCCTAGAACATTCTCCATGTTCTATATTTACAATCTAAATTTTATAGCATCTTATACAACCATTAGTCTCCCTGACTTCTAAGGTTGTTTTTCCGTATATGAAATCTAAATTTGCCAATATTCTAAATATGATGGAATATTATGGCACTGTAAGAAATGATAATTATGAGAAACTCAGAGAAATATGGGAAATCTTGCATGAACTGATATAGACTGAAGTAAGCAAAACCTAGAAAATAGTATCCACAATGACCACAGTAATGACAAAGAAAAGACAAATCAAATGAAGCTAGACACTACATAATCAGAATGACCAATTTAGACTCTGCAAAGGAGATGAGGAAATGAACTCTTTTTTTTTTTTTTGGAAAGGTGGGGAACTATGGGTGTGAATATTGTATACATTATCAAATGAGGTTACATTTGATGTGACAGTTGGTTTTGCTTGACTTAATTTTTTTTCAGTTAACAAGCATTTATTTTTTTCTCTCCCCTCCCCTTTTTGCCCCAAAAGGGAGAGAACTCTTGTATCAAAAATGCATGGTCAAGTAAAACAAATTACCTTGTTAGTCATGTTTCATTTTGCAAATTTAGTCCATCATCTCTCTGCCAGGAGATAGGTAGCATTCTTCATTATCAGTCCTCTGGATCAAGGTTGAATGTGAACAAAACAACATTATAAACTATACAAACTATAATATTATAAAAATCAACAATGTTGAAAGACTTAAGAACTCCAACCAATGTTGAGATATATATTTTTAAAATTTCTTATAAGGGAAAGTTCAGTGTTCTGTGATGATAAGTTATAGGGAGAGCCTATAGGATGGGAAAAGGATGTAACCATAAGTGAGTATAATATAACAGCAAATAGCATCAATAAAACTTTTCTTAAAAGGAAGAATTATTTTGAAAAGAAGAAAATAAAGTAAAACCAGGCTAAGTATTCTCTTTATGTAAAACTAAGGTGGTAGGTGCATCATTCAGTTGGGTATGGTCAAGACATTCAGGCAAAGGTAATGTTGAGCAGATGCTCAGAAGAACTCCAATGTATGGTGGCCTATTGTAGCTTCAAATCTAGTTCTGGTTCAGTTTAAGCATGACCAAATAACTTGATGATCATCTGGGTCCATTATCTTCCTTGGTTAGAAGGTAGAGCAAAAGAAATCTCTCTCACACACACACACACACACCCCTATTGTCTGAGTCCATTTGGCTTTATTTTTTCTCTAAATATTTTCTTTTCCTATGTCAATATCACTGGAGACGTAGAACTGAATGAATCAGTGATTGACATCTGCTATAGACCTCTTCCTATTATTCCCCAAATACTGGTACTGCTGTATGATAAGGCATTAAACCCCAAAATGCATGCAGTCTTAGAGTTTAAAGCACTAAGAGAAAATGTCAACTTCCCCCAATCCTAGGTCCTGCTCTTTCACCACTCCCACAATCCAGGAGCAAGATACCTATTTCTCCAAATTCCACATTGTCCATATGGACTTAGTCTTCCTCTTCTGCATATACGCTGATATACACAAACATATATTAACTTAGAATAAACTCTCTAGTTCCAGACAATTAATAGCCCAGCCTCTACACTATAATTCACTACAAACATAGAAAGGTTCTTCAATCATAGTATCACAGAGTTAGGAGGAATCTCAGTGACTTTCTCACCCTACCTGTACTTCGCCCTTATATAACAGACCTGGAAAGTAGTTGCCTAACCTTTCTTACTAGCTGTGTGGACCTAGGAAGCTCACTTATCCTTTATCTGCCTCAGTTTTCCCATCTGTAAGAAAATAGATAATAACAGTAGCCCCTACCCAACATTGTGAGTATCTAATGATGTTTATTTAGCCTAGTACTTGGCCCATAGTAGGTACTTAATAAATGATTTTCCCCTTTCCCCCTTCTTTTAGTCATAGGTTATCATCCCATTCATTCTGAGTACTCTTTATTTGATCTTCCCTTTTCCCCCATATAGCTTTAAAGAATTTTATTCTTATTCTTTTAACTTTTCTTGAAAGCCTTACTTCATTGCAAGTTTTAGCACTCCTGGTACTGTTCTTGCCCCACATTGTATTTATTATCCCTTACTTTCCCTTGATTCCATCTTGTGTGTATGTGTTTTTTAATCAAACTTGGTTGTTGACTTCCTTGTTCACCCATATCAATTTCTTTAGATAACTCTCTTCTTCTACCTCCTCCTCCAAATAGTTTTTGTTTGTGCCTTTAAAATCTTATTCTTCAGAAATTTTAACTTTCCTGGATTGACTTTACCAATAGGATTTAAGTTCATCAGATATTACCTAACTTCCCTCTGAAACCTTTGAAATCTACTCTTCCAAAATGTAGGGTATATTTTCATCTTTATTCTCTTCTTTGTCAGAAATTCTGGGGTGGTGCAGTGCCTTCCCGTCAAAGTTCCCATAATTTCCACCTTAGCCATCAGGTTCCTATTGCTAGTGAGATTCAGATCCAGGATCTAATTTCCCCTGGTTGTTCTTATACCTACTGAATTATGTTGGTCCTTTTACCCATTCATTGATTTAAAACTAATAGTAGGAGAATAGGGGATCTTGCTTGGTAAAAACCAGAATGCAGACCGGGACAGCAGTGACCATATGTATCCCAGGATAACATCACCTTGGAAGGACCAACAACTTGCAGACTCCCCAAACTAACTCTGAAAACAGTAAAAAAAAAAATTAAATTTAGTTTTAAAAAATAGGAAAAAAAGCCTGAAGCTGAAGATAGTGTCTCCCCACTGCCAGAGGAGCAGAGTTCTACTTTAACATTAAGTTCAAAGTGAAAAAAAAGTGGAGAAAATGAGCAAAAAAAAAAGAACTTAACCATAAAAAGCTACTACAAAAACAAGGAAGACTAAGACATAAATTCAGAAGAAGACAAGAATGTGAAAACAACTAAAAAATAGTCTCAATAAAAAAATCTGTTTAGATCTAAGTCAATAAGAATTCCTGGGAGAGTTTTTTCCTTAATTGAGATAAGAATAGAAGAGGGAAAGAAATGAGGGTGATGCAAGAAAATTATGAAAAGAGAATTAACAACTTGGTAAAAGAGGCACAAAAAATACTTTTCCAAATCACCTTAAAAAACAGAATTCACCTAATGATAAAATAGGCATAAAATAGGCTCAAAAATTAATGGGCAAGAAGAATTACTTAAAAAGCAGAATTAACCAAAAAGAAAAAGAGGCACAAAAGCTCACTGAAGAAAATAATTCCTTAAAAATTAGAATTGGACAAGTAAAATCTAATGACTCCATTAGACTTCAAGAAACAATAAAACAAAGTAAAAAATATAAAAAAGAATAAAATGTGAAATATTTCATTGGAAAAACAACTGACCTGGAAAACATATTGAGGTGAGCTAATTTAAGAATTATTGAACTACCTGAAAGCCATGATCAAAAAAGAGTCTAGATCTCATATTTCAAAAAAATTATCAAGGAAAACTATTCCAATATCTTAGACCCAAAGGAGAACACCAAAATTAAAAGAATCCGATGGTCATCTCCTCCAATAAATCCAAAATGAAAACTCCCCAAAATATTATAGTCATATTCCAGAGCTCCCATGTCAAAGATAAATTACTTCAAAAAAACAGAAAGAAATAATTCAAATATCATGGAGGCATAGACAATATCACAGAAGATTTAGCAGTTCCAATGTTAAAGGAGTGGAGGGCTTAAAACATGATATTCTGGAGGTCAAAGGAACTAGTATTACAACCAAGAATCACCTACCCAGAAAAACTGAATGTAATTCTTTAGGGGTGAAATGGATATCTAATGAAATAGAAGATTTCCAAGTTTTCTTAAAGAAAAGACCAGAGTTGAATAGAAAATCTGATAAATAAACAGAAGACTCAAGAGGTAAAAATGTAAACATAAAAGAGTAATCATAATGGAATTAAACTATTTAATTCCTATGTAGGAAAACATACTTGTAACTCCTAGGAACTTTACCATGACTAAAACAATTAGAGGGAATCTACATAGACCGAGGACATGGTTATGAGTTGATTATATTGAAATGACCTCTAAAAAAAAGATGTATAAATGAGAAGGAAGGATGCACTGAAGGAAGGAGGAAGGAAAAGGTAGATTGGGAGAAATTTCCTCACATAAAGGGGAATGCAAGGAAAAATTTTTATAGTGAACTGGAAATGGGAGGAGGGGTGGCAGGCAGTGCTTGAATCTCGTTATCATCAGTATTGGTTCAAAAAGGGGAAAAAATATATAATGTATGTATGTGAGTGTGTGTGTGTGTGTGTGTGTGCATGTACAGAAATTTAAAAAAATAGGGAAATGAGAGAGGAAGGGGGTAAAAGAAAGGAGGTGGTGATAAAGGGAAGGTAGATTAATGGACACAATAGCTAAAAGGAAAATAGACTTGAGCAGGGATAGGATAAAAAGGCAGGGAGGGGAGAAACACAACATTGGATGGGGAGAAATACATAGTTAGTAATCGTTATTGTCAATATGAATGGGATGAGCTCACCCATAAAATGAAAGCTGATAGCAAAATAATTTGGAAACCAGAATCCAAAAATATGTTGTTTGCAAGAGACACTTGAAACAGAAAGACACATACAGAGTTAAAATAAATGTCCAGAGCAATCTAAAATGCTTCAGCTGAAGAAAAAAATGCAGGGGTAGCAATCTCAGATGAAGCAAAAGAAAAATAGACTTAACTAAAAGAGATAATCAGGGAAACTACATTTTGCTGAAAGATGTCATAGACAATGAAGTAATATCACAATTTTTACAGCAAGTTTCTCTGAAAAAAGCCTCATTTCTCAAATATCTACTGGGTATAGAACTGAGTCAATTTTATAAAAATAAGAGCCATTCCCCAACTGATAAATGGTTAAGGATAACCTTACTGGTTAGCTGATAAATGGTTAAGGATATAACCTCTTCTTCGAAGAAGAAACCAGAGCTATCTAGCTATGAAAAAATGCTCTAAATGACTATTGACTAGAAAAAATACAAACTAAAACAACTCTGAGGTATTGCTTCACACCTATCAGAAATGACAAGGGGATGAGGGAAAAAAATAAATACACTCATGCACTGCTGGTAGAGTAGTGACCTGGTCCAACCATTCGGCAAAACAATTTGGTGCTATACTCAAAGTCCTATAAAACTGTGCATACTTTTTGACCCAGCAATGTCACTATTAGATCTGTATCCCAAAGTGACCAAGGAAAAAGAAAAAAGACCCATAAATACAAAAATATTTATAATAGTTCTTTTTGTGGTGGCAATGAATTGGAAATTGAGGCAATGTTTATCAATTAGGGAATAGATGAACACGTTGCAATATATAACTGTGATGAGATACAATTGTACTATAAGAAGTGCTGAGGGGAAGGGAAGTTTCAGAAAAACATGGCAAGACCTATATGAACTGACACAAAGTGAAAGTGAGAAGAACCAAGAGATTGTTATTTAGTAACAGCAATGTTGCAAAGATGATTAACTGAATGATTTGACTGCTCTGATCAATACAATGATCCAAGACAATTCCAAAGGACTCATGATGGGAAAAAAAAAAAATACTTTCTACGTCCAGAGAGAGAACTGATGAACTCTGAGTGCAAATTGAAGTATAACTTTCTCACTTTATTTGTCTTGCTTTTTTTTGGAAATATGGCTAACATGGAAATATGTTTTGCATGATTTCACACATATAGTTGCTCTTATATTGCTTTGCCTTCTCAGTGGATAGGAGTAGGGGTAGAAGTGAGGGAAAGAATTTGGAACTCAAAATTTTAAAAAGATGAGTTTTGACATTACTAGATTACACAACTCTTGGGTTTCTTGATTGTTTCTATAAATTTGTACCACTTTGCACATCTTATTTATTTGGTATGATATTATTTTAATGCTATTTACCTTTTAATATAAATGAGAAATTTTTAGAATCTGTTTTGTATATGATACTTTCTCCAAATATCCAATTTAGTCATTCCTGAGGTTTTCTAAATATTCAGTCATTATTACTAAGTAAATGAAAATTTCTCATGGTGTGGTGGTAACTTTAGTGATGACTTAAAATTTTTTGTTGTTCCAAATAGTCTAGGTAAGAAATAATTCTAATCTCGTCTTTCTTCTACAAAAACCCTCCCCCCTCCAAAAACAGAACCTCTTTCCTTATTCTGAAGTCAGTATTTCTATCAAGAACACCAATAAACCCAAGTTTGCAATCCCAAAGTCAAATGCTAATCCTCACTCCTCATATCTAATCAGTTTCCAAGGTTTGTCATGCCTCTACCATCTCAGGCATCTATTTCCTTTTCTCTGTTGTCTCCACCTTCATGTAAGTTATCATTACCTCTTGCCTAAACTGATCTCTTAACTGGTCTCCCTGCCCTCCACCTCTCCATGACTCCACTCTCCAATCCATCCTCCAAATAGCTACACTTCTTAAAGTGTAGATCTGACCATGGCATGCCTCTTATCAAAAACTCCTGTTATTCCTTCATCTAACCTGGGATAAAATATAAACTCTTCAGTTTGGTTCTTAGAGCCCTTTGCAATCTGACTCCAGTCTTCTTTTCTGGGTTCAGTGAACTGCAGTATTCTTTTTCATGCATCCTATATTCCAGACAAATTCGCCTTTTTTGATTTTCATAACATGACATTCCTTCTCTCATCTCCTTGCCTTTGCAGATGCTGTGCTCTTAGCCTAGAATGCAGTCCCTCTTTACTTCCACCTTTTAGAATATCTAGCCACTTGAAGGCTTAGCTCAAGAGCCACCTCCTACAAGGGAATTATTCTGATTATGTTGTCAATGTCTTTTCTCTAGAAAATTACAAGTTATTTATTTTGAATGTTTATCTGTATACATGTTATTCCCCTCCCCCCATCCCAATACAGTGTAATTACCTTCAGGTCACAGCCTAGTTAATTTTTTATTTTGCATTCCCAGTATCTAGCACAGTGCCTCTTGATGTAAGAAGTGAGTCAATGCTTGGAAAGAGGGAAAAGAGAAAAGGAAGAAAGGAAGGAAAGAAGGAAAGAAGGAAGGAAGGAAGGAAGGAAGGAAGGAAGGAAGGAAGGAAGGAAGGAAGGAAGGAAGGAAGGAAGGAAGGAAGGAAGGAAAGAAGAACCTTAATCATAAAAAGTCTAAAGTCAGGTAATATTACACTTGATACTATTGTGTATAAAGGATATTTTCTAAAAAGCAAATTGTATCATGCTGTGAAGATATTAGTCCATCAGGTATTCAACCTGGATTAAACACCAAAGATTTCTCATTTTTATTCATTTTCTTATATTCAGTTATCTCCAGCACCATTTAAGAAAAGTTGTAATGCTGATGCTGTGGCTGCTGGTGGTTTTAGTTCAGCTTGCTTCGGTTTGATGGTAGCACACTAAATTAACTCTGCATGGAGACAGTAAAATTAATTCTCACTATACCTCTCAGTTATCCTCTACCATAGCAGTCACTTGTATTTGGAATTAAAAATTGTCTGTGTCCCACAAAAATCCCTGTACTCCCTTTATTTTACTGTCAGCTGTTAAGCCTAGCCATGCAGAATTATGAAACTAAAGCTTTAGAATGGGCCAAATTATGTCTACCTTGTCTATATTTTTCTATTGTACAACAGTTTGTTTTTGCCAAAAAAGCATCTCTCTAATCATTTTTCTTTTTCATTGGAAAAAGAAGTATTCTTCTTTATGTGTTGAAGATAAGTGAGGTTAGCATCCTGAACTGGGTTCTAATTTCATTTTCACCACTAATTTACTCGTTAACTTTAGAAAGTTATTTGATATTACCCATGTGACAACAGCCCCTGGCTTCTTATTACATAACTTTCCTAAAAGTAAAGTGTAATAGTCAGAATTGAACCCAGAACATGATGTTTAATAGTTCCACCGTGTTCAGTACTTTTCAGAACACAACTAGAGGGTATGTTTGATTCTAGAGGTCACAATTTATAAAGGATATTGCACACTGGAAACACATCTGGAGGAAGACAACCAGAAATATGTGAAGACTAGAAACCATGATATGTAAGGATTGGTCCAAAGAACTGGGGACACAGCTTCAATAAGAGAATTCCTAGTGGGGAGATGACAATTGTTTCCAAATACTTCATAATATCATAGCATCAGAGATTTAAAGGTAGAAGAGGCATTAGAGACTATCTAATCCAATACCCTCATCTTACAGATAAAGAAACTGATTCCCATGGAAGTTAAGTGTTTTACTCAGTCACAAAGGTGGAGAGACAAGATTTGAACCCGGATAAAAGAGTTGGAACTGAAAAAGTGCTGGAAGTGTTAATGAAGTTCCAATTCATTTCAACACATACTTATTAATATGTGGTATAGTTGAAAGAGTACTGGTTATTGAATCTGAATACCTGAGTTCAAATCCTCCCACTCACATTTAATACCTATTTCACTTTGGGCAAATCATAACTTCTCTGAACTTTGGTTTCCTTATCTGTAAATGGATGGATTTAGACTAAAGGGAGATATGGAGCTTTCATGTTAAAGCTACAGTTCTATAATCCTGAATTCTCTATGTGTCATGCACTGTTCTCTAGGTTCTAAGTATACAAAGATAAAAAAGGAAAACTGTCCCTGCCCTCAATAGACTGACATTCCTCTGGATGCAAATAACCTGTACACAAAGAAGTAAATTAAAATGATAAAAGAAATTTTAGAGAGTGAGAGGAGAGGACAAAAGTGGTAACTGAATCAAAAAAGACCTCATGTAGAAAGATTTGAGAGAGCCTGAAATGCAGCTAGAAATTTCAAGTGGAGGAAAGCAGGGGAAAATATGACCTTATATCCCAGTGTCCATATTCATTTCACTTTTTAGAAAGTTCTAGTCTTTTTCCCAGGGTAGAAAATCCTTAGATATGGACAGGCACACTCAGTAATCTGGTGTCTAATCAGCATAACCTGTTGCATACTCCTAATTAATCAAAACGTTAAATTAAACCCCTCCTTTTTGTGAGTGACTATTATTCACTGAGAACACAAAGACAAAAATGAAATAGATTTTGCTCTCCAAAAGCTTACATAGGAGCAGGGAAGATAATAGCAATAGGAGCAGCGTAGCAATGATGTTTGCAATGGGCTTTATAAATGCCATGTCATACGATCTTCACAGCAGCCTTGGGATATAGATGCTGTTATTTTCCCTATTTTGCAGATGAGGAAACAGAGGCAAATGGAGGTGAAATGACTTGCCGAGGGTCACACAGGTAGTAAGTGCCCAAAGTCTGTATTTGAACTCAGGACTTCCCAACTTCAAGTCCAATAATCCATCACCAAGCCACGTGCGTGCACCCATATATATATTTACAATCTAAATATACGGTTACCTAAGTGGCAAGGGAGAATCAGAAAAGAGTGCATGAAAGAGACAGCACGTGAACTGAACTTTGAAGGACACAAGTGGTACTGAAAGATGGAAATGAGATAGGGTGACATTCTAGCCATTGAGGTTAGAACATGTCCAAAGACATAGAGAAAGGAAATGGAGCATCATGTGTGAGAAACGGAAGAGAAGAAATCCAGGAGCCCAGGGAAGTGATGTGACTGAAATAAGGTAACTGTCTCCTGAATTTTTTCAGATATAAAATCAACTTTGCATAAAACTACAAATATGAGTGCCCTGCAGACCAGCACAACTGCATATGATTCCTTTAGGGTTCATATTCCTAATACAGCTCTTTAAAATATAGCTTAAACTATATTTCTATTGAGGGTCACAGAAATTTCCATTGAATTATTTAGATACTCGGGTAGCAAAATAACATTATAGCAGAGCCCTATATAAACCAGTGATCTGAATGAAAAGGACCAGTTATCTGTCCTAGTTTTAGGTGGCAGAAGTAGGACCAATGACTGGAAGTTAGGGGGAAGTATGTTTCAGTTCACTCTAAGGATGAATTTTGTAAAAATAGAGCTGTCCAAAAAATGGAATGGGCTACCTTGTCAGAAAGTAAGATCTCCATCACTATTCAGGCAGAATGAGAATTACAATTTTTCAGGGATATTTTAAAAGGGATTTCTACATCAAGTATATTAGACTAGATGAATTTTAAGTTCCATTATAATTCTGGATTCTCAACATGTATCTCAGACCTAATAAGAATTCTAAATTCAACCTGTATCCATATATTTTTGTGAGGAAGTCAACAGCATATATGACTTTGTAACCCTTGAAGATAACAGCTTATTAAAGTAATAAAAATGGGGTTGAGTTAAGGGACAATGAAAAGCAAAGCAGCAGTGGAGACTGATGTCCATTCATTTGCCCATTTATACAATGAAGCATTAATTAAATGCCTGTAATATACCAAGCACTTGGAAAATGAAATAGATAATAAAAGATGGTCTCTTCTTATATGCGATTTATACTCCAGCAGAGGAATATAAAATAAGTACAATTACACAATCTTATGCCTGGAGACTGGCCTTTGAGTTTTTTCAGCCTTTCCCAGTTTTTCCCAGATTGGTCCACATGTGATAATTCATCACCAGGCCCATTCTGGAGGTCTCTTCAGCTTGATAGACTGTCTCTACTACACTGTAAACTCCTTGAGATCAGGGACTCTTTGCTCGTGTTTGTATCTTTAATGCTTAGCAGAGGACCTGGCACATAATTTATATTTAATAAATGCTTGTTATGCAGCAGCTAGGTGACGCAGTGGATAGAGTCTGAAGTCAGGAAGACATGAGTTCAAATCTGACCTCAGACACTAGCTGTGTGTCCCTGAGCAAGTCACTTCACCCTATTTGCCTCAATTTCTGCCATTTGTATAATGATCTGGAGAAAGAAGCAGCAAACCACTCCAGTATCTCTGCCAAGAAAATCCCAAACAGCATCACAGAGTCAGACACAGCTGAAATGACTGAACAACGACAAAATGCTTGCTGACTGATTGATGGATGGACGGATTGATTGATAATTGCTAGGACCCAGTAGACTTAGTTCTTGAAGGAACTGAAGGAAACCTCCACGTCACAATGAGGCACAATACTGAGCAAGAACTAAAATGAAGAATAAAAGATAAGAGAGAGAGATGATGTTTTATTAGAAAACTCAGATTAAAGGCCTCTTCCTCCATGAAGTCACCAATGACCATCCACATGCAGAACTCTTTTTTCTTCTCATAAGCCATAATAATGAGTTTTATGAGGTTCAAGTGAGATATTGAATACAAAGCACTTTGCAACTCTTATATTGCTGTATAAATACCAGTTGTTTATTGTTTGTTTGTTTGTCTCTCTCTTTGTTTGGTTATTTGTTTAATATTGACCTACAGTCACCAGGCCTACAATCTGGTGATGCTTTCATTCCCTCAGCCTTCTGCTGCATTCCTACTGAGCTCAAACCATGTTTTCAGAGCAAGACAAGAGCATGCTGACAAATGTTTAATGATCTGGTTCTCTGTCCCTGCCCCCAACAACAAAAAACGTATATAGTCACATTTAAATTTAACCTTCATTATTGACACTTTCTTAAATCTACTCAATCTTCAAGTCTTGTTTTATAAAGATTGCTCATCTCTGAGTTATGAAAACTAACATTGAAAATTGAATAATTTTAACAAATTTAACAAAGATCCCATTGAGCTCATTGAAACCATGTTCTGAGCCCATACTCCCTCATCTCCCTTTCAAAAGGCAGAAATAATAGGTAAGGGTGTTCTAGGCAAAAATTCTATATGGTATCAACAAGGCAATGTGGTGAGAAGGTATTGGGCATGTCTTGATGCAATGACTAATAATCTTATAAGACAAGAGTGCCTCAAAATGGAAAAGAATGGAATGAAATAAAGTTAGGAAGTTAGGGAGGTGCCAGATTTGTGAATGGTCTTAAATGGAAACCAACGAAAGCTATTTAATTAAATAAGAGAGCCTAATTAAAGGATTTAATTTTGGGAGAGCTGAGAGGAAAAGGTTGGGAGAGAGCTATAAACATGATCAGTCTTGTACATGAGGAAGGTTAAAATGGCAGTAGGGGTGGATTTAGCCTAAGTTAATGATAAGAATTACATTGAAGTGGATAGTAGTATCTAACCATTTATAAGAAATGCATGATATTCCCCAGACCAGGAGGCCCCAGTGGATTAATCACAATCTACCAGTTAAACATATGTGGAGGGAACCTTAGAGTGCATCTACTGTAGTCCTAATCCCTTATTCTAAGGAAAGAGAGACCAAGAAAGGTTGATTGATTTATCCATTGTCTTTCAGATTGCAAACAGCAGCCTTGAGATCTCTACATAGATCATCTAGTTCCCAAGTCAGTGTTCTTTCTACTACACTAAGAAGCCTTTCATAGTTAATCTGAAAGACAGGGAAGGCTATAAACTACCCTTCTCCACAATGATGTTGAGTTTGCTTTTGTGGTTGATGACGATGACAATGATGACAATAATATAACATTCTGCCTCAATGCCCCTCTAAGACTTTGGGTTAGCTATATCTATATATGAAGTAGCGATTAGTTTGTTTCCATGTCTTTTTCCCCATCAATTCATCTGTATCAGAGAAGAGGAGATGCTTTAGGTTTTAAAACTGTGAAAGCCTGTATACCAGAGATATTTCATAGTAATTAAGCAAATAACCAGCTACAAAGTAAAATTTGCCTAATAGTTTATAGAGTAACTTTCAGAGATTAAAACTGGGAAGTATAAAGAATAGTCACCATCAGTTTAAGTGGGGTTACTTGCAGAGATCAAATTCCAATGGCCAGGAATTTGAGGGCAGATCAAGAATTAAGCCTGGAGGCATTAACTAGCTGGGAGGACTTTACTCCATTTACTAAAGAGCTTGGTACCCGATAATCTAATACTAAGAAAATGAGGATTTTTATAACAAAGGCTCTGAAAGGAACAAGAAAGAAGGATGTGAAGGAAAAAAGTATTATTCATTGCTTCTAGGTAAGAAATTCTTCTGACTTGTCTAAAAAAACCACAGCAAGGAGGAAAAATAACTATAGTCTTTAAGCTAAAATAGCATGACTGTGTCTGCATTGCACATGAGGAAGAGATAGCCAAAGGATTTCAGCTCATCCAGAAGCTGGAGTAAGTGCAGCAACAACCAGGGAACTGTATCTGATAGAGGAGAATCCAGTAGATTAGTGTCCATCTGAGCAACATCCAACTGAGAGTACTTATCCATCTAAGCAGTGTCCAATCAAGCATCATCCAACAGAGCAGGGTCCAGGGGCATCTACCAGATGAGCAGGGAGCAGGACCAGTGACAGCAGCACAGTGACAGCATTAGAACATGTCAGTGTCCCTAAAGTATCAGAAACATAAGTTGTCTTTCCACATGTGCCCTGGCAATATGGCTTCCCTAGAATGAATGTGTAAGGATCCTCTGTAAGGATACCTGGGACACATGTTCCTTTCAAGTGGATTATATAGTCTATAACATAGCCTACATGTAGCCCACTCTTTCTTATAAGGTTGTGTATACTTGGGGAAGAGTGTGTGTCCTAGATTTATAGGAAATACATTTTATTGTTACTTTCATGTGGTACCTGGAACAAAATAGAGTAGAATTAACTATTGATTAATTAATTTATTATTATGCTACTTCATTGAATGTCATTGTTCAGAACTACCCCTGTCCTCTGGCTCACTGTGGGAGGTAGACACGTCACTGGGAACTCAGGAACATTGGTTTTAGGGGATTCCTTTTACTAAGTTTCTTGAACCTAGAAATCACATCCTGAGAGTTGTAGTAGAGGGTTTGAACCCAGGTCCTCAGAACTACACATCCAGGGTGATATCTACTGTGCCATAATCTCCTTGGAAGACGTAAGTATAGTTCACAACAGTCTCCATCAATTCATAAGGTTGTTATTTAACTTCATTCCTCTCTTAGGATCATGCAGTCATAGACACAGAGCTTAAAGAAAACTTAGAAGCCACGTAGTCAAACTCTCTTATTTTGCAGATATAGAAACTGAGGACCAAAGAGGTGACTTGATTTACCCTGTATTTTACAGGGAGTAAAAGAGCCAGACTCGATTTAAGGACCGAATTGACACATTGAAACTATGCCTACGTGACTAACTGCTTCCCTGTCCTAACTAATTTGGTCAACCCAGTTAGCTCAACTGCCTATCCTTTATGAAATGGCACTTGAAGCACTGGTCTGCTCCATCATTAGGTCATATAAATGAGCTGCTACTTACTGTACTTACTGAAAATTATGACTGTAAAAGATCTGGGAGAATTCTACCACCATGTTTGCGAGATAGACCAACTCTCTTATTTGCACTTGCTATGCTTATGTAAGTACTGGGTACATTTGCAAAAATGACAATTGTTAAAGTGACATCTTCTTACCAGAAAGAAAACATCAAATTTGGTTTCTGAAATAGTCAATTTATCTTGAGTGTCACCCTGATAGCCTCAGTGGTAGACTCTTTGGGTAGGAAATGCCATGACATTTGATCTACCGTCATGGAGGCACCTTATGAGAACTCACTTCAAGGCAAGAAATGATTAAATACTTCCCTTACCAGGAAGAGTCGAATTAAATTGCTTTCTTCCAAAAATGAAATTATGATAGATGAGCTAATTAGCCTAGAAGATTTCCTTTTGGGGAGATGGGGGAAGGGATGAAATATTCATGTTACCCAAAAGTGAATAAATAACTGGGTATCCACTGCAAATGTACTGAGGGACCATGGGTAACGGCAAAATGAGGAATTTGATAATGCAACATAAATTGTTGGAGGGGCTATCATTAAACTATCATTAGATAGTCTGTTTATGGGGGGGAAATTGATGAAGAAAATAAACATGGCCATTCGCATAAAGAAATAGAATCATCCTTTGTACATTCAAGACACTATCTCAAGAGAGGACTGTTATAACATTATTTTTAGAAGTAGAAGCAAAGAGAAGCTTGCTACTTATTATAGCAGTTATTTAAGAAGGCAGGTCAGTCATGTGACAAGAATGAGAGCTAACCATTTAGCATCCCAAGTGCACTATTGGTACCCAGGCAATTTCAAGACAGTGGGAGGGAGGACTTTAGTCCAATTATTTAGTTCATAACTGGATATGGACAAGAGTCACAAGAAATAAGAGGACATGTATAAGTTATAACCTGGGCTACAGAAGGGAGGACCCACAGTGAAATCACATGAGTGATAAATAGTGTTTAAGTAAACAAGGTCACAAAAATTAACAGTGAATTCTGTAGCATTTGTTCTATGAAAGAATGAAATGTTTTCAGGTAAATGTTTATTCTAGTCTCACTCATTTAAAATTAAAACAGTAAACTTTTAGATCTGGACCCTGTTTATGTGATTATTTTCATCTAATTTCAGAGTATTCTCACAATTCAGTGGGGCAACATAGGATCAAGTAGATAATAAGCATTTTGCTATTGGCCATAAAAGCCCATCCCCATCATCCCAAACCTATGCTTAATCCAGATTTCAGCTTTCTTCTCCATCAAACCTAGTGAGGTAGCAGAGGACAAACAAGTAAGGAAATGGACAAGTTCCCATTTTTACCTCCCTCTCTGCTCTAGTTGTTTTTTCCCAGAGAGAAAGTACTACTGAGCATTAAATTGGTTGAGAAGTGGAAGGGAGGAGAAAGGAAAGCAAAAGACCTCAGAAACCTCAAAGTGAATAACTAGTCTACAAGAGCCCAAGAGGCAGAAATAACACAACAAACAAAATCAAATTCTCCAATGTTAAGGGTTCACCAATCACTCAGACTTATGGAACATCTAACAGAGAGGTCAACAGGACTAAATCTGAGTGTAGATTTGAAAAATTAGATCCTTTTCAGGTGTTATGGTAACCAGAGGGTTGAAGTGCTTGTCTCAGGAGCTAAGTCATTGTTAGTAGCAAATACTTAAGGAGTACCATGTGCACATAAAACTTCTTTCTCTTTAAAAATTTAGAAAGAGTTATCTTCAAAAAGAAAAATAAATCAAGAGAATCTGGTTACAAGAAGAGGCCCCCAATTACTGAAGTTTGCCACTTAACTGTCTCTGTGACCTTAGGCAAGTGATTTCACTCCTCTTGGATCAGTGTTTCTTCATCTGGAAAAATAATTTTCCAAAAATAATCTGGAAAAATAATTTTCACATATATAAGGCTTTATGATTTGCCTTTTATAGACACTATCTTAGTGATCCTTACAATAAGCCCGGGAACTAAATGATTTTTGAGGCACGGAGAAAGTGAGACTGAGAGAGGTTCAATAAATTGTCCAGGATCACAAGAAGTGGTAATTACTGGAGGCAAGATATAAATCTAGGTCCACCTGACTCCTGGTCTACTACTCTATCCCCTACACCATGCTACTTTCTATGATCATCTGAACCTATGAAACGCTACTGTCATAATCGCCTTTATAGCACAGGCTGTGTTTATACTATTTAGCCAAGTTGACCAGTGTCTCACAGAGTAATAAATATCCTATTAAATTATTATTAAATCAATGTTATTAATAAAGCTGGAATCACAGAATCAAAGGAATTTAGAAGGAACACTAGTAACTGTGTAGTCCAATTTTTGGACAATTTCTGCTATAACATACCTGATAAGTGGTGGTCCACACTCTGCCTGAAGATGTCCAAAGAAGGGAAATTTACCACCTCTCAAGGCAGCTCATGTGTTTCTGGTCAGTTCTAATGGTTGGGAAGTTTTTCCTTCCATCAAGCATAAATTTGTCTTGTGACAATTTCTATCTACTGCTCCTGGTTTTGTTCTCTGGGACCATACGGAATAAGGATGATGATGATAATATTGGTGGTGGTGGTGGTGATGGTGATGGCTATATCTAGCATTTATATCAGTCTCTAAGGTTTGCAAAGTACTTCACAAATATCCTATTTGATCTTCACAACAACCATTGGAGAAAATTTCTCTTATTAACCCTATTTTACAGATGAGTTAACTTAGATAGCCAGAGAGTAATTGACTTACCCAGGATCACTTAGCTAATAAAACTGAGTTTGAACTCAGTTCTTCTTGACTCCAGGTCCAATACTCTATCCGCTGTATCATCTCACTGCTTCAACAAATACTTAAAAAATAGCTATCATTCCCAGACATACACATCTTCTCTATGTTAAGTATGCCCAGTGCCTTCAAATGATTCTTGCGTAACATGGACTTGGGTCCTTTTACCATCCCCTCCAGCTTCTAGATGGCTTCTAGAACCAAACACAGTTCTTAGTGTAAGTTAAAGAACATCTAGTCATACTACAGATAAGGATACTGAACCCCAACAAGTTGAAACAAGTTTCCCAAGGTCACATAGGAAGCAAGTAGCAAAGCCAGAATTCAAACCCAGGTCCTTGGACTCCAAAATCCAGTACCCATAGAAATACAAAATGACTTTGCCTACACTTTCTGCCATAATCATCAGGCTTCAACTTTAGCCCTACTCCAATGGCTCATAGAGATGACCTTGTAAGCTCAAGTACAAGGTTATATCCAGTTGAAAGGTCTTCAAATAGAGTCCTGGCAATAGACAGTCATCTGAGAGGTTCATCACCAGAAGGCTGACTACTAGATGATAAAATCTCTGGTCACAGAAGCTTATGAAGCAATTTATCAAGGTGTGGAAGGAATTGCAATTAGCACCAGTGGAAGAAATGCATACACTGATGAAATCATAAACCCTTGAAATTAAAGAACAAGTAACAAAAGGATAACTGAGTAATCAGAAAAATTGTTGCACATTTTATCTAATCCAGTCTCACGACTGTCATAATAATCCAAATGGCTTTTGGTGACTGGTTCTTTGGATTTTAACGATCCAGGTGGATTAGCATCTGAATTTGACTATATGAATAATAATCATTTATATTATTGTTGTTAATTTTATTAACATATGATATGCTATTAATATTCTTATATATGACTATATGAATATTTATAATAAATAGATGAAGTATGGTGCCAAGATCTTACAATTAGGCTTCCTATGCTGTGTTATAGGGAATGGGGGCATCTGAAAGGCTATCATTGTAAATAGCTCTCTGACTGTCCCTTTGCCTAAAATTCTATCTTTTGAAATTCATTGCTTTGGGTCACACAGAACCCATGGAATCTCATTGGAAGATACACCAGAACCCATATAATCTGATCCATACCTGAGGAATGTCCCCCAGGATATATCCAACAAGTGTTATTCAGTCTTGGTTTAAAAAACTTTAGTAAGGAGAAACCAAGTATCTAATGAGAAAGCACATTCCACTTTGGATGGCTCTAATTGTCAAGAAGTATTCTCTTAACATCAAGACTGAATGAACTTGGAATTCGTTGTTTGAAAGCTTTTCAGTCTTTGAGTCCTCTATTAAAATATTGGTAATCCACTGAGGGATACTGCCCTAAGTTACCATCAAATAACAGCTCAATAGTAATCCCATCTATAGGGATATCTACATAGAACATCCTCCAGGACAATGGTGATCATCACTGACATGTAATTACCTACCAGGTTTATGCCTCATTTATGATATTAAGTTAACCAATGAAGGACTTGGGTAAATACTTCCAAGATGCAAGAAGAAGTTGAAAAATTGCAGTTCATAGGATACCAAATACAAATTTCATATACTCCACAATTTTAGATAATTGGCAATAACAAGGATAGAGAATTTCCAAGTGAAGAAACTCCCTCTACTCATGCAAACTGACATATTCTCTGCACCTTATAGCCATGGAGTTTCCTCAGACCCTGAGAGAATAAATATCCTGTCCAGGGTCACAAAGCCAATATTTATCACAAGTGGGACTTGAACCCAGATCTTCCTGGATTCAAGGACATTCTTTATCTACTATGCCATGTTGCCTATAGTGGTTTTAGTAGTTTCATAGTCTTCTCATACAAGCATATGGACATACTTTTTTTCCTATTGAATTAAATGGTGATTTGACCAAATTGGATTTCATTTCAGTAAAAATGGTCATACTTATTGTGTAGGAAAATGGATACAAATAGCCAATTCAAAATGCCATTAAGATGATTCAATTACTCTTGAGAAATCAATCATTATAACAAATCATTTGACCTATTTAGATTATTACATTCAATACTTAGACTCAGAAGATCCTAGGAAGAAAACTTAGACATCGTCTTTCTAGACCAGTCTCCTCACTGTACAGATGAGGAACCTGAGGCCCAGAAAAGTTAATTGGCTTTCCCATGGTCACACAACTAGTGAGTGGTAGAACTAGAATTCAAACCCAGTTCCTCCAAATTTAATGATTTTTTTTTATTGAGTAGCACCACATTGCTTTCATCGGTTCCCAAAGTGGGTGATACTATCCCCTGGGGGTCCTGGAATGATCCAGGGAATTGGTAGTAACCTCAGGTGAAACTGGGGGTGGGGGACATTGAATAAATATAAGGGGGTGGTGGAAGCATAAGGAAAGAAGAAAAGATAAAATTTTGAAAAAACCATTTGTATGTTTCATCTGTTGTGTAACAGAGTTAAAGTCATAGTAATTGCATTCTTTCCCAAATAAACACACAAAAGGTAAGTTATAAACTATCAGTGGTCAAGTCCTCTGATGGATCTTAGCAAGCAAATATCAGCAAATGAACTTGTCCCACATTGTCAGGAAGTACAGCATGCTTCGGTAGGAATATGTGCATGTAATGACTTGTTTACAGTTATAATACTTGTTTACATACAATATGGTTACATGACACAATATTGCATCATCAAAATTTCAATGCAGGAAAAAAATCAAATTTACACTAAATTATTAAATTTAAGATACATTATTAAAAATTATATATTTTTTGAAATGATGCAAAGTTTAAAAATGTTAAGAGTTAAAGAAAGTAAATTTTGAGGGAGGTGCTGAGTGATTTCTTTTTTTTAAAGGGGACAGTTGGCCAAATAAGTTTGGAAACCTCTGTTTTAGATGGACCTCATTGATGTAATAAGTAACTCCAGTCATAGAAATTATAAACCACCCACCCTTTCTGATTCTCCCATAATTATTCCACATAAGTTTTATTCAATAGAGGTCTTCCTCTGAGTCTTTTAACATCCTAAATAATGCCAGTGCAAGATCAGGGCTATCCATTTGTTATCCCTCAGTTTGTTATATATGTTATAGTGCTTGATTAAATCAATTCAATATTATCCACAAACAGGAATGTGTGGAAGGCTTTACCATCTGTAGGGATATCTACATAGAACACCCTCCAGGACAATGGTGATCACCACTGACACGTAATCACCTTCCAGGTTTATGCCTCATTTGATGATGAAAAGAAGAAAAAGTCAGATCATCCCTGAACAAAGTTAAATCCATGACTGAAATTATCAGAGGAGTCTGATATGATCTCCACAAAGGTATCAGGATATCTTATCAAAGATCAGTATTTAAGGGAATATTTGGCTCTATGAAAACAAATCCTATATAATCTACACACAATAAACAAACTGGAAACATCTTCCATGCCTTTCTGCAGGTCACATGTCTGTGAAGATGTAATCTGCTATGACTTTCCTTTATCCATGTCTTTTATTTTTGGGGCATAAAGAGTTGCTTTGAATAAGCAAGAATGGAGAAGTGCTGCCTCTATCCACAGTGTCTTCTCATTCTTATCCTTTAATCTAATTAGGTGTTGATTTTTCTCTTTTACTCTAGCCATTGACTTGACTACACATGAACCACTTATTCAGAATTTAGTTCTCCATTGATAACCAGGTGTCTTCTGTCTGTAAATAGAGTCATCTCAATGTATCATGATGATGTTCACAATAATCATCACAGCCAGGATTCTTCAAATCATTTGAAGAAATATTGATTTCATTGAGATGAGGCTTCTGAGTAATCATGTGATTTTGATCTCTTTCATTTCTTGATTCCTAATATTTTCCAAACTGTTTTTTTTATCTTTTCCTTTCATTGAAGGCAATGAGCAACTAGAGTTTTTTTTTTTTTTAATCCAACTCTCCTTGTAATTTCATTGGTTGGGGAACTCCTGATGTGAAAATCACCTCCATCAACAGAAATTGACAAATTGCCTAATGTTCTAGGAGAGCTGCCTGAAGCCCAAAGAATGAAGAGACTTGCCCACAGTCATGTAGTTAGCAGGTGTCAAAGACTGAGACAAAAAATAGTCTTCCTGACTCTAAGTCTGGCCCTCTATTGTCCGTGTCAGGATGCCTCTCTTTGATGATGAATTTGAAAATGGTGATGACAGTGATGATCAAAATAATAACTGATTTTCAAAGCTCTTAACAAATATTTCATTTGACATGAACAACTTTTAAGATGATTTGGTTTAAAATATCTTACCAAGCTCTTCATAGAATAGTAGAGTGAAAAAAGTGATGAGTTTGGGTTCAGCAACTCAGCAGCTAAAATCACCTTTGTAACAGTCCTTACTTGAGCTCATGATGAACACTACAAGGAAAAATGTCCAAATGTCCCAAGAATCAATGTTTCTTCTTGAATTTGTAGACATTACAACAGTAATTCACCAGCTTTTTTCATTTACCTATCCAAAGAGAATCTATGTTTCATCCTTCCATTTATTTATCATTTCCTTGTACCCTATGGTTTCACTTATACTAAAAATGTCAGTATTGATATGTCAATTCCTCCACCAGTATATCAACCCATTGATTGTAGGATATTTAGAATATTAGCAGTCAAAATCAGTTTTTAACAATGATATAAAAATTGTGTAACTCTTTATACTCTCTGTTACCATTCCTATCACTCTGCTACTATCACTACCAAAGTAGAAAGGGAGAGCTTCGTAGAGGATCATTTTGTACTTTCCTTTGTTTCATATATTGCCATAAACGAAGAACTGATCACCTAATGGTTAACCTTTCGGTGATGAGCACTTTTGCACTTGGTTAAGTTGGCCCTCGGACAGCAGACACAGCTTACCAATGGGAGTATAATTAAATTGGAGTTATTCCAGCATGGTAAAACCTACCAGACCTCAGACTTTACTAGAAGAGTCTTTCTGAACCCAGATTCACCTCCATGCCAAGATGAGGCATTGGCGTAATAATGGAAATTTCATTAAAAACACATTCATATTCATGTGATCCTGTGATCCTCTATTTTCTACTTTTATATCTAATCTTCCCTTGCCCTCATGCCTTTGATCCTTTTTTTTCCATCTTAATACCTTACCTGGAATGCTTCCTCAATGCCTATTACCATGCCACACCCCTCTTCTTTAAACTGTGGTCAGATCTCACCTGGTCCAGCAGAGGTTCAATAAATATTGTTTGTTTGACTGAATGACCAACTTAATCATGCTTTGTCATTATCAAATGTGTCTGGTTGATCTAGGTTCAACAAGTAATACAATCACCTTTCCTTCTTTTCCCATATTTATCTTTTTTTTCTATCTTTGTTTTTTATAAAAAGTTATTGAGGCCTGTGATTTTAAATTTTCTTCCAGTTGTAGCATTCTGTGATTCATTCTGTCCATTTCTACCATAAATTCTAGAAATCAAATTCCTGAAGAAATGACAACATTTGAATGCATTAGCATCATGGAGAACCAATCCTGCATTAGCATCATGGAGAACCAATCCTTAATGCCTTTCTCCTCTACTTTTTTTAAAAAAAGAAGTTATTCACTAGTTTTTGTGGCATGGACATCTTTTATTTCCCCAAATTGTATTACCTACTTCTGTCATGGGCTTCCATAAATGGGCTGTAAATTCTTTATAAAACTCAGTGATGAGTCTGAGTAGAATTCCTTTTTTTTTTCAAGAGCTTTATTAGATTTTCTACCTCCCAGGCAGATTTTGCCTATAAAACTTCACCCTTTCCTTCTAATGACAGATTCTTTAGAGGGAATTCACCTTTTTCTCCATTTGATTTTTCTCAGGATATATCTGAGAAATATTATTTCTTTCATTTATTTCGGTCTCATATTGACTTATTTCAGAGCCAATGCAACTTTCTTCTGTCATTACCCCTGTACTTTAATATTCTTTACTGGTAAAACTTTATTTTATGTCAATCCTTCCTTCTCACATAAAAAATAGTTCAGGATATTTTTTTCCTTATCTTCTTTAATCCATTACTTATACAATTACCATGATTCCTGTTACTTCTATACAATTCAACATTTATTAAGCATTTATCTTATGCAAAGCCTTACACTAAATGCTGGGAACATAAAGATAAAAATGACAAGAGTTTCTGTCCTTGAGGACACTATATTCTATTGGGGCAAGAGAAGGATATCACATGTATAGACATAAGTATGAATCCTGCAACCATCTGACCACATTTATATTCCACATTATATATCTGGTCAGTATCTTCTTTAATTGATTTAACACATTCAAACATTTCATCATTTAATTTATAAAGTTATGGAATGAGTTAATTACCCCCAACTTCAGTAATTCTCATTTTCTCTCTCCATATATTTGTCACTTATGGGACCTTCCTGCAAGGCCTTCTTAAGACATTACCTCTCTCTTTTCTCTATATCTGGAAGATCCTATTGTTATCAAGCTTCCACAAATTGAGAAGATAACTAAACATATATACACTCATTTATGTAGGAGCCTTTGCACAACTTTCCCAAATAGGGAACAACTAAGATATAAGATATCATAGTGTCTAGAGGGGACGAACATTAAGTCAAGAGTCCTGGGTTGAATTTCTGCCATTGACGCATATTAACCTGGACAATTTTGTCTCGGTATCCCCAAATAACAGTCAGCATATAAATCCCAAAGGAATTGCCAATTGACAATGGTGAATTTCTAAA
This sequence comes from Notamacropus eugenii, assembly GCF_028372415.1. NCBI lineage: Eukaryota > Metazoa > Chordata > Mammalia > Diprotodontia > Macropodidae > Notamacropus > Notamacropus eugenii. The sequence continues at coordinate 69,501,350 of NC_092872.1, forward strand.
CTTGGAGTCCCCACCCACACGGATGAATTACAGGTTGGAATAAAAGGAGGAAGAAATATATTCTTTTAAAACTGTCTATGAACAAAAAGTACTATTATTACATTTTATTTTTCTAGTGACATTCATTCTATTAACTGGAGATCTAGTCCTATGATAAATACGTCAACCTTGAGGAAAACTGGAATGGCATTATAGTTCTATATGGTATATCAGTGAAATCAAGGAAGAACTCTATGAACTGATACACAGTGAAGTGATTAAATTTAGAACAATTTATTAAATGACCGCAATGATACAAAGAAGTACAACACTGGAAGAATTTTTGATCAAATCAGCGTAATGACAAACCACCAGTTCAGAGGAGTGAAGTTTAAACATGCTATTCACTTCCCACCAGAGTTGAAGGATTTAGGATACAGAATGAGACACACACTTTTAGATGAGGCCAATAAAGGCATTTGTTTTGCTGGATTATGCATATTTGTTATGAGTTTTATTTTTCAGTATCTTTAACCTAGTGAGATCCCTATGGGTTACAAGCACCAACTAGCCATGAGCACACAATCTCAGAGGTGGAGATGGAGGCAACTGTGGGGATAGTAACAGCAGAGGATTATTCTCAGAAGTTCTTCATATTCCATGAGCTATACATGGACACAGAAAGGAGAAGGAATATACAAGAGTGCACATAAATCTTCTGAACCCACAAAAGGATCCCTAAGGTGAAAGACTTCTTTCAGTAATGCAGTGTTTCTGCATGGACATTTAAAGCAATGATTTCTCACCTCACCCATCTACAAAGATTACCAGAATCTCTCCTATTCACACTTCTATTGTAATTTAAAGGAATGATAAAAATACGGATGGAAATAATAATAATAATAATAATGGATAATAATAAGGATGGAAAGGATATCTGTCATTTATAGAATGCTTTCAAGTTTGCAAAGCAATTTATCTGTGTTGTCTCACAACAGCCCTACAAGCTGGGTGCCATGAGCATTATCCTCATTTTGTGGATAAGAAAACCAAGGCTCAAAAAGATTAAGAGATTTGTCCATTGTCACATAACTAAGAGGTATTTGAGATACATTTGAACCCAAATCAGTTAGTTAGTTGTTCATTTTTTCCTTCTCTCTTTCTCATTTTCTCTAAGATTAACGATCATGTTCAAAATTAAGGTATCAGTTGATCAAAATGTACCAATAGATCTTTTTCTTTTTGGTAAAATTATCTTGGGCCACAAGGCACTCCTTTATGATCCATAATTATTATTCCTTCTTCCATGAGGTTGGTAGCCTTTAAAGCACGTGGCAATTTGGACTCACTGGCACAGGCTACTAGGAAGAATGGGATAAAATAATACTACTTATCTTCAGAACTGGTTGGCCATCAATGCTCCTCTTCCTGTCCATGGGTCAATTAATTTGATGATACCAAGCAACAGATAAATCTAAATAGAAGTGAGAGAGATCAGAGCTGATGTAATTGTTCAGATCTGATACCACTAGACACTAGAAGCCTAAAGAATTGATTTTTAAAAAATATTTTTAACATTTACTATGAGTGGACTTCCTCTTCTGCATCTTGCCTAGGACAAAAGACTCCTTGCTCTTCCACCTGAGGTAATTTGTAGGTTGTGAAGACAATTTGGTGGCATTTTCACTTTCACTTATCTTTACCCAAAGCTGAGGTTGTACAAGGGAGAGAACAAACATTCAAAACTAGAATGCAACTCAGACCTTGTAAAATTCAGTCACCTTTGTTTTCATGGAACTCTTCCTTCCAGAAGTAACATTTTTGTTTATTTCATCCTACTCTATGTAGGCAAGGAAAATTCTTTATAGGCTAAGGCAAGTAGATGGTGTTATGCATTACCAGACAAGAGGTACGATGAATTATAACAAGCAATGCTGCAACTCAAAGCATTAAAATGAGCCTTGACTCTCAAAACATCAACAAATCCTACAAAAGCATCTGTTGCAATATGGCAATGGGAATTATTGAATTCAGAACCAGAAAATGGCAGAAATGTTAAAATAAAAAAAAACTTTTAGGTTGATGTTCAGAATTGTCATTTAATATAGCTAAGGAAACGACTGAATGATCACGTACCCGAACACTAGTAAATCCTATGGCATGTTGTACAGACTTAAAGTCTAGAGAACTCAGTGTCCAGAGAATATTAATGAAAGGGGTTATATGCAACTTTTCCCTATTCCAAAGACAGAGAATGGCTCATTAAACAGGGAGGATAGGGGTGCAGGAAAGTTCTCACCAGTGGATGTAAAAGGAGCTTTCATTTCTTTTTCTTGGTAAATTGACCAGGGAAGAGGTTCCCTCCCACTCCCACCTCACATACAAAGAAATTGGAGAATTAATGGAGGTCTCTGTCAGGGTTCATGACCACAAGCAGGGAGAGACTAGTTGAACCAGCTACATGAATCTGATTACAAACTGAGAGAAATGAGTTATTGCCTAAGGCAAAGCAAGCTAAGTCAGAAACTACCAAGGAGACTGGAACCAGCCAGGTGAGCGACAAGTAACAGACAGCAGACATGGACAAGAATTGGTTTTGTTTGTTTGTTTTTGTTTTTTAATCAGTGATGTTAAAGTTACCTATCATATCACCAGCACTACTCTCCACCCTGATTTTCTGGTTAAGAAAGAAACTATAATTATTCTTTGTCCTATTCAAACTTATGTCTTTTGCAGGAACTCATTTTCCAAACTACCTTCAAAGAAAAGGGACTGAAACTGTCCTCATTCAAAGATATAACAGTTTGTTATCTGCTGCTTTTTTTTATTCATTTCTTTCTCAACTAAATATTTTCCAGTTCCTTTACTAGTCTATTAGCTGGTGAGCAAATGAATACCTAAATCTGAATTAACAGCAGAAGTTTTCTGTTCTTTTTCTTTAAACTTAGTTGAGTTAGCTAACCAGAATGGATAATTACCACTTTTAAATCCCTGCAAGACTATGGGATAAAAACCTAGAGCAATAGGAAACCATGGACTACAGTAAGAAATTATAAACTCCATCCTCCCCTTTGTATCTGGGAGGGCAGCAGCTCACCACAGTACATCTTCAAAGTAAATGACTGATCACTCACCAACCTAGCCCACATTTACAAAAATCCATACACAACTGTATATTTTAAGGAGGAGACAGAAGAGGGAACTGGGAAAGGAGAAGTCAGGATGAGTAATGAGAAAGAAAAACCCACCATTATACTTAGAATAGCATTTCAAAGGTTGTTTCTAGTCTAGAATGTGTACAATTGCAGGAAAATGTGACTTTTGGGGTAAGATCTTTCCAGTAAAGTCATTTTCTTAAACAACTTTCACCACCTCCTTATTTCAATACATTTATTAAGCATTAGGTTTATTCATATAACTCTAGCAGGGTGAGTTATATCTCCAAGAATACAGAATTAGAAACACTAAAGGGAGCAAGAAGTTCTACCAGGATTATTATTGGAGGATCCAGTGTTCCACAGAATTTTCCTAGGAAAACAATGATCCCTCAATGTACTCTGTAAAACTTCCTAATTTTACCTGTCCATTCCTAGTCTAACTTTGTTCAAAGGAAAAAAAGATTGAAATTCCAAGGAGGTATTTCTAAAGTTTTAATCACATACTTTCTTTTACAAATGTGGTATATAATCTGGGCATACTATTTCTACTCACACTTACTCTGGTAGGTTGGGTCACTAGAAATTAGCTGCTAAATCTCCCCTCAGAGTTCTAAGGATATCCCTGAAGGACTTGGGGAGCAGGAGGAGGTAGGACAGTAAAGTTATCTAAACCTACAACTCATGAGTTCCCACTGGTGTGCCTCCTGTTCATGATTATTTGTTGTTACAAATTAGTCAGACATACTTAATTAGCTATTAGAACGGGGGTATTTACTGAAGGGTTGTAGTAAGTACAGTTGGTATAACACATTCCCAGTTGCCACCACCACCACAACCCCAAAAAAAGGCTATGACACATTCTTCAACCAGTACATACAAAATCTAGGGGAAAGTGGGCTCAAGCTTAGAGAGTACATGTATCAAAGGATCCCTTCACAGTTTCTGGTGGCTGGAAATTTCTTTTGTTCCTTTCTTGAGGGTACTCACAAAGTTCTTCATAGGCCTGGTATAGACTTTCTGCTGGGAAATTTAGAAATTTTAGAAATTTTTAGAAATTTGAAACTGCATTTCTTCTGGGTGTCTAGTTTTCATACGATAGCTCCCAATGCAGAAAGTAAATTGACTAAGAATAATCATTATACTAGCATTTATATAGCATTTTAAGTTTTGCAAAGTGCTTTATAAGTAGTATACCATTTGATGCTCACAACAATCCTGGGAGTATGTGCTATTATTATTAACAACAACAATACCAACAATAGCTAGCATTTATATATCACCTAATTATGTGTCACACACTGTGTGCTAAGTACTTTACAATCATTGTCTCATTGGATTCTCACAACAATGCTGGCAGGTAGCTGCTTCTTTTATCCTCATTTTACAGATGAGGAAACAAATAGAATTTAACTGATTTACCCAGCTTCCTATAGCTAGTAAGTATCCAATGCTAGATTTAAACTTGGGTCTTCCAAGTCCAGAACTCTAGCCACTGTATCAGCTATCTGTCTCCTATTCCTAGGACATTTCTAAAACTAAGATGTCAATGGAAAGTCTAAAATTCCCTAACACTCCAAAGTTCACTAGGTCATGATCTGATCCAATTAGTGCACGAGGAGGAGGTCTAGCTCATCTCCTCCCCTCTAAGCAATTCCTCTTAAGGGCTTGCATGACTAAACTGCCAGATCCCCAGGTTCTAAATTTGCTTGCTATTTTATGCAAATCCCATAGGACATGACCAGTCTTCTCAAGCAGTCCAAACACACTTATGTTCATTTCACTTCATCTGATGACTTTCAAGGACTTCTAAATTGATTGCTAATGTTTGCACGAAACTAAAGCCTATGACTGATTTGTAGAATTGTCTAGATTTTGTTCACAACCAATTCAAACCTTTTATAGATTTATTGTTCTCGTCTGACAAAGATGATAGGGTAGAGGATCTTATCATTTCAAGTCACTTTAAAGGCAATTAAATAACTCAATAACACACTCGCCCTTTTATATAAATATGATATGTGGACTAGTGTAATTATGAGATGGTTACAAATCACTAAAAAAGACACAGCAGCTTTGGAAGAGAGTTAACTATCAAATTAAAGGTATTTAAAAATGGCAAGAGTTTTGAGCAATATCTATTCTATATGAGAGTATGGTGGAAGGGCAATCATTTAATCAATCAATATTATTACTAATCAATATTATTATTAAGCACCTGCCAAGGCACTATGAATGCAAAAACAAAAATAAAACAGTCCCATTCTATAGTAAAACTCTGACTGTTCAGACGTATGCTTCCAGGAACTAACCTCAGTTCCTCCTTTGTAAAATGGGCTAGAGAAGGAACTGACAAACCACTCCAGTATCCTTGCCAAGAAAACTCCAAATGGGGTCATGAAGTCAGACAAGACTGAAACAACACAACCTCCCCCAATAAAGGGATTCTATTGATGAATCTTGTCACTAAGTAATGTGTCTGGTGACAACTTAATCTTTGTGACTCAGATTCATCACCTACAAAATGAGTTTAGGATACAAGATTAGTGGACCCTGGAGTAACTTGAGACCTGACTCCTCTAATTTGAAACTTCACATATTTGCGTGAACATGAGGAGTTACCTTACCTCTCTGTGTCTTAGTTTCTTTTTTTGTAAAAAAGAAAATAGTAATGATAATCCCTGTAGTTCTTACCTCACAGGGTTGTTGTGAAGAACTAATCCTAGGTAAAACACTTTGCAAAACTTAGAGCACTAGATAAGTGTCAGCTATTTTTATCGCATAGAGTAGCATCATAAGAACACTGTGGCCAATCATTCCAGTATCTTTACCAAGAAAACCCCAAAAGGGGTCATGAGGCATCAAACACAACTGAAATGATTGAACAACAACAATGAATGCTATGTAGAACCAGGAAGACCTGGGTTTAAGTCCTGCTTTGGATTTATACTGGCTCTGTGACCCTGGACAAGTCACCTGACCATTCATATCCCTGAGTCCACCATAATACTGTGGACTTTGCTACACATATGAAAATATGATTAACAAAGAGGAATGATAAGAAAAGTTTCCAAAAAATAAACTTTATGCTTTTTTTGTTGACAGTTGTTTCCTAAGATTCTTTTAGCCCCTCAACTTCTACATCTGTCACTTTAGAATGAGTTTTGAAGTCATTCTTCCAGCTCAGTTTTTTAAAGATGATCATTCGAAAGATAAATTATTCAATCAACAGGTATTGCTGGAGCACTTGTCATATGGCCACTATTATATTTGGAGGGAATGACACAGAAATGACAGTCATATTGAGACATAATACAATAGGGAGTTGAAATTATACAAATATTTCAGGCTAAGTGGAGAAAAATATCCTCACTGAGCAGACTTGTCCTGTTTTATTTCTAAGGTGATTTAATGGACTAGAACAGGGGTGAAGAACCTGGAGCCTTGAGGCCACATGTGGCCCTCTAGGTTCTTAAGTGTAGCCTTTCGACTGAATCCAAACTTCACAGAGCAAATCCCCTTGGATTCAGTCAAAGGGCTGCACTTGAGGACCTAAAGGGTCACATATCACCTCAAAGACCCAGGATCCCTACACCTGGACTATAATATGCTTTATTTTGACTAGGGAGATGCAACGGTAAGAATTCAACTGAAAATATAAACCAATCGCAGGACTAGTTACCAGAGAACAACGCATATCAGAACATGAGGAAGAAGAGCTATTGAGAATTTTCTCTAGTAAATACAAGATAGAAGGATTCAACTGTTAAGAGCACATAGGAGACCTCACTGCATCTATATTTGGGGAGAAATGGAGCTTTAAGCATGTGCTTTCATGTGGGAAAAGCTCTTTTCATTACAAATAAACTCCCAGTAAGTGGTAGTTTTCATCCCCAAATGGGGCAGCGTTCTTAGCATGTCACCTGTCTCAGGTGACAAAAGTATGCCATTGTACTCACCATTTCTGAGTGCTTCCAATCCTTTGGAGACTGTGGAGATTCCATTATATAGCATTTGCAGCGGGGAATGCTGTCATTAAGTTTTCAAAGCTCTTCCATTCTAACCTTTTCCCATTTTTACTTGCTCGTAACTCCTCCGATAAATTTGCTAGCATTTAATATTAGCCCACAGATGATACATGTTACTTTTGCTTACATATTGTTCTTTGATCATATTATAAGGAGAAGGATGGAGTGCAGTGAAGACAGCCTATATTTTCAGTCGAAGGATCTAAGTTTGAATCCTGACTATATACTTGGCATTGAACATGTTGCTACCCATCTTTCAGCCTCGTTTCCTGATCTGTCAGGTGAGGCGTTGAACTAAAGGACCTTTAAAGTCTCTTCCAGCTTTAAATCTATGATCCTATGAATGATTTAAGTTCACTCAGATTTCTTGGTTGTTGCAATTGAGGAGGAATAGTATTTTCATATCCAGCATAAGAAATTTTTAATATACAGGACAAAAGAGAACATGGGGACAAGGGAAGGGAGGAATGATAGAAGAAAGGCCAGATTGGTGATAGGGGCAATTAGAATGTTCGGTGTTTTGGGGTGGAGGGAGGGGACAAATGGGGAGAAAATTTGGAACCCAAAATTTTGTGAAAATGAACGTTAAAAGTTAAATAAATTTTTTTAAAAAAGAAATTTTTAATATAAATTACTAATAAGTAGCTAAACTTTAAGACTTCCATTAGCTCATTGTAAAATCATAATTGAATTAAATTCAGCAAACATTTATTAAGCCTCACCTATCTAGAAGGCACTTTACTAGGTGTTGGGGAAACCAAGACAGGAAATGAATTAATTCCAGTCTATCATCTTCCATTTTCCCCACTTTGCATAGTGATGAAGGAAGAGTACAGAGCACATTTTGCAGCCTGTTTGACTTGTGCCCAACAAACCATGATTTCTCTTTATTATATGTTTCCTTAATTCTTCCTAAGAGGTAAGAAATTCCTCATCAGCAATCATTTTCATTGCTTAGAGCTTCCCCTGTCATTATCTGACTGTACCTTTCTGCATAACCATTCCAATCCAATTGAATTTGACTTAAAGTACATTTACTAGCACTCTCTCTGAACAAGACAACTTGCTAAGCTCTGGAGAGACCAAGCTAGATAGTACTCGGAGCCTGCTCTCAGGGAGTACACAATCTAATGGCAATGCTCCGAGCTGTAATTAGCAATTTTGTGCATGTAGCAAAAAATACTTCCAAGACTGTCAAGTAATCACCTGGGGTGAAGAGAGAAGTACACCATCTGCTTCCAATTTTAACTAGTATCGCTAACTAGTCACTAAGCTCTGTTTTTTCTATACTGCTAAAGGGCCCCAAGTGCTTTAGTGACTTCTACGTTTTGGCACCCTGGGTACAAACCCTGATTGCCCCTACCCTGGTCACAGCTCTAGTGAGAGGGTGGGTGAGGGGAGAAAGAGACACTACTCTTCGGTATATAAACCTTGCTTTATCCAGACTAACCTATTCCCTAAACACGTATCTTGCATTTTTATCTCAGTGTCTTAGTTCCACAAAGCTCCTGCCATCTGTACACCTCCAGGGAGTGTGCTAGTAAAATGTTTAACAACCAGTCCTTTAAAAAATGCTCACAAAACATTTGAAGCATTTGCCAGTTTTCCAGGTATAAATGATCACACTGAAAATGTGGTTCTTAATGTGAGCACCCTCCTGCATTCTCCAAACCTTTCTACTCAAACAAATGCTAGCATAGCCTTTAAAAACAGTTTTAAATCCACTTCCTTCATGAAAACTTCTCTAATCTTTCTGACAATTCTACTTCCCTCCTCTGAACTCATACCATTTACTATCCATAGCATTCATTTGAAACTTACTGTCGATTGATTTCTGTCATCTATTGTTATTTAATTTTTTATGTACTCATGTGTAGTCTGCCTAGCCCCCCCCCAAAAAGTGGGCCCTTTCTATCCCTCCCCAACCATGAATGGCACTGTTCTATGTACAAAATAAGTAGCTAGTAATATTCCAAAGATCAAAGAATCAATGATATTTAAGAAAAAAGATTTTAAACTGACTTCTACTTCACATCTAGCACAAATGATTCTGAGCTACCTCTCCTGCTATGAATGAATGTGAACTGATAGAGAATTCACAGAATTTCAGAGCTGAGGGGTCTCAGCTGCCACCTAGTCCAAGTAGGACCTAAAACAAAAAAAACATAGCTCCCTTTACAACACACCGAACAAGTAGTCACCCTACCTTTGCTCAGGGTCATCCAGTGAGATGGAAACTGCTACCTCCCTAGCCAGCCCATTCCTATTCTACTTACACCTAATTAGGAGCTTGGTCAGGAGGCAAAGGGCACTGAGGTGGGGACTTATGGAGAACTAGGGTTTCCTAGCCATATCCTCTCAATTGTCTTAGAAGGAACAACTGCTTTACCCCTTTATTTTTGCCATTCTGTGTTCACTTTGAGACAATATTTTATATGTTTGTAGAGGAAGTCTAGAAATAGAGGAAAGCCTAGAATTCTCTGACCTATTCCACCATCTTTCCAGAATCCTCTTTACCACTTTAGGGAAATTTCTTGGTCCTTGTCAGCTCCTTGGTGAGTCAGTTTCCATAAACTTTTCTTGTTTTCTTCCCAAGGTTTGTCTCCCTCCTTCTTGACTTTCCCTAGATGATGCCTCTGATTAGGGTTTCTGTCTTCCCTCTCAGAACAGAGCATATTCTGTCTTACTATCTCATGTCTGAAACAAATGTGCAGCCGCTTTAGGAAAGTTTTTAAGCTTTTTTTTTTTTTATTTCTAATAAAACTAAGTAAGGAATTAAAAGTCTTCCTTTTGCTTCAGTTCTTTCCTCCCTTGGACAGAATTCAAATTCATGTTAAGGCTAACTTGAGAAAAAAATAATTGAGAAGGAAATTTTTTTAAAGACTATATTAAAAGAACAAATAGAAATAATTTTTGGATCCTCTATCCATCTGTGTGCACATGCAAACATTTTCATTTATGCATACACAGATCTATCTATATCTATAGGTAAAATCTACATATCTATTCCTATGAATGGATATATATATTTATTTATATATCTGTGTATATAGACATAGATACAGAAAACTACCAAAAATTATTTTCATTTATACACACATAGGTCTATCTATATGTATAGATAAAATCTATATATCCATTCATATGAATGGATATATAGACAGACATGAAAAACTACCAAAAAATCATATGGAAGAAGGCTCCAAATTATTATTAACAAAAATGCAATTTCACCTTACTCTCAGGCAAATTGGCAAAGATCATGGAAGACAGAGTGTTGAAAGGTTTGTGGGAAAATGGGTTGCAATACCTTGTTCGTAGAGCTGTGAATTAATGCAGTCATTCTAGAGTGTAATTTCCACTTGTTCAAATGAAGTAACTAGAATATCCTTGGTCTTGGGCATATCCATATAAGCCGTTAGTACAGAGAAAAAGAGTACTAAATTTAAAGTCAAAGAATATGGGTTCAAATCCTACCTCAGTTACTTCATATTTATATGACCTCAGGCAAACCACTTTAACGTTTTGGATATCATTGTTCTCAGCTGCAAAATGAGATTGAAGTAGATGATTTCTAGGGTCCATTCTGCCTTTTTCTCCTGGAATTTTAGAGTGAATGGAATGCTGGATTTGAAGTCAGGAAGATATGAGTTCAAATCCTGCCTTGGACATGTACTAACTTCCCTACCTGGGAAAGTAACTAATTTCTCTTAGTCTTGATTTTCTTATCTGTAAAACAGGGAAGTTGGATTTGATGAACTCTGAGATCCCTTCTAGTCCCAAATCTATGATCTTATGATCCAGAGATCTATTGCTAGGCATATACCTCATGGAAATCAATGATGAAAAGAAAAATCTCATATACCCCAAAGTATTTATATTAGTACTTTCAGTAGTAATAAAGGACTAGAAACAAAATAGATGCCCAATAATTGGAGAATAGTTGTTGTGGCAGATGAAAATAATTGAATATTACTTCTTTGTTAAAAAATGAATATGAAGAATACAGATAAGGTAGGAAAACATACCAACTGATGCAAAGTTAAATTAGGAGAAACAGGAATATATATTATAGGTTGCCCCAAAAGTCTGAGTGCAGTTTTAATCTATTGAAACTTAAAACTGCACTAAGACTCTTGAGATGCTCTATATACAATGACTACAATGACATTAATGTAAAGAAAAATGACAAAACAATAAAATCTGAATTCTATGAAATTATCGCGATCAGACTTTACTTTCATGTCATTGGCTGAGTGTAGAAAGTTGCAAAAAAAACTAATTCAGTATGACTGAAAATAAGTGGTTAAACTTAAAATCACCTTTTAATCCTAATATTTTTTTCTGTCCCTAAAAATGCCTACCTAAATTATAGGATCGTGGATCTGGGTATAGAAAGGACCTCAGATACTATCATTTTTCATTTTCAGGTGGGTTAAGAGTGCACAGGTACTAAGTTTCAAAGGTAGGATTTGAATCCAGGTCTTTTGACTCTAGCTCCAATGATTTTTTAAAAATCATGTTTCCTATGAAATACACCATGAGTTGTATCTGTCAGGTTTTAACAGTATACAGTTTAGGGGGTTTAGTTCTGTGTTTTTTTGTAACTGTTATTCCTTTGGAAGCCTGAGAAAGCATTTTAAGGGTTAATGGGTGAGCCTGCTTGATGGCCTATTTGTACTCAGTGTTTGCAATCAGCTTTTATTGTTAAAATAATTACTCCCTTAAGTAGGGCAAGCAGCCCAGGAAGGCAGATTCCATCTCTCAGACTGAGATGACAGAACATGGAACAAAACAAGACTGATACTTTTCACTTTAGGAATTTGTATTCTTAAGCAGCAAAAGACTTGGCTGACTCAATGGAGTTATATTTCCAGGTGGGATTTTTCTATAGGCTCTCACAAGCTAATGTCAAACCATGATTTTCAGTAATGGTTATAATAATATCAACATCTTTTAAAGTTGGGATTCTGTCTCCTACCTTGGTTCTTTTCTATGGGTTGTCTCTCTCCTCGAATGTGCTTCTTCCTCATTTCAGTCTCTTAGAATTCTTCCATTCTTGAAGGCTCAACTCAGGTGCTACTTCCTACCAAATTCTTTCCTGATCCCTTCTAATTATTAGTGAACCCTCTACTTCAAATTATCTTGTACTTAACTTCTCAGTGTAAATGCTATACACTACACATATATTTGCCATATATTTACATATATGTAAAGTCCTTGAAGACAAGGCAAAGTTTTGATTTTATCTTTGTATTCTCAGCATCTAGGACAAAGTAAGTACTTCAAAGTTTGTTGATTGATCGACTGTTGAGTTGCAGATGCAGGTGCAGTCTAGAAATATAAATGGAATCAAGGAAGGTTTTGATAAATTTGAGGTTGATAGACTATGATCAGGACGATTAAGGATGTCATGGGAGGATATTACCTTGTTCTTGAAAACTGTTTTTGGCACCATTGTCCCTGAATGTGTTATGGCTTAGATAGACCAGTAAACAAACCTAAGGTGGTATTTCTTTCATACTTGAAAGATACTTCTGACTTATCTATAAGAAGAAATATAGAAGAAGCAAGGTAAAGTGGATTGTCTTTGTCTCTGTAGTCAACGAGACCTGTTACAAGGGTTTTGGGGAAATCTCAGCTCACTGTACTACCTGAAATTGCGCTCCCCGAAATTGTGTTTTATGGAGGGAGAAAAAAATGTCAGAACAAGCAAGACAACCTTCTATAACAGCTTAAACAGTTTTAGAGACAGTTTTCATTGTTTCCACTTGGCAACTTCCGTTATTGAAAGTAATGGGTGGAAAAAATTTTAAAACACTTGACTTTCTTCCTAAACTGAAAGAAAATATTTGAAGCAATCAGAAGAAATGTCTTATTTACAAATGATTTGGCTATTTAAGACAGTATCAAATAAAATATATTCTATGCATATACAGTAAGTGCATAAGGTTATTTCCCCGCATAATCCCTCCTTCTCTCTAATCGTATTTGAATAGCAAAGGAAACCAAAGTATATAACCTTTATTAATTACTAGAATCACACCCAATGGATAGTACTATAAGAACAAAAAGTAACACCATGTTCAAAATATTCATAATAGCCTTATTTACATAAGAAAAAAACTGGAACACAGCCCACATGTTCAATGATTGGAGAAAGACTGAACGATTTGTGATGTCTTGCTGGAATGGAATATTATTTTGGATTTTGATATGAAATAACAAGTATGGAGAATACAAAGAAAAACATATGACAAGTACAGGGTGATTAGAAAGCAAACAAATATATGTGTGTATACACGTATATATGTGTGTGTGTATATCTATATATGCTTGCCCAGAACTATGCTAATGATTTTTATAAATAATGGCAATAATGAAGAAATCTGGGGAAATACTCAAAAGGAACAAAGTTCTAACGGGGAGATAAGATTTTTTTTAAATCTTGTTAAGGTTAAATGGCATAGATAATACAGGTTTACAGTTTCATATATGAATAGGTTTTGAAGTTATCGTTTATATATTTGGATGTTTTTTGCAACAAACATATTCCACATATTATGGAATTTCCATAGGATACTGAGCTCAATATAAGGGTACTTTATAGCTTAAATCTTCATCCAGCACCTCTTTTGTGAACAATCCAAGAGATGGATGCTACAATGGCACACCCACCCAGTGAATCACGTATAGAAAAATTGCAATACTCTCAGAAGATAGTATTATCCTAGAAGAAAAGAAGACATTCTTACCCTGGTTCTCATATGCTTCGGACATGCTACAAGAGTGTCAGAGATCAGAAATCAAATGGCTGGAAAGCTTATGGCAGGTCAGCTTTTAATGTGATGCTTATTCTTGAACAGCTATATGGCACAGTGAATAGAGCGCTGGACCTGAAGTCGGGAAGATCTGAGTTTAAATCCAGCCTCAGATACTTACTAATTGAGGGACCCTGGGCAAGTCACTTAACCCTGTTTGCCTCAGTTTTCTCATCTGTAAAATGAACTGGAGAAGGAAATGGCAAATCACTCCAGTGTCTTTGCCAAGAAAACACCAAATGGACTCATGAAGACTTGGACATGATTAAAAATGACCAAATGAAAATTTATTCTTGAGAAAATTCTCCACAGAGCATTCATATTTTCAGGCTTTTGGACAATCGCCCTGAGACTATGAAGAGTCCTGGGAAACTTTATGGCGAGTTCTTAACAACAAGACTAAAGGAAAGTTTAAATTTCTACTTTAGAGTAGTGACTATAAAGTAAACTGTTGTAGGCTTGCTCAAAAGTTTGCAGGGTTTTTAGATAATGAATTGTTATTGTGGTATCTATGAAAAGCTATAAAGCAGGAGCAAACCACTTACTAACAACTGAGGAAGATAAGAAGAAGGTAAAGGAGAAAAGAAAAAAGAGTAGAAAGGAAAGGAAGAAGATAGAGGAGAGGCAGTGTGAGATGAAAGAGAGAGGAAAAGGAAAAGGGCAAGGAAAAGGAGGAAGAAAAGAGGAATAAGAAGGAGGAGGAGGAAGAAGATGATGAAGATAAAACCATAGGTCAATAAAGAGTTTTTAGAAGAAATCAAACTTAACCAATACCTGCCAGTATGAAGGTAGGACTGAGTAACCAAGTATATAATATAAAGCTTTAATTCCAGGGTACTGTTCAGTTTTCTAGTTCTGCTAGAATTTAGGAAGTTCAATTTTCCTTGGGGGTCGAAAAAGTCAACCAATCAAAGAGTTTCTTGACAAACTTTCAAGGATGGGTTAACTAGTCTTCTATCATCACAGTGGGTAGGTTGAACAATTGAATTCCAGGTGCAACTAAGAAGAATACCAACCCTAAGAAGGGTAGAAACTTCAATCCAATGGACAATCTAAGGTAAACAAAATGGGGGAAAAGCTATTTCAATTGGTGACTTTGGACCCATTCTTTCAGGAGTCATACTATCATATAAAACAATAGTTGTAAAGATTGAGAGGAAAGTTCTAAGCTGTACTGGATAACAGGTCTCAATGATAGTTATAGTTGATGCACTGCGTGAACAAATATGAGGCAGACATACCTTTATAAACTTCTAAGAAGTCTATGCAGACTTGAGGCCACATATGGTGCTTTGACTGAATCCAAACTTCACAGAACAAATCCCCTTAATAAAAGTGTTTCTGTAAAACTTGGATTGAGTCAAAAGGCCACATCAGAAGACTGAGAAGACCACATACGTTCCTCACCCCTGGCTTTAGTGATTTCAGTTGCTTTAGTGAAAAAAGAATACCAGAATCAAGATTATCTATATGTCATAGCTTATCTGGAATTCCAAATGAGGTCATGGACATTAACAGAGGTTTGTTCAGTTGCCTTCTACACCCAGAATCAAAATTATTCCTAGAGTTTCTGCTTTAATTAGAACAAGTTCAAGTCTCTTCCGAGTGTTCCCTGGATACAATAGGCAGTAAGCAGGAGCTGAACTCCCTAATCATCCATGCTTCCTATACAGAAGCTTTTGAGAGGATCCCCCCTTTCCCAAAAAAAAAGAGTGATAAGACACTAAAGTTATCTACAACTTAGTACTTTAAGGTGGGTCCATAAGCCATCATTACTGTATCCTGAGAAGTTTGATTTTGGAATTCCTAGTGCCTGATGAGTGGAACGATAAACTGAGAAAGAAGTTCATTACTTGACCTTTAGTTTTTTGACTAAATAAGTAGGAAGTGCAAAGGGAACCATAGATACCATTCACCTTGGTAATACCGACCCATTCCAATAATAGTCAGCTCCTCCCAAAAAGTATCCTATCTTCTAGTCAGTGACACTGTTACTAACTCTTATCATCTTTGTGCATTTCCCATAAAAGAATACTTGGAAAATTCAAATATATATAGACTACAAAGCCCTGAAAAAACTGAAAGAATCTAATATTTATCGAGTGATTTATTTTATTAAGTGATTATTCCCTTCCCTTCCTCTCTTCCTCTCTCTCTCTCTCTCTCTCTCTCTCTCTCTCTCTCTCTCTCTCTCTCTCTCTCTCTCCCTCTCTCTCTCTCTTCTCACCTCTGGAGCACCTAGCTCCTTCATGTAAGCTGGTTTCACTGCCTTGTGAATAAATCAATTATGATGGGTCATTACACCATGCCACCTTAAAATGTGCCCTAGATGACTTCCTGAACACTCAGTCAATACTATCAGATGCCCATGGCCAAAGAAACGAGTTTAAAAAAACATCTGCCTCTATTTGTATAAATGGGTTTTCTATTAACCTGAGTTCATGCCACAAGAAGTTTCCAAGGAACCATGCACTTTTTTTTTGGCTTACTACTTAGAGTTGTAGATAAATCTGGATGACCATGTTGTATTTGGAAAGATATTGGAAGATCAATGAGGAAAAACAACTTTTGAAGGGCATAGGCTAGTGTTGGTCATTGATAAATCTTTTGCAGAGAATCTTCTAAATAGTTTGTCTATGATCTATCTCATCAGGAATCAAGTCCCAATTTAGACACTTGAAGCACTTCACTGCCTGCCTATATCCAAAGGATTATCATGAACTAAAGACATTTCTGGCCTTTGATAGTTATTAAGGATGGAAGAAGAAACCATGCCAATCATCTCATGGCGGAGGTATGCTGGAGCCAGCTCACACCGGCTCAAGCTGATAGTTAAATTTTCAGTGTGAGCATTTACACCTCAGAAACCTATAAATTATATAAATTATGGTTTGACTTATTGTTTTGTTGCTTGTCTATCTTTAAGAAAGTGGTGGAGAAAATGTTAGTAATATTAGTAATGTCAATTAAATATATGCCATGTTTACTTTTTTTTCAGAGAGCTAGATGTTAAACATTTACTGGTACACTTCTGATCTTACTCATGTTGAGGAGCATTACAGGCAGAAGGTAGAAGAGTTCAGAAATTGTGCCACCTACAAAGGGGATAGTACAGACCTGATCCCTTGGTTCTCTTTGGAGAGTGGTGATAGGAGGGCAAAGAAGGTAAACTGATCCTCAGTGAGACCAAGGTCGGTCACACAAGAAGATATGATGGATAGTCTCTGATTTCCTCTGGAAAGAGTATCATCAATGGAAAAAAAAACAAGTAAGTTGCCTTAAAACATACTAATTTAAGCTGGTTAACAGCAGCAGGTTCAATTGCGAAATGGAAATACATGAATTGTAGGAACAAGATTATCCGAGAATTGGACCTAGCTCACTTGATAGCTGTATCATTATCACAGGAGTGGAAGAAGTTGGAATTTATTAATAGGGTACTATAGCAATAGTAAACCTTTTCATGGTTTACACAAAATTATGGCTCTTTGAAACCTACAAATAAATAGCTATGAAAGCCCTCTAGGATAATTTGAGACACCTAGATCAGAAAGTACTCTAGTTCTGATGAAGAACATATTTTAAATACCTCTCTCATGCCTTTGCAAGGGTGGGAGGGTGTGTGTAGGAGTCCACAACAGTGAAGTATTGCATATACTTGCCAGGCCTAGAGGCCTGTGGGCTACCCAAGTCTTACCTTACCTCTATCAGAGGTCTTCGGCTAGCCAAACCCGATACTCGTATGAGAGAAGAGACCTATCAGAGTCGAACAAGGTTTGAGCTTTATTCAGGGTTCTGGTTACAAGTGCAGGGGGAATTCTTCCTTAGGAAGGAGAGAGAAAGATCTCCCAAGGAGGCAAAGATCTTACAATAAGAGATTGGAAGAAGTGTAAGTGGGGAAAAAAGGGGAGGGGAGAGAGGAGAGAGGAAAAGCGGAGCCTTCTGTCCTCACACGTGGCCCCTCCGCCCAAGAGAACTTTCAGGCTTTCCTGACCCTACTTAAGCTCTCCCGTCGCGTAGTTTACACGTCAATACCGAGCCTGTTAGGTAACAATGGGTGTGCCCAGATCCGGGACAGCCTCGAGAGAGGGGATGCTCCTCCCATCACGTATCTCACGGGAAGAGGCGGAAATACACGAGATTGCTCGGTCTCACTCCTCGATTCCCTGCTGTATTATGGGGGGCCTCATGAGAACTCTAAGATTTAGAAGTTCCCACCTTTACCCTCCCAAGACTGTCCACATGGAATTGAGCTTCCAATCCCAGCATATACTATCATATATTTTTATGTATTGATCACTTGTTACTCATTTCTTTCTCTTTATCCTTGTCTTTAAAAAAGACATTTTTTAATAAGAAATGGGTTTCTGGAAAGGTTTTAATGAGGGATGGGGGAAATTAATACAACATCAAAGGAAATCAATAATATTTTCTTAAAAACAACCACACAGTCTCCTAACCTCAAATGGCAGGTAACATTGATTTAAAAAAGCAGACTGGGACAAAAAAATGTTCAAAGGAAAATACTGATAACTTAAGGAACTTTCTTAGGGAACATAAACAAAATTTTGGAGCTAGTGTGCACTTTAGATCATGAGAATATCGGCAAGGCCTTAGTACTGGCTGACCATTTAACTAGATATGCGTAGTCCTACACAATTTAGGATCATAGAGTGTTAAGAAAGAGAGACAGAGACAGAGACAGAGAGAGTTGCTTGCAAGAGTCCACTCAAGGGATGCTGAGATCTGGGAGCAAATCACTCAGATTAGCATTTGACCTGGCAAAAATTAAGACATCCAGAACGGATGCCTTACCATCCCCAAGCAGATCTGGAATGCTCTGATTTTATCATTTTCAATATGTGGAAAGACTCAAGCCAGAACATAAGTTTCCAAGGAGTCATGTGACAATCCTCGTACAGGCTTATAATGCCATTAAGAATGATGCTGGGGGACTTCACCCATATATATTGATTTGGGAGTGAGACTGTGTTTTGGAATGCTGGAAGATGAAAATCATCTATGGCTTTGGCGTAGAGGAGAGAGATAGAGAAACAGAGAGAAAGAGAGAGGATAATGACTGAGTTCTCTAACAGGGAACTCCCATTAGAACATAGAGACCTGTTTTGTAATTTTGATGTCACTAGAAAGCACAAGCTAGGTGATTTATGGGAAACCACACCACATTAAAGAAATTTTAAATGTTTGCTTTCCTATTTGCTGTCCACATGTAAACTGATTGAACCATTAACAAAAGACAACAGGTAGAACAAAGAATTGGAAACTACAAAGGGTTCATCCATGTGTTAAAACCAGCCAGAAAGCCTATCTCTGGAAAAAAATTCAATGTGGAGTCTTGTGCCAAGACATGAATTAAGATAAAACCAAACCTGAGTATACCACTGGAGAATGAGGAATATCACTGCTCCTCATCCTGTAGGAAGCCATTGGCTTGGTGGAGTTGAGAAGCTAAATCCAGGGACAACAGCCTTTCTGTATCCATCACCTCCTTTTCCCCACTCCCCATTCCTAAGAAAAATCTCAGAAAGATAGGCAGCAACTATCCCTTTAGGGGCAGAGCCCCATTAGCCCATAGATCTCCACAGACACAGAAATTAGGCCACTGCCAATGTGTCCAAACAACTTCTTCCACAAAAATAATGAGATGAAATATCCAGAAATAACAGCAAGCCACAGTAAATCACATGAACTAGGCTAGCGCCTGGACTAATGCATTATAGAATAAAACTGGTGATCAACAAAGTCAACCATGTTACAAAGAGCGCCTACCAATATGAGGCAATACAGTGTATCCTGGGAGACATGGCAAACAAATGAAAGAGTACACTTAAATTTTACTGAATTTAATTCAATTAAACATTTATTAAGTGCCTACTATTAGCAAGGCATGATAAATGAACTTGTTTAGCATAAATATGGCCGGAGAATGTGTTTTATATTAATACTATATATGATTTCTGGGCTAATTTGCATGCATTGCTAAATGTTTTGACTGGAGTGAGAAATATTCTTAGTCCTCGGATATTTGGCTTTTCCCCATTCTTTCTACTTTTGAGAAACTGTGGGAAATGGAAACTCTATATATCGTGATAGAGGAGACTCAACTGAAGAAAGACTGAAGGCACCGGAAAAAAGAGACAACAAGGATCTCTCAGTAACTGGGGAGAAAAGAAGGACCCTGGCAGATTTTCAACTCAAATTGCAGGGAGACATGATTCAGAAGAATCAGCCTTGCCTTCATCTTTGCTGAGAAACTAGTGGCCCGACTAGTAGTGGTAGAGACCTAAGAGTATTAAAAATAGCCAAGAGTTTAAAGAGAGACCAAAAAATGCTATTCTATTGCCCCTTTAACAAGCAAAGGGCAGCAGAACAAGACAGGATGTTAAGAAGGGGCCTTCACCATTGAAATCCTTATATTTAACACTATGGATGATTTTATATATATGTCTATATCTATCTATCTATCTGTCTATCTATCTATCTATCATCTATCTATCTATCTATCTATCTATCTATCTATCTATCTATATATATATATGTATATATATATATCCATCTTTCAATCAATCAACAAACTTTTATTAAGCTCTTACCATGTGCCAGGTACTATACTGGACACTAGAGATATAAAGGCAAAAATGAAATCGTCCCTGTCTTTGAGGAGTTTGTCTTTTCTCTTTAGAAACAACATGCACATATGCAAATATATGCAAAATAATAGAAACAAAGTAATTTGGAGGAGAGAAAGGCATTTGGAGGATCAGGAAAGACTTCACTTGACTAATGATTTGAGACCAGATATTGCTCATTCAACAATTTCCATTTTGTTTTTCTCCTATTTTTGACAATAAAAATTTTATCCGTTACTGAGAATTGTATATTTACAAGTGGGTAGTCAATCCCAATATACTAGAAGGTACCCAGAATACCTTTTCCCAGAGAGAAGAAAATCTCCTGAATTGTATCCAGGCCTTTCATTTCAAGAGAGTCTATAACACAGGTGGAGCACACACAAAACTTTGTTCTCTGAAAACTCTTAATAGGGTAAATATTGCCAAATAGTCAATTCTAGGTGATATTTAAAGGTCTCTTCCTACTCTGAAATTCAAGATTCTTTCATTGTACGGGTTTGTCATCTGCCTCAGCTTTTATCACATGAGAATAAAGATGGGAAAAGCTCAGGTTCCATACTGTCAATCAAAAGTTTGAGAATTAAATCTATTTTTCATAGCTTAACGATGTCCACAGCAATCTGGTGCCCCTTCCCATCCTCCTTCTGCTAGTGCCATCCTTATGAGATTACTTCCCATTTATACTGAATCTTTCTTGTTGACCTGTTTCTTCCCTCATTTGAATATGAACTCCCTGAGGGCAAGTTCTATGGTTTTTGCCTTTCTTAGTATCCCCAGTACTTAGTACAGTGCCTGGTACATAGTAGGTGCTTAATCAATACTTATTGACCAACCGCCATTCAATCTACAAGAGGATAGCTGGACCCAATCTTCCCAGAGATGTAAGGACAGGATATATCTACCTTGTACCAGTTTCACAAGGATGATGGAGATATTGGAGAATTCCCTCTTTCATATGGTCCTATCCAACTATCCCAGGAGCTAAATAGTCTGCAACACCACCTCAGAAGAGGTGGAGAAGGTGAATAGTCCAGTCACCTGCATCTGAGGAGTCCCTGTTGCTTACACACAGAGATTAACTGCTCCCAGTGGTGAGGGAGCTGATGAGAACATCCTCAAGTCATGTTGCCTAAGCAGAGTCTCTCCCTTTTGGGGGCACCTATGACCTTGCACTGTCTGAGGAGCTCTACTGTCTAGTAGGAGTGACTTCAGCTAAATGCCTCATGACAGTGTTGTTTTTACCTCCTGCCTGGTCTCTGCATCCCAGAGTCTCTAGGTGTTTCCTTGTCAGTTGCAATGAATTCACGCTGCTGACAGTGTTTATTTTTCTTATTCTAATTACACCCATAGTAATAAACTGGCTTAAAAAAGCACTCCAACAACTGGTTATTTTGTCTACAAGATGCCAAACAACTGTTTGAATTGATTTTTCCCCCTGAATTGACAGATTTTTTTAGCTACTCAGTTTGAGCACCACATAAATATGGAAGTGCTCTTGCTTTCTGACCTTCTTTGAACATTAGGACTTCTCCTGAGCAAGTGCTCTCACAAAAGTGATCTCTCGATGTTTAAATAGGCTCGAATTGCTCAACAACAATGAACTCTTTTTTAGGTATTTGGGCAAAAATCTATTCTGCATCTGCTTGTCAGGTTGGGGGCAGGGAAGGAGCTGAAAATAGTCTTAGAGTTTGTATGGTGTTATTTTATTGTTTTATTTGATAGTAAGAAGAGATATAACCTTGCTGAGAGGGTGACGAATTCAGTTATAGTCAACCAGTACTTGACAGGTTCTATCAGAAAACCAAACAAGGAAAGAGTATGTATGTCTGCTACCAGCTGTCACTGTATTGAACAATGAATGTTTGATAAAGCCGACCTGCAAATACACACATCTCTGTGGAAGTCAGCTCTAAGTAGCAACTAGGCTGACAAAATTAACAGGAAAAGCCCTTGGTGGATACACACACACACACACACACACACACACACACACACACACACACACGAAGAAAAAGAAAAGAAAAATCTTCCTGGTGTGTGTTGAAAGAGACTCTATGCCAGGCAGAATTTGAAAGGAAGTTGCAGTTTTGTTAAGATAACTACATGGTCTTCATCTCAGCCGAAATTGAAAATGCAGTTTGGATAATTGTCAGATTTTCCAAATTAGTTTTGCTATAAAAAAAGGGGGCCCTGAAGTTATGTCTGCTGGAAACCTGAGGGTCTGATTCTGTTTTAGCAGCAGCTCTGGCTTCTTGCTGACAGGGCAGACGATGGAGAAGTCAGCTAGCACCGTGCAGAAGAAGGTAATTGCCCAATTGCCTTGTGTCAGGCAGGCCAGTCACAGATTTCATTTTCCTGTTCAAATACTTTTTTTTATTCCCCTGAAGAAGGCAAAGGAATAAAAATCTCCCTCAAAAAAGAAAGACCTTTGAACAAAGAGGCTCTTATCTTCTGCCCTTCTACACCAACCCTTCCAGTTTCCTGCAAAATCAGTCATATTTCCTACCAATAATATTTTTTTAAATGGCAGTAAATACATTGATGTAATAACTTCCTCTCAAATACTAATGATTTTCCTTGAAAGTGAAACTATAAGCCATCAACATCTGGTTCCCAACGCCCTTTACTGGAATCCAATTTAAGGAAAGATATTGACCAGCTCTAGCATGTTCAGAGAAAGGTAACCAAGATACTTATAGGACTCAGAACCAGGCCTGATGAAGACCATGTTAAGGAACAGTCTTTAGTCTGGAAAAAAGCTGTATGAGAAGCATGATAACACACTTCAAGTATTTGAAGGATCATCTAGTGGCAGAGGAAATAGGCATTCACCTGGACCCAGGAGGCAGTGGTAGGAGAAGTGGAAGTTATATAAAGAGAAATTTTAATTCAATTTGAAGAAAAATCTAATAAGTCATATGTGCCTGATGTAGAATTGGCTGCATCTGTTGCTTACCACTGAAAGTCTCCAAGTAAAGATTAGATGACCTTAGATAGGAGGTCTGTTTCATCTACACTTCTTTCCTTCAGGAGCCTTCTCCCACCCTTTGGAAACTTCCATTTTAAAGACAGTGCCCAGGCTAGCCATGTTCACTCCTGTACTCCTCTTCAAGCTCCTCCTGACTCTCCAGACTTCTTTCTTTACCATGTGTCCATCCCCAGTTGTCCTGATCTATATCTTGCCACTTGACCCAGATGGCTCTGGAGGAGAAAGTGAGGATGGTGACTTTGCACAGCCCTTCTTCACTTAAGACCAATTCATTTGCAAGTCATGGCATCACCTTCCTAATGTCATGGTCCTCTTTGAGTGTGAAGGACAAACAATTCTACTATGCTCATGCCTTTGGGAACCTCCCCCCTCACCTTTAAAACCCTTTTATGTTTCATCTTACTCCATTTGAAAGTAGTGATTGTCTTTCTTTTTGTTTGCATTTGTATCCCTAAGGGGCAGCTAGGTGGTGCAGTGGATAGACCCCCAGTGCAAGAGTCAGGAGGACCTGAGTTCAAATCTCACCTCAGACAGTTGACACTCACTAACTGTGTGATCTTGGGTAAGTCACTTAACCCCAATTGCCTCATCCTGGGTCATCTCCAGTCATCCTGATGAATATCTGGTCACTGGATTCAGATGGCTCTGGAGAAGAAATGAGGCTGGTGACCTGCACAGCCCTCTCTCACTCAAAACAAAGTCAAGTGCAAGTCATGTCATTATTTCTCTGATGGCACAGTCTTCTTTGGCAATGAAGGACGAACACATATTTGCATCCCTAGCACTTAGCACACTGCCTGGCACATAGTAACCACTTATTGACCATTCCTTAACTGCTTTACTGCTGGTTGTTCTGGATGACTTCTGAGTCCCCTTCCGATTCTATTTCCCTTGAGATAGAAATGGGTATTGTTATGACCATATTATAGATAGAAGAGTAGGAAGTTGAAGAGATACTGATGTAATCATTAGGAAAGCTCCTGGATGGCCCAGGAAGATTCACAGGACCTGTACATTCTAAGAAGTTTCAGTGCCATCTGCCCCCAAAGATGAGGAAAGATGAGGACGGATGAGAAAACTGAGGCCCATGGAGGTAAGGTGACTTGTCCAAGATTATACGAGTGGTCAGTATGAGGTTCGCATTTGAAACCAGGTCCTCTGACTGCAGGATACTGTCTTGTGTTGCCTCCTGGTGTGTTCTATTAAATTATCCAAAACCTTTTAATTTATTCCTCAAAAGGTCAAGTCAAAAAAGTAACACATGTTTGATCTAAGGGAAGGTGGTTGTAAGGACCATTCTCTACCCCTCCAATTCATTCTGGTGAGGATTACGTCATCAAAAAGAAACAGGAAGGTTAGAAGAAAAAGTAGAAACACAACAGTGAGAAGTCCCATGGTACTTAGTAGAAAATCAAAGAAAGGCATTCTCTACTCAAAACTTGTCAACTCGATTTGCATTCCATGTTACTCAATGAGAAAAATCTATGCTCATAACCCAGAGTGGGACCTTCCATAAAATATCAGCATAATTAGACTATTCTTTAGCACAATGCTGAATTGCAACTTGTACACTTTCGCCTTTCAAACTTTTTGTACAGTTCATATATTTCTGAGCTCATCTCATGATACCATCTAGTATTTTGTGGCAAATATAGTGTTGTTATAAATATAAATGATGTGTCCTGTCAATCTGAAAAGTCACAAATATCATCTATCAGGAACTCTAGCCTCTTATCTCTTTTCCACCAAATCTTCCCAATCCATATTGAGTTAGAGAAATTTGAAGTTATTTTTTAATCTGTTCATTTATTTATCTATTTCCAGAGTGGTGAATAAGGTTTAATCTGGGAAATAGAGATTGAGATGAAAAAAAAGCCCACCGTGGATTCTATTAGCAAGAAGTATATGAAGAGCTAAATTAACCTTCATGCTGTATAGACATGGGTTTCTGTGTCATCTCAAAAGGGCAGAAGTTGACTAGAGTTAAAAAGTTTTCTACACAGATTTTTGAGGGAGGACCGGATAAATAGAATTATAGCAGTAATCAGGCAGAGGAAGTAGTGGGGAACAATGAGTAAGTAAAAAATGAAACAATTCAAAAAAGAAATTCTCAGAAGCAGCAGAAAGACTCGGAGGCAGGGGTTAACTGGAAATTGCTGTGTGCCGTAAATGAAACCATCACTAGGGCTTGCTTTCTCTCCTTGAACACAGGGGCAAGAAGGGCTGTTGAGACACCTGATTCCCATGAAGTGGCTTAGATATACTTACTGTCAACATCAGGTGCAAAGCCAGGGGAACATCTGAGAGGACACTTACTGCTCCCAGGGAGAGCTGCTGTGGAGGGAAGCCAAAACTCGATCAAGTCTAACGTTTTATTTTTTGTGCTTCCTATCTAATTTGTGCATGTGTATGGCTACTCAAATGATAGTATGAATTGTTTTAAGCAAAATCCTAATTATATCATTCATATAGCCTCCCCTTCCATTTCCCAACCTACCTGCACCCAACTTACACATGCAAAGGGATTTTCAGGCTATCGGTTCAATTTGTCAAACATTTATCAAGTGCCTACTATGTACAAAGAATGCAACAGGCAAAAATGCATACAGCACAGCAATTTTGTCTTTAATCTGTGTGTACTTATATAGATACATGTTGCCTCCCCCAACAAAATGTAAAGGTCTTGGGGTTGGGGACAGTTCCATTTCTGTCTCTGTATCCTTAGGAGAAGAAAGTGAGCCTGGTGACCTGCACAGCCCTCCCTCACTCAAAACAAAGTCAAGTGTAAGTCATGTCATCATTTCTCTGATGTCATGATCCTCTTCAAAAATGAAGTACAAACATAGACAGACTTAGCACAGCACCTAAGTGCTTTCTATAAATGCTTATTGAATGACTGGTTGCTCTGCTCTGATCAGACTTCATCTGGAGTATTGTGTTCACTTCTAGGGACCATGTTTTAGGAAATGTGGTGACAAGTCACATGGTAAGCTTGCTAGAGAACATGTAACTAATAATAAAAACTAGCATTTGCATAGAATTTGAGATTTGCAAAGTGCTTTACATATCATATAATTTGATCCCCCAATCATCCTGAAAGGTAGATGAAACTATTTCCCCCACTTTACAGATGAGGAAATTGAAGTTGAGATACAGTGAGTTGCCCAGGATCATATAGCTAGTATCTGAGGCAGAAATTAATCTCAGCTCATCCTGACTGCCATTTTAACATTTTATCAACTATACCACCTAGATGCCTATGCAAAAGGATTAGTTGAAAGAACTAAGGATATCTAGACTACATCAAGGAAGATTTAAAGGAGATGGCAACTGCCTTCAAGTACTTGAAGGGCTGTCATATAGGAAAGATATTAGACTTCTTCTGCTTGGCCCTAGAGAAACGAACTTAGAGTCACAAGTAGAAAATTCAGAGCTCTATGTAAGAAAAAAACTTTCTAACAATTAGACCTGTTCAGATGGAATGTGCTGTCTCAGAAGATAGTAGATTCCCACACTTTTACTAGAAATCTTCAAGCAAAAGCTGGATAGCAATGTGTTAGGGAATGTTATTCAAACATTTAGTTAAACTGGGTG
The DNA here is from genome assembly GCF_028372415.1 of Notamacropus eugenii. NCBI lineage: Eukaryota > Metazoa > Chordata > Mammalia > Diprotodontia > Macropodidae > Notamacropus > Notamacropus eugenii. The sequence continues at coordinate 69,528,569 of NC_092872.1, forward strand.
GCTTCTGACACCCCTGAAAACTCTTAGATTTTGTGATCTCTGGCAAAACAAGATCTATAGTATCTTCAAGAAGTCAGGTTCCCAGGAGGACAAGATAATGAAAAGTGTGAGAGGATGATATATAAAGATATTTGTTCATTACAGAACAGGGTTCCAGATGTCACTATTGAAGACACAATAGAAACTAGAGAAGGGTATGGCTGAGTTGTCAAGGGTGTGCTGGAGTCAACTTGAACTGGCTCTGAAGAACCAATTGTTAAATTTTCAGTGTGAGCATTTATACCTTGGAAATCAGCCAATCAAGATTTGATCTATTGTTTTATTGATTTTCAAGATGTAATAAAGTGATAGATAAAATGTTAATAATGAATATTAAACTTTAAAATGTGTCCAGCACAGTAGGGTCCCCTCTACCCATGCCTTGAAAGTTGATTGCTAAGCATTTGATAGCATGCCAATGACGAGCATCAAACCAAGGGAGTAAACAAAGTACCCGAGGAAGCAAATTTTGGTTCAGCAGATAAGGAGGTAGGATTTTTCTATTCATAGGTTCTGGAAATATAAGTTGTCCAAGGCACACGCATTTAGCAGTCCTGTGATGACAGAATGAATGAACAAATGAATGAATGAATGAATGAAAAGGAATTATTAAACACTTACTAAGTGCCAAGCACTGTGGTAAGCACTTGGGATACAAATCTCAAAATGACACAGTCTAATTTTAAGGAACTAGTAATCTAACCAGAGGATACTTGGAAAGGGATCTGGGAAGAAGGGAGAGAATCCTGACAGTGAAGGGAGAACAGGAGAGTATTATTGAGCAGGTGTAGACAATATGGTGGCTCTTCAGTTAACAGACCGTGTTTTAAATCCAACCTCTATGACCGTAAGCAAGTCACATTGCCTCTAGGCCCGGTTTTCTCATCTGTATAGTGAGGGAAATTGAACTAATCTCTGAATTCCCTTTCAACTCTTAATCCTATGTTGGAGGTGATATACAGAAGAGGAAGTAGGAGAACGCTGAAGACAAACTTCAGTGATTTCAAAATGTTGCCTCAGCCTGATAACACTGCCACTCAAAAAAAAAAAAAGACAAAAAAGTCATCAATTAGTTAGCAAAATAAAGCAGAACCCAACCCTGTTTGGTTAATGGCTGTAATCCTAGAAGGTATTTCCTACTTTTAAACACAAACTAAATGAAAAACTAACAAGTGAAACAGGTGCCTGGCTTGGTGTAGGATACATGGAGAAAAATCTTCCCTTACATTGTATAATGGTAGAAAAAAGAAGTGTTCAAACAATGGTTTTGTCATTCTGACAGAGATGGGGATTGTTGTGCTGCAAATCTCTGTCCTGTTGCTGAAATGAAATAAGGATGACCTGGAAAATATTCATCTTGATTCAATGTTTGTTTAAGGAGGGGAAAGAGGAGCGACACAAGAACTTGCTCAGTTTCTTGATGAGATAGAGCATGGGAGACAGAGAAGATTGTACTTCTGGGCCAGCGATGGTCAAAATTGAGAAGCAGTAGGATGTGGTAATGTTTTATTTTTCTTTTCTCATTTTGTATTTAAACTTAAATTTTAAAAGTATCAAAAAAAGAGAGAATTAGGAGTCTGTCTTCAGTTCCCACAGCCTCCCCTTTTCTCTCCTCTTCCTTACCCTCTCCAGCATTGCCTCATGCAATCTCCCTTTGCTAAAAAAAAAAAAAAATCTTGTTCTCAACAAAGAAATTTCATACAATAATATAATTCATATGTTTCATATGTGACACTGCCATAGACTATGTGCCTTTCAACAAGGAACAGTTTCAGTTTTAAGACAAAGAAATGAATCTCAAATGTTGCAAACGTAGACATGAACAAGTCAAGGTTTGGGAGTTATTGGGGCAAGTGATAATGGAGAGAAAGGACTTCCAAGTATCTTAGATAATTCACCATTAGACCAGTATCTCTTCTATGTGTTTACAAGGCCAATCCCAGTTCTAAAATAATAGTACATTAATATTAAGGAAGGGCATTTAGATGTCCCTGTCTACCCAATGGGAAAATGAGATCAGACAAGGTGAAGATGAACAGTAACATAGTACTCAATAATAAACTGAGGGAAAGGCACTTGCTCCAGTTTCTTCCTCTTTATTCATGAGTTAAAATGCTTATGTCATTCCTGAAGAGTCTTAACATCCCTTATCAGATTGGATCATAGGATATATCTAATGTCTGTGACTCCAGGCTTAGATGGCATTGATCAAACTGACTGCCCAAGGGCTGGTAGGGATAAGGAAGCTGGCCTACTGTCTCAGCTGACATGTGCTTTAGTAGATTCAGATTTCAAGGTATACTCTGATTTGAAATGAATGCCTTTGCCCTTTCTAACCTCTGTTTTAAAACATACTAAAAGGTGGAGAACAGGAGAATTGGGGGTGGGGGGGGGTGAGGGAATGTAGAAAAGGGAACTCCCCTGTTTATGGTTTCAGAAAAAGCTCACTAATTCCTGAATTCCTCTGCTATACTTGTGGAAAAGACAATGGATGGAGCATTGACTATGGAATCAAAGGATCTAGGTTCATATTCAACCTCTGTTACCGTATATCACTGTGTCAACCAAGGTCACCTGAGTGACCTTGGGCAATTCATTTAACCTCTTTAGACCTCAATTTCCTTTGAAAAATGAGGAGGTTGGGCTAGATGTCCCCTAAGCTCCAATCTATTCTGTTATGTGTAAAAATGTTACAGGGAAAGAACATGGTATGATTTTTTCTTATTTCAAAATATCCTCATACATGTCCTTATTTATTTTTTTAAAATTACTTTTGACAGCAGCAATTCAACTTGTCTGTGTGACAAATATGTGCCATCTTCAAGCATTGGATCAACACCTTCTAGTAGGTGTGGAGGATGATATGAATTTGGCTGAACATGAACAAAATTTAAAGATGCTTCAAGGTGTTTAATTACTTCAGTACATGTCAGAACTTGCCATGGTCATGGGGCATTAAGAAAAAGTGAGCACTGTGACAAAATCTGGAAAAGACTAATACACTGTTTTGTTCCTCATTAGAGAACACTACTGTTAAGTTTCTCTGACAGCTCTCATTATACAGAGCCCTATTTTCAATTACTCAGAAGCAAGGTTGACTTTGTAATGAATCACAAAATCTCAGGAACTCAGTGTTAGAAGGTGCCTCAGAGATCCTTCAATCTAACCAAGATTCTTTCCATCATTTCCCCTAGTAAAATGGTCATCTAATCTCCAATTGAAGATTTTCAGTGGTGGTGAGCTCACTACTTCTGAAAACATTCCTTTTCATTTGGAGCTGGTTCTAATCATTAGAGAGTTTTTTTCTATCATCCAAGTCAGTGATAAAAGCATTGAATAGAATAAGGACAAAAACAAGATTATAGACCCAATAGCTGAAAGGGACCTCATAGACCAACTAATTCTTTCATTTTACAGGCGACTATAGTGAGACCCAAGAAAGTTGAGAATTGCCCAAAATTCTATGGGCAGACCTAAGTCCTCTATCTCCAGTGCCATCAACTATCCCTTTCTTATCTTTGTAATCCCAGCAATTAGCACAGAGTAAATTTAATCCATGTATATTCATTGATTGAATTATTAGTGGAGGAGTATCTATCAATGGAATTACAAATCCTTAGTGTAATGTAATGTGACAACCTCGACTTTCTCTAACTTTTAGAAGTTTTATTGAATTAAGATATTTCTATATCCCTGCAAATCTGAAAAAGAGAGGAATGAAGAGGGCTGAATGGTCTAGTGATTCTTATACGTATTGAGTATTAAAATAATGGACATATGGGGCAGCTAGGTGGTGCAGCAGAAAGAGCACCAGTGCAGGAGTCAAATCTCACCTCAGACACTTGACACTCACTAGCTGTGTGACCTCAGGCAAGTCGCTTAACCCCAATTGCCTCATCCTGGGTCATCTCCAGTCATCTTGATGAATATCTGGTCACTGGATTCAGATGGCTCTGGAGGAGAAGTGAGGCTGGTGACCTGCACCACCCTCCCTCACTCAAAACAAAGTCGAGTGCAAGTCACGTCATCATTTCTCTGATGGCATGGTTTTCTTCAGAAAGGAAGGAAGAACACACAATGGACATAATATACTCCTCTACAAAACTAACAGGGAAGCCAAATACATTATATATTTAGACCTAACTTTCAGAAATGGAAATACCTTGATTCCTAGTCTTATGCTTCCAGCCTACTTGGGTTTATCATTACCTCATCCAAATGAAGGGTTACCTTCTGTAACTATAAGGTATTAACTCAGGACTGTGAGGTACTGTTCAGAAAGCATATATTACATGTATATACACATATGTGTGGATAGATAAATATAAACGCAACTGTGTATACAGGTTCCATATATACCAAAATATTTATAGCAATGCTTTTAGTGGTAACAAAAAAACTCAAAGAAAAAATAGAGTATCCATCAATTAGGAAATGATTAAATAAACAGTAGTATTTGAATAAAATGGAGTATGAATTTTACAGCAAACAATTACATATCTGAGGAAATTAGAGCAACTTGGCAAGACTTGAATGAGCTGATACAGTGGCAGAGCAGAAAGAACAAAGAGTGAAATATAATGATGATGACAGTGACGATAATGTTGATGATGACTATGTAGTGGGGGGATGCTACAAAACCTTTGAACTCTAATCAGTTCAGATCGGTGCAATAGCCAATCAACTTCAAATGACAGGTGATGAAACATACCTCTGTCTTCTCAGTAGAGAAATAGTAGACCTCAGGTATAAAATGAGCCATATGCTTTCAGACAGTGTCAATGTTTTAATTTCTTTTGTTTAACTTCATTTCCTTATTACAAATTAAGGGTTCTTTCTGGGAAAAACAATATAATTGGGAAGTGATGACTATGTTTAAAAGAAGCACCAACAATTTTTTAAATCATATTTCATACATTCACCTCTAAAACAAACACAAGATTGTTGAGAATATCCTTACCCACTGACCCTGCCACCTGAATTATATATGTCTTTAGCACCATATCTTTGACCATTTACAGTATTTTCTCACACCTTCTACAGCTTTTGGATCAATGCCTATACTTCTGCCTCAAGTTTCTTCACGACAGTCTGTGCCTGAAGTCTCAAAGTGTGGAGGCCATTTCCTCAGAGTATTGAAAATAAAAGATGATGTCTTGTTCTCTGCCAAATATCTTCTTTCTTCTCCAACAGAATCTTGTCACTAACAATATTGTAGACAGGTTTCTCACTTTGGAAGACCATAGGTATAACCTGATTTCAGCTATTCATACTTCTCAAGTAGATTTTTTTATAAGATGTGTTTCTTTTTGTAAACAATCGGTAGTTATCATCTCAAAGTTTTGCCAGAGATTCCATCATGCTATTACCTCTTAAGAATTGTTGAGTATTATTCTTTGCTTTCTTTTACCTTGTCTTTATTATACACATATATTAAGAATTTATGTTCAACTGAAAGCTACTGTACATCCACTCATATTATTATGTTATTGTGGTTATGAAACCCTTTTCCTTTATTCTATAAGCCTGTGGATTTTACTAACATGGTAGAATGTCTGCCACAGCTTCAAACATAGCCTCTGGGAATGACTCCTAAATATATATCATCCTTCTCTCCCAAGTCCTCTCTTGTAAGCTCCAGACATGTCTTTGTGACTGCCTGCTAGGCATTTCCAATTAGATTTTGAAATACAGCATGGTAAAGTGGCTAGAACAGTGAACTTGGAGTCAAAGAGATGTGAGTCCCAATTCCATCTCTGACACTTAATAGCTGTATGACAATAGGCAAGACACTTAACCTCTCTAAAGCTCAGTTTCCTCATTTGTAAAATCATAAGGGTAGACTTGATCTCTAAGCTCCCTTCTATGATTCTGTTCCTTAGATTTTTCAAAACTAAATGAACCATCTCCTGAAAACTTGCTCCTCCACTTGAATTCCCCAGTCATTTCTCTAACTCCCATTCTCCTTCCAATAAGTCCTATCATTTTTGCTTACACAGAACCTTACATCTATCTGTCCTTTTCTCACTCTTCAGTGCTGCTAGGCTAGTTCGAGTCCTCATTATCTCTCATCTGAAGTAGAGCAATAGTTTCCCAACTGACCTACATGGTTTTTATATCTCTTTGCTTCCTCTGTTCCACAATATACCTCTCTAAGTAAATTATCTAAAATATAGTCTCAAAGACTCGCCTTTTCTAACAAAGCGTCTCTCATGATTTCTTAATAGATTTCTTAATAGATGCAACAGTAAAAATACCTTTTTAAAAAGTAATTGTCTCTTTAATATCAGGAAAGGGACAAAATAGGAATTAAAATGCTCACCAAAGGTGTTTGCCTCTCCCAAAGTAAATGTCCAGTGCGGAATCCAAGTAGAAGAAGGATTCCATATAAGTGGTGAAGTCACCCTAATGTTCCATTTTGCACAACACACTGCTCTGATTAAATCAAGTTCTAAAACATTGTAGGACTTCCTAAAAGAGATTCATAATCACTCAAAAGAATTCAGCCTAATAATCCACATTGGAAAAAAGAAATGTATGAATAATATTTCTTTTCTAGACTATGATGGATGGTTGAAAAAAGTTAGGCATGTGTATATGTATAAACATAAATATATACATATACATATGTGAGTGTGTATGTGTATATATGTATAATGTCATTCCAACCGTAAATCATAATATATCTTATGTATATATACATTTATGTATATATGTATGTGAACACATATACACACATACATGTGTTATATAAAACCCATGACAGCTAATAGCATCATTGATATAAGAGTATATAGAGAAAAGACATAGATATATAATATTTTTCTTAGATGGTGCTTAAGATGGACAATGGACTCAGGCTAGAATTCAATATGAGAAAGAAAACTGACTTGATTGTGTTTGGGAAATTGCAGTGTTTTCAATGACCCCAAGAGTCACAATGAAGCAAAACTCCATCTTTTTAACACCAATATTCTTTGAGTGATATTATATTGCTGTAAATCATGCAATAGCACACACTCACTAAAGACTCAAAACTGTGGGTCACCCAAAAGGCAAATGAGAGACTTGTGCTGGATATACAAAGAATGCAACATGTTATCAATGAGTAACTTGGTACAAGAAATGATTTAGAAAGATATCCGAAGTGTGAATGACCAAAAATGGAGTAGAGTCACTGGTGAGAATAAAGGAAATTAGAGGTTGTGGCTGTTCAGTCGTTTCAGTCTCTTCATGACCCCATTTGGGATTTTCTTGGCAAAGATAGTAGAGTGGTTTGCCATTTCCTTTTCCAACTCATTTAAAAGATGAGGAAACTGAGGCAAACAGAGCTAAGTGACTTGCCCAGGATGATGCAACTAGTCATTGTCTGAGGCTGGATTTGAACTCAGGTATTCCTGACTCCAGATCCAGCATTCTATCCATTGTATCACCAACCTGGACAATAGAGGACCCACCTATATTTTATACTTGTTCTCATGTAATGTGAGGAGAGCCTCCCCATTATGTTATTTATATTCCATGTGGAAAACTTAAGATGGAACATGGACAGAAGTCACACAGTATGAAAAGGCAAGGATGAATCATATTCCCTTTTGAAGGACTACCTAAATCAATGAGGTTGAAATATCTATTGAAGCAATCAAACATTGTGTACTTTAATTCTAAATTACTCACTGTAGTATTGAAATACGTAGCAATAATCATATCATGTCCCCCCCACACTCAAACTTTCAATGGTTCTCCACTGCCTAATAAGGTCCAAACACATTAACCTCAAACTCAGAGAATTTGAACAATTTGGATCTCATCTATCCTTCTACTTTTATTTCCCAGTATTCTCTTTCACAATGGAATGCTCTAGGAAGATGGACTACTCACTGTTACCCAAACAAGACCTTGTACTTTCTGTGCATACAAGAGGGGTGGAGGACTTCTCCCTCTTGGAAATCTTATTCCCTTGTAGTTCTTGCCCTAGCCATCCTTCCATGCCCGAAGGCAACCTTTCTTCTTTCTCTCAGCCGGGAGAGATCTATTCCACCTCTCATTTCTCATGAATGTTGTTCTTTTATGACAATTTCAAGTTCCTCTTAGACTTTGTGCCCATCTTATGTCCCCTACTGGACTCTAAGCTTCATAAGGGCAGAAACTGTATCTTTTTATTCTTTTTTATCTCCTAAAATACCTAACACAGTACCCTACACATCAGTGTTTGTTCAATAAATATATATTGAATAAATGTTTCACGGGATGCTCTGTACTCTGTGGTCCCCTTGCATTTCTACAGTATTTATGGTGAAATGGAAGAAAGGGGAAAAGAAAGAGCAAAGAATCACAGTGTTTTTAGATCTACCCATAAACATTAATTTAATTGTTGGTATTCTAAATGTGAGATCCATGTCTAACAACCAATATCTTCATATATTGCTGGAAGAAATGGATCATATCAATATTCATATTCTTACTGTAAATGAAACCAGAAAACATAAGAAAGTTTCAGCTAGATAATGCATCTGGAATAGCTCATAGAGTCTCTTGGAGAGGCAAATAAAGGAACTCACACCATTGGTTCCATGAGTCACCATGTATTTTTCAGGCAATCAGTGTTAAGTGAGTTGCTGGAGGTCATCGAGCTAGTAAGTGTCTGAGGTTGGCTTTGAATGCAGGTCTCTCTGTGCTAGTGCTCTAGCCACCACACCACCTAGTTACGCCTTCATAATCTACTCTTAAGCAACAGGATGATTGCCTACTTTTATTTTACCAGAGCTATAATAACTAGGGGAGGCATAGAGAAGTCTTATCATTTAATATACATACTTTGATATATCATGTATCATCCGTGAGTGATCCATAATACCACTTATGTTGACTCTAATTCCACTGAAACAATTCACATAGCCTTTCTATGACTTCTCATCCTATGTAATTCTTGTCCATGCTTTATCATAAATCCTCCATAGGGGATCTGCTTGAACTGTTAAACATCTTCTTTTTGTATTATGAAGATAATAGGCTAGCACTTGGGTTCTCCATCATACCTCATTCTCATCACCCCTACTTTTATATCTAGTCCTACTTAAAATATACTTCCTATATATAAGTTATTGCTGGAAATATAACCAAGCTACTAGTACTGACCATGTTATCCCTTATGAATTCCAGTAACTCCCTATTACCTCTGAGATAAAATATAAAATCCTCTGGTTTGCTTTTAAAACTCTTCATAGATTGACCCCTTTTTATATCTCCAGTCTTCTTGCATATCTCTCCCTTCCACACACTCAGCAGTTCAAGACTACTAGCCTATTTGCTTTTCTTGATCCATGAGATTCCATCCTTCCGCCTTTTCCCTGACTATTCCCTATGCCTAGAATGCTCTCCCTCCTTATCTTCACCTTTCAAAATCCCCTGCTTTCTCCCAGACTCACATCAACTGTTACCTTCTACAGGAGGTCAACTATCCACCCCCCTGCTAGTACCTTCCCTTCTAAGTTTACATTATGTGTGTGTGTGTATAGATATATGTATCTGTATATTATATATTTATGTATCTGTGTGTATATATATGCATATATATACATATATGTATGTATGTGTATATTTTTTTTTTCAAGTATCTGTATCTCTGTCTTCTGCCTCTGGATTCTAAACTCTGAGGTCAGGGAACTGTTTTTCCTTTTTATGCATATCCTCAGTACATACTCCATCAACTAACATTTACTAAACATATACTTTGTGCCAGATACTTTACTAAGTGCTGGGGATTCAGGGATAGTCCTAGATTTCAAGGAGCTCAAAATCCACTGGAAGAGACAATAGATAACTGTGTACAAACAAGCTGTATGGAAGTGAGAATCCTGTTGACAGAAGATGAATTGGGGATAGTCTCAGAAGGAAGGCACTAAGATTAAGGAGGACTGGGAAAGACTTCTTGTAGAAGGTGGGACTTTAATTGAGAGTTGAAGGAAGCCAAGAGGAGGAAATGAGGAAGCTTGGGAGACAGTTGGGGAAAATACTTAAGAATCAGGAAGATGCAGGGTCTAGTGCAAGAAACAGGAAGGAGGATAATGTCACTGGATTGAAGAGTAGTGGAGAGGAGTATGGTATAAGAAGCCTGGAAAGGTAGGAAGTCGTCAAGGTATGAAGGATTTGGAAAGTTAAACAAAGTATTTTATTTTTGATACTGGAAGTAATAGGGAGCCAATGTGGTTTATAGAATGGGGATGGGGGAAGATGATATGGTCAAATCTGGGCTTTAGGAAGATCGATTTGACAGTTACCTACATAATAAGTACTTAAACACTGATTTGATTAACTGAAAGAGTTGTCAAGTATGGAGAAAGCACAAGGAAAACCATGTTTAGTATTTCAAAGACGAACTGCAGAAAGCTGTTGTCCTTTGCCATATATACTGTTATCTCTGCTGTGTCAGGGACAAGGGAGGATAGGGCTGGGGCTGTTAAAAAGCTTTGCTTGGAATATTTGCTTGTGACACTTTGGACAGTGGAAGTAAAAATCAGGCCTTTTTTATTTGACGTTGTTGATACTTCAGGGTACATTTTTAAACATAAACGTAGTATGGGGATCTAGAGTCTCACAACTCCAGGGAAAGTCAAAGAAATCAGAGACTCTCATATGTACACATACATACATACATACATACATACATACATACATACATATTTTTTAATTTTTTTGAAAACCAGGTGGGTCTACTAAAGCACTTCTACTAATATTGCTCTGGTTGCTTTAATAGTTAAAATGTTTTTAGTGAATTCACCTAGAAAAGACCAAAGAATGCCAGTTTCTCCTTGCCCCACCTCCCTCCTTACCCAATTATGGCTCTGGTGCAGAGAAAGAGAACAATGAAGGGGATTTAACAGCCTACTCCACTTGACAAAAGAATCTGCATTAAAGAAGCTAATAAAGGCTCTCTTTAGGAATCTTTTGGTGAGGGGGAAGGAGAAGCCTGGGGAAAAATGCTTGGGGGATTTGGGGGAGGGGGGCAGGAGAATAACACATTTTAGTGGCACGGAAGAAAAAGCACCAACTCTGAAATCAAAAGATCTAGGTAAATATCCCATCTCTGAAACTTAATACCTGTATGACTTTGGGCAAATTGATTTGCCTACCTAGCCCTCACTTTCCTTGTCTATAAAATGATCCAGTATGAGAGTAACAGATTGCTTCTGAGGTCCTTCCAGCTCTCCAACTATGATCCTACAATTCTCTAAGGTTCTACCATTCCCTTCATTATACTGAGGCGATGTGGCATGCAAAAGTGGGTTCAGATGAGAGTTATTTCCAGAAAGGTATCCATCAAAATCAAGCTAAGCATATGCCATTGTTTATCATTCACACTTTACTCCCTTTATTATCTATGTGTGCTATTTTACTGGCCCCTCAAGTTAGTCAACATTGAAACAAACATTTCCTCTGCTAAGATTATAAATGTAGGCAAATGGATCTATCCATGACTGAAATCAAGAAGCAGTTCCAGGAGGGGAAGAAGCCTGATTGTTCCTGCAAAATACTTGTACAGAAAATAAAACCACATACGCAAAACCAATAGTTCCACGCCTCGGTTTGACAGGATTTTCAATAAAGATGGCTAGAAAAGCATATAATCATAAGATAATATCCTGAATGCATAATAATCTCAGGGAATCAGGAGAGATGATTATATGCCACCCACTTGATAATGCAGACTATCATAATTTATTCCAGTAGCTCATTTTCCCCCCAACAACATTTCTGCTTTACCAAACTGAACATTAGTAGCCTTCAAATGTTAGGATATGATTTCAGATTCAAGAACTCACAATAAGAATCACAAAAATACATGTATATTTATAAACATATCCATTCATTTTCATACTGCATGTATATATAGTCAACTGTTAAATCTCCTGGGTGATGCAGGAATAGAACATTGAACTAACAGTCAGAAAACCCAGAATTCGAATCCTGCCACAGATATTTACTAGATGAGTGACCTTTGCCAGGTCCCTTAACTTCTCTCTCAACTTTAATGTCCACATTTGAAAAAATGAGGGGGCAAGACTTCATGACCTCTAAGGTTCCTTCTAGGTCTAAATATCTGAACCCATATTCTGTGAATCATTCATAGAAAATGTGAAATGCCAGGTTACCTCCCCGCTCTCTTCTACAATGCCTTTGAACTCCCCAGCATTATCAATGTTATATGCTTTAAAAATTCATACTCATTTTAATATTAGATTAAACAAAGCTTAATTAGAAAAATAAGTCTTCTGGACCAGGACACACACACACACACACACACACACACACACACACACACACTCCCCCCAAGCTAAGTAGTCTTGCCATATTGAAGTGGGTCATTCTAAACAGGAATATTGATACTAAAAGCTTGTAGGGATAAGTAAACACAACAAAACGAAGTCTTGATATTGAGGACCTCTGTTCTGGAACTAAGAGGTCACATTTTCATTTGTAAGCACTAGTCTGTCATATTTTGATAAACCAGAGAGGTAAGTATTTTCTCCATTAAACTTCAGCACCTTCACTATAAATAGTCAATGGTTTAGCTCCAAAACTCCAAGTTTATTTTTGAAGTAAACTTTATGTTCCATGTAGTCTATGTGTTTGAGAAAGCTTTTAGGTTTGGGGAATTAATGTTCATGTAGGACGTGTGCTTTGTGAACAAGTACCCTCTGAGGTATGACCTTCAAATTTTGATGGCTCTGTGTACACTTGATGGCTCATATTTCAATGGGACTGCTGAAGTAAAATCCAAGCTAGTACAAACTAGGACTGGGGTCTCTAAACTGCAAATTAGTAAAATTTACCCCAAACAAAAGCCCACAATTGCTGGAATAATTTTTATGTGAAAATGTGAAATTCTGAACACAAAACACTTCTCAGGACAATGCATTCAAAAATCAAATGATTTGTTAGATTATCTACTGCTACTTTTAGGGTAATTTAATTAGGGTATCTATTTGGGTTACATAATTGAGAGTTTATTATTATTGAATTATAGAAACAACTAGAAGAACTTGGTTATAATCTTATCCAATGCCTTGATTTTACACTTGAGAAAACTAAGGCCCAAAGACATTAAGTGGCATTCATTCATTCAATAGACAATAAGAGCCTACTGCAAGCAAGGCACTGTACTTTTGTTATTTAGTTGTTCAGTTGTATCTGACTTTTCATGATCCCATTGACTTGTTGATGGAGTTTTCTTGGCGAAGACAGTGGAGTTGCTTGTCATTTCTTCCTTCAGTGTGTCCCTATTTTACAGATGAAAAACTGAGGTATAACAGTGTTAAGTGATTTGCCCAGGGTCAACACAACTTCAGAGTTTTTAAAATATCTGGTGAGAAGGGGGTCAAACACAGAAGTTTTGTTGACAAACACAAGCTGTTACAGAGGGTGGGAAATGTTGAATTCTGTTGAAAAAAATTGGTTAATAGCAACAATTTATATTAAACTAATTATTTTTTATAATATTGGATTGATGGAATTAAATTATTTTCCCCAAGCCACTTTGTACATGCAGACATATCTTTACATGAGCAAGAAATCTATACACATTCAAAATAAGGGGAAAATGGAGTATATCACATAATCATTTTCCTATCAGAAAATGCACAAGACAAATCATCAATGTCCTATTATCTAGCAGAACAACTGAAATTACTTAAAGTTCCTGAACATCAGTTTCTTCATCTCTATAAAATGGGTATGATAATATTTTCATTTGTTCTCTCATGGGGCTATCAGGAAAAACTTTTCTGTAAACCTTAAAGAGCCATAAAAATGTCATAAACGGTATTCTTGAGGTCAGGGAACCATACGTTGAGGTTTGGGGTTCTTGGAACCCCAAAATACCAACACCCTGGGTCCTGCCTGAATGAATTCGACTCAAGCCTTCTTTCAGTCAAAGTAAAACAAAGTTTATTAAAGATTTACCACTTTGGTTAAGCTTCTCAGATTCAATCTAGCTCAGATTTTATCTGGCCAGCTTGTTAACACAAGTGTCACAAATGGCAAAGCTTCTTAAGAGTGGAATTCATTCGGGCAGGACCTAAGGTGTAAGTATTTTGGGGTCCCAAGCACCCCAAACCTCAACATTATGGCTCCCTGACCTCAACAGAATTATCATTGCTATTGCCATCATCATTGCCTCCATCACTGTTCTCTCATTTTTTTCTTGTCATTTTGTTAGGGTTCAGATCGGTATCATCAGAGGAGTCTTCCATCTGCCCCAAAAGACCTCCCCCTATGCAGGGAGTCTACTACTCCCTGTGGCTGCCTCATAACCACTTGCATCTATGCCAGCACAAGAAAACTTCCACCTCCTGCTACCAGCCCAGTCTCCCCATCCAAACTGAGATTTGGAGAACCTCTGGAGCAAAGAGTCTCTTTGAACCTCTCATTTCTTGCTGCACGTGTCCTTTGAGAGGGAACACGTTCAAGCTGTAGTCCAGATTTCTTTTACCATGCTCCAGCTCTTAATCCTGAAGTTTCATTCCAGCCCTGTAATTCATACATTAGAAGTCCACTGGGACCCCTGGGGCCTCTCCCTCTGATTGGATGGCTCCTCCCAGAACCTCCATTTAATGAGGTCACCCAGGCTATCCAAGTCTCATTGTTCTCCCTGATGTACTCTGGACTTTCCTGGCTCCACGCTGGGTTTCTTTTGCCTACCACTTCCCTCATCCCTATCTTTCCAGCTTCCTTTTACGAATTGTCTTCCCCATTAGAATATAAGCTCTTTCATTGAAGGGATTTTCTTCTTTTCTACTCGTATTTGTATTTCTTCACTTACTACATAGAAAGCACTTTAAAAATGTTAGTTGAGTATTTCCCTGAAAGCTCTTTGGCACTGCAGCACCAAACTAGATAATAAGAACAAAAAGGACCTCATTTTACTCCCTCAACGTTAAAAGTTTTTGCCTCTAAGACTCTATATTTTGAAAGTTATTCCATATGTGTATGTGGAGATTATGAATATCTGTATGGTAAAATCAATTTTAAAATTATCTTTAAAATTTTTTAGATGGGTATTCTGACTTAAATTCTAGGCAATAGTTGTCTATAATGATGCTGTAGCTCAGTAAAGCTAATGTCTTAGATTCTCAGATATTTGGGGAATTCATATTCATAGTACAGAGAATTCTGATGTTAGTTTATAAAGGACTACAAATTTCTAGCCATCTGTGTCTTTCTCAATGTCTAAAAGATAATAATGTTTTCAAACTGCAGTGACGATGAACATTTTCCACCACTCAGATAAATGATTAGCATCTATCAATATAGCAAAGCTCCTTAGGGGCAGCTAGGTGGTACAGTGGATAGAGCACCAATGCAGGAGTCAGGAGGACCTGAGTTCAAATTTCACCTCAGACACTTGACACTCACTAGCTGTGTGACCTTGGGCAAGGCACTTAACCGCAATTGCCTCATCCTGGGTCATCTCCAGTCATCCTGATGAATATCTAATCATTGGATTCAGATGACTCTGTAGGAGAAGTGAGACTGGTGACCTTCACAGCCCTCCCTCACTCAAAACAAAGTCAAGAGCAAGGCATGTCATTATCTCTCTGATGGCATGGTCTTCTTTGGCAACAAAGGATGAACACACAAATCTCCTCAAGAACAAATTTTCTGTAAATTCTAGTGGCAGTGACCAGATCATTAATCACTACCATAGACCTCTTTATATAAAAGATCAAATCTTTAAGAGAGCCATTTCTTGATTCCTCTTAGTCAACATCTTCATTGAATTCATATCAATATTAATCATAAAAATTCAATCTTTTGGATCTTACCTATTTCATAGAGTCCATATGAAGATAAACAACGTTCAGTTACATTTGACAAATCCAACGGTAAATGTCTGTTTTCAGCCTTTAGCATTGCTTGGTGAAGTAAAGTCTGTTTGTTTCAAAAGTGTTTGCAGACATTTTAAATCTGTTTATAATGTGGTCTAAAATCATCTGTCAATCCCCTAGTTCCTTTGTGTGGAGGAAGTGTTCCTCTTTCTATGACTGCCTTGAGTGATATATTCTGTTTTCCTTTAACATTGTACAGTTTTTTTGTTTGGACACCTCCTAGATCCACTATCATCCATTTTACCATGACAAAGGAATAAGTTAAGACCGGTACTGTGTGAGCTTTAATGATTCTGAATTTATTCTTTTTGTTAAACTCATATTCAATGGTTTCCACAATTTGTCACTAAACAAGACAATCGCAACATATTCAACCACCACTTTCTCTTTGGTAATTCTATGCTTGCTATGTCTTACCTAGAAAATTATTTTTATTTCCTTCATCTATTGGTTTGATTTGACCTCTGCATTCATGCTAAAGACATTAGTCTAATTTTCCTTGGAACACATTAAAATGTTTATGTTTATCAGGTCCAAATAACATTTTTTATATTTTTACGTAAAATTTCTATGAGATAAGGTAGCTATTTAATGTGATTTTCAGTGGAGCCTTATAATTTAATATCATCCATACACATCAAATGATTAGTATGATGTTTTTATATGACTCCTTTGACTTAAAAGCCATACTCAGTTTTCTCAGGAGTGATAATGCATTTTGTAGGCAGTTATGTGTTTTATATGTCAATGACTCTAAACGCTGTTGTGCTGTTGATATTTTGAAAAGAGAAGAGTTTTCTATGTGGATATAAAATATATTCTCACTCTCTCTGGATCACTTTTATATGTCTGAAGCATATAACCAAGCCATGAGTACAGAACTGAATCAAAGACTTTGTGATAATCAGTAAAGATATATAAATGACATGGTGCTTTATGGTAGTTAGTCCAATAATCACTGAATCAGTAATGAGTTATTCTTTACAACACTGGGACTTTGGACTGAGAAGCTACACTGTTAGAAGTATAGTTAGCAGCCAGGCTCTAGGCTTCAGGGTCTATTGCCCTCTTTAGGGAATTTTGACCTAGCATTAATGCAGATTGGAGGAAAGAGAATTAACACAGGGAAAGGGAGGGAGGGGCAATGTGAGATTATTGAGACAGGTTTGGTACTTAGTCCAACCCCCTTGTTTTACAAATGAGGAAAGTGGGGCCAAAAAGGGGAATTGAATTCCCAAGAGTCAAAAGTAGGGGAGCCACGATATGAATTCAGGTCTTCTTTACTTGAAAACAATACTTTTTCTACTATATCACATTTCCAAAGGTTTGTACCTTGGACAAATATGAAAATTACATTAGGGAAATATGCACTCAGACCAGGCTTCTACACATAAAATAATTCATTCATTTAGCTTCTCCATCCTTTCTGTCACATTAAGAAAGGATTAAGGATTGGAATTTTGATATCTTATTGGACTCTAGAAAAGGAACATAGATTAGCATTTCCTATTCATGTTTCTAGGTAGCAGATGGTACAGTGGTTAAAATACTGGGCTTCGAAACAGGAACACTCACTTTCATGAGTTCAAATAAGGCCCCTGACACTTACTAGCTACATGACCCTGGGCAAGTTACTTAACCCTCCTTGCCTCAGTTTCTCATCTGTAAAATGAGTTAGAGAAGGAAGTGGCAAACCACACTATCTTTGCCAAGAAAACCCTCCCAAATGGATTTAGACATGACTAAAGTGAGCCAACAACAAAAATCCCTATCCCAACCTAGTGTTTAAAAATGCCCACTCCAAACTACATAGGATTGCATACGTATTATTTGTCCAAGAGCTATTGAAAATAAAAGGAGGTTTGGGTCAAAGGGAAAAATCCAGTTTCCTTGAATGTATCCAAGGATAATATATTTGGGTAAAATTTTGACTTTTGAAATGGTGAGCATTATTTTAAAACCACTTATCTGTATATGTTTAGGGTGTCAAAGAGTGGGCATACATAGCTCATGACTCGTGGGGATTCTCTTCTCTAAAACAACAGCTGAGGTAAGCAGCAGCTTTCTGGATCTTAGGCACTGGGAAAAGTATATCATCTCTCTGCACACTGGAACTTCTCTTTCAAGGGAGAGGATAATCTGAAATGAGAAGAGGTGGGTGGGAATATTTGAGTTACTTTGCAGAGGAGATAATCAGCTGTCATTACAAAGTGCTTTGAGTGGAATGGCTTAGCACCAGCCACAGGATGTTATTAAAACTGGATACAAGAGGGAAAAGCTGGAGAATGAGAGAAGAAAATTAAGGCAAGGGGAGAATTGCCACAGAGAAGAAATCAGCTACTAAAAAATCTAGTCATAAGAATTGTCTCATAAATTTAGAACTGAAAGGAACCATAGAGGCCCTCTACTCCATTATCCTCATTTTACAGAAGAGGAAACTGAGACCTAGAAAGGTAAAATGAAATGTCCAAGGTCACATAGCTAGCAAATGAGAAAGGCAAGAACTGACTCCAGAGCCAGTGGTGTTTCCACTTCACCAAACTGCCTCTCACATTAGTCTGTAAAGTACTTAGCTCACATCTCTCTCAGGAGGAAGAGAGTGCAAATATAATCTTCATTTGATGATAAGGAAACTGAAGCTTGGGGAAGTAAAATGATTTATCCATCAGAGTTGACAGAGTCAGGAGCACCTCAATGCTTGGTGGAGAGTGTACTGGATCTGATGTCAGAAACATGGCTTCAATTCCAACCTCAGACACTTAATTGGATGGGTATATCTGATACCATATTGTCCTAGTCAAAAGCTTTAGCTAAACCCATGGGTACATTAAGTCCATTAAACACCAGCTCATTTCAAGACTCCATGGGCAGTTTCACCATTTTACTAGTTTTACTGGGTCTAACCCGACTTTTTAGTTCTGAGGCTGACTTTTCTGAATCTACCTTTAGCACTGACAGAGACAGCACCTACCCACTGAAAGGCAAATCACTTGTGAGCCCCCCAGAAGCTTATTTGTTCATTTTTACAAATCTGATGAGCTGTTTGCCACAGAAATACTCTCTGGTGGCCAAATAGCGCAGAGTTTGATTCATTGTCAACCTGCTCACTGAAAGAGGAAAGAAAGTCCATCAAGATGCAACAATCAAAACTTTCAGTGCCAGAGCTCTACCACAGATAGATACTGATTGCAAAGCACCTAATTCAGTGCCATTATTATTACTAGTAGCAGTAATAGTATACATGTTTATTATATTTTAATAATGGCACCACCTTTATTAGGTCAAAAATGTTGCAAAAGGAGCCCCTATCAGGCTGTAAACTCCATAACTACAAATTTATTATTATTGAAATCATTAATAATAATGATAGCTAACATTTTTATTTCACTTTAAGGTTTAAAAATCATTTTACAAGCATTATCTCATTTGACCCTCACAATAACCCAAGAGACATGTGCTAGACATTGTCCTGGGCATGGAGGTGATAAAAACAAAATTATCCATCAAGGAACTTATATTCAACAGAGTGAATCAAGGTGTACATAGAGAAGCTCTCTAAAACATATAGAAGCATATAAGGCAATGGGGGAAGATAGAGTACAGCTTCACAGAGCTAGGCATAGAGCACCAACAACCAGGCAGAAAAAGAAAGCTTTCTTGTCCTCAGACTCTCTTGTCGTCCTGCCTCAGGACAGATTCCTACCTACCTACCCCATCTCCAGGATAGGGACCACAGATTGCATCTCAGTAAGGATTTGTTAGGAGACTAAAGTGTAATCTCAAAACATCCTGTCCTCTCCCTCCTCTTTTTGATTTTCTCTTTACTATTTATTTCCAGTATTTGTGTTTGACAAGGGCTATGATCTCCATTACAATTCATCTTCTCTCCCAGCTTCTGGTAAGGTATAGTCATAATTCCAAGTTAATGATTTCCCAGCCTACTGGCTCTTTAGAGGGGAACAAGTTCTCAGATGCTGTAGGAAAACATCACAATGGCATGGACTCTACCCTATGTGCAACAGAGAAATACAAAGTATATTGAGACTGATGATAAATATGTATTAGGTGACCTCATGTGTAGGGGTTAAGTGCTACATAGAACTATTTAGGGTGGGGAGGGAATGAACTAACCATGGCAATATGAACTGAACAACAGCTTTAGTTTTCAGAATTATTAAGGGGAAAAAACCCTGTTTGATTCATTCTTTTTCTCCATTTTTGACCAAATCCCACTATTGACCAAGGCTCATTTTCATGGCCTATAATGATTAGTGATCTATAAATAAAAGGTTCCAGTGGCTTGTCAATCTAATAATAATAACTGAAATTTATATAGTGCCTAAAAGTTTGCAAATCACTTTGCATACTTTATTTCATTTTTGTCCTTGTAATGATCTTGTGAGGTAGGCAGTGCAATTATTTTTTTTTAGTGCAACTATGTTTAATCTTCATTTTATAGATAAGGAAACTGAGGTTTAGATTTGTCCAAGGTCAACAGTTAGTAAATGCTAAGTCTGAATCTCAGACCTAAGGCATCTGACTCCTAGTCCAGAACATTCTTTCAACTATCATGTGATATTCTACTAAATTTTCTAGAATTCAGAGGTAGAGAAAGATTTTTTTTAATTAGATCAAAAAATGTTCCAAGCAGCAGCCCCCATCAGGCTGCAGACTCCATACTTACTTGTACCATGCTAGCAAACTTGTGACCCAATTTCTCTTTGTTGAAACAAATATGTGAAAAATCCATAATAAGTGTCACAAAAGGACTTCCGGCTTCAAATTCCCAACTTTTAAGTTAAATCCACTTTCCCCAACCTGATGCTTCAAGACTGGAATGGATGAATTTAATACCCTTAATAGTCTTAATACCCTCCTAACCACAGAATTATAGAATCTAAGAGCAAGAACAGACCTTAGAGGCCATTTTGTCCAGCTGGTACCACAACTAGAATCCCTTCTACAATAACCCTTAGAAGTTGTCCAACTCTTTCTTGAAGATATCTGATACAAATAAACCATTACTTCTCCCCATCTCCCATTCCACTGTTTCAGTTTGTTCCCTTGTGGTGTTTTTAAATGTTTTTTCATTGCTTTCTGTTTTTATCTCATTTCTTTCCCAATAACTCTACCTCCTACACCTATGCCGTGGAACTGACTACTTATAACAATAAATAAAAACAACCAAAGCAGATATTGGGATCTGATCATGTATGCAGCATTTTCCACTTGCTTCTCTAGTAAGAAGAGGGAGAGGAGCCAAGATGACAGCAAAAACAGGGACTTGCTAGAGCTCTCCCCCCAAACCCAGTCAAATACCTGTGAAAGATGACTCTAAACAAATTCTGGAACTGCAGAACCCATAGAATGACAGAGTGAAGCAAATTTTCAGCCCAAGAAACCTGGAAGGTCCGCAGGAAGTATCTGTCAGGCTGGGCTGGGAACAGAGTGCAGTCCACCATGGGCTGCACTGGCAACAACAGGACTTGAGCAAGCCTGGGGGGGAGTGAATCTCTGGCACTTGTGGCAGTTTCCAAACTTCATGACCCCAAAATGCCAAGTGCAAATTGGTCAGTGGAAAAAACCTGTGGGACTTACGTGAGATAGTACAATGATACGGCTCCAGTCCAAGGGTGGTGGAAGGGGTGGAAGAGCCCAGAGGAGCCCATGGCAGCCATAACTGGGGCAGGGGCAGCAGCTATTTCTGGAGTTCTAGGTCCACAGATTGTGGGGGCTTCCAGAAGCTAACAGTACATCCCAACACTCCCTCTGGAAGGAGAGAACTACATTGACAAAGAGCTCAAAAGGCAAGTAAATGGCCAAGGAAATGAGTAAAAACTGGAAAAAGAATCAGGCTATAGAATCTTATTTTGGTGACAAGGAAGACCAAAATATCCAAACAGAAGAAGGCAACAAAGTCAAAGCTCCTACATCCAAAACCTCTAACAAAAATATGAATTGGTCTCAGGCCATGAAAGAGCTCAAAAACAATCTTGAAAATCAAGTAAGAGAAGTAGAGCAAAAGAAGAAAAATGAGACTGATGCAAAGAAAATCATGAAAAATGAGTCAACTGCTTGCTAAAGGGGACCCAAAAAATACAGAAGATACTTAAAAAATAGACTAACCCAAATGGCAAAAGAGATCCAAAAAGCCCATGAAGAAAAGAATGCCTTAAAAAAGCAAAATCAGCCAAAGGAAAAAGGAGGTCTAAAAGCTCACTGAAGAAAATAATTCCTTAAAAATTAGAATGAAGCAGATGGAAGCTAATGACTTTATGAAAAATCAAGAAATGATAAGACAAAATCAAATGAATGAAAAAATGGCAAACAATGTGAAAATATCTCATTGAAAAAACAATTGGCCTGGAAAATAGATCCAGGATATCTGGATCTAAAAATTATTGGACTACCTGAAAACCATGATCAAATAAAGAGCCTAGATATCATCTTTCAAGGAATTATCAAGGAAAACTGCCCTGATATTCTAGAACCAGAGGGTAAAATACATATTGAAAGAATTCACTCATCGCCTCCTGAAAGAGATCCCAAAAGGAAAACTAGGAATATTGTAGCCAAATTCCAGAGCTCTCAGGTCAAAGAGAAAATAAAACTATTTAGAGGAGAGTAATGTGCTTCCTCATCAGGTCTCTGAAACAAAGATTATACGTTGCATTTAACCTGATTACTGATGTCTCTTAATGTCATTTTCTTTTTCACTTTGATAGTCATTGTGTGTGTGTGTGTGTGTGTGTGTGTGTGTGTGTGTGTGTGTGTGTACGTGCGTGCATTGTTCTCCTGGTTATGCTTTTTTCATTCTGCATCAGTTCATACAGGTCTTCCCACATTTGTCTGAATTCTGCACTTGTAATTTCATGTGGAATAATAGTATTCAGGCAGCTAGGTGGCACCATAAATAGAGTACTGGGCCTGATGATATGACTTCAGATTTAGCCTGGGACTCTTAAGAGCTTAGTGGCCTTAGGCAGGTCACTTACCCTCATTAAGCCTCAGTTTCTTAATCTGTAAAATAGGGATAATAATAGCACCTACTGTAGAGTTGTTGTGAGGATAAAATGGAATAATATTTACAAAGTTCTTTGCAAACTTTAAAACACTATATCAATGTTGTGAGGATCAAATGCACTTAGCCCGACACCTTGCACATAGTAGGCACTATTTAAATGTTAGCTATCATCATCACATCATCCTCTTTATATTCCATTATATTCACATTGCATAGCTTTTTTTAGCTGTTCCTCCATTGTTAATGGGTACCCACTTTGTCTCACTTCATTTTTGGATAGCCCTAATTGTATGTGAGCTTTTCGTTATACAAAACTGACCTGTGCCTCTCTTCAAATCTGTTCCATCACACCTAGTGTGTCTCTCTGGGGCCATACAGAACGTATTTAATCTAATCCACCTTCCATGTGACAGTTTTTTGAATATTTGAAAGCAGCTATCAAGTCCCTGTTGGGAGCAGCAGCCAGGTGGCAAAGTTGATAGAGCACTGCGTTTAGAATCAGGAAGACTCATCTTCCTAAGTTCAAATCTGGCCTCAGACACCTACTAGCTCTGTGACCCTGGGCAAATCACTTAACCTTCTTTGCCTCAGTTTCCTCATCTGTAAAATTAGCTGGAGAAAGAAATGACAAACCCCTCCAGTATCTTTGCAAAGAAAACTCCAAAGGACACAAATACGCTAGCTCCAAACCCACAGCCCATGAAATATCTGTAGTAAAGAGCCGCCAATAAATTCGGGAGCAGGAGAAGCCACATAATAGTGGAGTGGATAAGATTTCTGTTCCAGAGGGACCTGCAAACCTCTTGCAAAAGGTCCGTCGTGCTGTGGACACAGAGCCCAGCCCAGCCCTGCACCGCCCCGGCACAGAGAGGAACAGATCTGAGCGGACTTCAGGGACGCTATCTCCAGCGGCCGCGTGGGTCCCTCCACCCACAGGTGACAGGGGTCGGTGAGAAGGTCTCTTTGGTGGGTCGAGAGGGGAGTGGGGTGCCCCCATAGCTCAGGCCCCCTCGGAAGGCAACAGTGGAGGCGGGAGCAGACCAGGGCTCCCCAAGCAGGCAGGAGCCCGGATCCATTATTGAAGGTCTCCGCATAAACCCCCTGAGGGAACTGAGCCCCTTGAGGTGGCCCTGCCCCCACCTGAGCACCTGAACTTAATCTCACACTGAATAGCAGCCCTGCCCCCACCCAAAGCACTGAGGCTGAGAAGCAGCATTTGATTCTCAGACCCCAAGTGCGGGCTGGGAGGACCAGGAGGCGAGGTGAGTGTGAGGAGAATATTCAGAGCTCAAGTCACTGGCTGGGAAAATGCCCAGAAAAGGGAAAAAAACCAAGACTATTGAGGGTTACTTTCTTGGTGAGCAGGTTTCTCCTCCCCTCCCTTCTGATGAGGAAGAGCGGTGCTCACCATCAGGGGAAGACACGGAAATCAGTGCTTCTACATCCCAGCCCACTCAATGGGATCAGTTCTGGGAAAAGGTCTTAAAGAGCCCAAACAATTTTCAAAATCATGATAGAGAGGTGGAGGAAAAACTGGGAAGAGTAATAAAAGATTTGAAAGCAAAGTATGAACAACAAATCAGCACCCTGCTAAAGGAGACCCAAAAAAATGCGGAAGAAAATAACAGCCTGAAAAATAGGCTAACTCAATTGGCAAAGGAGGTTCAAGAAGCCAATGAGGAGAAGAATGCTTTCAAAAGCAGAATTAGCCAAATGGAAAAGGAGATTCAAAAGCTCACTGAAGAAAATAGTTATTTCAAAATTAGAATGGAACAGATGGAGGCTAATGACTTTATGAGAAACCAAGAAATTACAAAACAAAACCAAAAGAATGAAAAAATGGAAGATAATGTGAAATATCTCATTGGAAAAACAACTGACCTGGAAAATAGATCCAGGAGAGACAATTTAAAAATTATGGGACTACCTGAAAGCCATGATCAAAAAAAGAGCCTAGACATCATCTTTCATGAAATTATCAAGGAAAACTGCCCTGAGATTCTAGAACCAGAAGGCAAAATAAATATTAAAAGAATCCACCAATCACCACCTGAAAAATATCCAAAAAGAGAAACCCCTAGGAATATTGTGGCCAAATTCCAGAATTCCCAGGTCAAGGAGAAAATATTGCAAGCAGCTAGAAAGAAACAATTCAAGTACTGTGAAAATACAATCAGGATAACACAAGATCTAGCAGCTTCAACATTAAGGGATCGAAGGGCATATTCCAGAAGTCAAAGGAATTAGGAATAAAACCAAGAATCACCTACCCAGCAAAACTGAGTACAATACTTCAGGGGAAAAAATGGTCTTTCAATGAAATAGAGGACTTTCAAGCATTCTTGATGAAAAGACCAGAGCTAAAAAGAAAATTTGATTTTCAAACATAAGAATGAAGAGAAGCATGAAAAGGTAAACAGCAAAGAGAAGTCATAAGGGACTTATAAAAGTTGAACTGTTTACATCCCTACATGGAAAGACAATATTAGTAACTCTTGAAACTATTCAGTATCTGGGTACTTGGTGGGATTACACACACACACATGCACACGCACACACTCATAGAGATAGAGTGCACAGAGTAAATTGAATAGAATGGGATCATATCTTAAAAAAAAAAATGAAATCAAGCAGTGAGAGAGAAATATATGGGAGGAGAAAGGGAGAAATGGAATGGGGCAAATTATCTCTCATAAAAGAGGCAAGCAAAAGAATTTTTTTAGTTTAGGGAAAAAGAGGGAAGGTGAGAGAAAAACATGAAGCTTACTCTCATCACATTCCAGTAAAGGAAGGAATAAAATGCACACTCATTTTGGTATGAAAACCTATCTTATAATACAGGAAGGTGGGGGACAAGGGGATAAACAGGGTGGGGGGGACGATGGAAGGGAGGGCATGGGGAGGAGGGTACAATTTGAGGTCGACACTCACAGGGAGGGACAGGATCAAAAGAGAGAATAGAAGTAATTGGAAGCAGGATAGGATGGAGGTAAATATAGTTAGTCTTATATAACACGACTATTATGGAAGTCATTTGCAAAACTACACAGATTTGGCCGATATTGAATTGCTTGCCTTCCAAAGGGAGGGGGAGGGGAGGGAGGGAGGAAAAGAAGTTGCAACTCAAAGTGTTAGGAATAACTGTCAAGTACTGTTCTTGCCGCTAGGAAATAAGAAATACAGGTAAAGGGGTATAGAAAGTTATTTGGCCCAACAGGACAGAGGAGAGAATGGAGACAAGGGCAGAGAGGAATGATGGAGAAGAGAGAGGAGTGGAGATGGGGGCAATTAGAATGCTCGGTGTTTGGGGGTGGGGGGAGGGGACAAGGGGGGAGAAAATTTGGAGCCCAAAAATTCTGTGAAAATGAATGTTAAAAGTGAAATAAAAAAAAAAAGAAAGAAAAGAAAACTCCAAAGGAGGACACAAAGAGTCAGGCACAGCTGAAAATGACTGAATTAAATCATTTCCCCTTAGCTTTCTCTTCTCTAGGCTGAACATTTCCAATTCCTTCAACCAATTCTCATATGAATTCAAGGTCCTTTACCACCCTGTTCACTCACCTCTTGATGCTCCTCAGCTTATCAATGTCTTTAAAAATATGGTGCCCAGGAGCGAACACAACACTCCAGTTATAGGCAGAACATTAGATTATCACCTCCCTAGCAAAGTCATCATAACAGTGAGGCAAGTGAAATGTTGCCCTGTGCACAGAAGGATAAAGGAGCAGAAACATATATAAAATGTGCATCTACTATCCCAAGTATACTTTACCATTAGAATTGAGAAAGTATCATTTGATATTTTTGCTTTGGGTGCAAGGTTAGCTGGTTATGGAGCTGTTCCCTTATGGAATTTTGGAATTTGAAGCTAGAAGGAACCCTGGAGATCACATAGGCTCTTGCCCTTACTTTATACATAAGGGTACTGAGGTCTAGAGAAATTCAATGTGACCTTCCCCAAGGTCATATGGATTGTAAGTGATAGAACCCTATGACTCCAGATCAAACACTCTCCATACTACATACTATATATACTCTGTATATAATACTATATACATATGTATCATACTATATACTATGTACTTTATACTATACCTCATCTCCTCTCTCAACACTATTGCTCTTCTAATGCAATCTAATATCAGTTTAAAGCATGACCTCAAAATTTCCAAGACAAGTGCCTCTTGGAACCAACGAGGTCCTTTAAATCTAAGTGACTGGTTGGTCAGAGAGGGTAGGAATGAACAGTTAGAATTAAACCACTCAAGATTTTAAAAAGGGTAGCTTTTACAACAACTGCTTCCAGAGAACTCTGCCATATTCCATCCTACTTGCCATTCTGGGGCAGTAGTAATCTGGTTCAGAGGACCTGGCATCTATGGATCATTATTCATACTTAAATTTACCCTGAAATCTGTCCAATCCACTTTGATATGATGGTTTGCTAGGAGTTTGCTTCCTGGTGTTTGGATTTTGTTTCTTGGACACAGATTTCTTGATACAACCTTGGAACCTTAGACTAAGTATTAAATCTCTCTATTTCTCACCCTGTTAGCTAAGCAGTTGAGCCTTCTGAACCACATCCATGCCTTTCCCTGAGCTTTTGACTGTTCTGGGACAAGTCAGCAACTATGAGATGATAGAGGTCAAATGCTGCCGGCTAAGCCAGAACCAACACTGACAATAATAACCATTGAACTAACCATCCCTCTGCTTCTTGAGTAACTTCTCATTGGCAAAGAATAAACTAGGCCTATTAGGCCATTAGCAGTTAGTTTAGTCTTTTAGCTAATGAAATCCAGACAAGGAAGCAGTTTTTGCAGTTAGAGCACAACTGGGAGAAGATTGTTCTATTACCTTAAAAGTTTGACTAATGTATAGCCTACAATATGACTGACATTTTATCCCCAAACGTTGTCAACTAGATGTTTTCAAAAGGTTTTTTTTCCATTTAAGTAGATTTTCCTATTAATACAATCAAGGTGGGAGAAGGATTTGAAGCGCTTGCTAATGGTAAACACCCAGAGATACTTGCTAGTTCTAAGTGAGCCAGTCAGTCAACTAGAATTTATTAAGTATTGATTATGTGACAGACACTGCTCTAGGGATACAAAAAAAAAAAAGCAAAAGCAAACAGACAAAAAAACTAGTCCCTGCCTTCAAAGAGCTTCAATTCTAATGGAGGAGTCAATACGCAAATAACTAGGTTCATTCATATAGATAGGATAAGGGTCAACTCCTCATGTCCCCATTTCTTCCTTTTCTCTGTTATACTACTGTCAGTCTTTCTTCTGCCCTGGGCTCCTCTCCCCCAGATCTCCCACAGAAGGGAAGCCACATTTTCTGGCTCTTTCCATATCCTGCTCTTTCGGGAATGAGCACACAAATTCCCTTTAAGTGTTCTAAGGGTTTTTGCTATTAATAACCACAAGGAAACACAGAGAAGTTTAAAATAACAAACAAAAGGGGAAAGCTACAAGAAGTCTTAAAAATTTATAGAACATTCTCCTATTCGTCAATGAAAAATTAAAGTGAAGCTGGGCCTTGATCTTTCTTAGCTCCCCCTATTTACTCCCGTCTTTTTTCTTGGAGTCAGTCTGACCCTGATCCCGTCTGGGTTGGATGCTAGATCAAGTTCTTGGGCCTCCAGCCAAGGTAGATTTGGATTGGCTTGGCTCCTAGGATTCTCCGTGCCTTTTAGAACCTGCTTTCTAGGCTTATATCCAGGTCTGAGGCCCCTGCTTGAGGAAGACACTTTTCTTTCTGACCCTAAAGATTCCTCCCACAAACCTGAGATTAGCAGGCATCAACCTTGCACTTGTCTGCTTCAGTGTCATTGGAGGTTTAGATGGCTCCAAAAACTGGGAAGTCCTATCTTACCCTTTGATTTGTTTCTTTCTGTCCTGCATTTTTTTTCTAAGAAGTTATTTTTTTCCCCACAGTCATAATTAGTAATTTTAGCATTTCATTTAGCAATTCATTTGGAGGAGTGGGATGTCTAAGATGTGACCACTGCAGTGTTTTTTGTGTAGTTGAAGTAGACTGAAAAGAGAGATCATGGGAATTAAGTTATTGAGGACCTAGGAGACCAAGGTATTTGAATAACAGCAGGGAGAGTGGGATGAGGGAAAAAACTGAGAGCCAAGTACTGAACTTATTGGGAGGAGGGGGCTAAGACCAGAGGTCCCTAGACGACAGCAGAGTAGTAAACTTTAAAAAGTGTGCCAAACCATGTCACTTTGGAGTCTTCAGAAAAATGTTAAATTCTAGGGAGCACTGGAAAATGGAAGATCACAGTTTTAACACCAGACAGGACCTCAAAGGTCATCTATTCCCCCTATTCATTTTATAGATGAGAAAATTGATAAAGCCTAGATTTAAATTCAGGTCCCCTGGGAAATTCCTAATATACCACAACAGAGAAGGGTCCAGAGGGTGAAGAAAATTGAGGACAGAAGAGGCTAGGCACAGGGAAGAGCCAGAGCTAAGTTTACTATGCGGAAAAGGGTGCAAAAAGAGGGCTGGAAGTTGTGTATCTCCCATTCCCCACTGTGATTAGGGTCCAAGTTCACCTTGCCCTGTCCCCATACACTGTCCAGGACAGTGATGGTGGTTATGAAATTCTAGAGGAACTGAAGTCTCCCTTCCTCCTAGCTGCAAATGAAGCTAGCCTATGCATCAGTCAGTACTGAGTTTGGGAATAGGAAAACAAACTACTCCCCAATCCAGGGAAGGAATCATGGCCCCTCTCCTATTTTCCAGTAAGCATGGGGCAGAGCCTGGAGCTGGGAGGCAGAGGGGAGACTAATTCTAGCTCTGACATTCACTGATTGGTTGTTAAGGCTCATTTTACCCTTAAATTACAGCTTAGAGCTTTCACTTAATGTTCCTTTTGTTCAGTTGTTTTCAGTGACTCTTCTCAACCCCATCTGGGGTTTTCTTGGCAAAGATAGTGGAGTGATTCGCCATTTCCTTCTCCAGCTCCTTTTGCAGATGAGGTAACTGAGGCAAACATGTCAAGTGATTTGTCCAGCTAGTCATTGTCAGAGACCCAGATTTGAACTCGGGAAGATGAGTCCTTCTGGCTTCAGGACCAGCATTCTATCCATTTCACCACATGGATGGTCTATGTAGCGTTCTAGTTATCATACAAGCTTAGCTTTTCTAGTGGTTCTACAGTCTCAATGGCAGACCTTAGACTTCTCTGGAACCAGCCTTCCTCGTGGTCCAAAATGCTCCAAAATGACAAACTCAAATTGCTTTCTCTGTGTTAAAGCTTCTACCAGCTGTATCAGGGACTTCCCACTAAGTTCCTGCACCTGATCTGAAGGGTGCTTCTGGTTCTCAGATCATTTGCAGAGTCGAAACGACAGAGATATTAAGTTCAAAGAAATTCTCATTCCTTTCCCATCTCAGGTAATCAGAACCACTCTTCCCCCTACTCCCACTCCCACCTCAGGTCTCTCTTGGATGATTCATCCCTCAGACCCTTGCTTAGCTCCAACAAGGGACTGTTTTTTTACCAAAAATTCTATCTTTACAACTTTTACAGAATAAAAGCTGCTTTAAACTTTCCACAGTTCCACAGCCAGTAAGAGAGGGGTCATTTTGTCACAGATTCATATGGTTTTTATTTCCCTTCCATTATGACTGGAAAGGCATGAGACCCTTTATTTCAGGAAATCCCAGAATAGCTCTCTCCAAGTGAAGATAGAGACACAGTTCAGAACAGAGAAGATTTGCTACTTCCTTCTTGACTTATTCATCTACCCTAAGGTAGGAGTGTTTCTCTGCAGTCTATTCAAGATCCTGGCTGGTTTTTCCATGGCACTGTGGTGCATAGATGACAGGTGATAAATCGAAATGGTGGAAGACTTGCTATGTTTATATTGTAAATGTGAATATCCACAAGAAATTTGAAATCTCAACATGTGTATAGATCAGTTAACTGGAAGAGCTGTATCTGGTGGCCAGGATCCAAATTTGTCCACCCCTCAGGAGCAGCGGGAAAAAAAGAATTACAAATACTTCATGTTTCTTGCTTGAACAACAAAATAAAATATGATATCTTCACCCACTCATGTTATATCTCTGGGAAAAGTTTCCTAAAGGTGCTGGTAATTGTTCTTATTACTAGAAAAATAATTGCACAGGCATCCATTAAACATCCACTTAGTGGTGCTAGTTGAGATTTCCAGATATACATATGAGCTTATGTGTGAGGGGGTTCACAAAGAAGCTCAGACCTAACAGTTTATTTTCACAAGGGATAAGGAGGAAAAATAATCTTGTATCTAACTAAACATTGCATAATTCTGAATAGATGAATATTCACAAAGGATCTCGTATTTATGTGTTTTAGTGGTACACATACTTTCTTTTCAAATAAGTCTTATGGATGCCCTCTCTTTTTATATCTCAGTAATTTCCAGATACACTCCCAACCCCACATGACTATACGAGTCCTATCTTGTGGCAAAAATAAAAACAATCGAGCAAAATCATCTGATACAATAAGGCATTGTGGTATAATAGAAAGAACCCTAGTACTGGAGTCAGAGGGTCTGTGTTCAAATTCTGGCTCTGATAACTTCCTAACCTAAGTGACTGAGGGCAAGTCCTTTGATCTCCCTGGGTCTCAATTTCCTTATCTAAATGAAAAGGTTGGTATAGATTCTGAGGTCTCTCTCAGCTCTAGGTCATTGATCTTCTGCATATGTGTGCAACATCCTACACTTATAATCTACCAGACTTTTTATTTAAAAGAGAAGCATCACTATCCCTTCTGGGGGTACCATAATGTACAGAGTGCTAGGTTTGTAGTCAGGAAGACCTGAATTCAAATCTGGTCTAGGATACTAACTTTCTATGCGATCCTAGGAAAGTCACTTAATCTCTGACTGCCTCAGTTTCTTCAACTGTAAAATGAAGATCATTGTAGCATTTACCATCCAAGGTTATTATTAAAGAGATAATATTTATAAAGTGCTTAGCACAGTATCTGGCACACAGTAGGGGTATAATAAATAGTTGTTCCATTCCACTCTCAAGTGCTTCAAATTATTCATTAAAGATCAAAATTTAACCTTACCATACCTTCTTCTTTTTGCTCACCCCATATGTACTTGACAGAGCCAAGGATCACTCTGAGAGATGCTCCAGTGTGCCTCAAACACTCAAAATCAGGCCCATGGGATTGCGTTGCCTGTAACTAAAGCTGATTCTCGCCATTTGACTTCTCAAACCATGGCAAAAACTAAGTTGGAAGGTAAAGAGTTCCTCACTCCAGTAATGAAAGTCTTTTGGATACCCTGTACCCTCAGGACAACTTCATAATTTGGCATCTCCTCCCAACCTTTCCAATCTCCTTACACCATACGCTGAACCCCACACTCCCATGTACTTTCCCATGTAGCTTCCTTGTGGTTCCTCAAACAAAACTCTGGGCATCTTCAGTGGCTATCCTCCCCTATTGGAATGTTTTCCCTCCTCATCTGTACCTCCTGTATTCCTTCAAGTCCCAGCTAGAATCCTGTCTGCTACAGAACCTTTCCTGATCCCCCTTAATTCTAATGCCTTCCCTCTGTTGATTATTTCCATTTTATCTTATATATACCTTATTTGTACATTGTTGTTTGTATGTTGTCTCCCCATCAGACTATGAGCCTCTTGAAAACAAGGGCTGACCTTTAGCTCTCTTTATCTTCAGGGCTTACGCCGTGTCTGGTATGTTGTAGGTCCATTGACTGACTGGACTGAACCTCCAAAGCTCACAGCCTGGGAAATTTAACCCACTTAGTTCTGGAACTCCCACCCTGGGAGCTGTCCTAATTGGTGAGTTCCATATACCCTTCTTTCCAAAATCAAATCATTATTCTGTGGCTACTGAAAAGAATGCATCCATCAACTCCCAGTGATTCCATTTACCATCTTCTTGAGTTCAGATCTGGCCTCCAACACTAACTGTGTGACCCTGGGCAAGTCACTTCACTTTGTTTGCCTCCATTTCCTTATCTGTGAAATGAGGTGGAAAAGGAAATGACAAACCATTCCACTATCTTTGCCAAGAAATGGGATCATGAAGAATCTCACATAACTGAAACAACTGAACAACAACAATGATTTCCCAAAACAAAACACCCCTCCTAAGCCACTGGTCCCCTAGAAAGGCTGCTCCCCTCTATTGGAATATAAGCTCCTTGAGGCAGAGGTTTTCTCACTTATGTAATTGTATTCCCAGGAGATAGCATGGTGATTGGCATGTAGTAAGCACCTGATAAATACTTTATCACTCATTCATTCTAAACAGCCCTCTCCTTACTAAAGACCAAAAGTACTCACCCTGGGTCATTCTAGAGCTAAGCAATTACTGCCAATCTGGATTCCTACCAAGAGTTAAGAATCTATTTAAGTGCACTATACATTGGCCCAAGTTCTGGTGCTGAAGGAGATTGTTCTGCAACAATGGCAGCCATGTCAATTTCTTCTAAAACTATCCCCCATGTGCTAGATTAACAGGAAGAGTTTGAGGTTTTTTTGTTGTGGGGTTTGGGTTTTTTTGCCACATTCTCAGTGGTTTACCCCCATCTGTTAGAGAATCTCTTCCACTGAAGTAATATCCCTACATGCCTCAACATCAATTAGAAATTAGAACCATCTTATCTGCCCTTGACCTTGTCTCCGGTAAAGCACTTCCTTGAACATAAATACAGTCCTCTGGTTCCCAGCTGGCTGCAGTGAAAGCACCCTGAAAATATTAGAAATTCAGCTTAAATTGTTGATTGCACCCAAGAAGAAGATTCCCTTCCTCCATGAAAGGAACAATCCAGTGTAAGGCAACCCCTTCCCAATTTTCCAAGAACAGTTGTACTTGGCATTTGTATAGTACACGAAGGTTTGCATTATATACGTCATCTCCTGATCCTTACATCAACTGTGTGAAGGTGACTCTATAAATATAATTATATATGATATGTTCTCACATTCATATGTGTATATATGCATATAATGCATATATATGTATGTGTGTACATATATATACATATGTATAGTATGTGTATATATGTGTGTACACATACATATATGCATATTGTTTGTGTATATATAGATGCACACACATACATAATACATAGATGTGTTGTATGCCCATTTTCCAGGTGAGGAAAATGTGACTCAGAAGGAATGAGTGATTTTACCAGGGTCACATGGCTAGAAAGCACCACAGGTGGGATTCAAATCCAGGTGTCTCCTCAAGCCAAGGCTTGTGTCCTTTCCTCTCTGCCAACCTAACAGAGGCAACTGCCAGGCCTCTTCAGTTGCTAACATAGGTAATTGAGTTCTAAGCGTCCATTCCCACTGGTGGGGGATAAGGGAGGAAGCCAATATCAGTTCCCACTCGCTGCTCCTGGAGCACAGGCAGGGAGACAACAGCAGACTCAGACAGCAGCACAGCCACCACTTCTGAAAGCATCAGGAAAGTGCTATTACAGGCTGTATCGGGCACTCCCGCTGTGCCACCAGCTGAGCCATCACCCCCTGTAGCTCCTGCAGCTGCTCCCAGTCTCTGTACACTTGAGTCAGCCCCTCTAAGGTTACTGAGTTGGCTGCTTCCATCATGCTACCAAAACTGTCATGTTCCTACCAGGTACATCCTTAACCAGAGGAGCTGATTCATACAGGCATTATTAGCAGGGGCCCAGGCTCCACTGAGCCTGCGGCCAGGTCACAACTGAACTATGTATCATCATAGGCTCCTCCTAGATCAGGGATTCTCTACCCCTTTGGCAGTCTGGCAAAACTGATGGTGAAACCCTTCTTGGAATCATAGTTTTGAAATGTATAAAGCAAATGATTGTACATATAAAGCTCATATCAAATTGCATGCTGTCTTGGGGAATAGGGAGTGGAAAGAGAGGGGGGATTTTGAACTCAAAATCTTGTAAAAGTGAAAGTTGAAAATGAAAAATAAATAAATCAAAATGTATAAATCAAAATTATATCTCACTATTGTGCAGTGTGATGTGAGAAAAAAAGGGTATTGGATTAGTGTCACAATGTGTGGACAATAGCGCTGCCTCCCCAACTTGCTAACTATGACTTTGGGCAAATTGATGATTTATCTATCTGAACCTTACAAATTTTAGCTGAGAAATTATTAAATATTATCTCAGTACTAAATAATATTTGAAAATGTATAAAATAAAACATAGGTCTAAAAAGGAAACCAATCATAATGAAATATGCATATATTTTATTAACATATTTAATACATAATTTAATTTTATATGTGTATGTATATATGTGTATATTTAATTCACAAACACCCAGGTTAAGAAATCCTGTGTTGGATACTGCTATTTGTGTCCAGATCCTGGCATAACATACTTAAAATCTACTAATACAATAATTAATATACTAATACACTGACAAGGAAGGCCTCTTCAAGAGACCATACTCCCCATTCCCTTTCCTGACTACTTTCCCTAAGGGCTGATAGATATGTTATCTCTCCTACTTAAATGCTCTGGCTGGAGCCACCCAGTGTGGGCTGGAACAATATCACAAATTTCTGTGATGCGGGGCGGGGAGGAGAATAGGAGGAAAGGATATATATCAATCATGGATTTTTTTTCATTGAAAATCTAATACTTGGAAACAATAAGGTGTGTGAAAAGAGTCCTGGACCAAATGTCAGAACACCTGGGCAATAATCCTGCCTCTACAATTTGCTATCTGTATGACCTTGGGCAGGTGTGAGCTGTAGAGCTTTTAATCTGAGAAATTAGTATAGTATCTGTTCGGCCCATTGTGCATGATCATAGACTTAGATCTGAACGGGAGTCCCTTGACCCAACCCTCTCATTTTATAAATAAGAAAATAAAGATCAGAACTCGGATTAGAACCCTGACCCTCTGGCTCCCAATCCAGCATGCTTTCCACTACGCAACATTGCTTTGATTACAAAGTTCAAATGAAATAAATAATTTTATCGACTATGAAACCCTATAGAATTTTGCCAACTGTGAGGTGTTGTTATTACATACACAGCCCTGTTGAGAGAGACACAAAGTAAAGATGGTTCCTGTCTTCAAGGAGCATACAATTTCATCGGAGAGGGAAGAAACATAAGGCAGTAAGTATATAACCAACAAATGAAAGGACAGAGCTTGCATTGGGTCAAGACAAATTTCACATAAGAGCTTGGATTTTGTTTTGGTCAATAAGATAGGATTTCAGTGATGCCAAGAATAACAGCCCATATTATTTAGTTTGCAAAGGACTTGGCGGGTTATCTTAGTTGATCTTCATGATACCCTTGTAAAGTAAGGTAAATATTCCCATTTTACAGATGAAGAAAGTGACATTGTGAATCGTACCTGGGGGCATGTATACCTGTCTGAGGGAGGATTAAACCCAGGTTTTTCTGACTTCAAGTCTAGCACTCCAATCTATACCAACAGCCTCCCAAGAATACTGGTACTGTGGGAAAAAGCTGGATTTATCACCAGATGACCCAAGATCAAATCCTGCCACCATCACTGGTTACACTGGTAAAGTCACAACTCATGAATGGACTACCAAATATTTAACAACCAGCTCTTCACATATATGTATGCATGTATGTATATATATATATGTATGAATAACACCCTTTTAAATTTAATCTATATTATTAACATTTTCTCCATCAATTTCTGAAATCCAAACATTTAAAGAAACAAATAAATCAAACCCTGGTTTTTATAGGTGTAAATCCACATGCCGAAAATTTCAGAAGAGGCTCCTAAAAGGTGATTGGAGCACATCCCAGAACCTCCACCTCAGTTTCATTTGTGGGAGGAAGCCTCAAGGTCATTTAGTTCAAACCCAAAAGAACAAGGGTACTCTGTCATACAATAGGGATGGTGATAGCCCCTATTTTGCTGAATTGCTCTGAGGTCCGAAGGAAATATTACATGTAAAGAACTATGTAAATACTATTATTATCTGTTATTATTACCTCCTCTTGAGAAGGTAGACCTCTACCAACCCTTTCCGCTCTAAATCTTTGATCTATGTGATGCCGCACCCTAAGATCTCCATGAGGCACTTCTTGGTCTCAGCAGTTATGAAATTCCTATAGAACAGGTAGGTCTCTTCGCTGGTTCGTCTGACCCTAATTCCAAGGGCCAAACAGCTGGCACCAGAAAAGTCATAAACCCCTATCACCATAAAACTTCTTAAATGTGAAAATATTTAGAATACCCATACTGATTCCCATTAGTGATTTGGGGGAAGAGAGGGGGGCCAGGGATAAGAGCTGGGAGAGTTGTTCAATACTCTACATAGAGTACAATTTACTCCTCCATTAAAAAAAAAAAAAGCAAGCCGGCTTCCATTCTGTTTTGGTTTGTGGGTTTTTGTTGTCATTTCTTCCTAAAGCGCTGTTTCCTCACATTTGCATTTCCCAGCCTTTTTAATGTGATATTCCATTTAAGCTGCCTTTTAATTGTATGTGCTGCCTTGGCAGAACATGACTGATGTACTCGCGTTAATTAGGGCTCCAGTCAGCAGCCTGTGCCAGCTGGAAACTGAGAAACAAGCGTAAATTATTCTGTCATCAATCAGTTCGGAAATGTTTGAATCACTAATTAGTTTGCAATTTGGGTGACAGTTTATCTGACGCAGGCGGTGTCAGAAACTTCAGATCCGAGATGAATAATTTGCCGGCAACAAGCCCATATCCCCTGCTTTTAAACACATGAAGGTTTATCTTCATGTTGAAAGGTAGCTCAGCGGTCTTCATTAACTTCCAACTGGGACTATGTAAATCAGGAATCAGTGTGAGCCACTTCAGTCGGTGGTGGCTTTAGCAGATGATATTTAGAGCAAGAAAGCCTCTTTTCTCTCTTTTTTTATTAATAATTCATAAACTGATAGACAAGGATGTTTGGGCCTTAACAGCTTTAAAAAAATCACAATGGTTAAAAAAAAAAGGCAATCACACCTCCCCCCCTTTTTTACATAAAAATTAGTTGGGTGAGGCATCTCACTGTTTAACTGATTTATTCTCTTTTACTGCTGTCATGTGACTGGAATGTTAAACAGGGAGTGATTAGCCCTTGTCCTTTAAGGCAGGATCATTATTGGGGTTTTATTAAATGGCGGGCCTGTTTCCATTTAAAGGGACATGGGAGGGTTGGATGAGGAGAGCGAGGATGAGAGAGACAGAACAAGACACTAAGAAGAAAAGGGGGGAAGGGAGGGAAGGAGGAGAAGCTTTGTTGAAATGTAAAAATAATATTTTTTAAAAATCTATTACTAAACCAGTTAGGAGTTCCAGAACACTCCTAGTCCTTTGAATCTAAGGGTAGACCAAGAAAATTAACAACCTCTGCAATTAACAGCTGGGTTTGGGATGGGGGGGGTGAATTGTCATAGGCAAACAGCTATAAGTTTATAAGCAATATGGACGTAGAAGAACATAATTAATCTAGGTAGAGGTCTCATGTGTAAGCAGGAATGGCCCAAGGAGACAGGGTTTGCAGAAAATTCATGTACTTCTCACTCTGATCAGTGACACGTTCAAATCACCAGTGTCCTGATGATAGCAGCACTTTAAGGTTTACATATGGTATCTCATTTCAATAGATCAAGCAGTAGGAATTTATTAAACACCTAGTGCATACCAGACACTGAACTAGGAAAAGAAAAGAGTCCTAGCACTCAAAAATTTTCCTCCTCTTCTCTGGGAGTGGGGAAGGAAGGGAGCAAATAAATGACTATGAATTTAAGTCACTCTTTATGTCCTTCACAACTTTTCACTGCAGAGGTATTGGTTAGCAACTGTCTAAAACTGGTAGGCAGAAGGTATTAAGAATGGTGAACCAATAGTGGTTGGAACAAGTTACAATCTATTATCAATCTTCATTATATAGATAAGATTGTGTATACATATGTGTGTGTATGTGTGTATACATACACAATATATAGTATACTATATACTACATATATGTACACATGCATATATATACATATGAAGATTGACATTGTCTGGAGATCCTTCTTCTGAGGTGTTTTTTTAAATGAAACTCAGATTTTTACAGTGTTTGACATAACACCTTCCTTCCAGTGTACCCATTTCCTCCTTCTCCCCAAAGCAATTTAACACATCTTTTTCTCCTCTGATAGTCACAGCTCCCTTAACCAGTTGATAGTGAAGGTAGTAGCCTGGTAATCAGCAGGTAGTACTGGGTGCTGGAGGTACTAATGACTCTCAGGTAATAGACTGTAGGCAAACTACCTGAGGGCAGAAACCATGTTATTTAAATTTTGCATCTCTTCCCTCATAGTGCTTTATACACAGTAGACACCAAGTAAATGTCTGTTACATGTTGAATACCAAGGAAATCAAGTTCTTCTTATAGTTAGTTGAGAATCCACTTGAGATCTAAGACAATTCCAAAAGACTCATGATGGAAAAATGCTATCCACATCCAGAGAAAAAATTATAGAATCTGAATGCAGATTGAAACATACTATTTTCTCTTTTTTTGTTTGTTTTTTCTTTCTCTGATATGCTTCTTTCACAATATGACTAAAGTCAACCCCAATTGCCTCATCCTGGGTCATCTCCAGTCATCCTGATGAATATCTGGTCACTGGATCCAAATGGCTCATGAGGAGGAAGAGAGGCTGGTGACCTATATAGCCCTCCCTCACTCAAAACAAAGTCATGTCATTATTTCTCTGATGGCATGGTCTTCTCTGGCAACAAAGGATGAACACACACACACAATGTGGAAATATGTCTTAATATGAATGTACATGTATAACCTACATCAGATTGCATCCTATCTTGGAGGAGGGAGGTGAGGGAGGAAAACAATTTAGAACTCAAAATCTTATAAAAGTGAATGTTGAAAACTAAAAATAAGAAATGATGTGTATAATGTGTATAATTTCTATAGAGAAACATGGGAAGATCTAGATGAATGGATGCAGAGTGAAGTAAACAGAGCCAAAGAAGCAACATACACAGTAGTTGTAGTTCGGTCATTACAACTGTATCCAACTCTTCCGGACCCCATTTGGGGTTTTCTTGGCAAAGATCCTGGAGTGGTGCACCATTTTTTCTCTCCAGTTCCTTTTACAAATGAGGAACCTAAGATAAATAGGATTAAGTGACTTACTTATGGTCACACAACTAGGAAATGTCCAAGGCCAGATTTGAACTCTTGAAGTCTCCTTAACTCCAGGCTCTGTGCTCTATATATTACTCTATCTAGCTGCCCCTACACTGTAGCTACAGCAATGTAAATGGAAAGAACAATTATGCACCCCCCACCCCACCCCAAAAAAGCAAATGTGACAAAATTATAAAGATCAAGTATGACACTATTGAAGAAATATGAGGAGACACACCCTTCATGAAAGTAGGGTGGGGCCATATGTTGTTCTCAGACTTTTTAATGTATTGATCAGTGGTACTAATATTTTTTCCTCTTCAAATAAATATGCTTTGTGCAATGTTTCCCAACTCCAATATTTTGTATGTTTTTATGGTAACTATTTCTTTATATGTAGTTCACAAAATTTTCAACATGTAACAGCCTTAATGTAAGACCAAATTATATATATTGTATACATACATAATCTTTTATATTAATACTGTGCAGCTTTCCTTTAATATGTATTTAAGTTAATGAAGAGTTGGGACTATTAATTTGACCACAGCACACATATAAAACTTCTTTTCAGGTTGGTGAAGAATACATCATTCTGAGAACCTAAAAGCAAAAAATATTTTCACTTGAAAATATGGTAAAAATTCTTATGGTTGTGTCATCCGTGATCACACAAAAGTACTTTTTGGACCATTGTGAGAAAGTGTTTCATCATCCAAGGTAGACCATGGATGAATTCTCTAGGGAAGCGTGTGAACTCTCATCTTCCTACATCCATCTGACAAGGTCCCGCAGACATTGGGATTGAGGTCATGACATGGCTGCCCTTGCAATGTTCTCTTTACTGCTACAGAATCTGTGCCGTGGGAGTGAGGAGAGAAGTTCTGTGTGCCAAGGAACCATTACCATAAAGAAGGGATTTTTTTACTTAAATGACCTGTTGTTAACATGCTGCCTTTGCTGCCTTGTTTTGTCTCCTTTGTATTTTCTTTGTGATTGACTATAAGAAAAGAAGAGTTGTACCTGTAATGAGACAAATTTCAGGATGGAAATAGAAAACCAGGGGTTTTACTTTAAGCAGACAAAAATGGAAAAAAGAGGAAAGGGGATATTCCTCAGATCATCCCAAGGAAAGCAGTGAAGGACATCTTCCCTCCATCACTTTTCTTCTCTTTCCCATATGCTGTTCAGCTTAGAAATGAACCCAGAATGGTTAAAGGCTATGGCAGGGCCTTAGCTATTTTTTCTCATGTCATTAATAATGAAGCTGAAACATTCCTGAACATTCGCTAGAGTGGAGGTGTCTGGTGCCTGGCCTGTGCTCTGGTATTTTCCCAAGATGCCTATTCTCTTCCTGATAGCTCTGCAGCCAGATATGTAGGGGCCTGGTGATGCTGCCCTTCTGTCAAATAGACAAGTGTCTGCACAGTTGTCTTGTAATAAATGATGACTTAATTGGTAAATATACATATATACATATATATGTATATATATTTATATGCTTTGTCATATGAGATGGCTTTCTGGAAGGGGAGGGAGAAGGATGCTAGGGATAAGTATAATGACATAAGAAAGAGAAGACATCAATAAAATCTCATTTTTTAAAATAGTGTTATCACCATATTTGAACTCTACCATCTTAGTATGTGAGGCACTGTGTGAAGGAGCGGCAACAATGTGAAGGAAGATGAAATCAAGAAGAAACCTCAATCTAAAAGAGATTTAGGTTCATCTAAAGCATGTATTCTTAACCTGGGGGTCCATGAGCTTTTTAAAAAATATTTTGATAACTGTATTTTCATATCATTAGTTTCCTTTGCAATTTTGTGTGTTTAATTTTATGCATTCTGAGAAGAGGTCCATAGATTTCCTTATACTATCTAAGGTGTCCATGACGCAAAAAGATGTTAAGATTCTCTGATCTAATGGATTCACTAGTATTATCATGGAAGATATTATCCTAGAGAGAGAGAGAGAGAGAGAGAGAGAGAGAGAGAGACAGATAGATAAATAGATAGACAAACAGACAGACAGGCAGACAGACAGACAGATAAACAGATAGATAGATAGATAGATAGATAGATAGATAGATAGATAGATAGATAGATAGACAGACAGACAGACAGACAGACAGACAGACAGAAAGACAGAAAGATAGATAGATAGATAGATAGATAGATAGATAGATAGATAGATAGATAGATAGATAGATAGATAGATGATAGATAGATAGATAGATAGATAGATAGATAGATAGATAGATAGATAGTTGAGGAGGTAGGCATGTAAGCAGGTAAATGAGTAAAGATAGTATTTATTAAATACCCTTCTGTGTTTGGTCCTCTTTACCAATAAGATTAAACTCAATTTCAATAAACACTAAGGCTCTTGTTTGGGGGAAGGAATTTAAAATATTAGAAGGAACAACAGATATTGAGACAACTCTACTAATAAAGAATGTTTCAGTGTGCAAATATTAAATTGGTGAGAGAGAGAGAGAGG
This sequence comes from Notamacropus eugenii, assembly GCF_028372415.1. NCBI lineage: Eukaryota > Metazoa > Chordata > Mammalia > Diprotodontia > Macropodidae > Notamacropus > Notamacropus eugenii. Next base: position 69,571,187 of record NC_092872.1, read on the forward strand.
TGCAGTGAAAATCATTTGTATGAAAAAACCATGGGTTCTCAGATTGAGCAAAATTGGTGTAGTGAGAATTATGACCAATTTTTTTAAGACGATGTTGTGATCAACGCACTTTATTGACCTTAAAGCGTTATATAGATGTGAATTATTACTATTACTATTTCAACTTCTTGATAATTCAGTGTCAAGCATTGTCTGATGATGAAATTCAATTCAATTTAACAAATATTTATAAAGAAGGGGCTGCCAAAATTGTATGCAAGGAGTGGACTTCAGGAAAGAAAAGAGAATGAAGCAAAAAAGAAATGTGATTCCATGAGAAAAGAAATATGAAAACAAAGTCAAAGGATTAAGAAGGAGCCACCTAAGAATTGTCAAAGGTGAAGTAGAGTTATTTTATTAGTAAAAATAAATTAGCATTTTCGGGGTACAATCAAAGGATTTATAGGGGAAAGGCTCTTAGAAATCATTTTCTCTTGAGAAAAGAAATTCTGGAGAATGGAAGTGACTGGTTCAAGGTCATACAAATAAATAACAGAGCCTAGCTTTAAACTCATGTATTCTGATCTTGAAGCCAGTACTTTCTCCAGTGCAGCACTGACTTCAGGTTTTCTGAAATATCAAAACACTTTCAGGAGTTAACTGAAAGTGGACTTATCACTAAATGTGAAATTTAGGACATTGACCACCCCAGTCCCCCTGCCTCCATCATAATTAATAATGTGTACTGAAGTTAATTTGGTAGAAATCTGAAAAGTAGAGTGAAAACTGTGTGACAGTCCCAGGCAAAATAACAAAGTAGAAGAGCATGATAGTTAGATCCAATTGAAAATGATTGTCGATTCCAGTTTGACAGATGTACACCCCATGTGTCCAAGGATGAGTATTCCAATATGTTGGTTATGATGCAATAGATCAAAATCTGATCCCTAAACAAGACTGTTCCCTAAATTAAAATAACTGAATATTTTCTACAGTTCTTCAAAGGTTTCAAAGTATTTTGTATATATTATCTTATTTGAGTCTTACATAAATCTTATAATGTAGGTTCTATACCTGTAGTTCCCTATTTTATAGATGAGGGAACTGAGACTCAGAGATATTATGTAACTTGCCCATGGACTCACACGCAGTAAGGATAACAGTTAAAATTTGAACCCTTCTTTTTTGACTTTGAGTGCCTACTGTACGTAATAGTCTAGTAACTACGTTGTCGTATATCTTTAAAAGTTTATATTCTGAGCTGAAGGGGGTCTAACTTTCCCCCCCAAAAAAACACATTATAACTAAAAACCAAAAAGCAATGGTAGGAAGTTAGAAATGTTCAAGATGGCGAAATCCCTTCTCCCAATGTTTTATGATTTTAGTAAGAAGCTTCATGGGCTAAAAAAAGGAACAAAATAAAAAAGTCTTCTGAGTTCTAAGAGACTATAAAATCACCTTGGATTTGGTTTCCAACAAATCAAATGTAAAGGAAAAGCCATCCAGTTCTAACTCTGCACACTGCTGAGGTGGTCTGATTTTGAGCCAATTCTAATGTTTCAGCTCTTTGTAACTGCCAGGAAAGGAAGTCAGCGGCATGAACTTAAGCAAGAAAATGTTTGGGTTGGGTTGAGTTGGGCTGTTTTCTTGAGGCTGATGGTAGTGCTGGGTTGTGCTCGTTAGAAGTTTTCAGACTTCCTTTCACTTGGGCTCTGGATTATCCTAGAGCCATCTCACCTATACATTGAGATTGTGGAGTTCATCTAAAGAGTATCCTGGCATTCGATGCTTGTTTGAAAAACTGGAGAGAGAAAAGCTCCAAGTTCAAAAGAACATGAGTCATCTAAATGCCAGCGGTTAAGGTTTATTAAGGTTATTAAGGTGGTCTGATGGACAGTAGAAAAAGCAATGTCTCTGGAAAGACATTGTCAAAGTCAAAGGACTTGTGTTCAAATTGCATACTACCTATCTATCTATCTATCTATCTATCTATCTATCTGTCTATCTACACACATATATACACACAAACATATATACTTGTATATGTATTATGTATGTATATATGCATATATATGTATACACACATACATATGCATATACATATATATACTCATATATACTAATAATACATGTTTGACCTTGGGCAAATCACTTCAGTTCCCTGGAACTCCATTTCCTTAGTGTAAAATGAAAGAGTTAGACTAAACTGGATGACTCAGCTTAACTCAAAAGTCTGTCAGTTCAAACAAGACTGGCCCTATGAGGAATGAGTTAAAGGCTTGCTTGTTTGGTAAATTAGGGCTGCTCTGATTTTTTGTATTTTTTTGGAGAAAGTTCAGCTTTCTTATCAGGATTACAACTGATCTCTTCAGTACGCACAGTTATTCCTACCCTTACTGATATATACAGTTTCATGATATAGTTAGGGGAGAAGATTTTTTAAAAGTGAATTCAACTTTTCTTTCAACATCTCTACTTTCGTAAGCCCTCCCCATGTGACTGCTGATCAAATATTGTTAAAATTTATCCATTAATCATACTTTGTCAAGATTCGAAGTCCTCTAGAATTTCCCTTTCTTCTCTGCCCCAACTCCCCACTCTCCTCATAAGACCCTAAATGAAAATATTAGTGTTTTGCAATTTTTAATAACTAGGAAATGCCAATCAGAGGATAGGACCTGCCTTTAATTTTCTTTACATGCCTATTGTGCATAGAAAGGAATCAATACATGCTGGTTACATGATTAATGAGTGATTATCGGGAGTATGGTAGAACCGGTTCTGTAGCTTTGAGAACCATTTTTAAATTTTCAGTGTGAGCATTTACTACTTAGAAATCTTCAATGGCTAAAGCTTAGAGCTTACTTTATTGTTTTGTTGATTTTCTGGACTTAAAATGTTAATAAAATATAGTTACAACCTAAAAGCATGTGTGGCTTTGTGTTTATATGTGTGTGTATGTGTGTATACATACACACACATTTCTTTTTCCTAGGAGAGTCTGGTTGTCAGATATTTCCAAGCACAACCCTGCATTGCTCTCTAAACATTACCTGAGCTCAGTAGTAGTACAGTAGAAGGTCAAGGGAATGAAGTCATCATCTGACTGGAGGCTTGGTGACTATAGGCTACTACTGTTACTACTACTACCACTTTACTACAGCAGTCAGGTAGATAGAGAACCAACACAGGAGTCAGGAAGACCTGAGTTCAAATCCAGCCCTAGACATTTACTAGCTCTGTGACCCTAGGCAAGTCACCTAACCCTATTTGCCTCAGTTTCCTCATCTGTAAAATGAGCTGGAAAAGGAAATGACAAATCATTGTAGCATCTGCCAAGAAAACCCCAAATGGGGTCGCAAAGAGTTGGACACAGCTGAAATAACTAAACAACAGCACTATCTAATTCCACTACTACTACTAACAACTGGCATTTGTATAATCTTTAAGATTTTATCTAATTTGAGCCTCACAACACCATTTGCGATTATCCATTAATCACTACACTTCACCAACACCACATACATGCACACAGATACACACACACAATTCACATGTTTACTAGATTTTGTACTGGGGAAGAATGGATTACAGATTGGATCATACTTTAATACTCATCATTTTAGATATGGAAAACCCTTAGAGATAAATAAATCTAGCCTCTTTATTTTAAAAATGAAAAGAAGGAGGCCAATAGTCCTGATTGGTGATGGCCTCTCCCAGAACAGTATTTCAGAAAAGCACAGGACACGCTTCACTTCATGCCCTACTCTCTGAGCAATGAACAACCAATCTCCTTGCTTTTGAATGCTACCCTTTCCTACCACAACTTACCACCAGTTCAGGAACCATGAGCAAATCAGCTAATCAACTCTGCCATCATTCCTAGCAAGAAGGTGTCAGTCCACTTTCCTTTATCCCAATTCACCATTGCTTATCTTTCAGAACATGGCTTTGTGTTTTCTCCCTGTGTCTTCCTTCCATTAGAATATAAGCCCTTTGAGGGAAGGAGCTATCTTTGCTTTTATAATTAAATCCCTGGTGCTTAACACAGTGTTTGGCATATAACTAGCCTTCAATATTCTAAATGTTTTTTTTTAAATTTATTCTTTCATTCATTCATGTGATTTGCTCCAATTCACTGCTGGTAATTATCTTGAAACCAGGTCCTTTTCATTGCATGATACTAAATTCCCCTTTTAGGCCTCCCTCACTGCATTATGTCCTTTTTTTGTTATTTTAAATATACTGATATACTTTGTTTGAATCCAACAGATACTTCCCATCAGCTCGTCTTTTCAAAGAAAGGCATAGATATCTTCTTTTTAGTTGGGCTGTGGTGCGCTCTGAGTATTGTACATCTCCAGAGATTCAACTGATGATGTTTAACATATTCCTCATTTTCATATCATACAGATGGAGACCCATCAAAATCTTTTCTATTTAAGTTTCAGGCAATGGAAGTAGAATTCTCATTCATATTTATAATATTTTTAAAGATTTCATATAATATTCCTAAATTATTTATCCTGTAAATATATTAGGATTTCTTTTTTTCTTTTTTTTTTTTTTTTGTGTACAAGAATCCTTATCTACAAAAGACAATACAGTCAAATGGAAAAAACACTAAAATGAAAGACGGGCAACTCATTTCCCTTCCTGGACATTCACCCAGCCCCTTGTTCTGTCTACTGCCTCTTAGAATCAATTGTTTCTTCCCAAAGTACCAGTGGTGGTGAGGATCTTTCCAACTGATTCTGTCTTAAGGAAAATAAGGAGCTAAGGGCAGCATTATATTCCCATGCATGAAAACAGACGTACACTAGATTTAGTGAATTAAACCAGAAGTCACAAATGTGTTGAACTCCATGCTGAACTAACTCCCTTTTTTTCTGCCTGTTTCCTGGACAGTGCTTACTTGCTTTCTCCTTGAGGTCTGTTGATCCCGGTAACAACAATACTAAAAATAACAACGTTTATATAGCACTTACTATATGCCAAGCACTGTGCTAAATGCTTTACGATGATTATTTCATTCAGTCTTCATAACAGCACTGAAAGGTAAGTGCTATTATTAACCCCATTTTACAGATGAGAAACTGAGGCAAACAGCAATTAAGTGACTTGCCCAGAGTCATACGTTTAATAAGTGTCTGAGGGGAAATTTGAACTCATGTCTTCCTGACTTCAGGCCCAACGTTCTATGCCACTTAGCTGTCCAATTAGTACCTAGTTATTAGAGTGCATAAAATTAGTACCAGTAGTCCCCTAGCTGGTACTAATTCACTCTCCTGACCAGGACCTCATTCTCCTATATCCCCACTACTGTCATCTCCTGAAGCTTACATCCTCTCCCTTTTTAGAACCTTCCTGCCCCTAGCTTTCCCTGTTCCCCTTGACAAGTTTCCGGCTCATCTCCCAGGTTGTTGTATTTGTCCTTCGTTCTTGAAAAGGACCATGATATCAAGATAATGACATGACTTGCAGCTGACTTTGATTTGAGTGAGAGAGGCCTGTGCAAGGTCACCAATCTCACCTTCTTCTCCTGAGCCATCTGGGTCCAGTGGCCTGATATTCATCAGGACAAGTGGAAATGGCCCAGGAGGCAATGGGAGACCCTGGTCCTTTCAGGTTAAGGTCTTATCACAATCTTACTTTGAGTGAGATACATCCATTCAGTGAATAGGCTTCTTTAAGTTACTCAAGGGATGGCCCTTTTAATCAAAAAAAAAAAAGAAAGAAAGAAAGAAAGAAAAATCAAACTGAGAGGGGAAGACCCTCAGGGTTCCTGGGCAAAAAAGAAATAATTACTATTTAGTTATTACATCCACTCTGGGCTAGGTGGGGTCAAGGGGAACAGGCTATACCTCTATTCACAGACAACACATTTGACCGTCATGGGAGAGTATAGGATTTAGACCTGGAAGGGACTTTAAAGATCATCTTAGTTCAAACCATTTGCTTTTCAAAGGAGGAATCAGAGGCCCAAAAAAGTGAAGGCCATTGCCCAGCATGATCTGAGAAAAAAAACTCTCTGACTCCAAAATCCCATACTCTTTTCACTATACCATGGTTCCATACATATTTCTCATGTACTTGATCCCTCACTCATAGGAAATACCATAAAGCTTAATTACATATTATCTCTAAAGCACCGTGAACTTCTCAGAGGATGGCACCCTATAAATACAAGTTATAATATTACCATTATTCACTTTCTCACACTGACTTAGGTACCAGCCAGGCTCCTCTAGCTCAAAATGCTTGGCATTTTCTCTGTCTCTCTCTGTCTCTCTCTGTCTCTCTGTCTCTCTCTGTCTCTGTCTCTCTCTGTCTCTGTCTCTCTCTGTCTCTGTCTCTGTCTCTGTCTCTCTCTCTCTCTGTCTCTCTCTCTCTCTCTCTCTCTCTCTCTCTCTCTCTCTATATATATATATATATATATATATATAATATATATATATATATATATATATATATATATATATACATATATATATATACATATATATCCCTGCTCTTTCTCACAGGAAGAATCATGTTCTGGTTCTCTTTCTCAATCTCTTTATACCTGCTGCTGTGGCAAATTTTACTTATTCTCCTTCTGATCACTCATTCATTAAATTTCCTGATGGATTTCCTTCATTCACCTTATGCACTTTGGTTGGAGGATGTTTCAGACCATAGAGACAGCTTGATCTTTCCAAACACTCTCTTGAACTTTCAACTTTAAATTTTAATGAGCACCAGTCAGATTCTAATCAAGGCAAGGTGGATTATTGATTGTTTGGTCCTATCACGTATGCACGAATTCTCTAAATCATTTAGACCCCCTTGGTTTAAAAGTAATTGGTAAGTCATTAGGATGGAGATGGTGCCCTTCTAAACTGATGACAAATATCCAGCTTTTTAAAGGCACCTGTGGTCTAGGTAACATAAGCCTGTCACTGCTGCCAAGTTTTATTATTCATATATTATTAACCAAGATAGATGCTATCTCCTACTTTATTTTATGAGGTAGATTTTTTTTGTTAGAACTAAAAGCAATATCATCCTATAAGAATGTTTAATACCTGTGAGTAAGTACTTTTTTTTTCCATCCTCAAATTAAATGCATTATTTTTCCTTTTCTTTAATAACTGCAAAAAAGGAGTGTGTGTCATTAATACTTAATGGAATTTTGAATTCTGATGGTAATCAGCAACAGGGCTTTTCAAGGTTGTAGTAAAGTATTTATTTTTCTAGCCTTTTCAGTGGTCACAGCATAGCTGTCATGAGCACTAATATGAGATAAAAGAAAAATCTTTATGACCATCAATTTGAACCTAGTCTGGTTAGCTTCTTGGAGCTGACCTTAATATATTGTTGGTATAAGCCCTGTTTAGATTCGCGCTTTGATGGTAGAATTCTCATCCACCAGGAGGAGGTCAGGGTTCAACTCATAGGCAATACAAGTTCCTTATGAGAGGTGGGAAAGTAGATGATGGTGATGATGATGATGATGATGATGATGGTGGTGGTGATGAGGAGGAGGAGGAGGAGGATGATGGTGATGATGGTGGTGGTGGTGGTGATGATGATGGTGATGATGGTGGTGGTGGTGGTGATGATGATGATGATGATGATAGAATTTATATGGCATTATAAGGTTTGCAAAGTGCTCTAGGTATATCTCATCTGATCCTCACAGTAGCTGTATGAGGTAGGTGATATCATCATATCCATTTTGTAGATGATGAAAATAAGTTTGAGACAAGTGAAGAGATTTTTCCAGGGTCACATAGCTAGTAAGTATCTGAGGAAGGATATGAAATCATATCTTTCTGAATATCTGTCTAATTCTCTATCCACTGGCCCAGCTAACTGACCCACAAGAGGCAGCTCTTCCATGGCCTGAGAAAAACTCTTATTTTTCTTGGAGGCTTTGGATGTAGGAGCTTTGACTTTGTTGCCTTCTGTTTGTATATTTTGGTCTTCCTAGCATCAAAGTAAGATTCTATAGTCTGGTTATTTTTCCGGTTTCTGCTCATTTCCCCAGTCATTCACTTGACATTTGAGCTCTTTGTCAAGGTAGTTCTCTGCTTCCAGTGAGGGTGGGGGTGGGGGGGTATACTGTCAGCCGTTCGACCTCACAACCGAATCTGTGGGCCTAGAGCTTCAGAAACAGCCACTGCCACTACCCCTACTGCTGCTGCGGACACTGGGCTCCTCCACCCCCTCTATCGCCGTGGAGCTGGGACCAGACCACTACTCTCTCACACAGGTCTGACAAGTTTTTTCCACTGACCTTCCAATTTGTACTCAGCATTTTGGGGTTGTGAAGTATGGAAACCACCATGGCTGACAGTGATTCAGTCTCCTCAGGCCTGTTCAGGTCCTGTTTGGGCTGACCCGCACTTGATTGCACTCTGTTCCCAGCTCAACAGATAGATGTTTCCTGTAGACCTTCCAGGCTGTTTTGGGCTGGAGATTTGCTTCACTCTGTCATTCTGTAGGTTCTGCAGCTCCAGCATTTGTTTAGAGTCATTTTTTACAGGTACTTGGCTGGGTTTAGGGGGAGAACTCTAGCAAGTCCTTGTTTTTACTCTCCCATCTTGACTCTGCTCCCCCCCTCCCAATTTCTCTTTTCTAAATAGTATCTACATTTCCCTCAGCCATTCCTCAGGCAGAAGCATTTCCAGGTCCTTCACCATTCTGGTAACATTCTCCTTGATGAACTCCATTTTGTCAAAATGTATTCTAAATTCTACCACTCAGAACTGACCACAAAACCCCAAGTGGTCTGACCAGTGCCAAATGCAGGATAACTATGAGCTCTATTGATTGAAAGACTGGACTTGTTTTTGAAATTGGAAAAGCACTGGAAATAAAGTCTGAGCATCTGGAGTCAGATCCTGGCTCTACCACTTATGACCTCTATGATCTTGAGTTAGTGATTTCATCTTTCTGGGTCTCAGTTTCCTTATCTGCAAAATAAATGAATTGAATGGAATGACCTATAATGTCCCTTTCAATTATAATTCCAGTAATATAATATTGAATTCCAATTCTTTCATCCAATATGCTGGCTACCTCTCTCAACTTTATGTCTTCCACAAATCTAATGCAGCATGGCTTTCATGGCTTCATCCAATCCTTGATAAAAGTGACACAACAAGACCAAAGGCAGAGAACTCTGTGGCAGCTGCTGACGATCTGCTTCCATGTTGACACTGATCAACCCTCTTTCAAGTACAACTGTTCTAAAAGTTATGAATACTCCTCATTGTACTATCATCCAGCATACAGTTCTCGATCTTGTCCACGAGGTTATCATTTGTCAAACGCTTAACTGAAATCAAGATATACTCTGTCAGTGGCATTTCCTTGTTCTACCAATTTATCAAAAAATCATTTCAGTTTGACTTGCCTCATCCTTTCTAAACCCATGTTGACTTGTAGAAAAAAGATTTTACCCCAGTAGTCAAAAACTATGTATTTAATAATCCATTCTAAAAATGGTAGAGGATCAGCTTATCACCACAAAGCTTATTGCTTATAGTTCCTACAACCCCCTTTTCTTCAAAAAAAAAAAAAAGCAAATGATTATTTACTCATTCCCAGCCCTCTGGTCCCTATCACAATCACAGCGATTCCTCAGGGATTACTGGCAATGACTCCAACATCAAACAGACAGAAATATTTCTGGTTTTGGGGGCAGGATTGTAACTACCCTTGAGGACTTGGGAGCATTTTGCATGTACTAACAATCACACTACCTACTCCATAGGGCCATCACATAGAAAATGCTTTGTAAAATTTAAAGCACTGTAGAAATGTGAGCATTGTGGTGCCTCTTAGGGGTACGAAGGGCAAGTGGGCCCTTTTGGTACTCTTTTCTCCTTTCACATTCCCTGAGTAGATTGCCCTAACCTTCTTCTCTGAATTCCAGCCCCTCGTTTCCATCCTCTTCACCTTGAAGTCCCAACAATAACTCCAATTCAGTAGGTCCAAAAATGGACTCCTCATCTTCCCCCAAAGTGATACTAATCAGTCAGTTATACTAAAACTATCCCGGTCAACCAGACTTGAAGTCATAACGTCATCTTTGTTTCCTTCTAACCAGTTGCCTCATTCTATCCATTTTACTTCCCCAATGTTTCTCACATTTGTTCTTTCATTTCCACTCCAACTGTAAAGACCATAGTTCTGCCTCTCTAAACTTCTAGCCTAAGCTACGCATTGTAACAGCCTACCTAACTGGCCTTCCTGAGTGCAGTCTATCCATTTCTAATTCATTCCTTCATACTACTAACCATCCCACACCACCCAAAATCTGCCTAATGCATAAACCTGACAATTTGCTTCCCTTCTCAAAAACTTTCACTGGATCACAATGACCTAACAATGAGATCCAAGCTCTTTATCTGACTAACCCACATTTAATTCTGGCTGCCTTTCTTACATTAGTAAAGAAGCAGTTATTAGGCACTTAACCATGTGCCAAGTACTATGCTAGTTGCTATGGATCCAAACAGAAAAAGAAGACAACTTCTGTTTGAGAGAGACCTTATATAGAAGATTCAGCTGCAGGCTGGGTCAGAAGTTCTCAGAGTGCAGCATTGGGGTAGATATCAGGTATACTAGAGCCAAACTCTAAGGACATATATATGTGTTGCTGTCACATACTGTCACTTAGAATGGTTCTCCTCAATACATACATGCACATTTACTGTTGAATACTTTGTCTTCCTTCAAGAACTGTTTCAAGAGATCCCTTACCTCCCTGAACCAAGAAGTGATCTTGCCAATCCTCCATTAATTTCTCATGCTACTATGTCATGATGTTTAACTTCTTCTAAGGATAGTTTTGGATAGGAAAGAAACTGGCCTTTCAGACATGTCTCAATCCATTCATTGTAGATGAATCCACAATGGAGAATTTTATCATCACCAGGAGGTATCCTTCTCCAGTCTTCAGTTCCCTGTAAATCCCCAAAGGATGCTAATAAGCATTTGATTATATTCTAATTTTTAACAATTATTTTTGTCTTATAACCACTATTAAGTATAAGCAGTTTAAAGGAAGGAGCTATATCATTTTCATCTATTTAATCTCCAGTGCCTAGGCCAGGGCATTGAACTTAATAGGTATTTAATAAAAGTTTATTGAATTAAAATAAGCATCACTCATTAAAAAAATGTTCTGTTTGTCTTCCCACTGGTGGAAGAAAAGGACTCATTCAGATGACTACGATCAATGAGGTCAGAGGAAATTGTCTGAATTTACTACTTCTATCCCAGGAATTTTTCTGGACACTGCCTTCCAGATCTCTGACTCTATCACAATTTAAGTTTTCTATCTCTGGAACTCAGATACTGCTGTGACAGTGAGAAAAACCCCCAGGCCGATTATATGCCATTTTCTTTTAGGCACACTCCATTAGCCCAGGTAATTGAGAGTTGACTGTATCTCCCTTTCCTATTTAGGCTCTTTATTTGTTTTTTCATGAAAATCTTCATATATGGGATACTGTGAATGCGCTTGTTGCAAGTTGCTGCTTAACCCAGTGAAATGGAGAATAGTGGTAGGGGGTGCTGGGAAATATGGGCAGAGTCAATGCAAATTTTATACCAAATAGAATTTTTGTAAACGTAGTGACTTTTTAAAAATATGTGCAAAGCTATTTTCATTGTTTCTTTTGGAGGAAGCTACGTTGTTGCTCTTTGTTTAACTTGGTCTCTATTATTGTCTAATGGGATTTAAAACATCAATTCTCCTCATTTATTTTGGAACCATCTCTGTACTGTGCCCTTATGTAGGAAGGTCATTTTATCTCTTGAAAAGAAACATTGTCCTTGTGATTATTAATCATCTATAAGCTTTCTAATTGAAATTCTTTTTTGGAGGTTGCAATTAATATGAAATACTGTTCTTTTTTAAAACAAGATACCTAGATTTTATTTCCTTGATACGCCTTATCTACTATTTGAGTTCATATGACTGATGGTTTTAAGATTTTTGCTTTGGAGCAAAAAGCTCTTCTTGGGATATTGTACGTTATTCAACTTGTATATTTCAACTCACACCTTTACTAACCTGGCAACCAATTTTGCCTCATGATAGTTTAGAGGCAAGATATTCAGCAGTCTTTTCAGTTCATGCAATCAAGAGATGAAAAATGAATCTTATTATCATGAAAGAATCCTTGCTAAAAAGCCTTTTTTTCTGTAATTTAATTACTCCTCACTCATTACCATAGTACATATATCCATATTTTCTGATATGTTTCCATCTAACTTACTTTGGAAACTCAATAAAAACAAATTATAAGGTATAAGAATACATCTTCCCTTTCCATTTTTCAGACAAGTTTACTAGAGAAAGCTTTAACCATCATTTTACTTGCTTCTTAATGAGAGATTCATCTAACGCAGTTGAAACATTGATGTTACAAAGCACTTTTTACTAAAAGGTTCATATTTTTCTTTGAACAGTAGATGCCTTACTTCAGTAAGCTGAAAGGTTTGGCTTTTCTTTTAATCAAGGTCTAATACACTCAGTCATAGGTTCTGAATTTCTTTTATTATAATAGAATATAAGTCTAGGGTCAGCTGACCCTGCTAACAGATGGCAAGTTTAAAAATTAGAGACGTAGCTGTAGGTATAGATGTAAATGTGATATAGATTATGGATGTAGATGTAAGTGTAGATGGGGATGCTGATGTGGTTGTAGGTATACTTGTGTTCATATATGTATGTATTTGTATATGAATGTGTACATGTGTATACATATACATTGACGTATAGATACATATATATGTATATGTATGTTTACAGATAAATATACATATTTCCTTATGCAAATATGCCTTATATGCATGTGTGTATCTATGTTAATATGTATATGTACGCAAACATTTATATATTCCTGTATACATATAGAATCATATATGTACCTATGCATTGATCAGAGGATTTAAGTTAGAAGGAACCTCAAAGATCATCTTGTCCATCCTCTCATTTTACAGATAAAACTGAGGCCAAGAGAAGTCAAATGACTTTCCCAAGATAACATAAGTAGTTAAGTAGTTAAGTGAGAAAATCAGGATTCAACCCTTTGATTCCTAATCCAATGATTTCCCATTATACAATGCTGACTAGATGAGTAAAAAAAAAAATAAGTGAGATAGGTAGGTAGGTAGGAAGATAGAGATATTTTCTTTGCTTGCCATAGATCTGGGGAGCTTCAGCAAAGAAATGAATCAGGGATAATAAAAGAACCAACTTCACAATATACCTAACATAACATGAATAAATTAAAATGTCTCCAATGTAAACAAAAAATTAACATAGTCAGTCCTATTCAATTCAACAAACATTTATTGTGTCTACTATATGTAAAGTAACATGCTGGCCATTAGACACCAAAAAAAAAAAGGTGCAATCTAAGAACCTAAAAAGTAAATAACCTCAGATTAGGAAAAAAAGAAAAGACAAGGAAATGAGCAAGCAGAAAGAAATTATAATGCAATGATCAAACATATGATGGTATGACCCTATATCTATTGACAATGTATTAAAAGACCACAGGCAAATCCTAATTAAGTCTCTCAGGTATCCCCAAAATTAATTAGTTGATTTGGAGCAACTCCCATTGGCTTCTAAAGGAATGGATTTCAATGAATTGGGACTATCCCCAATATGAATGAATTGGCTTAGATTCTTAGGAGGATTGGCTGGGTTAACTAGGAAACAGGGCTCCTCCAATAAGGGAGTGCCTCTAAGGGTCTGAGCAGGTCAATTCAATTTGGGGATGTAATGGTAATTTAAATGGGAAGATCTTTCCCATTCATTAATAGGCTCATGTGACCTGCTTAGAAGGAAGCATGGAAGCGTGGAAGCCTAAGTTACATGTAGTGGGAGGAACTTGCTGAGCAGGTGAAACAGGAAGTGTGGAGCAGAGCTGGGAGGAAGTTAGTCAGTCTAGTAAGAGCTGGGAAGGACACAGGCAGTCAAGTACAGCTTAGGTTTCTGAGTGTTTGTTTATTTGTGGGAAGGTCCCAGCAGAGGGAAGCAACTCTTGGGAATGGCTTTGCTCCCTGTGGTGATAACCTGTGTTGACTTCTTTGTTACTATGATAGATTTGGCTTTCTGGTTCTGGAATTTGATTTTCTGGTATCTAAATAAATATTTTTCTTCTGCCTTCTATATGGAGAGTCTGTCATACTTTGCGATTGAGAACTACACTGGCATATTCATAGTCACCACCAGTGCTAAGAATATTGCCTTGGTTGTAGCAGATCATGTTTGTGTATGTGTATGTGTTTGTGTATCATGTTCTGATTTGTTATACGATTTCTTTCATTTATCTTAGTCTGACTACATAGCATGACTATAGTGAAAATATACTCAATAGGAAAGTATATGTAGAATCTATACAGAATTGTATGCAGTCGTGGGGAGGGAGGGGGGTAGAGGGGGGTAGGTGGGGGGGATAAAATCACAATTGTATGGCAGTGATTGTAAAACATTACAAAATAAAAAATAAAAAAAAAAAAAAGAATATTGCCTTGGCAATACAAGGGACTACTCTTGTAATCAAAACCTAACCCCTAGAAGTCATCAACATACAGCTTCAAACCGACGAATTCATCTTGAGAAAGCCACAGTAATTGAGACTACATCACAGGTTGCCTTTTGTATTTTTACCAAGGTACCAATGAGCATGCCCACACCCTCTAACAGAAGAGTATGAAAATCAAAGATTCTAAAGAAAGGTTCACTCCAGAAAGCACAAGAAACTTATCAGGGAACTCCTCTGATCAATCGTCTTCTCTATAAGTTGAAAAATCCTAAAGAGAAGTCACCAGTAGGAAAAAAAATGGCATTGACTTCAACCAAGAACAAAAATGAAAATAAATACACACACACACACACACACACATGCACACACAAACTGAACCCAGCACAACCCATAGAATTAGAGAACAAATACTTTAAGAGAAATTAAGGAGGATCTGGCATCTATACTGAGAATAATGCAATATAATATAATAAAAACAATAAAGATAGAAGATATTATGGAGACAAAAACCAACAACATGCATATAGTAGTGAAATGTTTGAATAAAGGAATGGAATCAATTGAAAAATAAATTTCCAGGCTAGAAAGCAAATTGATAGAAGTGGTAGAATGTGTAGCAAGAGAAAGACAATCAACTGGAGAAAGGCTTAAAAATTTCAAATAAAGATTACAAAAACTAGAATACAGAGTTTAGAAAGTGAGCCTAGGAGTTATTGAGTTACTCCAAAACTTCAGAGAAAAAGAAGTCTAAACACCATTTTTTCAGGAAATCATTCAAGAAAACTTCCCAGAATCAATAAGATTAAGGCACAGAGTGTAGATTTCTAGAATTCATCATATGCTCCTAGAAGAAAAGACAACATTCAATTCATCCAAACATATTGTTGTTATATTTCTAGAGCTTCATCAGTGAAGGGAGGATATGACAAGTGTACAAGTCTCAGATTCTTTGAAACCTTAAAAGAGAAAAACAGTACTTTCCAATGTATCTCAATTTGATTAACACAGGAGATGACACAGAAAGACAACAAAGGAAACACAGCTTATAAAAAAAAAAGGAAATCAAATTTAATCTCCCAAATTTTCTACTCAGCTAAACTACAACTGGTATTCCAAGATTTTTTTTTAATTTAGTTCCCCTGATTTCCACTGGAAAAAGAAAACTTGGCTCTAGCATTTGATAATCAAATCAGCTCAGGCACAAATCTCCAGGGAATTTCTAATAGACTATGCCAGTTAATGATATTTGACATGCAAATCAATAGTGAATATCGAGTGTGGGAATGACTCAGAACAATGGGATTCTGATTGAAATAATGAGGCACATTATATTCTCCTAAAACTGGGGTTTGCTTTTTTCATGTTAATACCTATTGTGTTTCAATAGGAAAACTTTCATGTAAGAACTCAAGAACAGGAAAACTTTAAAAGAAACTGAAAGGAAAGAGAAGGAAAAGAAGGTGAAGGAGAAGGAGAAAGAAAAAGAAGGAGGAGAAGAGAGGATGATGATGATGATTGATGATGATAATGATGGAGAAGAAGAAGGGACAAGGAGAAGGAGGAGGAAGAGAAGGAGAAGAGGAAAAGAAAGAGGAAAAAAACAACAATAAACAGTGGTGATGATGTTAATAATGTGGTAGCTGGAAGGGACTATTTCACTTTCATCTTTGTGAAAAGTCTTTAGGGCTCAGTACAAAGCCTAGTGTATATTAAATACTTTATTCTTTTTGATTGATTGAAATAAAACCTAACAATTCCAATACTTAGAGCTCCCACTCATTTTCCCTACACTTAACCACCATCATGCCATAGGATTAGACAGAATAAGCCATCTCAATAGACTTGTGTTTCAGTCTACCTGGGAGGGACCCTTTTTGAACCCCATCACACCTTATAAGTGGAAGGAGCCACAAGTTCTTCCCAGTCGCATAAGTAAAAGGGAGTAAATTGGCAGGAACACATAACTTGCTAGAGGGAAAGACCTAGATATTTCCATGTCCAATGAGAAAGACCATAAAAAAGTCATTAAATCTCTCTGGGTCTCAATACCCTCATCTCCAAAATAACAGAGTTGGACTAGGTGACATCTTAGATCCCTTCCATCTCTAAATCTATGGAAATAAACAAGAAGACTAGAAACACAGTTGAGTCCTGTTCTGCCCAACCAGAGTTTACTGTGGTTCCAAGCTATTCAGTGAGGGGAGGCTGAAGATACTTAATATTGGTTGTCTGTGTAGCAGTAGAAGGGGGAGGAGTGAAAGAGTTAGGAAAGAAGCCAGAAATGGATGACTTTATTGTGAATACAAGAAAAATGCTGAAAGGCAAGAAGTCCAAAGGAGAAAAAGTGAGTGTCATCCTAAATCTCAAGCAGATAAACCAGTAATGATATTCATAGAGACAGAAGGAAAAATGAGTACAAATTCAAAAACAGGGCATCACACATTGCTGTAAAGGGAAACAACCAAGAACCTCCAAGGAAAAAGATAATTCAAGGAAAAATCATGAAACATATCATGGAACAATAGCAAGAAATTCCAGAAGGATTTAAAACAAAAGTAACTCATTTAAGTGAAGATATTAGGATAGAAGTTAGCTGATAATCAGAACTCTCAAATGAGAATTAACAAAGACAAACAATGGGGTAGAAAACTTAAAATGCGTGGAGAATCTCTCCAGAGAATTAGAGGCTCTGAAAATGAAATGACATGGTTAACATTTTAAATACAGAAGTAGAAAAAAATGTGTAAGAAGGAAAACAAAATGCAATAACTTTGGAAGAACAAATAAGGGTCATACAAGCCAAAGAGACTGACCTTGAAGATAAATTGTACAGATATTAACGTGATCATCCTAGATCTTCTGAGTCTTAAATTCTATGATTTTTTGAATGTTCCCCATGTGAGTAGTGAGTAGGGTGTGTTGGTTTTGGTAAAAGACTGAGTCCTTGTAATGAGTTTTACTTGGAGGAAGGGGTCAATAGCAGACCACTTTTTCCATACACAAGTTGAACTTCCAAGGATGGGGATTATTTGTATTCTCAGAGGGCAACAAATGCCTGGAGTTTAAAGGAAGACATAAGATCAGATAAAGGATAATCTAATTTTAAGTGAAGTTAAGTCCAAAGGTGGTCATGGAATCAGTCCTCTAAACTTGTGATAAAATTACCCCTAACTAGTGTTGAATCCATCTCAAACCTCTTCTTGAAAGCTAATTGCTAAACTTTCCATTTGAGTATAAACACCTGGGAAATTGGTAACACTACAAATTAGAGCTTGATTTATTGTTTTGTTGATTGTCTAGATCAGGGGTGGGGAACCTGTGGTTTAGAAGTCTTCTAGACCTTGAGTGTGGCCTTTTAACTGAGTCCAAGTTTTACAGAACAAATCCTTTTATTAAGAAGAGCCACATGTGACCTTGAGGCCACAGATTCCCCACCCCTGGTCTAGACTTAAGAAAGTGCTAATAATGGAGATGAAACCCAAAAGTGAATCATCCATACATTTATTTTTCTTTTGATGATTGTAAAACATTTACCAACACATCCCTACTCCCACAATACAAAAACTACTTCTGTTGGACACTACTTTTATGAACTGGTGTTTCTAAAATTAAGACACAATAGGGAATAAAACCATAGCTCTAGATGGCCACGTATCCTTTAAACAGAATAATGGGATTAGTAAAGGATGGGAGTAGCATTGTATATTAAGAAAGTAGGTGGTGAGAAAATAGAAAAACCAGAGTGGGAAACCATAGCAGATAATGAGAGAAGTGAGAGAAGGTCAATGGAGAGAAAAGCAAAAGCTCTGTTGTCTTTGGAGTATATTGCAAGCCACCTAAATAGAAAAAGGAAATAGATAAGAAGTTTGGAAAACAGACCATGAGCCTGGCACAGAGACATTGTATAGTTGTGACAAAAAACTTCAAATATCCTGATATCTTCTAAAAATCTCTTTGAGTAGCTAGTAAGTTCTTAATTTGTCTTAGTGACAATTTCATTTTTCAAAAGGTGGAAAAATCAGCAGGATGAAATTCTATTCTACATTTGATTCTCACTAACAGGAAGGAATTTTGCTGGAGAGAAAATAATAGAAATTTTGGGCAGAAGAGGTCACTCCTTCTAAAGCTAATCATAGAGAAGATGGGGCAGTGTAATGAAGGGAAAAAAAATCTAGGCATAGCTTGACAAGCTATGGTTAGGGAACCTGAGGTTTGGTAAAAGTGAATTTAATTTCAACAGGTTCAGAGGAAAGGTAGATAGGATCTCATAGACTAAAATGTTACATGGAAAACCGTCCCAGAAGGGATGGGAGACACTCAAGAATAAAATTTTGGAGACACAAATGGAAACTACCATACTTTACCATGTAATTGTTGCCCCTGCATAATCATCACATCCTTTGCACATTATATTCTTTCACCACACAATCGTTGCATGGTATAGTTCTTTTCATCATGCCACTTAAAAGGTAAACAGAGCAGCAATGTATGTACCAGTGGCATATAGATATGGGCATTGTGAGCCCTGATCCTAGCATTCTGGGTGCATGGGGATTGTCAGTATATTTCATTGTTTGCTTAGAGTATTATCACTCAACCCATAGGCTCAAGGGGAGTGAGTTATGTAATAGTAAGCACCCCAACATACACAGGGGATCTGCTACCACAGGCTCTTCAAACTGCAGTCATTAAAGGAAAGGCAACTTTTGAGGGGTTAACAATCACTTTAACCAACCACATATATCATTCACCTAGTTCAGGGGAGTCAGTACCCTGAACTTCAAAGAAAATACAGAGAAATTAAAGATCAACAGACATGGTTTCCTCTGCCTGAATTCAACAGACAGTTCCAACTCTCTAACCATAATTACCAGAGAGGGAAGCACTGACATCTGAGTTTTCAAAGGGGATGGGAGGTTGTTCCTTAAAGCAGTTTCCCAGAGTCCTCATCTGGCACTCAAACTCTCTTACAGAAACTAAGCCCCAAAGTAAAACTTCACCCCCAGGGTATTTATACACTTTTTTAGAGCCAGAAGGCATAACCCTCTGACCCAGTGCCTCAATAGAAAAAACAAACAGTACTTGGGACCCTCCTACAAAACAATTCCCCTAATCAAGCTTCCCACAATGGGTATTTCCCACAATGGGGATTTGAGGGGTATAATATAGTTAAATTTATCTTACCTCTAAAATTATTGTGAATTATAGAACTATTCCTGGATTGAGGTGAAGAGTTGGTCATAGTATGAAAATAAATCCACAAATATTTTAAAAGTTCTAAGGAAAAGCAGAGTTCTTGCTTAACTTTACTAGCTTAAGTTTTTAAGCTATTAAAGCTTAAAACCACACTAAGGTTTTGGGATTCCCTGTACATTGTGAATCTCTAAATGGAATTATTGTAAAAGATATAATGGCTAGCAAGGAGAAGGAAGTTATCCTAGAGATGGACCAGATGAGATGATGAGCCTAAGAGCTTAAGAGCAAGATCATCAGTGGCTCAGGAGTCCATATCTCTCATTTTGCAGATAAGGAGAATGAAGCCCAAAGGTTAAGTAAATTGCCCAGGGGTATGTAGGTAGTAAAGAAGCAAAAACAGGATTTGAACTCAGAAACCCTAAAGTCCATAGTCAGTAACTTTTCTACTACACCACAGTAGTGGACCTATTTTGAAATAAATAAGTGAATAAATGAAAGAATGAATGAATATATCAACTGAAAAATAGATAAATGGATAGGTTGGCAGACAGATACATACATAGATGAACTCACAGACTACTTTAAGAAGGCAGTTTTTTCTTTATTGGAAGAGTTGAGGTACTAGCTCCTAGGAACTGCTTAGTAGGAGTACAATTGCTGGCAAGATGGATTCTTGCAAATGGATTCTTTTCCATAGATAAAATTCTCATAGACAAAGGAAGATTCACCCTAAAGGAGCAAGGGTCTCCTCATTAAAAATTATTATTATTATTAATTATTTTAAAGGGACAGAGTACTATTCCTGATGTTTTTCGGGTCGAAGCTGTTACATCTGTATCTTAAGCAGCAGAATCGTTGAGGGAGGAGGGGAATGCCACACTTAAGACTTGTTATTTCTAGTACTGATTAGGAAAAAAAATACTCATATTATAAAGTGATTTGAAAAGTTACTCAAAATTTTATTAAAAGCTATTTAAAATAATTTTGTTTTCTTATTTGAAGTGAAAGTGTAACAGTAAAATTGATTTCTTTTTTTCCCTACTTGTAAGATATAGGGATTTTAATTCACATAACACATGTATGCCAATAATTTGTGTGAAGCGCAATTCCTTCCAGAGCTTTAATGAAGAAAATATTACCGTAATTCTATTTGGGACTATGAATAATAAAATACAATATTTTCCAATAAGAAAAAAGAAAATTTAAAGTTATGGTTTATGATTTTACATTATTACTGCTAGTTAACTTTAGATTTTAATAGCCTCATTATTCTATAGAAGAGGTGGAGAATCTGTGGCCTCCGTGTCACACGTAGTCTTCTAGATCCTCAAGTGTGTCCCTTTGACTGAGTCCAAGTTTTACAGAACAAATTCTTTTCCTAAAGGAATTTGTTCAGATCTTTCTATTAAGGGGATTTGTTCTGGGAAGTTTGGGTTCAGTCAAAGTACTGCACTTAAAGACCTAGAGGGCTTATGTGTGGCCTAAAAGCCACAGGTTCCCCACTCTTGTTCTATAGTACAGGTTCTTGAAATGACAGTTCTTAGTCTATTATATGCTAACCATTAGGTAAAGGTTAACAAAGCATCTGAGAGAAAAGAAAGATGTTGCATCATTCATCAGAGAAAGTCTGCCTATTTACTCCTGATTCACACAATTTGACAAGTAAATGGCAGATCGTTTTAAAGAATTCCTAAGTTCTAATCGCAGCAGAATGGGGCATGTGCAATGGTAGCCAGGGTTTTAACTATCATAATGAGAACTGGGATGATTTTCCTCTTAGGTGAGAAAGAAATCTTGTCATCTCTATGTATATGGCTTCTTCACCCTCTTCCTTCAGTGTACTCTTTCTACTATTATGTACTCCAGGATGAAGATGAAATTCATCCAACATACTCATTAAATTGGGAGATATTTTGAACACCCTGCCACTTTTGTCAGCCTGCATGAACCAAGAGGCAAAATTTCCTTCACTTTTTACTAGGTTCTTGACACACAAAGGAGTTCCAAAACATCTCTCCAGAGACAAGAGGTCAACTTCATAGGTGGTATTTTGCTGTACCATCTCACTTTGAAAAACAACATTTTTAAGGGAGTGGGAAACTGGGTGCTCATTTATCTTTCTTTGATTGATGGATTTATCAATAGTCACAAAGAGTTATGTAAGGAGTTCAGTTCCCCAATTGTATTATTAAATGACAAGCACAAGGGAGAAAAAGACATCATTTTCAGAAAATATGAAACTTTAAAACTGTTTCAAAGTAGAAGAAAATTGAGTGGCAGTTTACCTTTAACTCATGCTGCAAGATGTAACACACTTAGATTCCTGAAAACTGCAAAAGTTTCACAGTGATGCCTGTCAGATCTAATATGTTTGAGAAAAAGATCCTCCAACACATAGTTTCCTGAAATAAGCACCAGGGTGGGAGAAACAATGGTATCAATTACAGATATGTGACTGACAGCAACAACATTCAATTTACCCACAAAGGTCAACAGTAAATCTATCTAAAATGTGTACAGCTCATAAAAGTAATGGATTTGCAACTATGATGGAAACAGATGTTCATAAAATCAGCATTTAAACATGAAGACATCATAAAATAAATGAAGACAGGATTAATTTAACAAGGGAGCTTAAGAGTTGAATGAGGGAAGCAAATGAACAGTAGCAGTTAACCCAATGCAAAGTGATTTGGGTTGGGTGGCAAGAGCAGAAGTTCAGTGCTTGACGTAGAGAGGAGGTTGGCTGTGTGATCACAGGAAAAGATGGGCATGTTCGTGGTTGGATGGAGATGAATGAATGAATGAATGAATGAATGAAATACAAGGTGATACCAAATCCACCCACAGGGAGGTTATGATATATCAGCAAATTATAACAATATCTGAATCATACAAAAAATTACTTCCTATGGTAAGTTTCTGTTGATCCCAAAGTCAGTAATGTATTATGTTTCACTTCTCCTTGCTGATCTTATCCCACTAATGCCCTCCCCTTTCCTCATCATCCCCAATTTTGCACATTTCCCTGAAAGGGAGAAGTTTCAAAAAAATATTGGCAGGCATATTTCTGAGTCCTTAGACAATGATGGTGCTTTCTTAAATATGTCTTTGATACGGAGAGTATGGTGTAATCAAATTTGGATCTCCCTTGAATATCCAGGAATTGGTTTTTCTTCAAATAATTATAAGCAGTTATCAAAGTGATACTAAAATGTAAGATCACACACCTAGAGCTAGATGAGACCTTAGCGGTCATCTAATCCAATCCTCTCATTTTACTGGCAAAGAAATTGAATCTTAGAGAGATTAAGTCACCAAAGCTCACTTAAGTAATAAGTGGAAAAGGAAGGATTTGAACCTATCTCTTTTGTCTCAAAAACAAAAAACCCAAAATAAAATCAAATCTTTGGTCTTTTCCCTATACCATAATACCTGCAGTTTGGCATCCATTAATGATGTTCTGCCTACAAGTCCTGGGGAAGTCAGGTACAAAAATCACGTACCTGTTTATATCATTTTAGTTTCACAAAAGCATGACCCTGAACCCTGGGCCATATACCGTCATGTTCCTGCACGAAATAAATCCCAGAGCATTTCTGAAGTGCTCTCTTAGCAACACCTCCGAAGTAGCAGAGTGTAGGAGGCCCTTTTCTGCTTTTGTCTACAACCTTTGCTGCAGACACCGAGGAGAAACGGAAGGCACACTCCGATTAGACATCTTCAGAGTAACTGTTCTGGAAACTTGTTTTCCCCCACCTACATAACTGAAATAGAGGGTTTTGCACAAGTTTTTCCATCCTTAGAAAAAAAGGAACAGAGAAAACCAGCTTTGGGCTGGAGTAGAATAAGTTCTGTGCTTGCCCCAGGTGAAAGTTTTTTAAACATTTATAAGCAACAAAAACAAAAAGCTTCAGAATGAAATGGCTGCCTCAGAATGGGATAAAGTCTTAACTTCCCTGAAGGCTATAATACTGAGCAATAAAAGGGAAGACATCATTTTCATTTCAGAGTCATAAAAAGTTGCTTTGTAAAGGAATCAATATCTGGTTCAACTTGACTAAGTTAGAATAGTAGCAAAGCGTCAAGTAATCATATTGCCTTCCCATGGCAGAGGAGAGGTATGTTTCAGGAGAAAGTTCACTCTAACTGAACTAAGAGGAAATGAGTCCAAATTTTGCCTCTTTCACATCTTATCAGTGTGATCCTGTCCCATCAATCTGTGCCTCAGTTTCTCCAATTGTAATACAAGGTTGGACAAGCTGGCCCTAGAGATTCCTTCTACTTAAAAATCTATAATCCTATGAATATTGTCATTCAGCGTAGACATAGTAACATATGTTGCTAAAATATCCAATCCATTCAATTCTACAGGTAGTCAATAAAACAACTTTTTCTTTCTTTTACTTTTTAAAGCTTTTTAAAAATCTTTCTTAATGACTGACATCTGAATAATGAATACTGATCATGTAGATGATTGGGTCTTTAAGATACCTTTATGGATTAATAAACTACTAACCATTAATACATTAGATATCTTTCTTAATAGACAAACTATTTTCCAACTTAATTATCTAAATAATGAGAGATAGTGAGAACCATGAGAGAGAAAACTGGCTTCAGAGACAGGATGAACTAATTATTAGGTGGTTTTGTAGCCTCCTCTCCATTTTTATTGAACAAACAAACCCAGCAAAAACAAGAGAAGAAAAATGAGGAAAATCTGTAGTACTGAAAGGCTGAACAAGCTGTGCTCTATAACTAGACAACTTAAAGTCATCCTTCTGGAGATAAATGGAAGATATCTAACAGCAATCAAGCATACAAAGATATATGGTAGAACATAAGGGATGAAGAACAGATAATGTTAATGATGGAGAATTAATCAAAGGGCAATCTCTACAATTTAAGATTTCATTACCTCACTAGAGCAGGTACTCCCTCCACTAGAATTGGTCACAACCCACTCAGACCTTCTCATCCTATGATATACTTATCTAAGTCTTCCCATAAATCTTCCAAAGACTCTCTAACCAATTCACTGGAAGCCTTCCTATAGACTTTTCAATATTCTATGTAAGAAGTGTTGTGCCCATGGAAAAATTCCATGTTCTAAAACAAATGTGGGACCAAGATAGAATTTCATTCATTGAGGGAAATTATGCTGTCTAAATTTCCCAGAAAGCTGTGAGTGAGTCTGCAGTGTGGTGACATTACTATGTGTATTGATTGGATAAGCAGCACTTTCACTATAGAGACTATGAAAGTTTTACAAGAGTGGTGAGGTACAGGTGAAGAAAATGGGAGACACAAGTAGAGGGAAGGAGGACCAGAGAGATGGAATTAAATGGCAGACATTGAGATTATCCTGAGGACAAAGACATGGGCTGTGAGAATCAAGATACCATGATGAAAAAAAGTGGAGATTAAAGAGATGCAGAGTGAAGCAGAGGCAGTATGGACTTAGCCACAGTGTCCTCAAGATCCAGGTCTTAAGAGGTCAATTCTTGCTAGCAGCTGTTCAGAGACTGAAAGGGAAGTGACTAAACAGGAACTGCTCCCAATGATAATCTCTAACACCCTGCTGCGAGCTCTCTGTCTGTTTCTCTCCCACTGTGTTAGAAGAGACAGAGGGATTAATTGGGGAACATTTGCAACCTGATTCAACTCCATGTTATTTACCTTGTAGTCTGTTTTAATTAAATGTCTCTTGCTCTGATTTCACGAATTCTCTCCAATGGCCTGACACAGTCATTTCTGAGACCTGTGGACTTGAAGGGATGTTCATTAAAAATAGCACATCAAACCTAAGGGGCAGGAAGGGGTCTTACGTGGGCACCTGAAGGAGCTTTTTTTTTTTTTTTTTTGCTCTACGTGGGTACCAGTATTGTACTTGCACTATCTGTATGTAATCTCTCACATTCACTACATGACCCACATGCTTTCTTTTCTGATTATACATTTCCTGGATTATGTCTTATATACTCCTTCTTTCTTGCAAAATACTGTATATAACATGCTGTAGTCTATTTTTGTTGTCTTCACATCTCTCCATTATCCTTTAGGACAGCAACAATTTTACTTCTTTTTTTTTTTTTTACTTTTTTTTTTTTTACTTCTCTGGTGTTCTATGATCCACAAACATGTAGGATCAATAGGAGCATATTAGTATTCTTTTACAAAGGTTTTTATGGCAGGCATAAATTATTGGAGTTATTGAAAATACTGTACCACTCAAGGCAGAGCCAAGATAATGGAATGGGAAGAAGCATTCAAGTCCAGCTTGTCCTACCTTTCCCACTGAACTCATACTTCCTCAACAAAGATCTAGAGAATTCATGAGACTGAATTCTGATGAGAAAAGCCAAGAAGTCATCATGAGTTATTTTCCCAACCCAGGACAGCTTAGGAAGATGGACAGAGAGGTATGAAAACATCAGGCAAGGAGTGTGGCCAGAAGCTGGATAGTGGAAAGAAACATTCCATAGCCCAGGTTCTAACGGCCGAGACTGGGGACCAAGGAAGGAAGCACTGGGGGAGATCTCAGAAGATCCCTAAGGAAGCACTAGGTGGGGGAACAAGTACCATCTGGGAACTCTGTTGGCCAATAGCCAGTTCCAGGTCACTAGTTAAAGGTGGAGAGAAGCGGTGGTGAACATTAGCCCTCACTATGGAGAGCATAGAACAAGTTTCAGGAACCAAATGGTGACTATATGACTCTAATTTCAGAAACAGACGACAATGTCCAAGATCAAAGAGGAGCTGGCAATTCAGTTCATCTGAATCTACAGTCTCTCAGTGACAATTGTAGATGAATCAATAAGCAGTCTACTGAACTCCCACCTAGAAACAAGCTGATAGACCCAAAACTGGTCAGGAACTTGCAGAATTCAGACCAAGAAGACAACAAACAGACTTGCCCCCTGATCCTCTTGGAGGCATTGAAAGCTTACAGGTGCCCTAGCTGGAGATGTGAATTCAGCCGAAGGATATAACAAGATAGAAACTCAGGCCAAACATCACCCAGAAGTGTGCAGAGCTCAGAACTAAGATAATGCCCAAAATCAAGAAGTATGCTGGAAGAATAAGGGAAAAAATAATCTAACTATAAAGAGCTATATGGCAACAAGGAGACTCAAAATACAAACACAAAAGAAAATGACTCAAAACATCTACAAGCAAAGCCTCAAAGAAAAATGTAGCTTGGACACAAGTTCAAAATGAATTCCTAGAAGAATCAAAGCAAGAATCAAAGAAGCTTTAAAAATTATTTTAAAAACCAAATGAGGGCAATAGCTGAATAAATGGGAGAGAACCAAGGGCTGTGGAAGAAAGATAGGAAAGGAGAATTATCATCTTGGAAAAAGAGATACAAAACTTTACTGAAGAAAATAATTACTTGAAAATTAAAAGCAGCCAAATGGAAGCTAATGATTCCATGTAGCATCAAGAAGTAATAAAAAAAAAAAAGGGTAAAAAGTTGGAAAACATTAAAAAAAATGTGAAATATCACATAGGAAAAAAACAACTGACCTAGGAAAGAGATTGAGGAGAGATCTGTTAAGAGTTATTTGACTATCTGAGAACCACCAAAAATTAAAAAAGACACACATGCAAAAATAAATAAATAAATAAATGGACCGTGAACAACATGTTTCAAGAAATAACAAAAGAAAACTATCCAGCTATCTTAGAATCAGATGACAAAACAGAAATTGAAAAACTCCACTAGTCATGTACTGAAAGAAATACCAATATGAAACAGTGAAGGGTCATGGGTTTGGGGGGAAGTAGACAATACTTGAACCTCACTCTTAACTGAACTAGTTACAGGATGGAAGAATACATGTACACAGTGTGTGTTCGTCCTTTGTTACCAAAGAAGACCATGCCATCAGAGAAATAATGACATGACTTGCACTTATCTTTGTTTTGAGTGAGGGAGAGCTGTGCAGGTCACCAGCTTCACTTCTCCTTCAGAGGCATCTGAATACAGTGACCAGATATTCTTCAGGATGACTGGAGATGACCCAGGATGAGGCAATTAGGGTTAAGTAACCTGCCCAAGGTCACGCAGCTAGTGAGTGTCAAGTGTCTGAGGTGAGGTTTGAACTCAGGTCCTCCTGACTTCTGCACTGGTGCTCTATCCATTGTGCCACCTAGTTGCACCACATGCACACAGAGTTAGGTACAGAAATACATCTTATTCATCAGGGACATTGGAAAACAATGTGTGTGTTCATCCTTCATTGGTGAAGACCACGCCATCAGAGAAATAATGACAGGACTTGCAGTTGACTTTGTTTTGAGTGAGGGAGGGCTGTGCAGGTCACCAGCCTCACTTCTCCTTCAGAGTCATCTGAATCCAGTGACCAGATATTCATCAGGATGACTGGAGATGGCCCAGGATGAGACAACTGGGGTTAAGTGACTTGCCCAAGGTCACACAGCTAGTGAATGTCAAGTGTGTGAGGTGAAATTTGAACTCAGGTCCTCCTGACTCCTGCACTGGTGCTCTATCCACTCCACCACCTAGCTGCCCCTTCGTAAGACAATGGGGCTAAAGTTAAAGGAGGAGAGAGAGAGACAGAGACAGAGACAGAGGAAGAAAGGGAGGGAGGGAGAGAGGGAAGGGAGAGAGTAAATCAAGGGAGGTATTCATCAGGAGAATTCTAAAGATAGCACAGAGAGAAAAGAGATATAGAATAAGATGGAGGGAATACACAGTTAGCAAAAATAATTGTGAATGTGAATAGGATGGATTTATTCACAAAATGGAAGACAGAATGATTTAAAAACTAGATTCAAACAAAATGTTTGCAAGAAACACACTTGAAACAAAATGATGCACATAGAGTTAAAGTAAGGTACTGAAGCAGAATCTAATAAACTTCAACTGAAAATAAAAAGGCAGGAATAGCAATCATGATACCAAACAATACCAAAAAACTGGACCTATCAAAATAGATAAGAAGGAAAACTACATTTTTCTAAAAGATATTAAAGATGATGAATTAATATCAGCACTAAGTATATATGCACCAAATTACAATATCTAAATTCTTTTTTTTATTTTATTTTTCATTTTTAACACAGCATATAACAGATATAATTCAAACTTTTGGTCAAGTGATACTTCTTTCTAAAGCATTTACAATATGGACCACAAAAGAATTTTTTTTTAACATTAACCAGCTGAGACACACATAATAATTATGTATGCTAACTTCACAAGTCCTTGACCTAATTGTCTCCACAGTATTACTAAGAATTAAAGGACCCTAACTTGTGTTGTTGGTCTAAAGTCCTATGCCTAATAGCTTAATTTTAAACTTAGACTTAACCTCGGAAGTTCCCCTACCAATAATCTAAAATTTAATAGATTTGGTTTTAAGCTTACAAACCTTTTGACTATAAAAGAGTAGGGACATTGCAGGGATACAATATCTCCCCAACTTCATGTCAATTCCAGGCAGGATTAGATTGTCTACTTGCATTCAGTCAGGCTTAAAGTCTGCCAGGTGTAAGTGGGGAAATTGAGTCAAGAGAATCCTACCTCAGCCCAGGCTGAACAGCCACTCTCCCACCCTTCCCATGAGATCACCTTTTGCAGTTCATACCAGCATCTCACCAGCTTACTGGCATCATGGATTGGAGGCTCAGATCGCCTTTCTTGCTATCCATACCTGGAGTTAGACTCAAAAGAACAGTCACTAAATAGTCCCATAGCATCTAAAAATGGCAGTTCCAATAACCAGGTTTCAAATAGGATTATAGTTTCACTTTGGATAAGGAACATCTTTTGAGGCAAGTCTTAAGTGGCTTTCATGCCTTTCTATGCCTGTTCTAGTTCCTGATTAAATAGCAATCATCAAATCAAATTTACCATTAAAACCTTAACTTTTCCACCAATGCCAAATTTTACCTGAGGTTACCTTCCCCTAGGAAATTGAGACTAAAATTCTTTTCCCCAAACTAAAGATGTCGTTGATTTGTTCTCAGTAATTAATTCAGTCAATTGTTTTAACACTAATTGCTTTTACCTCACTTTGTAACATGTCCAATTTTTCTCCCCATCATTCCCCTCCCCTCGCTTCCTAATACCTTGCATTCTGATTACTCCTTCCCTCAATGTACCCTCCCTTCTATCACACCCCACCTTTCCCTTATCCCCATCTTCTCTCTTTTCTTGTAGGGCAAGATAAATTTCTATACCCAATTCCTTGTATTTCTTATTTCTCAATTATCTGTAATAAAAATTCTCAACATTCACTGCTAATACTTTGAATTCCAACTTCTCTCCCCCCCCCTCCCTCCCCAGACCCACTGAGAAGACAAGCAATTCAATACAGACTAAATATGTGTTGTTTTGCAAAAGACTTCCATAGTAATCATGCTGGATAATACTAATTATATTGCCCTCTGTCCTACTCTATACCCCTTTATTTTTCCCCCACAATTGACCTTGTCACTTCTTGAAAGAGTTTATTTCTAGTGATTCCCTGTTCCCATTTGCCCTCCCTTCTAACATTCCCTCACTCCACTTGTCACCTCCTCTCCTACTTTCCTGTGGTGTGAAATAGATTTTCATAACAAATTTAGTGAGCATGTTATTCCCTCCTTCAGCCACATGGGGAAAGAGTAGCTTCATTTTTCCCCTCCCCTTCTCCCTTTTCTCCTCCACTGAACAAGACTTTTCTTATCTCTTTTATGAGTTATAGCCTGCCCCATTCCATTTCTCCCTTTCTCTTCCCAGTGTTTTCCTCCTTCACCCCTTAATTTTTATTTTATTTTTTTTGTTTGTGGATATCATCTCTTCTGATTCAACACACCCTGTACT
This sequence comes from Notamacropus eugenii, assembly GCF_028372415.1. Classification (NCBI taxonomy): domain Eukaryota; kingdom Metazoa; phylum Chordata; class Mammalia; order Diprotodontia; family Macropodidae; genus Notamacropus; species Notamacropus eugenii. Next base: position 69,601,766 of record NC_092872.1, read on the forward strand.
CTCTATCTATATATGTGTATGTGTGTGTGTATGTACAATCTCTCCATCTACCCAAATACTGAGAAAAGATTCAAGTGTTATAAATATTTTCTTTCCATGTAATGTAAACAGTTCAGCTTTAGAGAGTCCTTTATGATTTTTCTTTCCTGTTTGCCTTTTCATGCTTCTCTTGATTCTTGTCTTGGGAAGTCAAATTTTTAAATATAGATCTGGTGTTTTCTTCAACATGAATTCTTGAAAGTCATCTATATCACTGAATGACCATTTTTTCCCTTGAAGTATTATATTTAGATTTGCTGGGTAGGTGATTCTTGGTTTCAGTCCCAGTTCCTTTGACCTCTGAAATATCCCATTCCAAGCCCTTAGATCCCTTAATATTAACGCTGCCGGATCCTGTGTTATCCGCATTGTATTTCCACAATACTCAAATTGTTTCTTTCTAGCTGCTTGCAGTATTTTCTCCTTGATCTGGGAACTTTAAAATTTGGCCTTCCTACGAATTTCTCTGTTCGGGTCTCTTTCAGGAGGTGATCAGTGGATTCTTACAATATTTATTTTGCCCTCTTGTTCTAGAATATCAGGGCAGTTTGCCTTGATAATTTCATGGAAGATAATGTCTAGGCTCTTTTTTTGATCATGGCTTTCATGTAGTCCCATAATTTTTAAATTGTTTCTCCTGGATCTATTTTCCAGGTCAGTTGTTTTCCCAATGAGATGTTTCACATTATCTTCTATTTTTTTAAATTTTTACTTTTGTTTACTAACTGCTTGGTTTAAATCATAGTCATTCATTTCCCTGAACTCAATTCCCTCTTTCAATGAATTATTTTGTTCAGTGAGCTTTTGAAACTTCTCCTCCATTTGGCTAATTCTGCTTTATAAAACCTCCTTCTCCTCATTGGCTTTTTGGACTTCTTTTCCCAATTGAGTTAGCCTCTTTTTAAAGCTGTTATTTTCCTCAGCATTTTTTTGATTCTGCTTTAGTAAGCTGCTAACTTGTTTTTTTAAGGTCTTCTATTGCCTGAGTCCAGTTTAAGTTCCCTTTGAAGGCCCTGGAGGCAGAGGCCTTGACTTCCTCTATAAGTATGCCTTGTCCTTCCTCATCCAAAAGGATGAGTGGAGACACCTGTTCCTCAAGAAAGTAACCTTCTATGGTCTTATTTTTTCCCTTTTTTGGACATTTTCCCATCCAGTTACTTGACTTCTGAGTTTCCTCTCCGTAACCACCTTGCCTCCAGTTCTCCCAAACCAGCACTGAGGGCTGAGATTCAGATGAGCTGCTCCAAACCCTCAGGGGCTTTAGGTGGGGACAGGGCTGCTATTCAGTGTGAGATTAAGATCAGCTGCTCAGGATGGGGCAGGGCTGCCACACAAGGTTCAGTTCCCTCAGGGGGTTTATGATTAGACCTTCAACAATGGATGCTGGCTACTGCCTACTTTGGGAGCCCCTTCTACTGCTGCTTCTACTGCTGCCACCTGAGGAGGCCCAAGTTATGGGGACACCCTGCTCCATTCTTGGCCAGCAGAAAAGACCCTCTCACTGACCTTTGGCACCTGTGGGTTGAGGGATCTGCACTGCCACTGGAGATTCTGTCCCTGAAGCCTGCTCAGATCTGTTCCTCTTGGTGCCACATGGCCAAGGTTGGGCTGGGCTCTGCTGCAGGTCCAGAGGGACAGACTTTTCCCATCAGTCTTTCAGGTCACTCTGAGCTAGAAATCTCCTCCACTCCATTATTCTGTGGCTTCTGCTGCTCTAGAATTTGTCGAGAGTTCTTCTTTATAGGTATTTTATGGGCTGCAGGGTAAGAGCTAGTGTATGTTTGTCTTTCTACTCTGCCATCTTGGCTCTGGCCCCACAATATCTAAATTCTTAAAGTAAAAATTAAATGAGTTCTAGGAAGGAATATGTAGTAAAAGTACAACAGTAGGGAACCTCAATTTACCTCTCAAACATGGATAAATCAAGCCAAAAATTAAATAAGAAAGAAGTTAAGTGCTAAAACAGAATTTTAGAAAAGTTAGATATGATCAGCCTCTGAAGAAAATTGAATGGGAACAGAAAGAATTATGCCTACTACTCAGTTTTGTGTGGCACATTCACAAAAATTGACTATATGTTAAGGTATAAAAACCTCACTAACAAATGTAGGAAAGCAGAAGTATTAAATGCATCTTTTACCAATCATAGTTATAAGAACTATATTGAAATAGCCTTTGAAGCAAGAATTTAAAATTAATGAGGATCTAAATAATTCTAAAAATGGATGGGTCAGGGAACAAATTATAGAAACTATCAATATTTTCTTTAATGACAGGATGACAACAATGAAATAATATACTGAAAATTGTGGTATACAGAGCAAGTGGTATTTAGAGGGACATTTTATATCTCTAAATTTTTTCATCAAAAATGATAGAAAGAACAGATTGATGAATTGGGCATTCAGTTAAAAAACACCAACAACAAGAAAACCAACAAACTTAAAAACCCCAAGTAAAAGCACAACAAGAGAAATCTTTAAAAATCAAAGGATAGAATAACAAAATTGAAAGCTAAAAAAGCATAGTGAATTAGTAAATACTACCAGAAACTATTTTTAAAAATAAAATAGATGTCATTTGCTAATTTGATTTTTAAAAAGAAAGAGCAAAGCCAATTTACCAGTGTAAAAAACGAAAAATGTGAATTCATAACAAATAAAGAAGAAATAAAAGCAATTATTGGGAGTTATTTCACCTAAAGATATGCCAATAAAACTGAATGAATTTTAAATTGATGAAATTCAAACTACAAATGCAAAGTAGAAATATACAAAAATATAAATTTCCCAGAATCATAGAATAGGACATAGAATACGTAAATAATCCTATCTTAGAAAAAATAAATTGAACAAGCCATAAATGAACTACCAAAGGGAGGAAAAAACCCTAAGACCAAATGGACTTATAAGAGAATTCTACCAAATATTCAAAAAACAATTGATTACAATACTTCATAAATTATTTGAAAAAACAAGTCAAAGGATCCTACCAAATTTCTTCCTTTGCAGCAAGTTTATCTGATGAAGATCTCATTTCTAAGATTTTTAGGAAACTGAGTCAGGTTTACAAGAATAAAAGCCATTCCCCAATTGAAAAATGGTCAAAGAATATGAAAAGACAGAGTTGTTTTGTTTTGTTTTGTTTTTTTGCTATGTTGAGAGAAATATTAACAGTATCAATATGACAAAAATAATATTTTACTTTTCATTTATACAAAAAGTTTCATAGATTTCTTTTGCAAACCATACTTTTCTAACACATTTATTTTTATAGTATTTACCTAAGTCATTGGGGGAGGGGGAGGAAAGGGAAGATTTAATTGAAAAATTAATCTTCTGTGTTGGCTATTTATTTAGAGATTCTATTATTAGATATTAGATATTAGATATCAGAGATGTAAAACTAGTACCATAAAAGGAATTCTTTTTCAGATATCAAATTTCATTTTTTTTTAAAGTGCATTAAGATTCAAGCATTAAACCAAAGTCATCATGGTTTAAAATTTTTAAAAGACATTTATTTACGTAACCTTATATCTGGATAATGTATATAAATACAACTTGTGATAGCCTTAATTAAGGAGAAAAATTGAATTTATCACTTTGCTGTAAAGCAGTAAAGTCATATTAACTTAAATATGACAGTGCTTCTGTCACTGGGTATAAGAGGATGGCAAACTTTGTGATATTGGCTATTAATTAACTTGCAATACCTAGTTAGTAACACTATATACCAGAAATTGTAACTTTACAAAGATATTTTCATTTAAATTGCTTTACATGGTCACTCCACCTTTAAAAGACCAATTACCATTGCCATAATAAGATTTCTACCCTTACATTAAATGTTCTTTGTAATGGTACTGAATCTTGCTTTTAGATAAAATTAGCCTTCCACAATAATCAGAAGCATAAGGTAAAATAACATACAATCACCATGCTACTCTTCATAATTTTCTTTTTGTACACTTTCAGAGGCCTTATAAATTGCAGATTTTCCAGCAGGAAACAAACACTTAAAATATACCAGAAATACATATGGGGCTCCCATTACTTTGCTTCACATCTTTGGCCATGCCTCCATGCTCATTGCCCATTGGCTACTCATGGTCATGGCCACTTTCCTGGTTAGAGACTTTTGAAGGGAAGAAATCCAAAACCTTCTGATATACATGTGTATATGGATGTATGTGTGTATATTATGTATATACAGAACTCTTCAATGCATATATAGATACTGTATATGTATGTGTGTACACACATACACGCATATACAAATACACAAACACATACATATATAATATGTGTATGTATGAAACTTCTGGGTAGTTACATTATAAAGTTACATTATATATTATATAAATGCATATAAATGTGTATAAATGTATACACATAACGAAGCCACCTTTGTCAAATCTTTTATTTTCCTTTCCTTGTGCTCGTCTTTCGTTGCCGAAGAAGACCATGCCATCGGAGAAATGATGACATTACTTGCACTTGACTTTGTTTTCAATGAGGGAGGGCTGTACAGGTCACCAGCCTCACTTCTCCTCCATAGCCATCTGAATCCAGTGACTAGATATTTATCAGGATGACTGGAGATGACCCAGGATGAGGCAGCTGGGATTAAGTGACTTGCCCGAGATCACACAGCTAGTGAGTGTCAAGTGTCTGAGCTGAGATTTGAACTCAGGTCCTCCTGACTCCTGCACTGGTGCTCTATCCACTGCACCACCTAGCTGCCCCTTTTCCTTTCCTAGAACTCATGAGGCTCCCTAGTACTTAATTAAAACTTCTTTATATTTTCCTGTTTCATTTATAGCCAGGATGCCAATATTAAAATATTGTTGCTTGTCCTATACTATGTCGACTCATTAATTTTTTTTAGAATAGAACCTTATATTTAAAGTGGCAATGGTTAAATTCATATTTGTAGATGGCCTAAAAACTGTCATTCTTAACATAGTTGGTGTATTTTTTTACTTTTTTGTCACTGACTTTATACAAAGCAGATAGGACCAAGACAGGAATCAAGGTTATTTTATAGTTTTCTTTCATTTATGGAGTGCAGTGGCCTGAGAATTCATTACCTCTACATATTAACAAAGAATTCCTCCATATTCATATAGACAGATCCTCAATGAGACATAGGCTGTCACCAGGATAATACTCAAAGTCCTTCCAGTTTAGTAGTAACAGCTAGAATATGTGCCAAAATAGCTTAACTCTTGAGAATTCATGCTCACCTTCATATCATAATGAAGTATTAGAGTAAGACTTTTATGATTTGTCAATATTGAGCCATATAGTCTCTATCCAGTGAATTAATTCAGTTAAACTCAATAAGCATTTTTGAGGATCTGCTATGTACTGGGATGTATTGTGCTTATGTGCTGGCATAGAAAAACCAAAATTAAAGTCTCTGTCTTCAACGATCAACTGAATTCATCATTTAAAAAGGCAAGAAAGTAAAAGCATAAAATATTAACTAAAGGACACCAACAGTAGGTTCAGGAGAGGGGAGGGAGATGACAATAATAAGAAAAAGAACACAAAAGAGGAGACAAGGTTTAGAGCTAAGAATTAGAAATTGAGCCAGAGGTCTACGACAGCGGTTGAGTGCACACACAGGTCCAAAGGACTATAATATGCAAGCCTATGGGTATATAATTTTTCTTGATTTACTTTGTTATTATTTTTTAAATACTGAAATCAAGGGAAAAGGAAGTCTGACAAATGGAAAGCAAGAATGGAGAAAAAATTTCATTTGCTTTTAACTGGTGCTACCTTTCAAAAGTCAGTGCAATAGTCTTTTATTAATTGGTAAATAATAAAATGATTATATAAACATTCATAAATTCTTCCATATTATTTTGCTCAATTGTTGATAGGGTCTCCAGTTTTTTGCATTTTGACATTTATTTGTTTTATGTATTCGATGATTTGTTTTGAAAAATTGATTTAAAAAACACTTTTAAAGATTGGTTTAAGTGTAAACATATTCTCCTTAGATCTTGAACACAGAAAAATCTATGCTTATAAATCTAAGTAAAAAGAGGACCATTAAGGTAGCCAAAAAATAAGATAATTGTTCATTCCTAATGAAGAAAGATCAGTGGTGAAATGCTATTTGAAATGTAAGATTATACTCTTTCACTTTTTGCCTCTTCCCTATTATTTAAGATACCTAAAGTAGGGTTCCAATTGGATTAATCTATTGAAAGTATATACTGGTTGCCTCTTTTATATAATAACTTTGTCCTTATGTGTTGTGATTAAATTATTTGGCTAAAAAAGCTAATCATTTAAAATTAGCTAAAAAAGCTTCCTATTCAAAGGAACCGCAGGATCAATCTTATTGTAAAGTAAAGAAAATTTACAAAGTGAACAATGATCACCCTATTTTATCAGTTTTAGAAATGCACTGGATTCTTCTACAGATGCCCTATTGTGGCACAAAAGCAACTCTGGTCTCTTAATGGCTATGCAAAAAACTGGTAAATCTTCACTAATCTAAAAACTCTTTTAGTATTGGCCCTGTAATGGGTGATACAAGAACAGCCTAATTAATTTTGGAGAATCTCACCTCAGAGTGATTTAATGCAACAAAGGTTGTCCGTGAAGGCATAGGTGAGCTATGTATGTTCTGCCTTAGTAAAGCATCCTCAATGAAGAAATCATGGGCACAACAAATGAAAAGATAAGACTAGGCATCTGTAAAACAGGGGACATAAGAAGAAGCAGCATGGGTCAGCAGAAAGAAGGTTGGATTTAGAGACAAGGAACTTTGATCCAGTTTCTTGCTCTGCTACTTACTGAATGTATGATCTTGGCCAGGTAACAACATCCCTGGGACTCATTTTCCTCAACTGTCAAATGAGAGAGGTATATAAGACCCCTTAGAGCTCTTTCAGATCTAAATCTATAACCCATGGGTATTTTCTTTTTTTTTTTGCTGTCTAATCCATTTATTTTTTTTCCAAATTTATTAGCTTGTTTTCAGTTTTCAACAATCACTTCTTTAAGTTCCAAATTTTCTCTCCCTCACTTCCCAAGACAGGATGCAATCTGATATGGGTTCTATACATGCATTCCCAATAAACATATTTTCACATTAGTCATGTTGCACAGAATAATTAAAATGAATGGGAGAAACCATAAGAAAAATAAAACATAACAAAGGAGAAAATAGTCTGTTTCATTCTCCGTTTAGACCATGAATATTCTTACGAAAGTTCAAGACAATCTGCCTTCCCTTTTATTAAGTGGCTTTAAATATAAGCTAGCATTGACTATGAGGAACCTGAAGTTTTGAGGGCACATGTGGACTTCTAGGTCCTTGAATGTCGTGTTTTCACTGAGTCCAAGTTTATAAACTCTATAGGGGAAATCCTTTTATTGAGGGCATTTGTTCTGTGAAATTGGGATTCAGTCAAAGCACTTAAGAACCTAGAGGGTCCCATGTGGCTCCAAGTTCCATACCCCTGACATAGATATTAGCATATATGTCTCTATACATACCTATGTACATACATATAAGCATATGCATATATGTGTGTGTAAATATAATATAACAGTATAATATAGTATGATATGATATGATAGCATGATATAATATCATATATTATATGATATACCTAGCCCTTTCATATTTTCTCAGTTTGGTTATTGAAAAGGCAAATAAGGGCAGTTAAGTGGCATAGCAGAGAGACCATAGGTCCTGGAATCAGGAGGACTTGAGTTCAAATTCTCAGATACTTGCTCCTTAGTGGCTGTGTGACTCTGGGCAAATGTATGGAAGGTGAATTTGTTTTCTTTTTAAGATATTAGTTCCCAGGATCCAAGGCTATAAACAATCTGCTAGTTCCCAGGTCCTTAGTCTGTAAACAGTCTCACCACACTTGCACATTACATTATAACCTTAAGATAATATAAACATTTGAGCTTAAGTTATAAACACCTACTGTGTGTGCTCTATGCTAAGTCACCGTGATATTGCTAAAGTTAATGTAAACTTGTGAGGCTATTGCTGGCAAATTGCCTTCTTTGTGTGCTTCTTTATAAATCAAGTGAGCACTGGTCGGTAAGCTTGTACATCAGGAAATGCACAAGCTGGAAATGCACTGTTTGTGCCTTGACAGGCCCCCATTGAGACTTAGGCGGAATGCGTAAGCTGGAATGCTGTGCCTATCTTGACTGGCCCACATCAAGACTTTGGGGATGCTCTAGGAGTTGGTACTCCCATTATCAGCACCCCATTGAGAAGAATAAAGCAACCCCCATCATGCTGTCCTTCTGGCTGCCCAGATCCAGCTAGAGGCTGGAGCCCTAAATCTCCTGTCTCTACTGTCTGATAACAAGTCACTTAGCCCTAAATACCTTCCCCACCCAAATAAAGAGAGGCAGTGAGCTGTTGCATGAAGGAAAAAAAGTGACAAAAAAATAACTTATGAGATATGTAAGGTATTGTCACTTTTACATGGAAAGTCTTGGAAAAACAAGGACTTTTGAACAAGAAAAATTGCTAAGATTGAAGTTTTAAGGTTTTTCTTTAAAATGTAAGCACAGATTTTTAAGACCCCAGAGTAGATAACTGTGAGGGTATATTTGAAGATGGAGAAATGACTATGACTGTAGGGCATTGTGGTCTCAGCTCATTTGCATGTAAGTGTTTCTAGAGTTTGAGAAGTTAAAACTCACAAAATGGTCAATCAAATAGTTATTTGGATTCTATGAGCTAATTAAATACATCATAAGGGAAAAATGAGTCACAGAGCAAAATTTTGAAGGCTCTGATTTGAGCCATTTAATATGCTGAAGAAACTAACAGGAACAGATAAGAAGGCAGCAGGAGTTGAGAAGTCATTAGCATGAACAGTCTACTGGCATTGCCTCCAGATAGAATAGTGGTAGACTAAGAGTGAAGAGACAGAGACAGAGAGACACAGAGAGACAGAGAGAGAGAGAGAGAGAGAGAGAGAGAGAGAGAGAGAGAGAAGCCACGATAGAAATTTGTGTTGCTTGACTGTTTATACATGGGTATAACAGGTTGTGTTCTACTTGCTTTGCCAGTGATAAGAAGAGAGGAAAGAGAATGCAGTCTTGAAAATAAAATTAAAAAATTGAATTAACAGTCAATTAATTAAAAGACTTCAGCTGTTGTACTTGGGAGATTGATGAATGGCTAGAGAAAGGCTAAAGTTTCTTGGAAAGTAACTGAATTCTACACATTGCCCTTTAATTCCACTTACATCTACAGTTTGAGAAAGGTAAAAATCTCTCCAAATTACCTAGTTGTTCTCTGTTGCCATTGTTGTTTTAGAAGGAAAAGCAGAGAGGAAAAATAAGGGTTGCAGCTGTTTTGTTTTAAGCACCAGCTGAAGTTAATTGGATAGCTCACCATCCTTTTAATTGAAGAGCTTCTGGGCTTGTTTGCATTGCCTAGAGACTTAACATGAATTTCTCTGTGAACCATGTTTTGCTGTTAGAAGAAGCTTGTTGGAGAATCCAGCATCTAGTTTAGACAGAAGCTGTCTGGGCTTCTCTGTATTCCCCAAAGAACTAACCTGAAGATCGTTACAGTTCTTTGGCTTAATGGAACTCTTTGTCACTATAATTTCATAGCAATGACTCTGCATCCTTTTCAGGGTAACAGTGAGTTTAAAAAAGCTTGCCACTGCTTCATCATTTTGAGAATAGACCAGAAGGGAGTAGTTAACTAATAAGTGGACTCTTGTGATGCAGATGGTTCATGAAGAGACCAAGGACCAAGGCTTGAAGTCCAGAGTTTTGAATTTCCCTAACAAGATGGGTTATTTTTACTCATGTGTGTCCCTACTGGATTTCTAAAGGTATTTATCTACTTTCTCCCTATGGATACTGTATGTATTGATGAAAGAGTGTGACTCAGGCTTACAGGTTAACTGTAATGTATTGATTATTCTTGAATTGCTTCATTTTGAGCAGTTGTGTTGTATTAATTATTGCTTCTGCCTTTTCAGTAAGTAAATGATTTACAATTAAGAGTTAACCACATCACTGTACATAATTGAACAAGTTCATCTAGTGTATATTGATTGATTTAGTGTAGACTGAGTGATTTTCCCCACTATATTCCTAAGCCCTACCTTTCCCCATACAAAATTGGTATGAGGATGGACAGGTCTCCAGAATATAGTGGGGAACAGAAAGAATATATTCTTTTGAAAATAAAATCACTCCTCTTGCCCTAAGAGAGTTTGTTACATGGTACTTGTCCTTCTCTAGGGACCCAGACAAGCCATTACAAAAATTAATTTTGTGATCCAGTCCAAAGAACAAGTATATGGCCACATCCTTTAAATGGCCGTATTGTTAAGGGTATACACCAAGAACCCCACATAGGTTACATATATAATTATCACTGATTCTGGAAAATGAGATTTTTGGATTCTGTGTGATTTCTTTTAAAAAAAAAAGGAAAAGTTTTCTCCTTTAAATTTTACAATTTTAGTGTGAAATAATTTACCCTGACATTTTTCCAAAAAAAAGTTCTCTATGCAAATGAGCCCAAAAAGGTACTGTCAGTGATGTTTGAAAGTGTTTCTTCATTAAAAGATTTTATAGATGAACTCAACATGAGCTTTATATAGCCTGCTTCAGAAGGGGAAAAAGTGCTTGAGGTGGCAGAATATACAAAAACAAAGAGCAAAATGCAAATGTGGAAAGTACTGACTTCAGGTATCAGGCAGCAGTGTTCTGTTTCTATATTCAAGGGCTAAATACAGTATATATTTACTTAGTGTCTGAACAGTCTCAGACTGGAGTCTTCATCTAACTCCAAGGCTGACTTCTCTTCCTTTGACCAATCTCCCTGGAAAGAGCTGAATCTATTGCTTAAAGATTGATGGGCTTGGTTTGGATCTACAAAAATATGAATGCCTTTTTTGTCATATGATGAAGAAGAAGCTAACTTTGTAATTCAGAGGTCCAACAATTGCAAAACATGAAAAAAATGTTCTTCCCCTTTCCCCAACCCCATAAGTCCAGGTCAGAGACAATCATAATTTAGATCTGAAAGGGACTTTTGGTTCATACATCTCATTTTATGGCTGAAGAAACTGAAGTCTAAGGAGGAATTAGAGAAACATCTTAAAGTTTTGGGGATGTCTTAGAAATTTAGAAAGACACTGGATTGTATACACTGGATGTGAAGACAGCTGAGACATCAGTTTGAATCCAACCTCTGACATTCCTAGCTATATGACTATGGGCAAGTCAGTTACCCTCTATGAACCTCGGTTTCCTCACCTTTAAGATAACGATATTAATAGCTTACTTCGCAAGGTTGTTGCAAGGGTCGGATGAATGTCAACCACTTTGAAAGCCTTAAAATGGTATACAAATGTTAGCTATTATTATTTTAAGGTTTCACATAAAATTATGTCACCATGACAGGAATATTTTATACTTCTAGAGAGAAAACTTTGTTTTCCCTTCTCCTTTTAGCTTTTTTTAAAGACAGGTAATAAAATAGAGAAATATTTCAGTTCCAAAATTACAAGTCAGACCTGGGGCACTTCTGGAAGTGGTGTCTCACCTACTGTTCTCATGATATCCCAGAAGAAGGGTTAATTGTGGCAGACACAATTCAGTTGTAATAATATATATTAAGTACCTTACATGCAGGGAATTGAAAATGTAGGGATGAGAAAACAACATAATCCCTTCTCTCACGGTCTATCTGTTATGGGGAGCGGATGTGGAACATACACACAAATAAGTGACAAAACTAGTAGAGAACCAGACAAAATGTAATAAATTTAAAGAGAGACCAATGGTCAGAAAATTTCTATTTAGATAGCAATCCTGTGATATCCACTTATATCCATTCAGTGTATAAACATAATGAAAAATAATACAATTTAATTGTTGGTAGAAAGCTAGAAACAACTCTTGTCTAATGGATGAAGAATGAGTGAATGAACTGCATGGCATGTGAACATAATAGATTGAGACAAATAGGAAAAAACTGAAGAAATTTTTAAAAAACTTGTATGAAGCGAAGCTGAATTTAAAAACAAGAATGAGGACAATAATATGTATATGGACTCTAACTGTTACAAGTGACAATAATGATCATCATATGTATCAATGGCTTTATTATCTCACTGATGTGGCTACTCCTTCCAATGGTGCAGCAACTCACAATCAAACCATGCTTTTTCTTGCTGTGTCATTCTTGTTCCAGATCCTCCAACAAGTTCTCTCTGTAGAGGATCTACACAATATTTAGGTGGATTTTCTCTAGTTTTTTTTTTTTTTCACACGCTGTGACATCATTTGACAGCAATCAGCTGTCCCATCTATTATCTATCACCGCATAACTGACTTATCTTCTCTAACCTAACATTTCCTAGATTACATCTTATTCAATTCAACAGGCAACTACTATATTGCAACTATATATACTAAGTCTTGAGAATAGTAAAACTGCTTAATAAATGCTTATTGACAGGACTTAACTTAATGTATAACAGGAAGTTCATTTGGATTGGTTGAGTGATTTGGTCATACCCTATGAGTATGACCAGCTAACTAGTAAAACCAATTAACTAGTTTAGAATTTGAGATTCAAGTCATTGACAAACCAAGAGAGAGAAGTTCTAATCAAACCCCTGAAAAAGAATTGCTTAGAACAATCTTGACCCTGGCTTTGTTGTTAGTCTCTCTCCCCCCACCTCTTTGACTAGAGAAAGACCTTGTGAACTTCAGAGGGGCAGAGGATTTCATCAGCATCCTAGTCCTAGCAGCTAAGTATTTACATTAGGAACCGAGGACAAATGACACACAATGGAAAAAGGCAGCGTCAAGAGTCCACAAAGTCCCCAGAAGAAATAACACCTCTAAGGTTGTTGTAAGGATAAAATCAGATATTTGTAAAGAGCTTTGCAAACCTGAAAGTGCTCTATAAATGCCAACTATTATTAATATTATGCTCCATCGGTAAATACTTCTTACTAAAAGCTAATTAGGTTGGACTAATTGATATCAACTGATAATCATGGAGGAAGCGAACTGCTTGAGGTTCATCAGTTATGTACCATTACCTAAGTACCTCTTGGTTAGTTCTAGAACCCTTTGGAGAGGAATAGTTATGCTCTAGAAACCCAAACTACCAGTGCCCAACTCTACATGTGCTACACTTTATCTTCAACTTGTGCCTAGATTGATAGAGAAAGCAAAGTTTTTTGGAAGAGAAGCTTTAAAAAACTCTATTTTATTCTGCTGAGTAAAACATAACTTGTGTTTTTATGTTAAATCAACAAACAATAAACAAACTGGGATGACATATTCTCCACACTTTTCAGTCAATTATACAACTGTGAAGATGTGGCTTGCTATAGAAAATTGCTTACAGAAGCCAGTCAGTTCCCTTATTACACTTCTATACTTATACAAATCATTGCCATGAAAATTTCATAATACAAGAGAAGTATATAGATAGGTATCTTTTCATCTTTTTGATAAATAATATCTGTAATTCTTTCTTATCATCCAATATCTTCCCCTCTTTGAGAATTCTTGAAAATTAAATCTTTGTTTTCAAATTTGTTTTACTTTCAGCAAAGATTTCTTCATACTTAGTATAAGGCAGCTAGTCTTCCCGGTTTCATCTGCTTGATTGCCATTTCTGCTTCACATTGATGGTTAGAGTCCAAAGGAAAAGTTTCTACTGTCATGAATGATGAAAATAAATTGGCATAGAAATGCTGATAGATCTATTCCATTTATTATTTGTTTTTTAGTTTCACTTTAAAGAGATTCTGCGGCTTAATGGGATTTTATGCCAACTTTGTTCAGACTCATTATTCCCTTAACCATCCATCCCTCACTGTTGTGTGAGGCAATCCTTTTTATAACATTCCACCATTCCATAACGTCTTGCAAAGGAGTTTTTATTCTAAACTCCCATTGCTCCAGACTGTCATGTCTCTCCGTTTGGCAAGGAAATGCAATGTTCGTTGGCTCAAGTGATACTTTTCTGGTCTCATCTTTGTGAAGCTAATATCCATTAAAGTTGTGAAGGAAGTAGTAACTATAAGATAATGAATTAAGAGCTGGAAGGGACCTTTGAGTCAAACCACTCAATTCTGTAGTGAAAAACTGAAGCCCATTAGACAGGGATGAACTGTAGCCAGCTCAAACAGGCTTGAAAGAGCTGATTGTTAAATTTTCAATATGAGCATTTACACCTCAAAAACTGGCAAATCTTATAAATCAGTGCCTTATTGTTTTATTGCTTGTCTAGATTGAAGATGGAGAAAATGTTAATGTGTATGAACCTTTAAGTGGGTCATGTGAAAATATTTTTTAAACATTTATATTTATTGATATACATACTTATTTATATTATAAATTGTATGAGGTTATAAGTTATATTTATTTATTTGTGTCTAATGGTAGCCATCTCTAAGGGGGAAAGGGGAAAAGAAATTTACAGCATAATTTTGCCATATATTTGAAAGGAATAGCAAGTTGTGCATAGTAGATTTTCAGTTTCACGTTCAATCATCTTTTTTATTGTATTACGTTATGTAAATGCTTGCTTTGTTCCATAAATTAAAAAAAAACACTTAGCACACCCCTGCCTTTAGAGGTAGTGACTTGTGCAAAGTCACACAAGTAGTAAACTCAGGTCTTATAATTCCAAGTACTCTTTCTGCTGCACCATATATAGGAGACAATACACAAGAATGGATCGATAATAAATAAATCATCTCAATTATCTATACTCAAACCAACTGTGTATATTAACAAGTTAAAGGAATTAGAGATGCTAATGCAAAAAGGCACATTTATCACACTGTTATGGCAGACTCATTCCTTATGTTCATTAAAAGATCCAGAAGGCAAAATGACCAGATATATCTTAAAATGATGTTTCTTGTTGCCTTTGGGGGCTTGATCTACACCCAGCATGGCCAACTCCTATTTTTCTCTCCAGGAGACAACTCTCCTTTTTAGCTGCATCTTCTTTCTATCTTCTGGTATCATTCAGAGTAAGAAAATAGTAACTATTTGGTTCACCTTCTCCAGGATTATGTCTTTGGACAAGGACCTCACATTTAGAGAAGCAATAGTTAAATTAATATTTGCAGATGTGCTTTTAAAAAACCATATGAACATTAGTATTCACTGTCTCCCTGGTCTGCCACCCTGCCACTGTCACTGCGGAAGGGGAAGAAGATATCACAAGAATACGGTAGATGTGCCAAAACTTGGAGTCAAGAAGATCTGAGTGAAAATTTGGCTTCAGACTCTTAATAAGTTAGTGACCCTGGGTAAATCACTTAATTTCAATTAGCATCAATTTCTTCATCTATAAAAAGGGGATAATAAAAATAACACCTACCTCAAATGGTTGTTGTGAAGATCAAATAAGTTAACACATGTAAAGTACATTATAAAACTTGAAGTATTATATGAATGCTAGCTATTATCAGTCTTTTCCTGAGTTGGTGGTGTTGCAACTCCTCTTCCTCATAAGGCCATGTGTCCAAAAGTCCAAGTTCTCTCCTGTTTGTTTGTCTTCTATTCCCTGACCTCTTAATAGAATTCACCCTGGATGCAAGAATTTCTAGTTATGGTTCTTGCTAGAGGAACTAGGGATGCTTAACCTGGAGAAGAGGTCAGGAGTGGGGTGGGGGAATGATCATTGTCTTCAAGTCTTTGAAAGACTTGCCATGCAGACTAGACATGTTTTGTTTGGCCCCAGGAAACATAATTAGGAACATAATTGCAAAAAGACAAAATATAGATTTGGTGTTAGGGAAAACTTTCTAACAATTAGAGCTGTCCAAATGCTGCCACTTCAGGAGGTACTGGATTCCATCTCACTCAAGGTCTTTGAGCTAAATGTAGGTGACTACTTAATTAGTCTGTTGTAGACAGAATGCTTATTCAGTTATTTTTGTTTTGGACTAGGTGACTGAAAAAGCTCCTTCCAACTTCCTATAAAGAAGAGTTTGTAAAACCTTAAAGTCTTCATTATAATGGTCTATGTATACGTTAGGAGTTTCATTAAATAAATTGGAAAAGAGAAAAAAAATAAACCCTTGTAGACAATGCGATATTCATAATCACATAACCGACTGAGGGATACGGAGATACAAAATGGTTCTGTGCTTGTTGCTTACTGGGTTTGGGTTTTTGTGTTTTTTTTTCAAGAATTTGATCCAATTGAAGCATACTATTTGCTCTCTTTTATTTTTGCTTTGTTTTGCTTTTCTTTCTCATGGCTTCTCCCATTCATTCTAATTCATCTATACAATATGACTGATGTGAAAATATATTTAATAAAAATACATTTGTGGAGCCTATATCAGATTGCACATAGCCTTGGGGAGAGGCGAGGGGAGGGAGGGGGAGAAAATTTAAAACTGATGGAAGTGAATGTTGATAAATGAAAATAAATTAATTTTTTAAAAAAATTTGATCCAGTAAAACAAAGTGCAGCCTTAGAGTGCTTACTCCAACCCATTGCCTTTCTTACATATGTTAAAATTAGTCAAGATTCTTTAATAAATCTACTCTGAGAAAATTTTGTTTAACAATCCTCTAATTAACAAAATTGAGCAGTAAAATTAAAGAAGAAAATGATATTGAGCCAATTTGAAATGTAGCATTGGGGAAAAGAGGGACCTTATCACAGATTGCTTCAAGTTTTTTAGCAAGGTATGAGATGGGGTCTTCTGATGAATGGGAGAGCAAAAGGGACCTTGTGCAAATAACGAAGAAAACTGAGTTTTGGAACACAGTCTGTGGAGAATGGGATAGAGTGTCGAACAGGAAAGAGTAAGATTAGCTGTAGGAATGTGTGTGTGTGTGTGTGTGTGTGTGTGTGTGTGTGTGTTCATTCTTCATTGCTGAAGAAGACCATGTCATCAGAGAAATAATGACATGACTTGCACTTGACTTTGTTTTGAGTGAGGGAGGGCTGTGCAGGTCACCAGCCTCACTTCTCCTCCAGAGTCATCTGAATCCAGTGACCAGATATTCATCAGGATGACTGGAGATGACTCAGGATGAGGCAATTGGGGTTAAGTGACTTGCCCAAGGTCACACAACTAGTGAGTGTCAAATGTCTGAGGTGAGATTTGAACTCAGATCATCTTGACTCCTGCACTGGTGCTTTATCCACTGCACCACCTAGCTGCCCATCTGCAGCAATGAGGGATCGATTCAATCACACAGCAAAGATTTGTCAATACTCAAGTGGACTTGAGTCATTTTTTTTTGACAACTGCACGTTAGACATTATTTATTTATGTATTTGCTTGTTTGTTTGTTTGTTTGTCTGTTTGTTTATTTTGGTTTTGCTCCAGGGTGACTAAGAAGTGATGTCAACAGTCAGAACTTTTAGCTTGAGCTAATCAAGTTCTCCATTGTGGTTTCAATACTTTTTGAGGAAAAACTGACTTAACTTCACTAATTCATTGTTGGTGGAATTGTGAACTGATCCAATAATTTTTGGAGAGCAATCTGAAATTATGCCCAAAGAGTTATTAAACTACCTATACCCTTTAACCTAGCAATGGCGCGATTTGGTCTATTTCCAAAGAAGATTAGGGAAAAAGGAGAAGAACCTATATGTTCTAAAATATTTATAGTAGCTCTGTTTGTGGTGACAAGGAGCTGGAAATTGCAGGGATGCCCATCAATTGGGGAATGACTGAATAAGTTGTGACATATGATTGTGATAGAATCCTATACTTGTGTATGAAATGATGAGCTCGATGATTAAAAAAAAAACATGGAAAGACTTACAAGAAATAACAAAGAATGAAATGAGCAAAAAATTTACAATAATGGCAATATTGTTTTAAGAATTACTTTGAGCAAATAAGTTATTTTGTCTGTTTTAAATACCTAAATTAACTATAAAGGACATGTGTGGAAAGATGGCGTCTGCATCCAGAGAAAAGGCGAATAGAAGTATATATAGAATAATTTTACCTGTTTGTGTCTAAAGGTAGTCATCTTGGAGGCGAGGGGGAGAAAGAAAGGGAAAAATATTTTACCTGATAATTTTGTTGTATATTTGAAAAGAATAGCTAGTAGTGCATGGTAGGTTTGCAGGTTCGTATGCAACCAACTTATTTATTGTACTATGTTATGGAAATACTTGCTTTGTTCCATAAATTAAAAATAAAATAATACATAGATATAGATATCTGACCTAACTTGCATGGAACGAAGGAGAGTGAGGGAAAATGATTAGGATATTGCTCCTATCACAGTTTCTATTAAAACTTTTGTTTTCTAAAACAAAGCTGTCTGATTTCTGGGATTTGGAGTATAGACACAGTCTTTCCATTTCCTAGAGTCTTGGTCTTCTAACAGTTTTAGAGCCTAGTAAGCTCATTAACACAGTTCAGAGTAGACTTCTCACATTCTAGACACAATGTCTTCCTTAATACAGTCTAGGATTTATCTTATGAACTTTTTAAATTATGTGTTACTCTATAGATTCATATTAAACTTTCAGTACACTAAAATTACCAGATCATTTTTTGAAAATATAAGTTCATTTAAGTTTCAATTAATGGCGCATTTTGTTTTTATATAAATGAATAAATCAATCAATAAGCATGTATTAAGTGCCTACTATGGGCAAGTAATGTACTAAATACTGGGAATGCAATAAGAGGCAAAAGACAGTTCCTGTTCTCAAGGCACTTACAGTATACATCTTTCCTACTTACCTCACCCTGCAAAACTTTACAACAAAGAACAAAGAGGTAAAAAGAGAAGGGGGAAGCAATTCATTACCAACCAATGCTTCAACTGAATCTGATAGTACATATAATAGTTCACACTCATAAGCCCCTGCCTCTGCAAAGAGAAGTGATATTCATTTTCTCAACTCGATTCAGGAGCCAAACTTGACTGTCATAATTACAAAAGAATGCTGTTCTTTTTATTTAAATTATTATAGTTCCTGCTTTTTTTTTTCTGATTCTGCTTCCTTTATTCTGAATCAGTTCAGGTAAGTTTCCTGTGCTTCTCTGAATTCTTCATATTCATCATTTCTTATGGAGTTGTGATGTTCCATTATATTCACATACCACAATTTATCAATTCTGTAATTAATGGATATTTACTTTGTTTCCAGTTGTTGCCGCAAGTACTGCTATGGATATTTTATTGCATATTAGAACTTTTCTTTCTATCTTTCACCCCCTTGAGATGTATATTTAGCAGTATATTAGATCAAAGAATATGGACATTTTAAGCATTTGTTGCCTTAATTCCAAATTGACTTCTGGAATGGTTGGACCACAACAGTGTATTTATGTGACAGGCTTTTTTATAACTCCTCAAACACTATGTCCACTTTTGTCAGTTTGCTGGGTATGAACAAAACCCCACAGTTGTTTTGATTTGCATTTTGCTTATTTGCATTGTTGTATAACAATCATTTATATGGTTTTTTTCAAGATGTTTTTGGAAACTGCTTCTTCATAACTTTTGACTACTTGTCCATTAGAAAAACCACTGAGGAATAGCTCTTGGCTTCGTATATTTCTATTAACTCACTATGTATCTTAGATATCAGATCCTAATTAGATATTTTCTGCAAATTTGTTTTTATGCCACTTGATAACTTCCCCTCAAATCCTAACTACCTTTATCTTAGTAAGCTTTTTTCAGTTTTATTCAAATGAAACTATTTTATAATTTGTTATTGCTTCTATCCCATGTTTAGTTAAACTTTTCTTCATAGCCAGAGAATTGAAAAGCTCTGGTTCTCTTTTCATTTTATTTGTGATTGTAAATTTATTTGTGATGTAAACTTTAACATTCAGGTCATATTTTGTATAAGATGCTCATTTTAACTGAATTTCTGACAAACTGCCTTCTATTTTTCCCAGAATTTTTTTTGTCAAATAGGGAGTTCTTCCCCAAAGGAATTTATGTTCTTGATTTTATTGAATGCTAAGTTGTTGAGTTAAATTGTTTTTGACTGTTCTTCTTGCAAACTGTCACAATGATCACCTTTTCTGTTTTTTTAAACCAATACAAAATATTTGTGATGACTACTGCTTTATAAAATAATATTTGAGGTTGGCAAGTGCTTCATTCCTAGTTTTTCATTATTTTCCTTAACTTTTAGACCTTTTATTCTTTCAAATGAACTTTGCTAGTATCTTGTTGAGCTTTTATAAGTTACCCTGTTGGTAACTGGTTAATTGGCATAAGCACTAAATCTCAAATCAGTCAGCTGCAAGTCATGTCATCATCTTGATGTCATGGTCCTCTTCAAGAATGAAGGACAAACACAACAAGTCTCAGAATAATTAGGGTAATATAATTATTTTCATTGTACTGGTATAGCCCAAATGCCAGCAATAAGTATCTGTCCAAATATTTGTTATTCTTTATTTCTTAAAAATGGTTACAACTGTATTTGTTGTCTTGAATATACCTTAAGAGACTTGATTTTTTTAGTTATTTTAAATGTGATTTCCCTTTCTGTTACTTTTGCCTATACCATATTTTATTTTTATTCAAAAGAAATGGTATTTATTGCTACAGATATAGATAGATAGACAGACAGATAGATAGATAGATAGATAGATAGATAGATAGATAGATAGATAGATAGATAGATAGATAGATAGATAGGTAGGTAGGTAGGTAGGTAGGTAGGTAGGTAGGTAGGTAGGTAGGTAGGTAGGTAGGTAGGTAGATAGATTGTATCCTGCTACTTTACCAAAGCTATTATTGTAATTAGCTTCTTTGTTGATTCTCTGGGGCTATATCATTTTCAAATGATTATTTATTTAGTTATTACTCTTGTAATACCGTGTACTCTTGAAGCTGGTTTTTTTGAACCAAAGCATAAAATTTTACATTTACTTCTATTTACTATATTTTTATTTGGTTCATTGTTCCAGTCTTTGAGTTCTTTTGGGATCCTGATTATGGCATCCAGTAAGTCAGCTTTTCCTCCTAGTTTTACATCATCTTTAATTTGTCATGCATCTTATTTATGCCTTTTTATCTAAATCACTGACAAAAAAAAAATAAGAAACGCTTCAGTACCAAGGACAGGTATCTGAAGCATGACACTATATACCACCTTCTAAAGATTTTGAGCCTTCAACTAGTTTGTAATAATCCACCTATAATATATCTCATCCCTCTCAACCTTGTCCACAAAGATAGAATATGACTTTGTCAAAATCTTTGCTCAAATTGAAGCATATTATAACTCCATCTTTCTCTTATACACTAGTCTGTTATCTTTGTTTAGAACAAAGGTAATAAGGTCACTCTGGTGTGAAGAAGCAATTCTGAATGCCTGTGATTGCCACTTTCTTTCCTAGTTGTCTCTTAATCATCTCTTTAATAATAGTACTAGAATTTGGCCAGAAATGGAATTCAAGCTCATCTACCTAAAATTTGCAGGTTTCACTCTCTTCACTTTTTTGAAAATTGCCACATTTGCCTTTCTTCAGTTCTCTGGCATCTCTCCCAGGCTCTATTATCTTTTAAAGATCACTAAGGATAGTTTAGTAATCACAATTGCAAGTTCTTTCAGTACCCAAGGAGGTAGTTCATCTAGGCCAGGTGTCTTTCGTGACTTGAACTCATCAAGGGCAGCTTGGTTCTCTCTTCTTATCTCCTTACTTCTCTAAGGTTTTACTTAGTTGTTAACCATTTCTATTGTATTCCTAATAAACAAATGTAATTATCCTTATCTGCAAAAAAAACAAGCATCACCACATGCTATCATGATCACTTCTACCCCAAGCAGCAACCTTACCTTCATTTCTTTCTTCTCTCTTTCCCCCAAATTTCAATGGGTCTGTGAACTACTTCCGTTTTTCCATTGCATCACCAGTGCATGAAACATAGTATATGTTTAATAAATGCTTTTTGAATTGAGTGCAGATATTCTTTCCAAAAGTTTATATGTTAACTCATTCAAACCTTGTTATCACCTGTGGCTTACATCAGTGTTCCCCATTAAATTATCTATAGGGAATCTACCCAATATACTAGTGGTCTCCTCTTTGGTTTTTAGAATTTGGTGGGGTTCCATTTTAGCACTTTCTCTGTTTTTAATTCCTTCCTCCCACTACCTGACTGATCTCCCTCATTCTCTTATCATTAATTTCCTATATGATATATTTTATGCCATTCTTTACTAAAAGTCATCATTGATATGTTACAATCTTTCATTGCCTACCATAGTCTGTTTCACTTTGAAAATGCTTCCATTTTGATTCTTTAAAGATTGTCCCATGATTTGTGGCCATCTAGCATCAGTAGAAGAGTACTGGTATTAAAAATTTGAGTTTCATTGCAAGGAGCTACTTATGAAGCAATGCAAGTTGGAAATATTGCACAACTTGCAAAAGCAATGAAGCCCCCTTTCATCTTCCTATTCATTTCTTGGTCAAGCTCAATTTCTATCTGTAATGCATTCAAGATTTTGTTTCTTTTACTAAAGGGCCAACTAAATAGACTACCCTTCCAAAAACATTAGTCTTGAAAATAAGTACTTTTCATCCACTAGGTTTTTCTCATGTAGATTGTTAGACTGTCCTTTGTTTAAGTAGTTGTGGATCTCATTATGAAGACTATATATAGTGTGTATGCAGTCAGGACAATGTAATCTGCACTAAGGATCATACTGATAGCCACAGCATCTATGGAGAATCCTTGTCCTATTTGGATCCTACACTGAACATACTCCGTGATAGTGCTGAATACCTTCAGAAGCATATCTCCTGTTTTAGTCTCACTTATTAACAATCAGATATCACATGTTGATATTCACTGAACAAAGTTATTTCCATTGTTGCATCTACCTAAGATTCTACAGGATCTTAATATGTGCATAAAAAGCACTTTCTTGGAGAACTGTTAAAGTTGAATTGATCCCTGTCTTATATCATCTTTAACATGCATTGCCAGCCTTATTTCATTATGAGTTTCAGCACTGCTGGAACCATTTTTACAGGATCTTCACATTTTTACACTCATCCTCCATTACCTGCCTTAATTCCATAATCTAAATATGTCTTTATAAATTTTTGTCAGACTTTTCATCCACATTGGTTTCTTTAGGCACCTCCCCTTTCTCTTCCTCACTGGAATTCTTTCTGTTTGTGACTGCCTTCTTGAAAACTTCCTCCTGCACTGATTTCCTGTGTCTGGCATCACAGATTTGTGACTCGGTAGTCAGGAAGACCTGAGTTCAAATCCTTCTCCCACACTTATTTTCTGTGTGATCCTAGACAAGTTACTTGTATCTGTAATATGGTAAAAAAACATAAAGGCACCAACCTCACAGAGTTGTTGTGAGGGTGAAAGGAGACAATATGTGAAGTGCTTTACAAACTTAGAGGGTTATATTAAATTTGAGCTATTTTTATTACCATCTGTCTTTTCCCTATACTTTGAAATTAGTTCTCTATAAATTGAAGGTGCATTAAAACTAAGCCCAACTTTCCTTCTCTATCACAAATTTTGCGACTTGGGTGATAACTTCCTCCCAAAGTTTCAATCATTTCTACTTAAACCACTCAATTCCCCTTTGTTGGTCCGACTCCATTCTAGAATAATTCCCCCCCTCACTTTCACCACTAACATTATGTTTTCCTTTTAAAAATCTAGGGCATTTTGCAGCATGTTAAAATTCATTTCCTTCTTTCAAATTGATTCAACAGATATGCATTAAGCATGGCACTGTGCTAGGCACTGAGTACTCTCCTTTCTGTTCTTCATTTTGTTCAATGACCAGAGTATTATGGCAGTCAGTTTCCTTGATGGGTGCTAAAAAAATAAATAAATAAATAGAAAAGCATCTTGAGTACAAAAGCTCAGAATGTTCTTTTCCATTCTCCTTTATATTTTAGATCACTCAGAGACAGCATCATTGCCTTAAACAATTTCCTTAGAAAATGGACAATCATGAGGGTTACCCCCCCCTCCCAGATTGAGTCAAGATTGACTCAGCCTGAGTCTGCACTGGAGTCTGCTGCTGACCAATCTGTTTCTTTGGGGGAATAGGAAAAGGGAAGTAGAGCCTTTCCTGCCTGTCAGTTAATCCCAATCATTTGAATTACACTGTTACCTTATTGCTGAAGCTGTCTGACAGATGGGGAGTCATTGATAAGCACCAATTTCCTACAGCTGAATGAAATGAAGGTGCTTCTGCTGTCTTCACTCCAGTTCAGAGCCACCTTAGCTCAGGATTTACTTTTTGATGGATGTCATCTCTTTTCATTCTGAATTTTTTTCTTCCTATTATTTTTGTTTATCCATTTATTGTTTTTATTTATCTTGAAGATTACTGGCATAAGGAACCAACACTTAAAGCTGAAATGTCAATGTTAGCTAGCAGTTATTAAATGTCCAGTATGTACCAGATCCTGCTAAGTGATCAATATGAGATAATACTTGTAAAGTGCTTAGTACAGTGCCTGGCACAAAGTAAGCACTGTAGAAATGCTTATATTTTTACTCCTTCCAAAAGTATTGGGAATGCAAATAAAAGTAACTATAATTTAGAAGCCATCAAGTCCAATTACTTCATTTTACAGTAGAAGAAATTGAGAGCCAGAATTTTAAGTAACTTAGCTAAATTCACATAAGTAGTCGGGAACAGAAATGGGATTTGAACATGGATCTTACAAATCCAAATCCATTGCTCTTCCTACCACCCCATATAGTTCTCTGTAAGCTAGCAGAAATATCATGACTTCAAACAATCACATTGCTTAGGCTCAGACACCCATTCTTTTTCTATATTAGCTAATTGAAGAACAAATCCACACTAAGCTCCTACTAGATTAGAATGTTTCTCCTCTTTTATATTAGGAATACTTAACCTGGAGTTCATAATCTTATGGGATTTTTTTAAATGTATATTTGGATAATTTGATTGTAATATAATTGGTTTCATTTGTAATCCAAGTATTGTGTGCATTTCAAAACACTGTTCTGAGAAGGGTTCTGTTGGTTTCACCTGATTGCCAAAGAGTTCCCGGATACAATAAAGGTTTAGAAATCCAATTTTAAATTAAAATTGATAAATGATGATTTGGGTCCAGAAAATGCTTTACAAGTTGGTCCTTCCTTTAATAACAATATACTACTTTTCTTTTTTCCTAAGGATCTACTTTTATCCCTTTAAATTGCTCTTCTATTCTTATTTTTTAATCTACTTCAAAGTTTTGGGTATTTGCATAAAAATTAAATAGTTTTAGAAGCTTTGATCTGTATCCATATGTATACCCCTGGTAAGATAATTTTTTACTGAATCATTCAGTTCATGTAGAAATAATTCAGAAGACCATGTCACCTCTCTAGACCTTGGTTTCCTTATCTGTAAAGAAAAGAACTTGATTTTCTGGTTAGGATAGTGACATAAAAATACCTAGAGGAGCCCAGATCTCTCATAAACATGCCCTCAGAGTTCTTAACATATACGACAAGGAACAATGAAAAATGAAAACATACAAATGAAGGAAAGAGAGAGACAGAGAGAGACAGAGACAGAGAGAGAGAAAGAGAGAGAGAGACAGAGAGAGAGCCCTAAGCTACAAACTACTCCATCCAGTCCAAGACTCTACAAGAAAACTCTAAGAAACCTGCTGATACTCTAAGGGGAGACAACGCAGAGGAAATGGAGACTGCAGTGCCTGGACATCCTACTCTAGGAGCACAGCAAGGGCCAATATAGCAAATAACATAGGATCTTGCAGTAAGCCTGCTACCAGTATAATCAACAACATTCACACAGGATTTGTCAAGACCATAGAAAGGGATGGATCCAGTTCTTGGTTTTATTTTCTGCACGAAGAAGGAAACAGATTGGACTAAGACTAAAACCTGAATCAAGCCACCAGGAGACTGAGACAGAAGTCCTCCAGAATTTCTGTAGATGATAAGGTCTAGGCCTAGTCATCACAATCGTGATAGCAGAGGCAGTAATATTGATACTACAGGGGGACTAGGACCTCCCAGAATCTGACTGCCCCATCCAAGAGTGCAGAGGGAAAAGGAGTTGGGCCCAAGGACAAAGTTCCATTCCAGAAACTGAGCCTAAAGACATAAGTAAGTAAATACTACTGGTTGAGAAAAGTCCATGAGGCAAACCCACAAGTAAGGAGTAACTCCATAACAAATCCAAATAAAGTTTCAGGGGAAAAAATGGCTTGGCCACAATGATTACAAGAATTTTGACAAAAAAAAATGAAGCAAGATTTTCAAAAATAGATTCAGGATTGAGATAACAGATTTCAAGGAAAAGTAACTTTTAACAGAGAGTGGGAGGCATTAAACAAGTAGTGGATCCCATGAAAACAGAATGATATAATCACAAATCATTAGTAGTATGAGATAATATTAGAGAAAAGTCAAAACCTTATTAGTAGAAGAAAATGTAAGGTATCTAACTGTCAAAAACAACATATCTGACAAACAAGTCAAGGAAAAATACTTAAAGAATGATTGGATTCCCTGAAAATCATGATCCCACAAAGAATCTGGATGATATATTTTGAGAATAAAACTAACCAGATCAATTAAAACCAGAGAGCAAAGTAAAAATAGAAGGAATAATCACCAGTTACCTAAAAGAAACTCTAAATTTAAAACACCTAGGAATGCTATAAGAAAAAATCCAGAGTCCCTAGATCAAAGAAAAAATATTGCATGTAATCAAAAAAAAAAAGAGGTTTTAAGTATCAAGGAGCCACCATCAGGTATACAAAAGATTATTCTGCAAGATCTTAGAATATGATGTTCCAAAAGGCAAAAGACAAAACTCTTACATACAAAATAATTTACCCTACAAAACTGAACATAATTCTACAGGGTCAAAATAGGCCTTTTACAGAATAAAGGAATTTTGAGCATCCTTGATGGAAACACCAGCTCAGCATAGATTTTTTTGAAATCCAGTCTTTACAGAAAGTCTTTCTGTAGAAAGTAGGATTTTAGCTGGAACTTGAAGAAAGCTTGGGAAGCCACGAGGTAGAGATGAGAAAGGAAAAAATTAAAGGTATGAAGGACAGTCAGAAAAAAAAAATGCCTGGAGCTGGAGAATGGAGTACTTGTTCATGGAACAATAAGAAGGAAGTGTCACTGGATTAAAGAGTATTTGGGAAAGGGGGACATAAAGTGTAAGAAAACTAAATGAGGGTGGGGAAAGACTAAGTTACGAAGAGTTTTGAAATTTGAAAACACTCTATTAGAAAACAGACTTCAACCCATATTTCCCACAAATACCACAATAACCTCCATATAGATATAGGTCCTAGATATAAAATGTTACTTCATAAAGAAATTAGAGAAAAGGAGTTTTTGACCAACCACTAGTTCCAGAGGATCACAGCAGCTAAAATGGACAATTCTGACTACATAAAATTTAAAAGATTTTACATAAACAAGATTAAAGTAAATAAAATTAGAAGGGAAACAACTGAATGAAATCTCTTCTGCGTAGTATCTGATAAAGAACTAATATCCAAGATATATATGAAATTTATACAAATATATAAGAACAAGAGTCATTCACTCATATATAAATGATCAAAGGCAATTCTCAAAAAGAAGTCAAAGACATCAAAAGTCATATAAAAAAATTCCAAATCACTTAAAAATGTAAGCTAAAATAACTCCAAGTTTCTACTTCATATCCATCAGATTGGTATCAATGACCAAAAAAGCAAAATAATAATTGTTGGAGGGGCTGTGAGAGGGACTGCAGCACACTATTGCACTGTTGGTACAACTATGAAGTGGTATAATCATTATAGAAAACAAATTGAAATTGTATCTCCAAAATCACTAAACTATGCATATTCTTTGATTCACATAATATCACTACCAAATTCATACCTCATGGAGATCAAATACAGAGTGAAATGACATACATACATATATATGTGTGTGTGTGTGTGTGTGTGTGTGTGTGTGTACAATTTATATTTATATATGTGTATATATAAAATTAGTAGTAGCACCCAGTGTTATAGCAAAGAAATAGAAACAAATTGGGTGCACCTCAATGGGAGGAATGACTAATCAAATTACGGTATATGAATATCATAAAATATTATTTTACCATAAGTAAAATCAAGTCAACACACATGTAACAATAATAATAACAATGTTTGTATAGTATTTACTCTGTGCTAGGCACTGTGCTAAGCACTAGAGATACAAAGGAAGGAAAATAAGCACCTCCTAAGGACCTCCCAGTCTAAAGAGGAAAATAACACACAAACAACCATGTGCACATAAGATATATACAAGAAAGTTGGAAATAATCTTAGAGGAAAGACAATAGCATTAAAAAGGATCAGGAAAATCTTCTTGCAGGTGACATGTTAGCTGAGACATGAAGGAAACCAGAGAAAGTAGGAGGCAGAGATGAACAGATATGGAAAATAACCAGTGAAAATGCACAGAACTAAAGGATGGAGAGTCTCATGGGGATGATAGCAATGAGGTCAACGTCCCTGGATTCTAGAACACATGGAGGGAAGTAAGAAGACTGGAAAGATAGGAAGGCGTCAAATGATGAAGAGTTTTAAAAATTCAAATACAGTTTTATATTTGATCTTAGAGATAATAGGGATCCACTGGCATTTATTGAATGGGGTTTGGGATGACATGGTCAGAAGTGCACTTGAGGAACATCAATCTGACAGATGATTGGAGGGTGACAGACTAGAGTGAGGAGAAACATGAGGCAGGGAGACCAATCAGAAGACTACTGCAATAGTTCAGATGTGAGATGATGAGGGCCTGTACCAAGGTAGTGGAAGCCTCAGAGGAGAGGAGACATAATGTAGTCTACAAGACATGGCATTTTATTAGATGTGAAGAGTGAGGGGTGAGAGAGAGTAAGAAGTCAAGGATGACACCTAAGTTATGAGCCTGGGTAGCTGAGAAGATGGTAGTGCCACTGATAATAATAGGGAAGTTAGGAAAAATTTTGAAGGGAAAGATAATGAGTTCAGCTTTGGACATGTTGAGTTTAAGATACCTATGGGATATCCAATTGGAGATTCAAGACTGGACATCAAGATAAAAGTCAGGGCTGCATAAATATAAGAATCATCGTGAAAGAAAGTAAAAATATGAGAAGTCAAGATGGTGGAGTGAGAGCAACGACTCACCTAAGCTCTTAGACAAACTCCTTCAGATACCTCTGAAAGGAGAATCTGACCAAATTTTGGAGGTGAGGAATCCAGTGGGAGACAGACTGGGGCAGATCCAGAGGCCAAGACAGACTGGAAGGTCCACGGGAAGGATCTGTTCTGCAGGGGTGAGCCCACAGCGCACAGCACAGCACATCCAGCACAGTGGAGCAGGAGGGCCCTGGGACACCTGAGAGCCTCAGGCAGAACCAGTGGAGCAACAGCCGAGGGTGGGAGACAAGAGCCGAGCCAGTGACAGCTTCTGAGTGCCAAATATCAGTGCAGCAGCTCCTGAGACTTTCAGCCCACAGATTGAACATTGGTAAGTCACCTACTTGAACTTCTGGGAGCCAGGATGGCAGAGTGATCAGTAAATGCTCTCTCTTCTCCCCTTGATGACCTTGAAAGAACCATAAAATATTTCCCCAGAAAAATCCTGGATCAGTGGGAACAGCAGAGGGGGCAAATAGTCTCATAAAACCTGAGGCTAGGAAAATAGCTAAGGGGGATTCCTCCTACTGTGGTGGAGGCAAACCAGAAGGACAGAGGACCCAGGGTGGAGGAAACTCACACTAGGACCCAGGCAAGCCTCAGCGCCAGGAGAGAAGCCCCAGGAGGGGTGGAAACTCGCACTAGAATCTAGGCGTGCCTTAGCACTCCAGGGAAAATGGGAAGACAAATAAGGCAGCTAGGATCACCATCCCCTGAGCTTGCTTTTGCCTCAGTGCAGCTGAGGAGATCTCCCATGGCCAGACCACCCCTCCCCCACACTTAACAATCTAACCCCAGGGTTGATTGGGGAAACACAAAACAAAAATCTGCTCTTAGCTTTTTCACACAAGTCAGCTCAACACCAAATTCTGCAGCTTCTAACTGAAAGAAGCAGAAGCCACAACACACAATCACCATCGTGAACAAGAAAAAGCAAAATAAGCATGAAAAAACCATAGAATCTTTCTATGGGGATAAGGACCAAAACACAAATACCAAAGAGATCAGTACTGAGATTGTACTTCCATCTGAAACTTCAGAAGGAACTATGAACTGCTCACATGCACAAACAGCTCTCCTGGAACAGATGAAGAAGGAAATAGAAGAAAAACTGGCCAATGATTTTAAAAGTATAAAAAAAGAATTCACTGATGAGAACATCTCTTTGAAAAGGAAAATTGAACAAATGGAAAAGGAAGTACAAAAATTAACTGGAGAAAATAACTCCTTAAAAGGAACAATTGGACAGATAGAAAAGGAGATGCAAAAGGTAACTGAAAAAAACAATCTGATAAAGATTAGAATTGGGCAAGTAGAAACTAATGACTCAATGAGACAGCAAGAATCAGTCAAACAAAATCTAAAGAATGAAAAGATAGAAGAAAATGCAAAATATCTAATTGGAAAAACAACTGACCTGGAAAATAGATCCAGGAGAGAAAATTTAAGAATTATTGGATTGCCAGAAAGCCATGATGAAAAAAAGATTCTGGACAATATCTTCCAGGAAATCATCAAGGAAAACTGCCCAGAAGTGCTAGATCTAGAGGGCAAAATAGTCAGTGAAAGAATCCACCGTTCACCTCCCAAAAGGGATCACAAACTCTAAACCCCAAGAAATATCATCGCCAAATTCCAGAACTATCAAGCGAAGGAGAAAATACCACAGGCAGCCAGAAAGAAACCATTCAAATATAGAGGAGCTACAGTCAGGATCACACAGGACCTTGCAGCTTCTACATTAAAAGATCAAAGGAATTGGAATCCAATATTACATAAGGCAAAGGAGTTGGGACTTCAACCAAGGATCAACTACCCAGCAAAGTTCAGCATAACATTTCAGGCAAGGAGATGGTCATTCAATGAAGTAAGGAATTTCCAGACCTTCCTGACAAAAATGCCAGAACTTAATAGACAATTCGATCTTCAAATGCAGGTCTCAAGAGAGGCATAAAAAGGTAAATGGGCGGGGCGTGGGGGGGGGGGTAGGTGGGAAGGAAAAAAACATAAAAAACAAAAAAACCTTGTTACTCAATTTGGGCAAACTCCTCCCTCTAAGGGAAGATGATACCTGTTAATCTTGAGAATTGTGCATCTATTATGAAATATAAAAGGGATATACACAGAGGGAACGGGTATAAAGTAAAGGATGTCATGTCAAAAACATGATTTAAGTAAGTGAAGGGACTGTAACAGGAAGTGTGAAAAGGAGGAAGCAGAAAAGGGTAAATTACATCACAGGAAGAAGTACAAAATTATAATAGAGGGAAAGAGAGGAGGGAGATGAGCATTGTATGAGAGTTATTCTCATTTGATTTGGTTCAAGGAGGGAACAATAAACTTAAGTAGATAATCCTAACCAGCTTTATAGGCAGCAGGAGGGGGAGGGGGAAGAAAGGGGGGGAAAGCCAAAAGGGAGGGAAGAAGCAGTAAGGGTAAAGGGGAGTAAAAGGGAGGGGGGGTTAAAAGAAGGAAGGGAAGGATGCAGGAGGTAGTGGTGAAAAGTGAAAACTATTGAGGAGGGGAAGGGAAACGGGAGAGCTAAAAGCACAAATTATGGGAAAGAGGATGGAGGGAAATATACAGATTGTAATCATAACTGTGAATGTGAATGGAATGAATTCTCCCATAAAACAGAGACGGATAGCAGAACGGATTAAAAGCCAAAATCCAACAAAATGTTGTTTACAAGAAACATATTTGAAACAGGGAGATACACACAGGTTAAAGGTCAAAGGTTGGAGCAGAATATATTGTGCTTCAGCTGATGCAAGAAAAGAAGGAGCAGCAATCCTAATCTCAGACAAAGCAAAAGCAGAAATAGATCTAATCAAAAGAGATAAGGATGGAAACTATATCCTGCTAAAAGGCACCATAGACAACAAAGCAATATCATTACTAAACATGTATGCTCCAAGTGGTATAGCATCCACATTCTTAGAGGAGAGGCTGGGGGAGTTGAAGAAAGAAACAGACAGCAAAACTATACTAGTGGGGGACCTCAACCTCCCCCTCTCTGAACTAGATAAATCTAACCTCAAAATAAACAAGAAAGAGGTTAAGGATAAGGTAGATATGATAGATCTCTGGAGAAAACTGAATGGGAATAGAAAGGAATATACCTTTTCCTCAACAGGACATGGCACGCATACAAAAATTGACCATGTACTAAGACATAAAAACCTCACAATCCAGTTCAGAAAGGCAGAGAAAATCAATGCATCCTTCTCAGATCATAATGCAATAAAAATTGTATGTAATAAAAGGTTATGGAAAGATAAACCAAAAATCAATTGGAAACTAACTAATCTAATCCTAAAGAAGGAGTGGGTTAAAGAAGAAATCCTAGAAACAATCAACTACATTCAAGAGAATGGCAATAATGAGACAACCTACTAAATCTTATGGGATACTGCAAAAGTAGTTATTAGGGGAAGTTTTATATCTTTTAATGCTTACATAAATAAAATAAAGAAAGAGGAGATCAATGACTTGGGCATGCAGCTGAAAAAGCTAGAAAAAGAACAAATTGAAAATCCCCAAATAAATACCAAATTAGAAATACTGAAAACCAAAGAAGAGATTAATAAAATTGAAATTAAGAAAACTATTGAATTAATAAATAAAACCAATAGTTGGTTTTATGAAAAAACTAATAAACTTACTAAACCTTTGGTCAATTTGATTTAAAAAATGAAAGAAGAAAATCAAATTACTAATATCAAAAATGAAAGGGGTGAACTCACCTCCAATGAGGAGGAAATTAAAACAATAATTAGAAATTACTTTGCCCAACTTTATGCCCACAAATTCGATAATCTAAATGAGATGGACGAGTATTTAAAAACATACAAATTGCCCAGATTAACAGAAGAGGAAACTGAATACTTAAACAACCCCATCTCAGAAAAAGAAATTGAACAAGCCATCAATGAACTCCCTAGCAAAAAATCTCCAGGGCCAGAAGGATTTACAAGTGAATTCTATAAAACATTTAAAGAACAGTTAATTCCAATACTATATAGACTATTTTTGAAAATTGGGGAAGAAGGAGTCCTCCCAAATTCTTTCAATGATACAAATATGGTTTTGATACCTAACCAGGAAGAGACAAAATAGAGAAAGAAAATTATAGATCAATTTCTCTAATGAATATAGATGCATAAATTTCAAATAAGATTTTAGCAAAACAAATACAGCATCTTATCATGAGAATAATATATTATGGTCAGGTGGGATTCGTATCAGGAATGCAGGGCTGGTTCAACATTAGGAAAACTGTTGGTGTTATCTATCATATCAACAACAAAGCTGACAAAAACCACATGATCATCTCAATGGATGCAGAAAAAGCTTTCAACAAAATACAACACCCATTCCTACTGGAAACACTGGAGAACATAGGAATGAAGGGAACTTTCCCTAAAATAATGGGTAGTGTCTACCTAAAACCTTCCGCAAGCATTGTATGCAATGGGGATAAGCTAGATGCATTTCCAGTGAGATCAGGGGTGAAGCAGGAATGTCCATTGTCACCACTGTTGTTCAGTGTAGTGCTGGGGATGTTGGCTGTAGCAATTGGACAGGATGGGGAGATTGAGGGAATGGGAGTGGGCAAGCAGGAAGCTGGGCTGTCACTCTTTGCAGATGATGTGATGATGTACTTGGAGAGTCCCAGAGATTCAAGTGAAAAACTACTTGAAATGGTGGACAGCTTTGGCAGGGTTGCAGGTTGCAAGGTGGACCCACACAAGTCTTCTGCATTCCTATATATTGGCAGCAGAGTCCAGCAGTGGGAGATGGAAAGGGAGGTCCCATTTGAAGCTAGGGTGGACACTGTAGAGTACTTGGGAGTTTGTCTGCCAGGGCAGAACCAGGGACAATTGTACAATATGGGCCCAATTGCAGGACACTTTTTCCACAGATGAAGTCAGATCTGGGTGAGTGGAAAAACATCAGTTGCTCATGGGTAGGCCAAGTTCATGTGATAAAAATGACAATTCTACCTAAATTGATTTGCTTGTTTAGTTCCATGCCAATTAAACCATCAGATAATTATTTTCTAGAGTTGGATAAAATAAGATCAGAATTCATCTGGAAGAACAAAAGGTCCAGAATTTCAAAGGGAATAATGAAAAGAAGTGCTAGGGAAGGTGGCCTAGTGCTACCAGATCTCAAATTGTATTATAGGGCAGCAGTTGTCAAAACCACTTGGTACTGGCTGAGAAACAGAAGGGTAGACAAGTGGAATAGACTTCATACTCAAGACACAGTAGGCAAGGAATATAGCAACCTCCTGTTTGATGAACCCAGGGACCCCAACTTCTGGAATAGGAGCTCACTGTTTGACACCCTTCTGGGAAGGGTGGATGGCAGTGTGGCAGAAACTGGGCATGGACCCATGCCTGACACCGTACACAGGAATGAGGTCCAAATGGGTACATGATGTAGGTATAAAGACTGATACCATGGACAAACTGGAGGAGCAAGGAATAGTGTATTTGTCAGATTTATGGAGAAGGGAAGAATTTTTTACTGAAGAAGAGATAGAAAGCATTGTGAAGTGCAGGATGGATAATTTTGATTACATTAAACTGAAGAGTTTTTGCACAAGCAAACCCAGTGCAACCAAAATTCGGAGGGACATAGTGAATTGGGAAAGAATTTTTACAGCTAATCTCAGGGATAAAGGCCTCATTTCTGGAATATATAGAGAACTGAGTCAGATGTACAACAGTGCAAGTCATTCCCCAATTGATAAATGATCAAAGGATATGAACAGGCAATTTTCAGAGGAAGAAACTAAGATATTTATAATCATATGAAAAAATGCTCTAAATCAATTTTGATTAGAGAGATGCAAATCAGGACAACTCTGGGGTACCACATCACACCTATAAGATTGCAAACATGACAAATCAGGAAAATGATAAATGTTAGAGAGGATGTGGGAGAGTTGGAATGCTAGTTCATTGCTGGTGGAGCTGTGGGCTCATCCAAACATTCTGGAGAGCAGTTTGGAACTATGCCCAAAGGGCTACAAAAATGTGCACATCCTTTGACCCAGCAATATCGCTGCTAGGACTATATCCCCAAGAGATCATAAAAATGGGAAGGGGTCCCACATGTACAAAAATACTTATAGCAGCACTCTTTGTAGTTGCTGGGGACTGGAAATTGGGGGGATGCTCTTCAATTGGGGAATGGCTAAATAGATTGTGGTATATGAATGTAATGGAGTACTAAGATTTCAGAGAGGCCTGGAAGGACTTATATGATCTGATGCTGAGTGAGGGGAGCAGAGTCAAGAGGGCTTTGTGCACAGCAATGACCATGGTGTGTGAGAGTTTTTTCTGGTAGACTTGGAACTTCGTAACAATGCAAGAACTTAAAAAAAAAAAAATTCCCAGTGGACTTCTGGGGCAAGGTGC
The DNA here is from genome assembly GCF_028372415.1 of Notamacropus eugenii. Classification (NCBI taxonomy): domain Eukaryota; kingdom Metazoa; phylum Chordata; class Mammalia; order Diprotodontia; family Macropodidae; genus Notamacropus; species Notamacropus eugenii. Next base: position 69,637,442 of record NC_092872.1, read on the forward strand.
CTTCCACACTCAGAGAAAGAACTATGGAATTCATTCGCAGAATGTAGCAGATCATGTGTGTGTGTATGTGTGTGTGTGTGTGTGTGTGTATTATGTTTTGATTTCTTATATGATTTCTTCCATTTATTTTAGTTCATCTACACAGCATGACTATACTGAAAATGTATTCAATAGAAAAGTATAGGTAGATCCTATATAGAATTGTGTGCTGTCTTGGGGAGGGAGAGGGGTGATGGGGGGTAGGTTGGGAGGGAAAATCTAAGTTTTATGGTAGTAATTGTAGAACATCAAAAAAATAAAGAAAAAAAGAAAGTAAAAATCTACTAAAGAAGAAAAGATGGAATGAGATCATTTGTGCATTTAGAGGGTTTTGCCTTGGCAAGGAGAAGTCTCACTCCTTCCTGTGAGACAGAGGTAGAGAAGATAGTGGCAAGTGGCATCTGACTGATGTGAAATTAAGATGAGGAGAGAAAAAAGAAGTTCTTAGTGAATGATCTCAATTCTTTTTCAGTGAAATATGAGACGAGGTTTTCATCTGAGAGGACGGGGGAGAAGGAAGCATGAGAGATTTAAAGAGAAATGAAAAGGTTTGGGAGAGCTGCAGTTATGAATGGGATAGTGAATTGATTAAGGAGGTGAAAAAGAATTGCCTTACTAAAGTGAGGTTCCATGTGATATTGTGTAACAAATTTTTAGTGGACCTAGTTATCAGGGTTTTAGGATTTTCTCCAGGTTTATTCAGCAATAGGTCAATAGAAGCAAAGGCAGCTTAGGGTGAGTTGTAATGCAAGGTTGAGGCTTGGGAAGGGCAAAATTAACAATAAGATGAGGGAGGAAAAGACTTGGTAAAAAAGAATGATATAGAGTTAACTAAGTCACCTACAAGTCAAGATGGGGATAGAAGATGAAGATAGACAGTGTAAGGTTGATGACTTGAGGAAAAAAACTGATGGGCTGATGAATCAGAGGTCCTTGCCTAGTGGTTACAAGGCAGAGGGAAAGGTGGAATGACAATAGATTTTTATACGATAAAGAAATTTCAGAATTCATAAACATGAAAGTAGAACATTTGTGGATAGTGGCAAGATCAAGGGTATGACCATCTCTATGTGTAGCTAAGGTGAGATGGAGGAGCCAGTAGGTCATGGGAAATGAATAAATTGAGGAACTAGAAAGTGAAAGTGTTTAAGGCAGCGTCACCATGTATGTAAAAGTCCTCTACTATAAAGGCAACACTTGAGGAGGAGAGAAAGACTATCTGACAGGCATAACTCACTGAGGAAGAAAGAACAGTCTCCTGGAGGTTGGAAGATAAAAATATGAATTGATATAGAGTGAAGGGAGCAAAATAGGAAAATAGGAGATCAATTTACACATCAACTACAACACTATAAAGGGCAGAAAGACATACCTCTGATCAATGCCCAATGACCAATCACAACTCCGGAAGACTGATGATAAAACATGCCTTCCACCTTTTGGCACAGAAGTGATGTCATCTATGTATAGAACGAAATGTATATATTTTCAGGTGCAACCAAGACAATATAGATTTTTTTGCATGAGTGGGGAGGGGGGGAGTAGTTGCAAAAAAAATAAGAGGAAAAAGAAAAGACCATCAATGTAACGTGGTTTTTTAGTTCACAATAAGAAGATATAAAAAGGATATGAACAAGAAGATCAATGATAGTATTTCCAGGTTAAATTTAATGTAAATTTTTTTTTAAAAAAACATAGAAGCTATTCATGGTAGCTCCATGCTTCCATATGTAACCTTTTTTTTTTGTCCTCTGTATATGAAAATATTCATGATTATTAATGACTATTGTGGAGTTCCAAATGGGGAAAAGCTATAACACACAGTAAGAAGTGAAAAGCCATAAAACTTAATGTCTGTGAAAGGCGGAAGCCCAGACATGGTGATCTGTTAAGCAAAATCATAATTTAAACATGGAGTCATAACTTAGGTACTGTGACCGATGAAAGTCATAACATGGACACAGTGACATATTTATGACCTGCACATGATCAATACACAAGCACGTGTTTGGGCATTTTACTCAACAACATTGGCTTAATGCTCAAGCTCATAAATGAGCTCATTACTAAGCAGAAAACCCAAAAATCCACCAATCGGTAGCAGTGTGCTCTATCGTTCTTCTTCCCTTTGTCTGTTTTCTGTAATTGCCCCTGGGTTTTCCTGGGGTCTCTGAGTGAGGATTGATCCAATATTGCAACTGCTTTCATCTGGGAGCTGCTCCAGATTGCCCCTTTTTATATAAGTGATTTTATTGATTATACTAGTACTTCTTACAATCAATCTATCTCCTGACCTATTTCTTCAGAATAAAATTAACTCCTCTGATTGGGGAAGCCGAGAATCTCAATGCATGAGGATATTGGCCCTTGGAAAGGTATAGAGTTCTCCTGCCAGGGGAATTCTGGACCTTACCTCAAGTTTACAACTTAAAAATTTTAAAACAAAGCATATGGAAACTTCATGTCTTTCAGAATGGACTCCAGCATTTGTGTTTGGTTAGAGTTGTCAAAGATATGTCCTGTGCTGTCTAATGTATTATAATATTTCAATGAGTTGATTTACGGAAAAATTTATTATTAAAATTTATTTTCAGGATTAAAAAAATGAATTTTTTGAACTTAATGACATCTAAAGTACCTCTAATTGTATCTCAATTGAAAGAATTTTGGATTTGAAATCAGAGAACCTAGATTCAAATCATTCCTCTTCTACTTACTAGCTTTGAATTCAGATAAGTCATTTATTTTCCCTTTGCCTCAGTTTCTTCATCTGTAAAATGAAGGGGTTAAAGTCAGTTGAACCAACTGACTTCTTCCAGCTCTAAATATATGGTCCTATGATCCTGTACTGCATGTCATGAAGGCATGTCCTTCTACAGTCTTTGAAGAATTGAAAATATTTTCATAGAGGTCAATGGACAGGTATGTGGTGCATTTGAATTGGCTACAATATCTAAGAAAAGTCAAAGAAGAACAGAAATTGAAATCAGGAAAATTATAATAGGAAGAGAATATGGAAGACTCAGACAGTTTTTGAGATTTCAAGCCTTGATGATTGGGAAGACTACAAATAGAGAGTCAAAAAGAAATAGGGAAATTGGGAGGAAAGGCGAGTTGGGGAGAAAGATGACAAGTTTGATTTTGCATATGCTGAGTTTGGGGTATCAATGGGATGTTCAGCAGGGAGCTGGAAATATGACGCTGGAGCTCAGTGAAGAAACTGAGCTAGATACATTCATTTGTGTAGAGGTGACAATTAAAGTCCTGGGAGTATACAAATTCTCCAAGGGAGACTAAAATGAGAGAATTAAGCAGAGCCTTAGAATCAATGACATTAAGGTAACTAGAAATGGAAAATATGAACCATCAAAGAGACCAAGAAAGAATAGTCAAACAATAGACAAACCAATAAAGAGGCAGAGAAGCCAAGGAAGCAAAGAGTATGAAGGAGAGGCTGGCCACAGTATCAAATATTTCAGGCATTAGGAAATACTAAGAAGGATTCAGACTGAGTAAAGCCCAGTGGATCTGGCAATTTAGAAGCGATCAATGACCTGCATAGGCTGGTGGATTTAGAGCCAGAAAGGACCTTAGAGATCCTTCATTTTACAGATGGCAAGCTCCTTCACCTCAACTATAAGATGAAAGGGTTGGTTAGGATCTCTAAGGTTCCTTCTAGTTCTTGCATATCATTTTAATGGTGACTAGATGATCTCTAGGGTTTCTCTCAATAGCTGTGATTCCATGGTTTTTAACGTAGCATGAGGAGTTAATTTTGGTCAAACCCAGTCAGCTTTGGTTCCCTCTTACGTTAGACCTTCCCTCAATTTCAGTCATTCTTGATAGCCCTTACTTGAGTCATATAGCTCTGTCACAGTTCTCAAAACAGGTTGGCAGAGAACTACAAAAAAATAAGAAAAAGAAAGAAAAAAATGTGTTTAGTATAAGAGGCTGTTATATGTATTCCTTATCCCTCCAAAATCTCCTGTTCAGCCCAAGAGTATACTGGTAAACATTTAACTACTAGCTCTCCAGGAAAAAAAGATGTATATATAACACACTTTCAAGCTTAGTTTGCATTATTAGCAATCAAGAAAACAATAAATCAAGCCCTGGTTTATAGAATTTGCCAATTTCTGAGGTGGAAATGCTCACGGGGGGGAGGGCAGGTAGGGGAAAAAAATATAAGTTTTACAGTAGTGATTGTAGAGCATTAAAAATAAATAAAATGAATATATTATAAAAAACAAAAAAGAAAATGCTCACACTGAAAATCTAACCATCACCTATCTAGTTGGCACAGGCTGGCATACAAGTTGGCACAGAGCATACCTCTTGATCTTCCCAACAGAACAACCAGGTAGATAAAGATTCTACTTTTATGCTGTTTTGTTCTAACAGTGCATTAGGTGTTATTGAAGACTGTTTTCACATTTTAATTAATGGTCTACTTTATTCTCTGGGCATACTGAGTTTAAGTGGAAGATGGCATTTTAAAAATGTTTGTAATTAAATATAAATAAATAGACTGTTAGAACCAATGACACAAATGTTCTTGGAGGGAGGGGGGAGGTGTAGCCCATGATTCAATTTTCTCTCAAATATTTAAGACTTAATTTTCAAATCTACATGAACTCCATCTTTGTGACAAGAGGGCTGAAGGATATGTTTGTCAACACATATAAATAAATGAGAAAATGAGTAGAACTGTAGCCACAAACACATAAATATTATGGAAATTCAGTCATTTGCTTTTCACTAAGAAAGCTAAACCTCCCAGAGTGGAGACATCATATAAATTGTACTGTTTAGTAACAGCAATGTTCATTATGAGAGGCTTAATTATGGCCATCGTTTACTTAAAAAAAAATCAAAGCTTTGTCACACAAAACATAATAATCTTATTTTAAAATTAATGAACCATTTTTTCTGAAGGTATAGTCTTCTAGTTTGTAGGGTGTCATCATTTTATTCCTTTATTTGAAAGAATTAATATTCATGTAAGATATAATACAAATCACTATATGGGGCATACTATTCAGAATTATAGTTTATGAATACCATCAGTTTAATTACATAGAAAGCAACATAAAAGGAAAACACTTGGGGAAAAACCATGCTATTTCAGCTGTACTCGGATTATCTGGTTAATATCGGGGAGAGAGGCATAATGCTCTGGAACACAAGTAAAATGAGCTACTCATCTGTAGAGCTGTTTGTTTTTAAAGGCAGCTCCTAGTTCTCTAAACTAGTGATATTATTATCATTATAAGTATGATTCTTTTGATAATAGGATAACTGCCTGCTGTTAAAAAAAAATACTTTGAAGCTCCATCAAAGGAGACATTTTATAATACTCATATCTCTAAGCAAAGGAGAGAAAATCAATTCTACTAGTGCAGAGTCCAGGAACTTGAAAAAAAACATTTTTGATAATTAAATTTCTGTGTATTTGGTCTCCTTTGTAATTCCATGTATCTTAATTTTATGCATTAAAACACATGATTCTGAGAAAAGGTGCATAGGCCTTCCCAGATCCAAAGAGTTACATAATACAAAGGAAAAAAAAGTAAGAAGCCTTGCTTTAGTGGGAGATTACAAATGACCCTAGTAAAACAACATTCATCAGACTGATGCCCTGTTCTGTTAAAGTCAGAAGCAAGATCCCCTCGCAACCCGCTTTAGCCTGGCTCTGAAGGGAGAGCTGAGAGTTCTGCTGTCCTGTTTGAGAGCACATACAAACCTGTTTGTGAATTCTTCCTCATCTCCCTTATAAAATAGCAAATAACTGAAGGACTAAGTTAATTAAATGCATATTTTAACAGCATTTATCTGGCATTGATTGGCTGAGGCCACTTACAGTGAAGGGTTGAACAGTTAATTCAAGTGTTAGCCATCTCCTGATGGAGATGACCCGAAGGTCATATAATTGTAACCGTAATTTATTTAGATAAAAATGAATGTGTTCTCAATTAGCTTGGCAGGCTTTCTAATAACACAAGTGGGATTTATATTTGCTTATGTCTTGGCTGTAAGGGTATAGCTATTGGATTTGTTTGCCTATATCTAGTCCTCCAATCCATGATTCCTTGCAATAAAGGTCTGAAGGTTTGTTCATTCTGATTAATAGAGGTCTAATCCTAATGTTGTAGATACTGGAATAATCACACCAATGGAACCAGGAGGACACATACACACACACAATACACACAGCAGAAAGCAACATTGCCCATCTGATGTTACTAGTGAATTTTTTTCTCCTGTTTTACAGATTCCCAGGCATCTTTAAGTTTGCCCCATAAATTGTTGCCTGATGTGAGAATATACCATTACTGGGGTACTTAAAGATTTATCATCAGTACTATTCATCAAAAATTTGTATTTCACACACATACACACATGCGTGCGTGCGTGCATAAACTCTCTCTCTTCTAATCTGCTGTCATTATAAGACAAGGAGGCAATAATTTGTTATACTCTGGTTGAGCTCAGCATGGGGGCTAGTCTCTGATTAATTTTTAAATCCATCTCTAACAATACCTATGTATCTATATCCACACATATTTTTTCCAGAAATCTGATGCATTTCTGCCATTCATTGGTCAAAAGATCTCTCTCCCAAAATGCAACGGTTGAACTCTGTGGATTCTAGCTAAGAAGTGCCTGTGATTTATTCAAACCAATTAAGGATCATAGAACTACAGGTGGAAGGAACTTAGGAAATCATCTAGTCCAAAGGTTCCTAAATTTATTTGGCCTACTGCTCCTTTTAAAAAAATTACTCAGTATCCCCTGGAAATGTACTTTCTTTAACCCTTTAATGTAATTTTATTTGTGTTACTTCAAAAAAATATATTTTTTTAAATGACACATCTTAAAATTTATTAATTTATCGTAAATTTGTGGGGGTTTTCCTGAATTGAAATTTTGATGACACAATATTGCATCATGTAACTACATAATATCATAATTTTAAACAAGTCATTATATGCACATATTCCTGTCGATGTACGCTGGATGTCCTAATAATGCACAACACCTTCACCCACCACACTCACCCACCAACACTTGCTTATTAAAACCTGTCAGCGGACTTGACCACTGACTGGTTATAACTTGCATTTTGTGGTTTATTTGGAAAATAATGTAATCGCTAGGACTTTAACTCTGTTACACAACAGATGAAATATGTATAAACGGTTTTTCAGAATTTTCTTATTTTTCTCTTCTTTCCTTACGCTTCTACTGCTCTTTTATTTATATTCAATGCCCCCCTCCAATTGTACCTGAGGCTACTACTATCTCCCTAAATGGTTCCAGTGCCCCTCCAGAGGATGGTGTCACCCAGTTTGGTGATATACACTCCTCATTAGAGGCATCAGAGGCAGCCTGTGGTATAATAGACAGCGTGCTGGACCTGCGGTCAGGAAGACATGAGTTCAAATCCAGTCATGGATACTTATGCTCTGTGTGACTCTGGGCAAATGGGAGATAATAATAGCATCTATCTCAGGGGTTATTGTGAGTGTCAAATAATGTTATACTTATAAAAACACTTAGCACTGTAGGGGCTGTATACATGCTTATCTTCTTCCTTTTATTTTACAGATAAGGAACCTGGTTCAGAGAAAATAGATGACTTGCCTCAGGTCACACAGATAATAGCAGAGATAAGATTTGAACACTTGTCCTTTGACTTTAGAATCACTAATCATTATACTGTCTGATGTTGCCCCCAAACAGTTTTGCTCTGAATTGAGGGGGGGGAATTATTGATTTTTTTTCAATCTGGATTATGCATTCATTTATTCGTTTGTTTATTTATTTGTGTAGAAGTGATCTTCCCACAGGGTTTTGGCTAATAGATACTTTAAACCTAGAATTTGCTTAAGATCCTGGAAAGGTAGGAAGAGGCCTCCACTGCTGACTTTTAGAAGCTAGATTGGAAGCACAGAGCTCAGCCAGTAGATGTCTCTGTTACATTCATGACAGTAAGGTGCTCTCACCCCTTGGGAAAAAGCCAAAACTTTGAGTCTTCCTGCTGTTGGATGCTTGCTAGAGATGATGCATATTCCTGGCGTTTAAAAAAAAAATAAAAATCTGGCACTAATTGGTTCATATGTTCCAATTTATGCTGTCAGCTTCATAGCATAGTCTCAGGTGAAAACATTTAATGGGAACACTGATTCTTATGGTGAAAGGACTGCGTTATATTGTACATTTTTTTTATTTTAAAACTTCACATGAACTGTGACAGCACCCCAACATGCATCAGTTTTTCTCTAAGGAAAGAGAAGCTAACACACATCCATTGTCTTCTCTTAGACCATCTGCTTTGCTATACAGCCTTTCACCAGTACAAATTTATGGTCCTCTGATAATAAGAAAGCTTTTTTTCTTTATTCGGTAAGATCAAGAAAGTCATCCTATCTACATAATATACTGTAGCTGGGAATAGTCATCAGAGCAAATAAAGAGCTGTGTCGATTTTTTTATCCATGACCGTAGAAGAAGCCTTTTTACAATGAGGTATGTTTCCTTTCTATCGTGACAAATATGTAAGGTTTTGCAGTAGAGATAAATAGTTCTTCCTTATAAAAATTATTTTAGCCTTAGTGAAAGATGGTAGACTGTATGGGATATGAAGAAAAGGTGAACATTGAACACTATAGTGGTATGATTGAAGGCTGCACAGTCACCTCTCTAATGCTCAGAAGTTTATTACCTAATACCATATTGCAGTTCAGAGCTGTCAAACTCATGACCTGCAAAGTTCTAGAATGCCCATCAACCAAATTAAAATGTAACTGGGAAATTTTTAACAAAATAAATACAACTACAGTGCAATGTAATGTTAATTTTTGGTTTTTAAGTCAATGTATCCCACAGGGATCTGTTTCTATTTGAGTTTGATACCACTGTTGTAGAGGAATGAGTGATAAATTAAGGATCAGGAGCCTTGAGGTTTATCTAGCTCCAGGTTGACTACTAGCTGGTTGACTACTAGCTGACTATGAGACCTCAGGCCAGTCATTTCATTTATCCAAGGCTGAGAATACTCATTTGTAAATGTCTGGGACTGGACTAGATCATGTCCATGATGCCTTCCAGGTCTGACACAGTAAGACTCTTTCTAATCTGTAGATTGTTTAGAAAATTCTGTTTCTTCTTTTTCTCCTTTTGGTAGCATGTTTTGACTATTTCTACATGAATCATAAAAAGAGCTGCAAATGGTTTTTAAAAAGAAGGAAGGTTGAAACAGGATAATCCAGAATTCACCATGAAATCAAATTATTAAAATAAAGCCTTTAGGTATTCGTAAATTTCTATGATTTCCATAAGTGCTACTCTCACTCCTCACCTCCATTACCATGGACATGTGGAAATGTTGGAAATCAACTGAATAGAATTCATATTTTCTTTATATGAGATGGCTTAAACGCTACCCTTTGATTGACAACATTGGTAGGGAGGTTTTCAGACTCTATTGCACCAGCCTCCTAATTAGTCTTCCCTGCTTCTCTCTCGATGCAGCTGCTGCAACGATTTTCTTAAAGTTCAGGACTAACAATTTGTCCCTACTCAATAAATTCTGATAACTCATTATTTCTGGGATGAAGCATAAACTCCTCAGTTTGGCTTTTAAAACCTTTCACAGATTGGCTCACATGACAAAACAGGAAAATGTTTAATGTTATAGAAGGTGTGGGAGAGTTGGAACATTCATTCATTGTTGGTAGAGCTGTGATCTTGTCCAGCAATTCCGGAGAGCAATTCTGAACTATGCTCAAAGGACTATGAAAACATGCATACTCTTTGAACCAGTAATACCACTTCTAGGGCTATGTCCCAAAGAGATCATAAAAAATGAGAAAAGGACCCACATGTACAAAAATATTTACAGCAGCTCTTTTTGTGGTGGCCAAGAACTGGAAATTGAGGGGATGCCCATCAATGGGGGAATGACCGAACAAGTTGTGGTATATGACTGTAGTGGAGTACTATCATGCTATAAGAAATGACGAACAGGAGGACTTGAGAAAAACATGGAAAGACTTACACGAACTAATGCTGAGTGAGGGGAGCAGAACCAGGAGAACACTATATACAGTAACAGCCACAGTGTGTGAGGACTGTTTCTGATAGACTTAGCCCTTCGCAGCAATGCCAAGACCTAAAACATTTCTAAAGGATTCTTCATGCAAAATGCCATCCATATCCAGAGAAAGAACTTTGGAGTCAGAACGCAGAATGAAGCAGACTATTTTCTCCTCTGTGATGTTTTGTTTTTTCTCATGGTTTCTCCCATTTGTTTTAATTCTTCTATTCAACATGACTAATGTGAAAATATGATTAATAAAAATGCATGTGTAGAACCCATATAAGATTGCATACTTTCTTGGGAAGAAGGAGGAGGGAGGGGGAGAAAATTTGGAACTTATGGAAGTGATCGTTGAAAACTGAAAACAAATGAATTAATAAATTTGGAAAAAAAAAAAACTTTCACAACCTGGTGGCAAACTAGCTTTCCAGTTTTATACATCATTCCCTTCTCATCATCTACAATCCAGTCCAAATAGTTTTCTTATTGTTACTCATACATGATGCTCCTTATTCTATTTCTTTTCCTCTCCTGTCCCTCATGCCTAGAATGCACTCTATCCTCACTTCTGCCTCTTAGGATCTCTAGATCCCTTCAAGATTCAGTTCAAGCACAGCCATCTGATGCCTAGGTGCTATTACCTCCTGTAATAGCTATTTAAATGGAAGGATTTTTCTCATTCATTAATAGGCCCATGTGACCAGCTTGAATCATCTGGAGGCCTAAGTCACATGTGGTGGGAGGAGCTTGCTGAACAGGTGGAACAGGAAGGGTGTAGGGGGAGAGGACACAGGCTCAGGTTCATGAGTGTTTGCTTGTGAGAAGGCCCTGCGGTGATCATGTTTATTAACTTCTCGGTCATCACAACAGATTTAGCTTTCTGGTTCTGGAATTTCACTTTCTAGTGTCTAAATAAATGTTTTTCTTCTGCCTTCTACATGGAGAGTGTGTTATATTGAGACCTACAAAGGCACATTCATAGTCACCACCAGTGCTGTGAATATTGCCTTGGCGATACATCTCCCTTGCCCCGTTGGCATCTATTTTGTGTATATATTATGTATGTATAGTAATAGAGATAGATAGATCAATAGACAGACAGACAGAAAGACATACATTCAAAAAGACAGACCGACAGATAGATAGACAAATAGATGATAGATAGATGATAGATAAATAGATAGATAACTAGATAATAGACAGACACACAAATAGAAAGGCGTATGTATATATGTAATATATTTACCACTATAGTGTGTAAATGCTATTGTATGTAGATATATATGCAAAAGATATGCATAACTATATGTTTGTGTGTATATACACTTTCCATAGGGAGACAGACATGTGTTTGCATGAGTGTAGACACTTCATGTTGTCTTTTCCCATAGAACGTAAACTCCCTGAGAACAGGTTCATTTTTGTACTTTTATCACCAGAATTTAGCACAATTCCTGGTACACAAGAGGCACTTATTAAATTCTTGTTGACTTAATATAACTTTCTGTCCCTCAAATGCCAACTATAGAAAAGGAAAGATGAATTATGTTGCTACTGTATGTTATAGATACTGACAAATACAGATAACTTTTTAACAATGCCCTTATCTCACTATAAGTATTTTTATCTGTGACCTAAAAGCTTTCTCTGATACTTGGATCACTAATGTGTGTGAGATTACTAATGTGCATATTCCCTTCAGTGTTGCAGATTACAACCTGTCTATGCCTGCCCATCCCTTGGGATTCCTGGTCCATGTCCTAAAGGCATTTTTTCTTAAATCATTCATTTCAAGATTCTAATATGAGACTATTTCGTGTCATTGTCTATGTTTATATCTCAAACTCTCCATTTATATATTGCCCTCAGTAAGACAGTCCTGTTGTCATTCTATCAAGATCACAGTACGGCAGATTTCAAACGGGCACATTTTACATTTTAAAATATCTATATAGCCTTAGCATCCATGAGAATTCTATGTGTCATTTGCACCCCACACAATTAGAATGACCTTAAATATGTTAATTCATTTCTTTTGAAGCTGTTTTCCAATACACAGTTTTTAGCAATTTCAAAACAACTGCTGCTGAAACATTGTCTATTGGACCACAGCTATAACTAATTCTAAATTCTTGAAAGCTCTTTAAAAAGTATATCTCTGGGGGAAAGAAGTTAAATTGGATGTAATACTGCCCCCCAGATATTTGTACCATTACCCTGTAATCACTACAATTCCAAGGGTCAACTTTAAGAATTTAACTTGGCAAAAGGCAAGTGGAGGCATAGTTTGGTATTGAAAAAGCTAAGGGCAGGGTAGCTGTGTTATAAGAGCTTGAGATGAATTTCAATTACAATTTTAATAACTTTATTGGCATGACAAGGTAGCTGTGTTTTGTGAAAGTCAATATTAACAGTGTTTGTATCTAGGGACTGGTCTGCTATCATACCTCTCCCTTTGTCATTACTTTCCATTGTATGATTTGGTAAGAGGCTGCCTAGGTTGTGTGGTTTATTTCTTTCACCTTTCTTCCTCCATTCTCTCTTACCTTGCAACTCATTCTAGAATTCCCAGGTTTTTGTTTTTGTTGTCATTTGATTGAGGGCCAGAAGACACTACCAAGGAAATGCTCGTCTTTCAATTTGGGCTTTCGCTAAATATATTTTCCAGTCTGCAATCAGTAATTCTATAAATTATCCTTTGAAAATTGATCTGTCACAAAACAAACCATCTTTGATTGTGAAGCATGTCTTTTGAAGAGAATGCAACATGAAATACTTCTACAAAAGCATGTCTGGAAGTATTCTAAGAATGGCTTTGAAATGCCATTACTGGAAGGTTGGCACTGGCTATGACAATAAGAATTTAATCAAGAAGGACTCATTGAATGTCATGAGATCACAGGACCATGAATTTAAAGCTGGAATCTACCTGAGCATCTATTTACTCCAACCCCCTTGTTTTACAGAGGACATAATTGAAGCCCAGAAAGTTGAAATGACCTGCCCAGTCACCCAGGTTGTAAATGCAGAGGCAGAATTCAAAGTCAGGGTGTCTGACTACAAAGTCAGCCTTTTTTCTGCTTTTTCACTGTGGGCTCTGCATCAGGTTTCGAACCAAAGGTGGATTGTGGCCTAGGCCATCTGATTTAACCAGAAAGTTCACATATCGGGGTGAATGACTTGCTTCTTGACTTCACGTGGGAAAGGGGTGTAAGCTATGGAGGGATAATGAAGGAGAAGGCTCTGTAAGAAAGTCCAGTGTCTTCTCTAGGTGTTTTCAGGTGTGTACTGTAAATTGTTCTTTCTTCATGACAACTAGAAGGTATCTGCTAGGAGGTCATCCCCTCAGATTGCACATTTCTTGATATTAAAGGCATAAATATTTCCATTTCTTAAAATTTGTTCCAGGAATATCTCATATAAGAACAATTACAACTCACATGGATATGTTCAGTGCTTTAAGGTTTTTAAGGCTTTCTTCTCAATAATTCTATGAAATGATGTCATCAGTAGAAAGAATCACTGGTGTGAAAACACCTTATAACAGTACAGATTAGCAGCCTGTCCTCAATTTATAGTCTTAGAGAGCTGCCTGGAGTAGCTGAGAGATAAAGGAACTTGCTGCCCATGGTCAAGCAAGAATTATTTATCAATGGCAAGACTTGAATCCAGACCTTCCCTTTGATTCCATCACAACAGCCTCCCAAAGCTTCTGACTCACCTCAACCTCATGCACACCACCACCACCACCACCATCACCACCACCAATAACAGCAAACCCTCTGAGGTAGCTAGTGAAAGTTTTATAGAAATGAAAACTGGGACTCTCCCATGGTCACACATCCAATGCAAAAGAAAGACTGGCCTGAATCCAGTTCTCCTGACTCCAGAGTTAACACTACTTCTATACCATGATACCCTACACAAAATGAAACTTAGTCAATGCTAATTAACCAATTGGCAATCTGTGACTTGACCTAGCACTATTAAATAAGAAATGCACAAACAAAAAATTGCTCTCTCTCTCTCTCTCTCTCTCTCTGTCTGCCTGTCTGTCTCTCTCGGTTTTAAAGAATAATTTCAATGAGTCTCAATTTTTAAATATGGTTTCTTTCTTGTATAAGAATATTAATATTTGAATCCTGCCATGAAAAAGTAACATATATGTGTATTATATAGATAGGTGCATATGTGTTTATATACATATATGTATATGATTTGCATACTTTGTGAGGCTTTTTAATATGCTGCAAAGGGATGAAGGGCATGTGTACTTCTGACTCATGTGATACCAGAAGCAAACTCCTCTAGATTAAGAGAGAGAAAGTCCTAGTTCTATTTCATAACCCATTTTGGAATAGCTTCTGTATCACTTTAGAGTGTGCTTGTGGTGTTACTAGTATAACCTATAGCTATTGCTAGGCCCCAGCCCCTTGATAAAATAGATGGAATTATGCAATTGAATAACTTTAGCAATAGCTTTATTGTGGTATTGAATGTGTCCAATGGCTTTTATATGACACAGACCTCTTGCAGATTGTTTATCTGACACTATTTCTATGTTCTTATAAAACTGCTTATGTGTTTGATCCAAATACATGAAACTAAGAAGAGGTAAAAGCCCCGGGTTGCTAAGGTGGCCTTGCTTTTCACATGATCAAGACCTTATGTTCATATACATCTTAAAGACAAAACATAATTTTATTTTTTCTGCTCAGGAAATATACAAGAAATATAATATGTTAGCACAAAACTAAGAAATGTATCTTAATGCTATCAAAAACAAATATGCAGGAAATTGAATAGTTTTCAAAGCTAGAATAATGTTCAGGCCACCCATTGACTTCCAGTATTTTTTTTTTTTTGGTGCAGATTTCATTGGTGAAGAGAAACTCCACTCATGCCGATTAATAACTTATTGGTAACTTGTAGACTTAAGAACTTGCCTGGGGTTGATCATAGTGCTTCATGTGTGTAATTCCTGATACCTGAGAGATTGAGGCTGGTGGATTTCTTTGAGCCCAGGAATTCTGACTTAGAGTGAACTAAACCAATCATCCATGCTAAGTACAGCACCATTATGATAAGCTCCCTTGAGCAAGCAGCCATCAGGCTGCCTTAGGAGGGATGAACCAACCCAGGAGTGGGTCAAAGTCCCATGCTGATCAGCAGTGACATTGAGCCTGTGAATAAGCAATGTACTTCTAACCAGGGGGCAAGATAGGAAGAACCAGGCTCCAAAAACAAACAAAAAAGTTGTCTGGGGCATTGAGAGATTAGTTGATGTACCTACATGGTCACACTGTTGGTATGTGCATCAGAGACAAGGCTTGAATCCAGCAAATAGGCTTGCTTTAAGGTCAGCCTATTATCCACTAGCCCATACTAGTGTCATATACTAGTATCACATACTTAACCTTATAACATAACCTTAAGAAATGTGTCCATGGGAAAAAGTGAGCTCTGTGAGTCTTAACAGGTCAATTCAAAAAGCAGTTATAGATTCTTATGAGTACAGTCTTCATCCTGTGGACTTTAAAACAACCAGATGAAGGATAAGCATCCTGCACGTCCCTAGAAGGAAAAAAATATTGTTGTACCTGTGTTGCCTTGACCAATTCACTGCTTTCTGGACCTCAGTTTCCTCCTTTGTAAATTGAGGGAGTTGGATTAGATTATCTCTAAGAGCACTTTCAGTTTCAAATCCATGGACTGGATCCAGTCTTCACTTTGAGAAGGCAAGCCTTATCTGTGGGAATTCCACAAAAAGCAGCTTGGTTGGAATGAACGTGTCACAGATGACAGCGCCTTTTTAATAAAACTCTCCTACCTTGATCAATCCATGCCCTTCCATTTAAAGCTGAGATTAATTCTCCTAGACACACCACAGTACAGTATTAACACTTGAAATCATCTTATAAATGCTTCCTTTCATATCTGGCATGACTATTGTCGCATTTTAGAAACTGCTTCTATTGACCTTTAGATTAAAAATATGTTGGATTATCATGATTGACACATGGAAAAATGATTCATTCTTGCCAAACACAGCCTAACAACTTTTTAACATTCCCTTTTCTTTACAACTGCCTCCACTTTCATTATATGAAATATGACTGTATTATACACCACTTCTCATTGCCTAACATGCTTTTTTTTTCCCTGAGTTCAAGAAGATTTACATTTGGAGCTAAATGTTTCAGTGATTGCTCTGTTGGATTTCATTATCCCAGTGTAGTTAATCAGAGCAAGTCTGGCCTTGCAACCATGATTCATTGTATGGTTTTTTGAACTTAGTCATTTACACAGAATGAATATACACATTATCACCAGTGCTGGATTTTCTTTAACAACCTGCATGACATGGTGCTGTAATGCCTCTGTAAACTGCTTGGGCCCAGGAGTTCTACAAATGGCTAGATTTACCACCAAAAGAAAAAATAGAAATGCATATGTATGTATATATGCGTATATGTATATGTATGATATTTATAGGTACATAGTGCTTATGCATGTATGTGTAGATATACATGCAAGTATGTGTGCGTGGATAGATACATGCATAGTATGTGTATACATGTGTATGTATACATATAATTCATTGATAGTCTTTCTTTAGGAGGGCCAAAGGAAGCCATTGGGTGGAGCTGAAGAAAGACAAGGGTGTGGATATGTCCTGAGGCTTATTAACTTGTCATTCTAAATGAGAGTGCTTTCAGTTTTACATAATTTTCCTTTTCAGGTTATGTGGTCTTCTCAGTAGTAATTAACAATTAACTCTCAAATAAGTCACAGTCTGCAGGCATCTGGGCGAGACTTGGTGAATCTGGATTTCAAGTATAGCTTGAGGGAACAGGTTGGGCAAGGTTGTTGTTTGAGTTGTTTATTTTTCTTTTAAACTGGAGAAGTTAATTGTATTAATCTTAACAGCCATTTCTGAGTAGCAAAAGCAGTGATATTCCCATTTATACCATTTCACTTAATCATATTAAGTCAGTGCCTAGAATAAGATCTGATTCCTACTAATCTATACGATGTGAATAATCCTAAAGCAGCTATGGCTATTCCAGGAAAATATAACATGATAGTAAAATGAAGCACAAGATTTGAAAAAAAAAAAAACACAAAGAGCACAAGATTTGAAACGTTAGATAAGTCACTTAACTTCTCAGTGCCTCAATTTCTTCATCTGTTAAAATAAGTGAGTTGGACTAGATAACCTCTGAGTTGTCTTCTACCTCTGAATCTTTGAACTATTATATCAAGACCCAAATCCCTCCTAGGAGGCTTACTAGACACTAAGGGTATACAAGTCACTGTAGCGTTTAGGTTTACCACTTTGATCTTTAGTTTCTTCATCTATAAAATGGGCAGTTAGGTGGCACAGTAGGTAAAAGTACTGGGTCTGAAATCCAGAAGACTCATCTTTCTGAGTTCAAATCTGGCCTTTAGTTGTATGACCCTAGGCAAGTCACTTAACTTCTGTTTGCCTCAGTTTCCTCATCTGTAAAATGAGCTGGAGAAGGAAATGACAAACCACTCCAGTATCTTTGCCAAGAAAACCCCAGATGGGGTCACAAAGAGTCACAGAAAAACAATATTACACCAAAATGGTGACCATATACCCTATAGAACTCATTTGGTTTTTTTTAACACTCAAGTAAGTTAATATATGTAAAAGGACTTGGCAAACTTAAAAGTACTATTTGATATAAGCTATTATTATTCTACCATGAGGATTTCCTATCCATACTAATATTCCCATATAACATATAGTGATGGATCTACTATCTAGTTAATAGTAGGGGCTTTATTTATTTTAAACTTGCTGAAATATCAGACTTTATTTCTATTCTTAGACACTTATTTGAGCTAGTATATTGCTAAAGTGGTCACTTACTAACCTTCCATGCACATTAGCACACACACACACACACACACACACACATACATTTTGTCTGGCCACTGCACAGATTATTTCAATTTTTAATTAATATGTTTTGTTTTTATATTCCTATCATTTCCGATTATATACATCCTGTCTCTACTACCCAAGAGAACCATTCCTATAACAAAGAATAAAAAACAAAGAGAAAATAAAGCAGTTCAGTAAAACTAACACGTCAACTGAATCTAACAGGACATCCAATGTTCCATGGCCATACATCCCCCGTATCTGTGAAGAGGAGGAGGTGCATTTTCCTCATCTCTTTGAGAGAAGTCAAACTTGGTCATTATATTACATAGTCTTCAGTTTTGTTTCATTGTCCCATTTACAGTGCTGTAGTTGTGTGTACTGTTTGGGTTTGCTCACCTCATTGCATCAGTTCATAAGTCTTCCTAAGCTTCTCTAAATTTCTCACATTCATCCATTCTTATACTGCAATAATATTTCCATTATCTTCATGTGCCACAGTCCTTAACCATTTATAAATTGAATAGTATCTACTCTGTTTTCAATTCTCTGCTACAATCAAAAAAAAATACTATTATGAATATTCTAGTATATCTAGAACTTTTCTTTCTGTCTTGACTCCCCTTTGGGTACATGCCTCACAGTGGGATCTCACAGTATGCCTCACAGTAGGTTAAAGGATATGGACATTTTACCCACTTTTTTTTTTAGCATTATTCCAAATCACTTTCCAGAATGATTTGATCAGTTCACAACTCAACAACTGTATATTTCTAAGGCTATCATCCCATAGCCCCTCTAGTAGTAACCACTTCTATCTTTTATCATCTTTGCAGTTTGCCAGGTGTGAGGTAAAATCTTCGAGCTGTTTCAATCTTTATTTCTCTTAATGATGTATGGCAATCTTTCAATGTATTCTTATTTTTTTTCAGTGAGAATAACATGAGATTGCAAAGTAAGCTTTTTGAGGGAAAAAAAGGGGGGTATAACATAGATTGGAACACCAGACCAAGGAATTCGTCCTCTAAAAGAAATTAGAGTAAATATAAAGAGAACTAGGAACTGATGAGAAATATAATATCCTCTGTAACACTTTTATTTCCCACTTCTTTTCCATCTTCATAAGGAAAATCATGTGTTTGTGGAGGAAACCTAGGTGTTCTTTATTTGACCTAATAAATAATAGACAAGAGTTTGATGGGAGCTCACTAAGTAGATTGAGTAATTACTGTGGCAAATGAGAGAAAAAGAGTAATACAGATTTTGTAATTTTGGTAGGTATCTTGATATTTAAAATTCTTTTCAAGATTTATGGATATCATCAAACAAGGAATATTAAGGTGCTGATTATTTAAATTACCATCTTTGCTGGGAATTCAGACTTTAGTTAGAGAGAAGCAAGAATCATATTCTATAGCTTAGGAACATGCTTCATGTGATCCTTCCCTTTCATACACACCACTTCCTTTCTTACAAATTTGGTTTCCCGTCACATTTTGGCCTTTCTGTGCCGTCACTGGTACCATATTATCAATAACTGCCTTCAGATTTAACGCTCACCCTGCAAGTCATAGCTTTCAAATATCTCTAACTAGTATGGTATGAAGATTTTTTTCCTCCTAAACTATTAGTCACAACTAATAATTCCCTAATGTGGAACTTGAGTTTATTTTATTTTATTTTATTTGCTAACACGTGCTACAACAGAGGGCACCTCTAGCAATTGTTAAGTCTTTGGGGGGCTCAACATTTAACTTGTAGTGGAATTATCTAGTCTCTTGCTTTTGTAGTACAGTCATCCTGTAACTTTATTAAGGAATAGTGCCAGAAACTAATACATACTTTGAGAAATGAGCACTCCAAGTAGTGACAACACAGCTATACAAATGGATAATACGGCTTCATCCAGGACAGAGGGTAATAGAATTCATCAGATTATAAAATCTAAAATGAAAACCAAAAGCTGCAAATCACCAAGTTGTTTTTAATCTCTCTTTTTATTGGTCTAAAAAAATGCATCTCTTTCATGTATAAATGCAGCATAACACTCATATATATGTATATATAAATATAATACAACATTCATATCTATACACATTTAATTAATGATATAACATGATCATATAATACAGCATTTTATAGTTTGTTGTCGGTCCTTGTTTCAGTCACATCCTACTCTTAGTAATGCCATTTGGGGTTTTCTTGGCATAGAATGACTTGCCATTTCTTTCTCCAGCTCATTTTATGACTCATTTATAACACTGTAAACTTGCAAACAAGATTAAGTGACTTGCCCAGGGTCACACAGCTAATAAGTGCCTGAGGCCAGATTTAACTCAGGAAGCTGTCTTCCTGACTCCAGACCTAGTATTCTACCTACTGTACCTCCTAGTTGCATTTTATAGTACCTATATACATATATAGATTAATGTTTGTATAGACGTATGATACATACATACAATGTACATATAGATATATGTTATATATAAGTATATAAAATTAATGTACATTTGATAAATATACATTTTAAAAATATATCACAACTATATAAAATTGTTTTTATATTCCATATGTGAACACATACCTACAGAAATGAGTTATATTACATTTTAATATGTGTTATGCCTATATTTACTTGCCTTTTTCCATTTTCCATTAGATTAGAAGTTAAGTGCTTTGCCAACAGTAGTGCCCAATAATGTATGTTGACAGATTGGCTTCAGAATTAACCCACCAAACAGCTATTTCTAGTCCAATGTCAGTCATTTCAACGCTAAAATTCAAGGTTAAATCTCATACAGGTACAACCACAACAATTTCACCTACTGTTTAAATCCCATATGTCAAAGTTCCAGAATGGCAGCAGGAGACCCAGCAGAGGAGTGGGGAGGTTACTATAGATTTGACCTTCCTACCTATTCTGTTAAGAAATGTTTCTGACTCACTGACTTGTAGGTGAATTGGTGGAAAATGAGCCCTAGTTACACCTACCAGTAAATGTTTGGAGGTGGAAGGAAAACACAATCAACAGTAAGACTAGAGGAAGCCTTTACTGTGATGCAATTTGGTTACATGAGCAAGTTCTCTTCTGGAGTTCCACAACTTTCTAGTTTTCAGGGCCCCCAAGACCTTGGTACAGTCATTTAAACTTATGAAATGAGGGGAATAATACCCACTCCAGAGGAGCGTGGAGCAGTAGCTCAGTCCTGACGTTCTCTAAGGTAGTTACAAAGGAGGAGAATTCAGTCTATTACATTTGCAAAGTACTCAGAGAACCTGGGATAGAAGGGTCCTACATGTGTTCCCAGCAGTATAACTGGCAGAAGCTAAGCAGGTCAGGGCTCAGGTTGGTTGGCACAGTGGCAAGGGGAACCTTGCCCACCTGTTCCTAGCAGGTCTCCTGCCCCATCCTCTCTTCTAAACAATAACATTTTCTGAACACTTACAGTGGAGGAGAGGGAAAATATTCATCTGCATGCTGGGGCTTAAAAATGAATCATTATGTGCCACTAATCCATCCACTAAGGTTTTTTTTTTTTCTGCTGTATAAATCCTATCTTTGATACAGGCAGAGGAATTTGAAAAAAAAATATGCAACTTTAACTAGAAGAAGGGGGAAAAATCAGTGAGATGTAGTTAGCACCACCTATGCTAAGAAAGACTAGAGATGCTATTTGTCAAATATTGGGAGATACGTATCTGCTAGCCAAGGATACAGAAATGTTTTCAGAGTTTTTCTTCTTTTTTTTAAGTTCTGTGTCCAAGGAGAGAAAGAAAAAAAAAGTAACTGTTGGTTCTTATAAAAGTAGCTGTCATTCAACCTGTGAAAAATGCATCTTTCTGATGATTTCAAAACAGCTTCCGTATCTATCTGCTTTGTGATTTGAAAACATTTTCTTTGGATTGTCACTTGACTGACTGTGTGACTGAACAAGTCTCTATCTCTCGGCATCAGTTTTCTCATCTTTGAAATTGGGGGTGGGGAGGCAGTAGATTAGATGAGGGGTTTTTAACATTGTTTGTTTGTATCATGGACCCTTTCAGCAGTTTATGGAAACCACTTCACAAAATAATGTTGCTTTTTAACATTTGAAAATTTGCTGAATTTCAATTAAAGCTTAGTGAAAATAAAGATTGGAGGGAGAGAAAGAAAATTTAAAACTCAAAATCTTATGGAAGTGAATATTGAAAACTAAAAAGTAATTATTTTAAAAAAAGAAAAGAAAGATTTTTTTTTCCTCATCTAAATTCACTGAAATCTACCCACCAAGGTTAAGAACCCTTGGATTAGAGGGTCTCTGAGGTTCGTTAAAGCTCAGCTCTGAATCTATGACTTTATGTGGAGGGCTGAATATGGAACTTTCGCTTCATCCATACTACGAACTAGGGAGAAGTGATTCTCATTTTATTTTCTTTTACCTATCCCTTACCCCTCTTCCTCCATAAAAAGGTCTGGGTTCATCTCTCTTGCCTTATCAGAACTGAGCATGTGCAAAGGGAAAAACAAAGAGCACACAATTTCATACAAAGAATTCTCAAGAGAGAACAGTGTTAGGCTGCCATGGGCACTCCAGAATAAATCCTTCTTGACTCTGCAAGAAGTTAGAGAAAGGGAAGAGAGAGAGAGAGAGGAGGAGGCAAGAAAAGGAAGCAGGAGAGAGAAAGAAAAGGAGATGGAAGAGGAAGAGGAGAGAAAAGAGGGAAACAGACAGAGACTAAGACAGAGACACAAAGTCAAGGACAGGCAGAGAATATGACAGAAGAGGAAGGAACTCAGACAACCATAGCTAGTCCATAAGCCATGTACAAGTCAGGAAGTACTAAAACAAACTTAACCAATTGGTTAATGTCTATCAAGGATCAGGAAATTAGTAGACTCTTGCCTGTAGGGATACTTCTTTTCTCCAGCTAGCGTTTGTTTATTTAACTGCAGGCAGAAACATTCATGAGGGATCATTAGTACATCAAAACAGCATGCCTAGAGTTTGGCAAGGTGATACTCTGTGTTTCTGTTCACTCTTTTATCCCAAAAGCTAATTGCGATATTTCTCTTTAGTTACTTTAGACAACTATGCTATCTTTCTGCGGGCATCGCTGTCCATGTTTTGGGGGTATGGCTGAGAACACCAAACGCTTCTTTCCACCTTCCTCCTACAGACATCTCAGGATTATTCAGTTCCTTCTACTTTTTATGACTTAGCTTCCAAGTCTCCTATTTTTCCGCACTGTTGCTGTTTAAAATTTGTTACACCCTTTCTTACAGCCAAAGGCTATGTGCATGCCATAAAGAATATGATGACAATACAACCCATCACAACATAACACGATATAGTACAAGAAACATTTATTAAGCTTATTGTGTGCTGAAAATTCTGTGCCAGGCACATTGGGGAAAATTAAGAAGTTGTTGAATTCAAAGAAAAAAATGAGGAAATAGGAAACATACTTACTACTTGTGTGACCCTAGAAAATCATTTAACCCTGTGGTCCTCAGTTTTCTAATCTATAAAATGAATAAAACTGGATTACATAGTATCTGAGGGCCCTTCCAGATGGAAGGGAGGAAGGAAAGGAGGAAGGAAGGGAGGAAGGAAGGAAGGAAGGAAGGAAGGAAGGAAGGAAGGAAGGAAGGAAGGAAGGAAAGGAGGGAGGTAGGAAGGGAGGGAGGGAGGAAGGAAGGAAGGAAGGAAGGAAGGAAGGAAGGAAGGAAGGAAGGAAGGAAGGAAGGAAGGAAGGAAAGGAGGGAGGTAGGAAGGGAGGGAGGGAGGAAGGGAGGAAGGAAGGAAGGGAGGGAGGAAGGGAGGGAGGAAGGAAGGAAGGAAGGAAGGAAGGAAGGAAGGAAGGAAGGGAGGGAGGGAGGAAGGAAGGGAGGGAGGGAGGGAGGATCATTGTAAAACTCAAAAGAATTTGAAAATACTAAAAAGTTAAAATTGCTGGATAAATGGGGAGATGTAACTGTTATATCTGGCAAAAGCAATCCTCTCTCTGCAGAAGCAGTCACATCTGTAATGGAGAACAGATGTGGAAAAGGAGAAGACTGGGAGTCAGCAGACTTGAAAGAAATAGTAGCAGCCATAAGGATTTTCATGTTCCTTCAGAAGTCAAGCCTCAGAGATAACACCTAGATTTTTACTTTAAAAATGACAAAAAGGGGTGAGAGAAGTACTGCATCTTTGCCTGTGTTACTCTAAGCTTGAAAGTTGGTTTGGGGAAGGAAAAGCAGCCTTTGAATCAAATTTACGGGCTTAAAAATGTGTTGATTTAACTTGGATTGTGTAGTCTCTTAAATTCAACTTTCCTCTGATTTTACTTCTAATGGATTTTGGTCAGAAAGAATCTTGTGAAATGCTTTGAACTCTGATTAAAATGCATAACGTATAATAGCAAGGAGGAAGAAAGAACAGAAGAGATGCTGATGTGAATAAAGAATAAACAAAAACACAGAATAATTAAATGTAATTATAATCCAAAGGGCACCTGACTGGTAGGGGAAATGAAGTTCTGGAGTCGGAGTGACACAAATAGCGGCTCACTTATTCAGAGAAGAGGGAGCTGTGAGACAAAGTAGCACAGTAGGTGGAAAGCCGACTTCCAAGTCAAGACGACCTGCATTCAAATCCAGTTATTAGTAAATACTGGCTCTGAAACCTTGGACAAGTCATTTGATATCTTAATGCTCTAGGAAACTACTTAAGAGCATAATTAGCAGAACAGTTCTTCTGCTTTGGTTTCTTCACCAAAATTTCCCTATATCTATGGCTAGGACAAAAAAAAAAAAATAGTAGAGGTGGGAAAACTTGTCCCAGAAAGAGAAAAAAGAAAGAAGCTCGATGAAGCCACATCCTACCTTAGGAAACCCTCTTTAGAGCAGTCCCACCTCCATCCCTTCACTCCATCTCCTATCAATTACCATCATGCTCTTATCCCTAGTCCAGGATCCAATCATACACTTTCCTGACTTCCTGCTTTATTAAATTATTCTACATTCTTTAAAAACCATTGGAAATACTATTTCATGGAGATCACAGCATTCTGGAAATGGAGTATTGAATTACAGTAAATACATTTCAGAGTGCTACTACCCTGGCTGGAGCCACTTGGATTGTTTCATCTAGAGTTGCCTCCATGAGACTAGACTACCTTACGATAAAAACAATAATTCACATTTCTGTATTTTATTGGGAATAGACAGGGACTAGACTTATGATTTCACTAATATGGGCCTTCTCTATGACTTATAGTCTTAGAGAACCTAAAGTATTGAGAGGTTAAGTTACTTTTCCCAGAGTCACACAGACAAATATGTGTCAAAGGCACATAACTAAAAAAAGCTATAAAACTCAACACATATAGTTATAAAAATATAAAGTTATATAAAATAACTATACGTAAACATAACTAAAAATAATAGTTAACATTTATATAGCACCGTAATATCCTCAGAGTACTTCATCTATGTAAGAGGGGACCCCTTTCAGATGTGGACAGTTTTACTAATAGAAAGAGACAGAAACAAAGGAAGTTTTTAGAGAAACAATAAAAAAAGCAGCCTCACAGAGAAAACACACTTACCCAAGATAAAGATAGTAGAAGTATAGTGTCTTGTTTCAGAGCATATAATTTGCATACGATTTATTTGAGAATTTTTAAATAAACAGTTGGGAATTCTGGTCCCTAAAATTGTTTGTTGACTATTGGACAAATATATATTGCCTAGTTATGGTATAAATGGGAAAAATATATATATATTTTAGTTTACCACCGAAGAGTTAGAAGTGAGAT
Source organism: Notamacropus eugenii (assembly GCF_028372415.1). NCBI lineage: Eukaryota > Metazoa > Chordata > Mammalia > Diprotodontia > Macropodidae > Notamacropus > Notamacropus eugenii. Next base: position 69,663,280 of record NC_092872.1, read on the forward strand.
ATCTCACTGCAAAGATGCTACTTTGATCCAAAATGCTCAAAGTTCCCAAGAATTACAAATAGCTGAGCAGAGAAGCAGAACTGATCCCAGAAAAGACCTCCAGTCAGGTCTGAGAAGAGACTTCAGTGCTTGCTTTGCTATTGGCTGCTTGGAAGAGCAAACTGGAAGAAGATAGGCTTACCTTATACCACTTGCTTCTTGAGAAAAAAGACATACTTCAGAAACCATCCAAGGGAGCAGACTGTGAAAAGCTCTGCAGATTTCAAGCTTTATGGTTTCTGCTTTTGTTAATGAAAAAAGCTTAATATTATCTCAGTAACCCAGGAAAAGAGTAGACAAAGGAAAAGGAGAGTAGACCAACAGGGTAATAGAGAGGCTCAGAAAAGTCTAGAGCATCCAGAAGCCAGCAGAGGAGTAGCCCTGTCCAACAGGACAGTAAAGAGACTAGAGTGGTCAATAAATATAATGGTTCCTCCCATCAGGGAATTCTTATGTGGAGTATTCTTGACAACAGTAAGACATCCAGGCCCATAACCCAGAGTTATGAGTTGACCTTAATATATTTATTCTCTACGTCTCTTTCTATCTGCTACGGTACTGTGAATTTGTGCTCACTTGCCCCCATGGAATTGTAGAGCAATAAGAGTGTCCCAAGTTTAGGGGTAGAATGACATGTCATTTTTACTATCACTTTGACTTACATTTAGTAAAGGCTTCTCATTAAAAGTTAATGGAGCCAACAGAAAATTCCTCTTAATAAATTATCTAATCTATTTTATATGTGGAAATATTCATTTTGGTTTTGGGGTCAAGGTCAGAATAAAAGAAAATTTTGGCTGATTTTTTTAAGTGGTGAAGCACAGCAAGGAGATTTCAGGATCTAAAGCAGATGTTAATAGGGGAATAATCCCTTCATGGGTACTGCCTCTGGAATCTTGTGACTGTTAGCAGTAACTATATGGTTACTCTCTCTTGGGATCCCCAGCCTGTTAGAATGACAAGCCTGTCTAGAGAGAGAAGTGGATGTCTGCTACTTGCACATGCTACACATAAAGCACCTTATTTGCTCCTCACAACTAATATTTGAGGTAGATTTCATAATTATTCCCCATTTTATAGGTAATGAAATTGAGGCATAGAGGGTGACTTGCATGGGGCACACAGCTAGTGAGTAGATATTTGAGTGAAGTAGAATTTAAACTCAGATATTCCTAAATTCCAAATCACTATTCTATCCTCTGTAACAGTTAGGTCTTCCTGGCTGGGAGGCCAGCCCTCTATCTACTTCAACACTGTGGCTGTTTCTCTGGAAGGCAGGCAAAACCTAGAATGAAGCTCTTTAGGTACTTAAGTAACTCAGGTCCTTGAACTGATCTATATAATGGTAATTACACTGAATCAAAATTCAGTACAATTGAGACCTTTCCAGCAATGGCAGGGACAACCCAAAGTCCAGCTCTGGGGCTACCTGAGATTCTAGGGATGTCCTTTCTGATCCCTAACCCCACCCTCATCCCCAATGATTAACACCCTCTTTTCATAATTATTTTGTGTTCTTTCGTGAATCATTTATATTTACGTCCTGATGATCCTGTTGTATCCCACATGAGAATATAAGCTCCTTGAGGACAGAGACTGGTTTATTCGGTTTTATATCCCTAGTGCTTCATACATAGCTAGAGTTTAATAAATGTTTATAGAAACCTATATAAATGTTTAGTAAATGTTTATTGCATGGAATTAAAACATTCAGAGATGTAGTCAGTCACTAAAGTGGGATATTATTATACATACCAAACAAAATATCCCCATTGAAAGTTAACATTTAGGACTGTTCATGGGGCAGCCTCATTTGCACCCAGAAAAAAAAAATTCCACACTGGATCCATTATTCTTGTCCTCTAGGAATAACAAACGCATTGGGTCTGACTAAGAAACAAAATGCTTGGAGCTGAACTGTTGTGTGGACTACTTAACCTTTTGGCAGTGTTCTAGTGACATGCTAACACTGAACTGAAAGTGGGAGAATCAGCCCCACTTAGTTAATATGCAAAAGTTTCCTGAAATGGCCTAGAAGGTCTGTCTACTACAAAGAAAGCTCAAGTCCACAGTGGTAAGCTGCCCTCTGGGAAAAGGAGGAGGAATTTGGAAAGAGGAGAGGGGAAGGAGGGAGGAGGCAAATAAATTTCCACCCCTTCATAACTTAAACAAGAGCTATAAATGACTGCTGGCTCCCTTAGTTTTCCAACTGGTTTCCCTTCTCTGTATTTGTTTTTCTTCAAATATCTTGGGACTTGCACATCATTATCGTCTGTGAACATCTTTAGTAAACAGGGAGCTTAAGCATGTTTGTCTTGCTCTGGCTTGTTGTAGCTGTTGACCTGATTGGATCACGCGCTGCTTTGATCACTTAAAAATGAAAGTAGTTTGTGTTTTGTGTTGGTTTTAAACTGCAAATTGTGCTGGAATGATTTGGAAAATAAACAAACTAGAGGGACGTGTTCTAATTTTTCTTTATTAGTTACACACTTAGAGGAACATTCAGACCTCCCTCCTTAGCCACCCCACCCCTTTCCCCTCTTCCCCCAAAGACATGGATTTAAATCATAGTGCTTTCAAACAAAGTCCTTCTCTTTCACATCCTGGGTAGTTCTTACATTCTGGTTCTAAAAAAGAAGCTAGGAATAACTTCTGGTTGGGCGTTTGGTATCTATACTAGAGGAAAAAGAGGTGTGTCTTGAGGAAAATAAGGCAGATATGATATAGAAAACCTTCTAGAGACAGTCACAAAGCTGACTGTTGCCAGTAGAACTATACTTGGGTTTGTATAGGAAGTAATCTTTACAGAACATCAGACTATTGGTTGATCTATTAAACAATGCTGGCAACCTTGGACTTACATGGCTTTTATCTAGTACGAATAAGAACTAGACGTGAGGCCTTCTATTCAGGCATTCTATCAGAGGCACACAGATTCCATTTTGGGGGGTTTCTAAGTACAGTCCTAATTCCTGACAATGCCTTCAAAATATAAGTAGCTTCACTTGTTTCTATGCAATTGGAGATGGTTTTGATAAAAGACACATTATGGTTCATTTTGATATTTCTTTCTCTGTACCTCCCCAAAATCACTTTTCCAGAGCCGTAATCAGAACCCCCCAAAAAAGTTAAGAGCAAATGAAGGCTATGAGAAGGTGGGAATGAGAGGTCAAAAACTTCTGAGGATAACTTCCTGAAAGTAAACCTCCTAGTCCCATTTCTGGGGTCATAGAACCGTAGGAAGTCTGCTCTAGGGTCCACTGCCCAAGTATTGCTCCCTCAGCCAAGGGATTGGAAGAGACTTAGCTGAGGAGTCAGAACACCTAGATCTGAATCCTACCTGCTACACTAGCTACTATGTGATCTCAGAAAAATCACTTAACCTTTGCAAATCAGTTTCCTTACCAATATTAGAACACAGGACTAGATGACTTCTGAGATGCCTTCCATCTTTAAACTTGTGATCTCCTTATAATCCATAATGCCCTTGGTCTCTGGAGTGCTTAACTAATTTAAATACAATCTAGAAGTTATCTTGAGAGGAAACAAAAGCAGGTAATGACATGATCTTAGAATTAGGGGAAGAAGCTAAAGGGCTAAGCAAGGTTCCGGGCATGTAGTAGGCACATAATAAATGTTGATTTGACTTGCAGCTTTGGCACCGACTGAACATAGTTTTAGCCTAGATACAATGATGGGTAAATTTTAGTGAGAGACACAGCAGCAAATATTTGATTAAGAAAAATGAACACAACTGTGGAAAAGTAGATCTTTAGCAGAAACCCAGTGAATTTCCCCAATATTGGACTGCTAAAAGGCAACAGGGGACTCTGAACAGTGAATTGAACGCTTTTTATAATTGTGGTTATTTTTTTAAAGCTGGGAAGGTCTATATGATATAACACAGCTCACCAACTTTCCATGATCTGGATCGTTTTAGAAAACATAAAAATGTTGGAGACTTGGTGAACGAGGCTGCATTAAACTGAGAAGAAAAGTTGATATTACTTCTTTCCTGGAGGATCTTTGGGAATACTATCACATAACTGTTTAGGTGCAGTCTTGTTTGGAGATGAGGAACTAGAGTAGAAGTTCTCATCAAGCTTTGTCCATCTCTCTGGGATCTGTCCTCTTATTTAACCTTGAGGACATTTTCCCATGGTTTTCTGGAGTCTCTATAGTTCAGGATATGGTCCAACCAAAAGCAGAAATGTCATTAGGAATTTTAGTAGCTGGAACAAGTTCAATTGAGAAGAGAATGGGAAGAGAGGTAGAGAGCAATCCGCCTCAGTTGGACGTTGTGACATCAAGGCAAGGACTCAGCTGTCCCCTCCATTCCCCCAAAAGTCTGCCTGCCCCTAAGATACAACCAATGACCCTTAATCCTGAAAAAGAGACAGAATAAGGCAAAATGGTAGACAGGGAGCATATATCCATGGAGGCCTTGGGATAGTGGCAGGACCTTGCAAGTTGGCACTACACTGTGTTGCTGGCAGAGGACAACATTGTTTTCTGGAATGAAGCATGACCCTCTCCCTATATATTATTGCCCTAGAGACAAAGCCTCAATTGTTCTGCTTTGATTATAGGTCTGGTTTTATTTTTTTATTTTTTGCTTTCAAGAATACTAATATATGAAAGACATATCATATCATTTAAAATGAAATCTTCCATGCTTTTTCCCCCTATATCTGCCGCCATTTTGTGGATTACTTACCTATAGATCACTGATTGGTTTCAAAGATGTGTAGAGTTTTAATAACACTACATTCTCCATATGTTTTAGTATGAGATCTTTATCAAACCTGGCTTCCATAATAAAAGTTCTGAATTTTTTCCTTAATTTATCTATCTTCTTATTCCTGGGTATCTAGGAGCTAAAGTACATGTGTTTTGATCATTTCTACATGTGAGAATTTTGGAAAGAGCATATGAACAGAATAAGAAAAGGGCAAGCCACTTTCCATGCCTTTATGTTATTGAACATGGATCCTCCATGGGAAAAAAAAAAAAGACTTGCCTTTAAAGGAATAATAATCATAAATAACATTGATATGGTCCTTTAAGGTTTATAAAGCACTTTACACATATCTCATCTGATCCTCATAATAATCCTAAAAAGCTGGTGGTATCCTGATTTTACAGCTAAGAAACTGAGGCAGACAGAGATTAAGTGACTTGCCCAGTGTCGCACAAATAGTAGGTGTCTGACTCCAAATCTAATCTTAGGTCTTCCTGACTCCAGGTCCAGGGCGTCATCTCTGCTTTTTGGAATCTCCTAAAGAAAGAAAGGAAGACTAAGAATCTTCTAAACACAGGAGGAGGAAACACCTACCATAAGAGAGATTTTTCAGATATATTATGGGATAAATTGTGATCCTCCAAATATGGAAACGAAAATAGTAAAAATCAAACCTAACAAAGTCCATCAACTAGATTCTGGCCCAATTCCTACGAGTAAGGGTTTCAACTGTGGCAGAGACATGCTACTTCAAAATATCAGAAATTGTAACATTCACTATTGTCATTTGGTATTTCAGTTTATAAATCCAATTAATGGAGGCAGGATGGTCCTGCGAAAAATGGGCCAGAAATCAGAGAGATCTCACTCTGTCACTAGGTAAATAACCATAGACAAGTGAAGCCACCTCTCTGAATTTGTGGATCCACCAAGGAGGTTGTACAGTGGATGAAATTCTGGACTTTATCAGGTTTAGGAAAACAAGTTCAAATTCTGCTTTGCCAACTTTAAAACTGTATATAAATGTCAGCTATGGTATTAACTAAGTCATTGTTTTCATCTGTCAAACGAAGACGATGATACTTGTTGGGAAGATGTAAATTCAAATTCAGCCTCAGAAACTCACTAGGTGTGTGACCCTGGACAAATCACTTCACTTCTGTGTGCCTCAGTTTCTTCATCTGTCCAATGGAGATAAGAATAACTTCTACCTCTCAGAGTTATGGGGATCAAATTAGATAATATTTATAAAGCATTTTGCAAACCTTGAAGCACTATGTGAAAGATAATTATTTTTTTAATGAAGAATTTTGAAAATCTTAAAGTAGGATAGAAATGTGTGTTGTCAACCTGTAATACAAGACAACAAGATGATCTCTGAGATTCCTTCTTGTTCTAGGTTTAATTCTATGACTTGAGGATTTTACAGTAAAGGAGGCCTATAGTTAAGGTACAGTGAGTGCCACCATGTAGCAGTGCTTCCTAGATCTTGGCCAGGGGGGCAAAGTAGCGAGCTTTATACCATATGTGGCATAAGTAATAGAAGTAAATATTCTGGGGAGGAGGGACTAGATCTAGGGCTTTATTGATGTAGGGAACTCCTAGATGTGGAAATTCCCTCCATACAAGCAGCTAAGCACTTTCTTTGTAACTGATTGTCTTGGAAAGTTTTCAAGAGCACTGAGATGTTAAATGACTTCTCCCACAGCCATTATGTTTCAACAGCGAGGCTTCAATGCTTGCCTCTTAGTTCTAAGGCTGGCTCTCTACCCATTAAGCGTGCGGCCTTTGTATCTTCACATACAAAATATTAATATATTTATAAATAAATCTGTACTTCCCTTTTTGGTAAATGGACATACCAATAAATTTTCATTAACAAATGATAAATTTAAATGAAAATATATATACTTATACATATATACACATACATACACATATACACATGCATACATACACGTATGTATATGTATGTGTATATGTATATGTATGTGTATATAAAATTAGGTTACCCTGGGCAAACCTCTCAGTGTTCTAGGTCATTGTTTCTCAAACTGTTCCTCAAGGTATCCTAAAATCCCCCATGTTTTGTGTCTATGTGTGTGCATATGTGTGTATATGTATATGCATGTGTGCATATGTGTATGCATATGTGTAGTTTTAATGAGCCACATATTACTTGCTGATGTGAATTAAAAATAATAATGCTAGAGAATATTACTAAAGGCATTCTGCCAAAGTTTTGTTTAAACCAAAGGCTTCTAACATTGTGAAAAACTTGGAAAACCACTGCTTTAAGTCATTCTTTAAGACAGTAAATTGCAGACAAGGTACTAAGCTGTCCTCGCCTAGGAGTTCCCTATGCCAGTAAAATCAAAAGCCTAATCTCTAACTTTAAACTTTAGAAATATGCACATAAACTTGCAGACTCTCTTAATCTAAGGTCTGTGAACTTTTTTTTTAACTCTGGTAATCATTTCAATACAATTTTTTCCTTTGTATTTTATTTAGTGCAATTAAAATTATTATTCTGAGAAGGGATTCATAGGTTTCAGTAGACTACACAAGGGGTCCATCATACAAAAAACAAGTAAAAATCCCTTGATATAAAAGAACATTTTAAAGAAATAAATTTCTAGGGAACAATTGTTTCTGGTGTGATCTGTTGGGCAAGTTAAAGCCCTCATGACCTCTAGCCTAGACTATTATAATTGTCTCTTTCTTAGTCTAGTCTCAGTCTCCAATCCATCCTCCCCAGAGCTGTGAAAAATAACTTTGCAGAGGAATATCCAGCCATGTGTTCCTCCTGCTCAAAAACCATCCATGGCTCCCATGCCCCTTATAGGTTTAAATACAAGATCTTCATTCAAGGGCCTCGAAAATCTGACTCCTACTTGCCCAACCAGCCTCATTTCATATTATGCCCCTTCCTGCCATCTACATTACAGCTAGATGAACTAATAGCTGACCTTTGAGCTCAACACAACATCTCATGTCTTTGGACTTTTATATAGATCCATTCCCCATGTCTGGAATGTACTACCTCCTCACCTTTGCCTCTTCAAAGCCTTATCTCTTTTCAAAGCTCAATTCAGGTGCCACCTGCCTCATGAAGTCTTCTCTTATGGTGATATCCCACTCACTCAGTTGCTAGTGACTTTTCCCTTCTCATTAACCCTGTAACCTCTCAGTAAAAGTTAAGCTTCATGAGGTCAGAGACTGTTTAACTTTTTTGTTTTTGCATCTCTAATGCCTAATTCAGTATCTTGTACACAGTAGGTACTTAATAATGATTTCTTTAATTGAATTAGGCGTATGTTATCTATCAAAACAAGTCCAAACAAATTCACCTGGCAACTAAAACACAACAGTCTGTGTTTTAGACACTCAAGGGGAAATCAGTATTTTAGTCACTCTTCAATGAGTGACTGAAACCCTTTCAGAGAATACTAAATTTTGTAAATGTGTCCCTTCCTCCTCTTCTGTCTTCCTCTATTTTACTTCTATTTGACTTTGAGAGCAGACTGCCTTTTTTTTTTTTTTTTTGGGCCTTTCTTTGTATCCCTAGAATTTAGCATGGTGTAGATGCAATCTGGTGGACACACAAGTCAGGTAATCAAGCATGTATTTAAAGACTATGTAGTGTTCAATACTGTAGTAGGAGATTGTAGAGAGGCAGAATGTATGATTCTTATCCTTTAGGAACTCCCAATCTATTTGGTTAGACAAGACTTCCACATCTAAAAATAATAATAATAACTTATTGGCTATGTACCATGTGCAAGGCACTGTTCTAGGCTAGGACAGAATACAAAGGCAAAATATACAGTAACAAATAGAAAACAATATAAAACTACTGTCAAGTGTAAGAGTTGGCAATGATGATGACTCCAAGTGAAATAAAAGTTAAAGAGAGAAGGGGGGGTTGAAGTGGGCAGCTATCAGTAGAAAAGGTCTAATTGGGAAGGTAGAGTTTGACTTAAGGCTTGAAGGAAATATAGGTCAGTGTTTCTCAAAGGGTGTGGAAGTTTTTACAAGTTGCGAAACTTCCCCCAGACCCTGCTCCCAGCACAATTTGTTGCCTGCGCTTTCAGAAGTTAACAAAATGTCTGTTATACAGTAGATGCTTAATAAATGCTTATTGCCTGACCAGCTGACTCACTTGACCCTCTAGCTGGGCAGTAGAAAGGTTACAGTAGCAATTCCACCAGTCTCAGAGTCCTGGGGAAAAGAAGAAAGAGGAGGAGGAAAAGGTGGAACAGAAAAAAAGAAGGGATTTGAGAAGGGAAGGAAAGGAGTCAGCATTCCAAGTCTGGTAGTGGGATCTAGAGGCCCATCTATCTGGGGAAATGTTCAATGTGCCATGATTTCTCAAGGCAAACAATATTGTGCTGTGAGAAAAAAAGTATGAGAAGCACTATTTTGGATTTATAGAGAGGAGGAGCAAGGCATTTCAGATTGGAGAAATGATATAAGGTCAAATATAGGAAAAGGATTATCCTACACATGTATAAGCTATAAACACATATATAATATATGTGTATAGATATATGTATGTATGAATTTTAGGGAAATTAACCTAAAAAACTTGTGAAGATGACTGAAAGAGAACATGGAGGCAGGGATGCCAGTTAAGATATCACAATGCCAGGTGATGAAAGATTGACTGAGATTTTTTTCTATGAGAAGGGAAAGGAAAGAATGAGAAAATGGAGAGAGTACAGAGTTTCAAAAGGGTGAAAAGCCCTTGTATTTTAGATTGTTTTAGCATCAAAGATTTAGAACTGTAATCTCATCCAGTTCAACCCTCTTGTTTTACAGATGAGGAAAATGAAGCCCAGTGTTGTTGAAGTGACTTGCCCAAAGTCACACGATTTGTAAGTGGTAGATGTGGGATTTGAACCTCAAGCTACAAATTTATCATTCTGTCTACCTGGGAGCACAGTACAGCGGTAGAACTGAATAATGGAGCCAAAGATCAGAAGACAGATTCAAGAGCTCTACAACTTCTTAGATACATGAAAACGAGTACCACGTCTCTAACCCTTTTTCATCTGTAAAATTTATTGTTGTTTAGCATTTTTAGTCATGTCCAACTCTTCATTGAGGTCTTCTTGGAGTTTTCTTGGCAAAGATACTGGAGTGGTTTGCTATTTCCTTCTCCAGACGATTTTACAGATGAAGAAACAGAGGCAAACAGGGTTAAGTGACTTGCCCGAGGTCACACAACTAGGAAGTCTCTGAGTCTGAATTTGAACTCAGGAAGATGAGTGTTCCTGACTCCAGGCTCAGGGCTCTATTCGCTGAGCCACCTAGCTGCCCTTGTCTGTAAGATAGAGATAATGGAACTTCACAGTAGTGCTGTGAAGTAAGTGCTTTATAAATTATTAAGTGCTTTTCAAATGTGAGCGATTGTTATTCTTGGCATTAGGAAAGCATGACTCCCTATAGAACTCATGCCTCTTCTACTTTCCCATTTCTAATTTACGGGATGGCAGCAGTCTCTAACTTCCCTGTTCAAGTGGAAAAGGGTAGATCCTATCATTTTTATTTTCAGTGAAGTGGTCTTGAAAACAAACAACTTCTGATTACACAGAGACTGATAAAAATTAGACAAAATTCATCAGAAATACCAATATAAAGGTGGAGAGCATGATCCCCCCCTCCAGCAGGGGTAATGATAATAGACCACCAGTCTTCTAGACATGGCAGCTGGATCATCAACTACCCACTAGGGAAAATGAACTCTTGAATTCTCGCACCTAAATTGTTTAAATTGTAAGAAGAAGGTAATGGTGTATGAGCATAAGAACCATGAATTTGGAGCCTATATGGACAGAACTGGTTGATCTGAAAAATCAGTGGGTTGAATTGGATAGCCTCCAAGGTCTCTTTCAGTTCCAACATTGTATGAAACTATATACTCTACAAGATTAGTATGATAATCAAATAAAACTTACAACAAAACGAATCTAGCATATTTAATATGTTTCACAGTTATCGTGCTATGTGGAATTAGGCATAAATGATTGTATTCCTGTAAATTGTATTGATGTAAATGATTGTAATTGTTGTTGCTGAGGCATTTCAGTTGTGTCCAACTGTTCATGATCCCATTTGGGGTTTTCTTGACAAAGATACTGTCTGCGTCACCAGAGTTGTTTCCGTGGTGGGGCTGCAAGCTTTTTGATGTGTCATGACCTGTCTGTAGTATTCTCCTCAGCTATTAGATGACTGAGGGCCAGTTGCTTTCCTGATACACTGTACTGGTTTATCCAGACTCACTTTCATTTTGGAGCCTCGTGGCCATCACTGAAGAAGGAAAAGGATGCATTTCCTTCTCCAGTTCATTTTACAGATGAGGAAACTGAGGCAAACAGGGTTAAGTGACTTCCCCAGGGTTACACAGCTAGTAAGTGTTTGAGCTCATATTTGAACTCAGATCCTCCTGACTCCAGGGCCCAGCACTGTATTCATTGCCCCACCTAACTAAATAATTGTAATTAGAATTACTTTCTACAGGGTCAATCTAAATTTTCTTTATTCTCTAATTTTGTAGTTAAATGTAGCATTTTAGAGATAGAATGAACCTTAGAGATCTTTTCGTGTAACTCACTCATTTAATAAATGAGAAAACAGAGGATCAGAGAATGTCTATGAAGCATTTCCTCTCTCTTCCCCCCAATATGAAATAAGTGCAGGAAAAGACTGTATTAGCTTTTGTCTTTGCATCTTCACTGCCTAGCACAGTGCCCGGAACATAGTAAATATGGAATAAATGCTTATTGAGTGAATGACTATCTAAAGTCAGGCAATATATTTAGTCAATGTCAGTGTTAACAGTGTTCCCTGATTCCCCGTTCAGTTTAATCTTTATCAAACATTCATATTGACAATGACACTCATTAAAAGCAAAGGTCATGGATCCAGTTCTCCAATAGCAAACATTTCCTTCGTCTTCTCCTCCATTCCATGGCAAAGATCCGAGACTCTTTGTGCTCCCTGCCCCTCTCCACTTCCATGTCCTCCAATTCTACCCCTTCTCTCACCATTCACATACCTATCTGTGTATAAATACTAAATAGTAATTGTTTCTCTTTTACTCAGGAACCCTGAGGGTCTTCTCTTCCCAGTCTGATTTTTTTTTTTTTTGGATTAAAGGGGCCATCCCTTGAAACTACTTAAAGAACCCTATTCATTGAATGGATATATCTCACTCAAAGTGAGAATACTATAAGACTTTAGCCTGAAAGGACCACATTGCTTCCTGGCCCATCTCTAGCAATCTGATGAATATCAGGCCACTAGACCCAGATGGCTCAGGAGAAGAAAGTGAGGCTGCTCACCTTGCACAACCTTCCCTCCCTCAAAGTCAACTGCAAATCATGTCATCATCTTGATGTCATGGTCCTCTTCAAGAACCAAGGACAAACACAACAGCAACCTATCTGTGTCACCTGTGTTGTTTCTGATGTGTGGCTCCGACCTCTTTTGTGTCATGATCTCTCTTTAGTATTCTCCTCTACTAGTTGATGACTCCAGGCCAATTGCTTGTACTGTTTTTTTTCCCCTGATACTATTGGTTTATCTAGATTCACTTTCATTTGTGGGTCGAATGACCACCATTGAAGGGGGGAAAGAATACAGAAAAAAAGACACACTTTTCCTGCTTTGCAATTTTACCATAACTAGCCTTATTTACATTCAGTGCTAAACTGACAGATAAAATCTGTGTGCAGAAATATTTGTCTTCTGCTTGGATGGCCACACACACACACACACACACACACACACACACACGCACACATAGGTACACATACACTCAAAACAAAGAATGAACATTGCTTCCAACAGGGCAGAGATGGAGAATGGAAGATTTCTGGAGGAAATTTGGGGAGTGGGATGGGATAGAACTAGGGGGAAAGGGTCTCAGGCACTTCCTTTTTGTTTTTAGTTGATGCTCCTTGTTTTCACATCATAGTCATTTTCAGATAGATGGTCCCCAAATAAACCTTCCCTTGTTGAAAAAAAATCAAGTGACTATCAAACAATACACGAAATATTCTGCATCTATAATTCTACATCTCTTTACTGTAAGGAGGCAGATATTTCTCTTAGACAGCTCCTTGACTTAAAGACAGTTGACAATTTTAAGGAGTATTTCTAAAAATATGAGGAATTCTTCCTTCAACAATACATTAAAGTTTTCACTTCTATGCAGTGACCTGCCTGTTGCTCTTCTTGGAAAGGCTGAAATTAAATGCAGGCAGAATACATGATATAATTGCAAGGGAAATTCAACAATTCAATTAAACATTTATTGAGCACCTACTGTATACAGGACATTCTGCTTATATTGAGAAGTAATCTATACAGCTTGGTTAAAATGAAAGTTTATAAGTTTACCATACAATAGAGAGAATAAACTATAAAGATTTGAATAAAAACTATAATACGCAATTTAAAATTGCCAATTTGGCAGATACTCCTTCCCCCACAAAGTACTTCCTCACCTTAAAAACAAAGTGATATGTTGGAAGAAGCACTGAACTTGGAGTTAAAACTGGGTTCAAGTTCCTGTTCTACCAATTCCTAATTATATGAACTGAGGAAAATGACTTAATCTCAGTTATACTATAAGGGAACTAGATAAAATGCAGGGGTGGGCTGGAGCCAGCTCCAACAGGATTCATTAAATTTTCAGAATGAACATATATATATATTATATATGTAAATATAATATATATATCATCTCAGAAAGCAGGTTCTCTCCAAATCACATTTTGATTGTCTATTTTATTGATTGTGTAGACTTTTAAGAAGTTATTAATGTAGATTAAATTTATATGTCTATGTGCATACATTCTTTTTTCCTCCCCTCCCCCATCCCCCAGAGAGCCTGGTTGTTAAATATTTACCAGCACACCTCCATTTTGCTCTATAAACATTGATTTAGCTCAACAGGAGTGTCATAGAAGGCTTTGGGAATTAAATTGTCACTGGACTGGAGGCCTGGTGAGTATAGACTAATGATAATAGTAATAATAATAAGTGGTTTTTACAAAACACCCTAAAGTCTGCAAGATGCTTTATACTCATTATTTCATTTGAACCTCACAACACTCCTGATCATATGCTTTCTGTGGTCTCTTCTAACTTCAAAAGACTACAATTCTATAATTCATTCATGCCTGAAATTAAGATGCAAACAGCCCAGAAAGTTGACTCAAACTCATAAACAGATACGTCACTAACATTAGAACCTATCCTAAGAGCTATTTTTGATTGAAGGAAGAGAGAGAACTCAGTGTCTAAGGGAGAAGGGAGAAAAAACAGAATCCAGGAATGTCAAGGATAAATTTGACCTCCTCACAATTGTAAAGACTTCTCTTACCCATGTATATAACAAAAGTAAGTCAAAAGATGTTGCTCCTCTTAAGTGAGTAGGTGTGAGAAAAAGAAGCAAGATGCTTGAAGTTATTCCTTTGGGAAGCTTCATCTGAAGGAGAAAATGATCTTACTGTTTTAGTTGAAAATTTAAGTTGTTGTGGCTAGTTTCTTGTCTGTTTGTCAGGGGTCTGGAGGTGGGGAGATTTGAACTTGAGATTTCAAGGAGGTCCAGGGAAACTTTTACATAGAAATTCTCTTCATTCATGCAGGTCATTCTCTTATAACTTGTAGTCTTAAAGAGTTGTCTTGGAAATTAAGAAGTTGAATGACTTGCCCAGGGCCCCACAGCTAGTTGATTCATCATAGATGTAGCTTTAGAAGAGACCCCAGAAGTCATCTAGTCCAATAAACTCCTTTTATAGATAAGAAAACTGTGAGGTAAAAATCAGACTAGTTCAGTGAGAGGCAGAATAGTTCAAAAGAGAGTTGGGTTTGTAGTCAGAAGACCTCATGATATGCCTGATTCAAATCCCAGTTCTGTGATTTATTACCTGTGTGACTTTAAACAAGTTACTTAGCCTCTCTGGACCTCAGTTTCCTCATCTGTAAAATTAATGGGCTGTACTAAATTGATTTTAAGGGCCCTTTCAACTCTAATTCTATGTTTTTATGAACCTATGAGACAAAGGCCAAGGATAGCTAGGTGGCACAGTGTATAGAGTATCAAGCCTGAAGTTGGGAAGACTCATCTTCCTGAATTCAAATCTGGCCTCAGATACTTACTAGCTGTGTGACCCGGGGCAAGTCACTTAAACCTGTTTGCTTCAGTTTTCTCATCTGTAAATAAACTGGAGAAGGAAATGGCAAACCATTCCAGTATCTTTGCCAAGAAAACCCCAGATGGGGACATGAAGAGTCAGATACTAATGAAACAATAACCACAACAGTTGTAGCTCGGCTCCTCTTACATCATCAGCTCTTTAGGTTCCACAGCCAATTAGAAAACTTGTTATCACACAGTACCAATATCTGAATTATCAAGATCAGAAAACTAGGCCACCAAAGATTCCATGAGGTTGGACTGGACATAGAGAATATTTATGCGTGCTCTAAGAACTGATAACTGTATATGTTTTAGGGATGAGCACTCTCACACAACCCAACATGAGCCAAAGTCAGTACAATTATACATTAATGAAACATAAGACATGGTACTAGAATAGGAATATAAAAATTAAAAATTTTAATAAAACGGCATTTACCATTTGCAGCATTTACCATCAAGGAGCTTACATCACAGAAGGTAATTTAAGGAAGAAAAACAGAGAAGCAATTAAGGAAAGCTACACACACACACACACACACACACACACACACACACACACACACACAAAATGGCATTTTACCTGAGTTGTGAAAGGAAGATGAGAATTTTGAGAAACAAAATGGAGATAGATTCAAATTCCAAGTATGGTGGATAGTTTGGGGGAATATATGAAGACAGGATAATACATGATGAATTCAAAGAAAAAGAGTCCAGTTTGACTGGAAACTAGAGTATATGAAGGAAAATAACAAAAAGGAAGACAATAAAGGAAGATAAGGCAGCCTGGAGTCAGACTAGAGTCCTGAAGTACGAGACTTAGGAGCCTGTATTTTGTCTTAGTGTCAATAGCGAGACCTTGAAGGTATTTTAGCAAGAGACTTGACATAGATTTGAGCCTTAGGAAAATTTTTTTAATTGAAAATTAATTTTATTTTCCATGGACACATAAAAGCATTCAAATATATATGAATAAGAATGGAAGAAAAGAGTTTTAGTAAAATAATAAGCAAGGACAAAAAGAAAAAAAAAGAAATGACTAACTTGCAAACAAAAACCCTCAGAGGAAAAGAGTAAAAGTAAAAAAAGTAAAATAAACAAAACAAAGGACTTTACATTTTGGGCTCAAACCTGGCATCGTGTGTATCATTCTGTTATTTACTGATTGATATAAGAAATGAAAGTGCATGCATTAATCTTCACAAGGCAACTTCCATGTTTTAACTGTATTTATCATGAGTTTTGTTGTTTGATGTTATTCTTAATCAGCAAGCATTTGTAAAATGCCTACTATGTGCCAGGTATTATACTAGTCTCTGGGAACATAATACAAAGGAGAAACAATTACTACTCCCAAGAAGGTTATCTTGGCAGATTTATACATTGTCAAGGAGAGACACTGGAGGAAGAAATACTAGTTGGAAGCTTATTAACATCGTTAAGTAATGATGTTATATAAATATATATATCATAACACATGTCATATCACATATATCATAACACATATTATATTATATATATCATAACATTATATATATATATACATGATGTTAAATAATGTTAATGGTAATGAAAGCCTCAATCAGAGTGGTGACCCCAACAATAGAGAGAAAAGAATGAATATGAGGGATGTTATGCATGGAGAATGAACAGAGCTTGGTGACTGATAAGAGAAGGAAGAGGAGAATTGAAAGCCAAAGATGCTTTTAGAGTGATGAATCAGGGTCCGTTAGTAGATGATTTTGCAATCAACATGGAGAAGTTTGAAGAAATCCTGGGCTTAGAAGGAAGGTTACAAGTCTGTTTGTCTGTGGATTTTTTGGACATGTTGAATCTGAGATTTATGAAACTTCCATGGAGATATATACACAAAGAGGTTGCTTGGTGACCCAGAACTGGAGTTCAGAAAAGAGCTTAGCGCTAGATGGAGTCAACTGTGTAGTAAGAATCACTGAACCCACAGTGCCTAATGAGATAACTAGGGGAGGATATTGTGGCTGTGTTTGTCTTTCGTTGCTGAAGAAGACCATGCCATCAGAGAGAAGATGACAGGATTTGCACTTGACTTTGTTTTGAGTGAGGGAGGGCTGTGCAGGTCACCAGCCTCACTTCTCCTCCAGAGTTATCTGAATCCAGTGACCAGATATTCATCAAGATGACTGGGGATGACCCAGGATGCACTGGGAGACCTTTTAGGCCAAGGTCTACTCAGGTAATCACTTAGGGTGAGGTATAGCCTAGGAGAATATAAAGAGAGAAGAAAAGAGGACTTAGGAAAAAGCCTTAAGGGACAATAGTCTTAAAAGAACAAAGTAATGAACCAGAAAAGTAGAGAAAGGAGTGGTAAGACAGAAGAAATAGGAGAGAACTTTGTCATGGAGCTCAAAGGAGGAGAAAGTATCTGGAAGGTGGTCAACAGTGTGAAAAGCTGCAGTCATCAAGAAGGATGAAGACCAAGATAAGGACATCAGATTCAGCATTTAGGAAATCACTGGTAACCTTTGAGAGAACAGTTTCAGTAAGTGATGGTACTGAATGTCATATTACAAAGGATTAAACTCCCCTCCCATTCATTCATCCTGTGGCATACCTGCCAAACTATCTTATTGAAATACTGATTTGATCATATCAGTATCTGCCAAAAAAAAAAAAAAAAAAGAATTCATTTGCCACCCATTGAGTAGAGGATGAAGTCCAAATACTTTTTAACATTCAAAGCCCTCCAGAATCCTACCAAAAGAGATCATGTATGAAAAAGATTTTGTAACTTAACTATCAGCTATTATTATTTTTAGCATCAGCATTATCATCATCATGGTTCTGATGGTCCATGGTCATCGTAACATGGAACACCTGGTTTACAGTTCTGAATCTAGTGCTATGGGATTTTGAGCAAGTCACTTAACACACTTAGACCTCTGTTTCCTTAAGATTAGATGATCCCTAAAGTCACTCTCTCTCTCTCTCTCTCTCTCTCTCTCTCTCTCTCTCTCTCTCTCTCTCTCTCTCTCTCTCTCTCTCCACCCCCCTTTCTAATACACACACACATATTCTATGCATCTCTATCTTTACTGTTTTGACTCCCATCATTCTCCAGTAAAAAAAAAAATACCCTTCTCTCACATACACACAAAAAAAATATGCCACACACTTTTCCAAATCATACTTTTGTTCATACCAATCCCCACATGTGGACTGTTCTGTTCTGGCCCCCTCCTATTAAAATCCTTCCCAGACTTCAAAACCCAGCCCCAAAGGATCTTTCTTTTCTGTCAACACAGAAAACACATTGTCCACAGAGCCCTTATTTCATAGTAGCCATCCACTGGCTTGTATCTCTTTCTGTCTTTTCATGTGCTCATATTTTATTTCTTGAACTAGATTATAAACTCTTGGAGAGGAGGGACAATGCCTAGGAACTCAATAAATATTTGCTGATTGATTGATTAATCTTTTTAATTAAAACATTGTGCTTGGGAATTACACATACCACATATTACATTTCATGGAATGTGATCATCAAACCTCCGTATTTAGTCTTGAAAATGAATACTGTTAGGACTCAGATATGAGCTTTGGTACCATACCACCCATCTCTTCCCATCCCCCACCCCTACCTATTCTCCTCTTTCCCTCAGCAGATTGTAAATTCCTTATGGGTAGGAACTATTTATCATTTTGTCTTTGTATCATTGTTACCTAGTATAGTGTCCAGCACATAGTAGACATGCTAATCACTGGGTTTTGAATTTAATTTTTGATTTCTTTTTCTTATTTTGCACATGACTTAGAATTATGTATTGCCAACTTGTGAGTCAAGGCAACAACACGACACCTTCCCATTGCATACAGAGGTTTTTTTGTGCGTATGTGTGTGTGTTATCTTTAATACTTACAAAGATAAATCCATTGTCAGGCTTATTTCATTTTGTTAAGCCGATTTTGGTTTTTAAAAATTGAGTTGGGGGGGGAGGGGTTGGGAGAACCCTTAATCGAACTGATGTGAGACCCACAAGATCTGAGATAAAAATCCTTCCCTAAACTTCTTGTGAAGGCTGTACCTCTGCATTACTAGCCATTATGGAATGACATGGTGCAGAAAGACTGTTAGTGAAGCCTAATGCCTATACAGCTGGTGTAATGAAGAAATGGGAGGTTTAGGCACGGGAAACCACAGCTCCAACAGAAGGAGCTGAAAAGATATAGATAAGATTAGTGACATATGTAAAGGCACAGATACTGTGTGACAAAGTCTACCCAGCTGAATAGGCTGAAGCCAGAAGTAATAGGAAGCCCATGTTCTCCCTAATCCTCCAAGATAAGCTGTTCCATCCAGAATTATCAGCCAACAATCTTCAGGGTATCAGGCTGAAAATGAAGTTTCAGACTGCTTTGATTCCTCATCCATAAATGAGAAAGTGCCTGAAGGATCTTTATTTATTCTCGCTCCCACCGAAACACTCTTCAAAAAGTGCCAATATACTAGCAACAGATGTATAAAGCCTCCCTTCCTTTGATTGACAGAACATGATATAAAGCAACCCTCACTTGACATTTCAGTTTCATAAGGCTTCTAGCAAAGGGAGGGGGGAAAAAAAAAACCTAAAAAAAATCCACTAGAAAATAAAGGGGATTTATGCAAACTCACAGGAATGTTTTCAGAATCAGATTTAACAGTTTTCTCCTTTCAGGTCCTTACCTTGTGTGGCTGATGAATAATTTCAGCAGGGGCAATTTCAGTCATGCGCTTATTAATGTTTATGGCTTATTAAAAGAAAGTATTTACATGTTAATGTTTGTTGATTACTAGTTGTTTAAGTTGTTTGGTTATAAAATCATTGGTATATTCATTCCTGGGAGGAGGTATTTAATTTGAAGAAAGGAGCACTGGTATGTCATGTATATTTGTGCATGTGTCAGATTTTTTTCTAAAATTTTGACTTCAAAATAAGTAATTGAATGAGAAAAATGTCACTCATACCAATGCATTTCAATTTTGAAAGGTCAATTCTTGGTTTAGTTTGTATACTTTTATACTCATATTGCATCCATACGTAGTGGACCACATAATTAAAATATTCCACACCTTTATTTTAACCTCTCCCTATAAATATAACTACAGGTTACACTTAAATAGAGCTTTCTAGTTTGCAAAGCACTTTCATATAAAACATCATTTTGATTATCATAATAACTCCATGGGGTAGGCAGAGTAAGCTTTATTCTCTCTGCTTTATGGTTAAGTGACTTGCCCAAAGTCTAGTAGCTAGTGGAAATAGAGATGAGACTAGAACCTGGGTCTTCTAACTTCAGTCACAGTCGTAAACTTAGAGTCAGAAGGGATCTTAGAGTTTGAACATTTAGAGGATGAAATTAAGCCCTAGAAAGGTGAACTAATATGTGATGTTATATGTATGCACACATAAACATTTGCATACATATACATATATACACACATGCATATATTATATCACATAAATGGGGGCAGCTAGGTGGTACAGTTGTTAGAGCACCAGTGCAGGAGTCAGGAGGACCTGAGTTCAAATCTCACCTCAGACACTTGACACTCCATAGCTGTGTGACCTTGGGCAAGTCTCTTAACCCCAAATGCCTTGTCCTGGGTCTTCTCTAGTTATCCTGATGAATATCTGGTCACTGGATTCAGATGACTTTGGAGAAGAAGTGAGGCTGGTGACCTGCACAGCCCTTCCTCACTCAAAAAAACAAAGTCAAGGGCAAGTCATGTCATCATTTTTCTGATGACATGGTCTTCTTCAGCAACAAAGGAAGAACATCCACATCACGTAAATATTAACTAACATTTATATAGCACTTACTGTGTGCTGATTGATCACTGTGCTAAGTGTTTTACAATTATTTTCTCATATATTACTATATGGTGTTATATAATAATATAATTCAATAATTCTAGATTCCATTATTATCCCCTTCTACAAATGGGGGAACAGAGGCAAACAGATACTAAGGTTCACAAAGCTAGTAAGTGTCAGAGGCCAGATTTGAACTCAGATCTTTTTTGATGCTAGGCCCAGAGCTCTATCCACTGTGACCTAGCTGCCAAATATTTTTGTTATTGAGTTCCATAATTCCAACTCAGATAAGCCACTTAGAGAATATAAAGAAGTTCGGTTCCCAATGACCTATACGACCTTGAGCAAGTAACTTTCCTCCTCCGGCCATTTCTTCACCTATAAAGAGGAAACCTGAACTAAATAGCTAAATAACCTCTGAAGTCCCTTCCAGCTCAGAGTTTCTATACTTATGCCAGTCTATGTCCAACATTTTTTTCTATATTAATCTTTGCCATGCTGCTAAGTAATATGGAAACTTCCCTCTTGACACAAGAAAGAATTCAATGCTGATGAGAAAACAGAGCAACAAAATGGTTCAACTGAGGCCAGAAAGCACTTGTACCTCTGTTTTCATTTCACATTTATATTTCTTTGTCAATGTGTTTCTTTGATCATTCGTTGTCATGGCTGGACATTGTTCTTGTCAGGCAAAAGATACAGCATCCTGTATCTACAACAATTCACTATCCTTTTGTTCAACATGAAATAAAATATCAATATATAGAATCACCCAGCTACTGTATTACAGGATGTGACTGAGGACAGGATACATGAGCAGATGAATTAGAAAATTCAGGATAAATAGAAAGCTAGGAGTATGACAGGGGAGGTATGAGAATGCATTGAGTTTGAAAAGTCTTGATGCTAGTAAACTTTCCTTTAATGTAATCTACTTAATTATTTAACATCTGTGTTTTCTACTTTTCTACAATCTCGACAAAAAGATGTTGTATTAGATTTTATCATAATGATTTGCAAATAGGAAGTACTTAATGCATTTCATTCATTCATAAGTATACATAGTAGACTACAGGAACTTATCCCTCCCCCCCTAGTTGATGTAATCACAGGAATGAAGGGGCAGATAATAAAATATTAATGTTAACAGGGTATAAATATATGTTGATAAGTGAGAGACTTTTCCCTGATAGAATTATAAGGGGAGCTGTCTATCACTAGGAAAAAAGATTGGCCACACCACTGGAGGTCTTTAAAAAGCTAAGCCTGCTAAGCCCTGCAGACAATCTAGCATTCAGGGAGCAGCTTTGTGGAATGTGACCCCTGTACCTTTACCTAGGAACAGCACAGGAAGGAGGGGATTTCTCTTTGACTAGCAACTGCATCTTGCAGTAGAACCACTTGCCAAATAAGAATAAAGAGAAAGACCGAGACAGAGAGAAGGGAATGGATATGTGTATGAATATATACACATATATACATATATATGAATATATGTGTGGATATATACATACGTGGGTGGATATATATGTAGTGTGTCTGTGTGTAATTTGAGAGCACTACCGACTAGGAAATACAGAAATGCCATTTCTGTGGGAAAAGAAACATGAATTTAACCGTTTAAAGAAGATTTTAAGGGGTGGACATGAGGAGGGAGTGCATTTCAAGCATAAAGGATAGCTTATACCAGGCATTAAGGACGTAGATAGAATGGCCAGTTCAGGTAACAGTAAGTATACCACTCTGCTGGAATGTAGGGTATATTAAAAGAACTAATGTACAGTGAGCCCAGAAAGGTAAGCTAGAGAGCCAAATGATGAAGGGTTTTTGACAAAAACAGCTAAGACACATATCCAAGCAACCAGAAATTTCAGTTGTCATACATTTTTAGTGTAGGTTTGCTATTGTAGACCTGATCATGAGTATATAAAATAGAGATTCTAGGGTAGGAAACAAAGGCCATTAAATTATTTTTTGAAAAAAGAAATATTTTAAGCTATAGAAATGGTCTATTATGAAGCAATTATAGATATTCATCCAGTCATACTTTTAACCTAATAATTTGGCATTTGGAGGTCCTTAATCAGTTCATGGAATTATCTTATGCGTCTGTAGAGTGACAAATATTTGAATAAGAAATGAAAAATTCCATCAAAAATATATTTCAAATATCTAGATATTTGGTAATATACAGACAAAAAATTTGGATAATTGATGGAATTTCTTTGGTTTTCATTTGTTGTTTAGCATGCTATTGACACAGCCAGAATAGACATAATTTTAGTTGCCATTTTCTGCCTCTTGTTTGTTGTAAGGCAGTTGATGTTGCAGCAGACAGACCTCTGGGACTGGAGGCAGGAAGACGTGAGTTCAAATCCAGCCTCAGACACTTACCATTTGTGTGACCCTGGGAAAATTACTTACCCTCCAGCTGCTCCAGTTTCCTTATCTGTAAGATGGGGCTAATAGTAGCACGGTGCCTGTGGCACAATACAGAGAAATGTTAGCTGGTATATAGGCACTATATAGAAATGTTAGCTCCTATATAAGTACGATACAGAAATGTTAATAGTAGCAGGAAAGAAGCAAAGGTTAATCCTGGAGGAGATCAAATAGAAATGGTTTCACTATTTAAACGAACAGGGCAATTCAAGTACAATTTGAGATCCTCAAGCTCCATAAGAGAATTCAAAAAAGTGACCATTAGAATATCCCTCTAGGCACTAGGCTAGACACTAGGTAAGCTCCATATCTATATTATTTCAGTATGATTTTTGCATTATTATGCATTATTTGTGGAAGTAAAGAAGACCATCAGGTCTAAGAAATCAGTCAGGGTAAACGATTTCTTCCAAAGGTCCTTTTTTGTTGACTTACTATAGATAAAATGTCAACTCCGAACTTAATTCCTCTGTCATTCTGAGAAGTAAAATGGATAGTTCTCTTTGTGTAATCTAGGCATTCTTTGTGTTAGGTACGAAATGACCTTCCGCAACCAGTCCTCCATGCCCCAAGTGCAAGCCAAAAAAAAAAAAAATGCATGAGCTAGAACAGCATATATTATACAAACAGATATTAGCATTGTGAATTATAGCACCCTTTTAGTTAGAATGCGGTCAGCATTTCCTATTTTCAGTGGCTACTATTACAGCTCTGTGTAAAGTGTTGTGCACTAAGAAAAATTTATGTTTTCCCTGGGTTTGCAAAGGGAAACCATTTAACTACCTGTGAGTAACATGCTTTTTTTCCCCCAAAAAAAATTCACTTCCAGAGAATATCATTATGCAAGATTATATCTTAATGGCTAGTATTGCACGTATTCCTAATGTAGATTTAGAAAAAAAGAAAACAAAATTAAATCATTCCCTCCTCAGCCCATTAATCTTTTACATTGGTGTAATTTTCTAATATCTTTTCTTTTTTTTTTTTTACTAATGCCCTGTTTTGTCTGTCTGGTTGCCTTGCAAATTCTAAATTTTATGTTGCTTAAACAATGGTATATCACTCTACTAATATGTTAGAGTATGTTGGACATTTTTTTTTTTTGCCGTCATTTGAGCAGACCTGTGATTTAATTGGGAACTTGCAGTGAAGAAATTCTCTCAATCAATGCGGATAGTCTTTTACTATGCAATTTGCAGTCTTAGAGACTTGCATGTGACACTAAGGAGTTAAGCATCTTGTCCAGGGTCACAAATATGTGTCAGAACACAAGTCTCTCTCACCCTAAGGACAGCTCTTTTTCATCCTGACTTTTTTTGGCATATATTGCTATACTGAATTAGTGATGATCTAACTTATTCTTTGTTGCCAATGAAACTATTCCAGGAAAGCTGTCTATCAGCAAAGATTTCAGACGCAAAATTTTCAAACTGACTGTCCAGAGAATTTGTATGATGCTTAAGAGGATTTTAAATACACGCACACACACACACACACACACACACACACACACACACACACACACACACCCCTATAGGATTTTGCAGCCATGATAAAAGAAAATGTCTAAACTTAAGGGGTATTTGCTTAGTTATTTTCACTAAGACCTTTAGTTATGAGTTTCTATCAGTCAGTCAGGAAGCATTTATTAGCACCTACTATGTGCCAGACACTGTGCTAAATGCTGAGGTTGCAAAAAGTGGAATGATGGGAAAACAGTCCCTGCTCTCCAGTAACTCACAGTCTAATGGGGATGATACGATGCAAGCAACTATATACAAGCAAGATTAAACAGGATAAACTACAGATAATCACAGAGGCACTTAATGTACTAGCATTAAGGGAGGTTGGGAAAGGCCTCTTATTGAAGATGGGATTTTAGCTGGGGCTTGAAGGAAGCTAGAGAGGCCAGAAGGGAGAGCATTTCAGGCTTGGGAGAAATCCAATGAAAATGCACAGAGCTGAGTATCTCGTTCAAGAACCAGCAAAGAGACCAGGGTCACTGGATTGCAGAATACTTGGTGGGGAACAAGGTATTAGAAGACTGGGAAGGTTGTGAAGGGCTTTGCATGCTAATCCTGGACATGATAGGGAGTCATTCAAGTTTATTAGTTTATTAGATAGGTGGGGTTTTTGCTTTAGGAAGATCAATTTGACAGTTGAGTGGAGGATGGACTGGAATGGGGGGAGACTTACTTAAGGCAGGGAGAACCAGCAGCAGGCCACTATAATAGTCCAGGCGTGAGGTGATGAGAAACAGAATTACAATGCAGAAATGCAGTGGACTTTTTAGTCTACAGGAAAATGCATAAAAGTTAACTAGTATAATAACAATCTCACAACAGCGTCCACTTGTATTCTGCAGACTCAATGAATTCCTAGACTTTATTGGGGGAAAAAAAAACAGTATCCAATGCAGGTATTTGCAAACACAATTATAATAGCATGGTTGGGGGGGGAATCCAAGCCAATGAGATCTATAAAGACCCCTAAAGATACCGAAGTGAAAAGGAAACACTGGATCTTGTGATTCTATTGTGAAAAAATAACGAAATTGGAATGGTGCATACATACAGAAATTCTGAAAACCGTGTTCTGTAAGAAGAAATGTTATGAGTGCCATGGTGTTTATATATAGACTTATTGTGCTGAGATACTCTACTGCATTATGACCTTGACTTGGTAAGTCAGGAATGTAGAAAATATTTACTACCTCGAATTGCCTGTGTACCATATAATGATTTATTTACCTAAGGTCCTTCGTTTACCTGTGATGCTCACTCTAAATACTTAGAGATAAATCAAAAATGTTGTACATGTAGATTATAGATAATATTTGCTTCAAGAAAAGAGTGAAAAGGCATTGGACACAGGATTAAACATCATCAAAAATTAAATTGCATACATTCTGACAAACAGACAGGATGATATAGTGACTTCACTCATCTCAGGTACTTGCTAGCTGTGTGCCCAAAGGTTAAATCACTTAACCTTAATAAACCTCAGTTTTCTCATCTGTAAAGTGGGGATACTAATAAATTTTTATATTTTACTTCACAGAGTGGTTGTGAAGCTAAAATGACATAGGGCATGTAAAGCCCTTTGCAAACTTCAAAGAGACACAGAAATACTTGCTATTAAAGACAGGAATCTACTAGTTACTGACCTGGATGTCTTCTCAGAACCAGCTGTCTGTGTGTACAGGCTGGTTTGAATAAACACCAAAATCAATATCAAATTAGAAGAAAAGGTAAAAGTAGGAAGAAATTGTCTGCAAGTACGACAGCTCCCACTACTTACTTAAACAAGCAGTTGTTTCTGAAAATATTGAGAAATGGATAAAAGTAAAAACACTGACTCTTGATTATCAGTATTTCTTATGGAAGTTGAATCAATATAAAAATTCACAACAGTGAAGAAGCCAAAAGAGCTAGCAAACACTTCTCTCTTTGCTAAGGAGATAGACCCCAGAAGCAAAGGCTAGTACAAGTTCACTTATAAAGGTAGTACAAGTTCACTTACAAAAGGTAGTACAAGTTCACTTATAAAGGGTAGTACAAGTTCACTTACTTACAAAACAGTAAGTAAAGAGAATGAACAATTAATTGTGAGAAATATTGCCTCATAAGATAATAAACTGTAGCAGAGGTTAAGAAAACAAGCCTTTGATCATTTCATCATTTCAGTTCCAGCTTCTCTTTCTGCAAACCAACCACTACCAAAATGATGCTTGGAGGCATAGGTGAAACTAAACCTGCAACTCCAGAAATCCAAAAGATAGTTGATAAGGTAAAGCCATAGTTTGAAAAAAAGAGCGATAGAAAATATGACAGCTTTGAGGCTGCAGAGTACAGAAGTTAAATGGTGATGGGGACCGTGTATTTTGTAAAGGTACATCTTGGGAGTGATCAATATGCACATTTAAAAATATTTGAACCCCTCTGTCACAGGAATGAGCCAATGGAGCTGTCACACTACCGGACTGCCAAAACCAAGAATGACGAAGTGAACGACTTTTAGAAGTACAGTCAGAATGGATTTGGTTACTTTCATGAGCATCTTGTATCAATAATGAAGCATGGATCTTTGTCAAGTAGATTTTGACTTTGATGATATATTGGTTAGTTTTAGTCAATGTTCCCTCCTTTCCTCTTTTTATTAATTCTTTACTATAAGGGATGTATCAGTGGATTGAGGAAAGAGAACAGATATATTCAGAAATAAAGTGATATAAGAACAAAAGATGTCAATTAAAAATTTTAATCAATTCTTAAAAAAAAAATAGAAAAGAAAAGAAAACAAGCCTTTAAAAACCCACAATATATGAGCCAACCAAGAAATTACAAGGAAGACAATAAATACAAGTGAAAAGGAGAAATAGATTTCCATAGTGATATATTTTCATCATTAATGACAGTGGGATGACTCCAATTTCGACTCCAACAACACTAGAAATAGAGATGGCACTCGAGATGAAATCGGGAACAGTGACTAGGCCTAACAAAATTCACACACAAGAAATCTGCGATGGAAATAACTCAACCTCAAAAGCACCAAGTGAGTCATTTTAATAATTTCTAAGAAAGGATGATATCCAAAGAATGCAAATGAATATAGTGTTATTACCACAAAAAAAGGTAACTTAGAAGATGTCAGCAACCATTGCCCCATGTACCTAACCCCTCATTTTTATAAAATATTTATGAGGATGGTTTGCGCATACATAGAGGGCATCTTTGATGAAAATGTGAGAAGTGAACAAACAGATGTTCACAGGTGATATTCTACTGCAGACCACAAATCCTGAAAACTAAAGAAACTAGAAGATACTGCTATGTCAGTTTTTTAAAAATGCATTTGATACGATAGAGAAAAATACAACTTAAAGGCTCTTCAACAAAGCAACTCCCATGAATACGCTACAATACCACAAAAATTTTTGATGGATGTAACCACTGAGATAATTGTAGTTTGATTTGTATCTTTGATTATTAATATCAACTACATCAAAAAATAGGTAGATATATATTCAACAAACTATGGTCATAGACAAGTCCAGATAAAAAGGGATTCCTTGTAGAGAATAATGTTTCCAGATGCTTTTCTTTGCAGATGACATTTTTTTTTTACTTCGATCCATTAACATCACAAGGTCTCCTCAATTATATCAATGGTCACTCAAAAAAGATTAGTCTAACACTCTATCCCAGAAAAATATAGAATATTCAGGTTGGCTTTTATAAAGTTTTTCATAACCTCTTACTACATTTCTAGACTTCTTACACCTTACTCCCTTCCACATAATCTGTAACTAATAACATTGACCTTCCTGCTATCCTAGCACAGGACATTCTTTCTCCCTCTTCATTTCTGTTTCCTGTGTTCCCCAGCTTCCTTCAAAGTTTCAGCTAAAGTCTCACCTTCTGCAAGAAACCTTTCCCAAGACTCCTTTACCTTAGTGTACTGCCTCCAAGATTATCTCCAATTTGTCTACCTTATTACACTGTGAGCTCCTTGAAAACAGGACTTTTTTTTTTGCCTTTCTTTGTGTCTTCAGTACTTAGTGTAGTCCCTGGCACAAAGTAGGTGCTTAATAAATGCTTGTTGACTTGAAAAAAAATTAAATGGATGAAGTCCACTGAAAGGCAGTTTGACAGACAATCCATCAAGTTATGGGTAGGCACTGTGGATGGACAATGAAATGGACCAAGAATTGAACAGGAGGAGAATTGACTGGATACACTTGTGGAATTGTGCAGTGTTTTCAGTAATTCCAAGCAGCAACCCACTTCAAGACCCTATCATCTAAATACCAAAATTCTCCCACTGATGATGTATAGTAAATTATTGAGAGTGGGGGTAGTAATAATAGATATATAGCCCAATGTTGCACCTCTATGCTTGAAATATTTAAAGACCAACAACACCTCTTGGGTATTAGGTAGACTCCCTAAGAAGAGGTTATGGAAGTTCAGTCATCAACTGGCATCAGTAACCCCTATTCTAATCCAGATCAATAGGAAAAAGGAAGCCTTTGATGGTCCCACTTCTCCCCAGTAGCTATGTCTTCCTGTCAGAGAGACAAACTAAGCATTGAGCTTTTAACTGTTCTCAGAGAGTAGACAACTTGCTATCCTTTACTTGTCTCCATCCCAGAGAGCACCTCCTCACTATCTAGGCAAGTGTGGTTTATTGTGTTTTTGCCCAATTACATGCAGCTTTTAAGTCTCCCTCCTCCCCTAAACCTGATAAACCCTGACTCTTTCATTCTTATCACACGATTTTGGTATAATAGTGTCAATGTCCCACAGTTAACAGAAAAAACATGCTTAATTGTATACAGTATTTACTCTTGGCCTAAAATCAATAAAAATTGAACAAAATATGGAAGATAAGCCCATGTATAATAAAACGTCTAATGTACAAATGGATATCTTCAGCCTCTCCCAGACTCAGGAAGTCCCCTAACAATATTTAAAGCTTTTCAAACTTTAGTCCTAAAAAATGCACAATTCAATTTGCATAGCTCCCATGGCCCTACTTCCCTTGAGCAGGTAAAGGAGTATAGTATAGATCATATATATATAATGATGAACTCACACATGTAGCTGGAATAACTATGGAATCACATAATTAGTACTAAAAGGTATGTTAGAGGTCATATAATCCAGTTCCCTCATATGAGGCCCTAATAGGTTAAGTGGCTTTCTCAAAATTGTGCATGTTAAGTGACAAAGTCAAGATTCAAACCCAGGTCCTCTGACCCCAGGTCAGTGTTTATTCCTTAGCTCTACTCTGACTCAACAACACTTTTATTAACTCCAGAGGAACTCTGGACCGCTCCCACCACAGTGTGGCCAAATACGGATGGAATGTGCTTTCAATAACTGGCAGCGACCTTCAAACAATTGTCACCTCCTACTTTGTAGACATCAAGAAGTCTGTGCAAGGGATGCCCTCTCTCTCTCTCTCTCTCTCTCTCTCTCTCTCTCTCTCTCTCTCTCTCTCTCTCTCTCTTTCTCTCTCTCTCTCTCTCTCCCCCCCCCCCTTTCTTTCTCTCTTGCTCTCTATCTTTGTCTCTGTCTCTCCTCTTTCTCACTCTCTCTGTCTCTATCTCTGCTACAATCCCAAATGCTGGGGTGGGGAAGAGATACACGGGGTTACTTTCAACACTGGAGAAAAAAATAAAATTGGAACTCAATCAAAAACTGCTAGTAAGGGTAGAGAGGACAGTGTTCATTAGTGCCAGCCCTCCACTGCACTCCACCTAGTAGCACGCAGCCATCACTTCCTTTACTTTAACCTGCTTTCTTTCTTGGAAAAGACAAAATAAATTCTATTTGAAATATGAGCATGGAAAAAAAGAGGAGAAAGGAAGGCGAGAAGTAATAAGGGAAATGTTTTCTTAACTTCTTCCCCTCACAATGGTGCAGAGGAGAAATACAAGAAGGGGAAAACATGAAGATAACTATGATAGATGACATGCCAAAATTTTCATGGAGCTGCATTTCTTGGTCTCTTTTTGTTTTCACTCCGAGAATAGTTATATTTTGACCCTGTTGAAATGAATTAATTGTTTTACATTGTGTGCATGTA
Organism: Notamacropus eugenii; assembly: GCF_028372415.1. NCBI lineage: Eukaryota > Metazoa > Chordata > Mammalia > Diprotodontia > Macropodidae > Notamacropus > Notamacropus eugenii. Next base: position 69,694,142 of record NC_092872.1, read on the forward strand.
AACAATGCTGCCATAGTCATCAGCCATGTTGACATTTTAATTCAAAGTCCTCTCAGTTTATTTCTAAATTGATATGTCACAGCAGTCAATTCTTAATTATTTAAAGCAAAAAAAATATTGGATTTGATTGAATGTCAATCAATAGAGCACTGATAAGGCTAATCATAGGAATATTTCCAATGTTATTGATGTGGAATGTTGCAGAGAAGACAACGAACTTGACTTGTAGTTTTAGAGTTCAAGTGAACTATCTGACCTTGAACAAATGATTTCACTTCTGTAATTCAGTTTCCTCATTTATGAAATGGGACAGTAACATTTGAGTCTCCATGTTCTCATCTGTGGAATTAAAGTCTGTGGATTTAAATTAATCCATCTGTGGATTGGACTTGAGACTTTTGAAGTCCTCTTAGAGGTGTATTTATGAAACTATAAAATTTGAAATACCTTGTGCATGATAAATGTTTGCTAATGAAATTATTATTATTCATAGATAGATACAGATATTTCAATAGGTCTATAGTCTCAATGTTGACACTCCCTGTCCCACTGAAAAGCTATGTCTTCTCATTCTGTGACATTCTTGTCTATGTCCTTCCATAAATCCTTCATGGAGGGTCCACTCAACATGCTGGAAGCCATCTCCTAGGTCTTTCAGTATTTTGTAGATATCAGTACAACATTCAGATTATTTCTCTATTGTCCCTCACTTAGTACATAACTTACCCACTCTTATTATCTGGTCATGTATGTCCTTGATATCTTTTATGATATTTCATATATACAAATCACAACCGGCAGCAGATGGCAGTCTAATTATGCCCATCATGTGTCTTCCATTGCCCTTTTGATCCTCTGTAATTTTAACTCCTCTGAAAATCATGGTGACCCATGACGTAAAACTACATGACATTACTGGGAAAATATTCACATGAAAAAGATGGGCTTTTGTGTATAGGAGCCACTTGTGGAAACAGTATGCTGTTTCTCAGATGGAATACAACTACTTCTTTCTCTTATATAATTATTGACAAACTCAGTGAACACCTGCACCACCTCTCCGAGATGCAGAAATTGATGAATTAACTCAATAAGCTAATAACATCATTGATTTAGATCTGGAAATGACCTCAGGGGCCTTCTAAGACAGACCTCTCATTTATAAAGTAAAGAAACTGAAGCCCCCGAAGGTTAAGTAACTTTCCTTAAGGTACAGAGGTGGTAAACACCCATTCAACTCCATTTTATAATCTGGGCAATGTGCATTTCTCACCTATTGGAATTTTCCTCTTTAGATTATAGGCTATTCTTTTGGGAACACCTCTGAGTCTCACTGAGGAGGCCCTGTATTTTCTGGAGCATCTCACATCATCTATAGAAAGGAGTCCTTAGAACATGTGATCACCCTTTAGGAATCATTCTTACATTTGAACTTCAAGGAGGACATCCCCACAGGAATGGAAACCATTTCTGGTGAGCATATATTTCCATATGGCATACCTCACATATACCACCACCCCCCCATGTTATACCTCACATGAGGTTCAGAACTAAAAAACTGCTGCAAGTTTTCTTTGTTTACATCTGTCATGGAACCTTTATAGGAGTTAGCTCATGGTAGAAAATCTTCCAATACTACAATAACTGTTTGATTTTGAATACTATGCCAACAGGGCTTACACTGTGACAGATTCTACTGCGTGGTGTCATAGGAAAATAGATTTGAAGACAGAAGCAACCCTAAGACTATCTGTTTGACCCCCTCCCTCTATTTGCAGATGAGGAACTGGCCTCTTCCTAGTAACCTGGCCTGTTCCTATCCTTCTAGTCTTTTTATACTTTACATACATACAGGTAATCTGTAATCCAGCTATTCTGGCTTCTTTATAGCTCCTTTAATATAATTTCCCATCTGTGTGCCTTTGTCTCAGCTGTGTCCCATCCCTGGAATGCTCTACCCTCAGTTTCCTTCAAGACTCATTTCATATGCCACCATCTGTAGGGGACCTTTCCACAGACTCCTCAGCTGCTAGTGCCTTTCCCTTTCAGATTATATTTGTTTATATTTTATGTTACCTAATTATTTATCCCTTGTCTCCTCCATTAGAAAGACAGGAATTGTCTTTGCCATATTTTGTATTCCCAGTGTTTAACATAGTGCTTAACACATTCAGATTGATAGATGGCACGGTGAAAAGTATCCTGAGTTCAAATCTTTCCTCAGGCACTCAATAGTTGTGTGACTAGGAAAGTAACTTAATCACTCCAAATCTCATCTTCATTATCTGAAAAAATGAGAATGTCACTACCTTACAGCTGAGGCAGTGAGGTAGCACCATAGTGCCCAGAGTCCTGGGTCTGGAGTCAGGGAAACTCATCTTCTTGAGTTTAAATCTGGCCTTTACTAACTGTGTGACCCTGGGCAAGTAATTTAACCCTGTTTACCTCCACATCTTTAACTGTAAAACAAGCTGGAGAAGGATATGGCAAACCATTCTAGTATCTTTGCAAAGAAAACCTCAAATGGGGTTAGAAAGATTCAGAGGACATGAATGAAATGATTGAACACATACCTTACAGCATTGCTGTGAGGATCAACTGAGATAATATATGTGAAACACTACAAACTCTGATATGCTATTTAAATATTAGTTGTTATTATGTAAACACTCAATTAATGCTTATTGATGGATAGAAACTGAGGCACCAGTCAAATTAAATGACTTGCCTAAGGTCCTACTGGCTCTGGCAAGAAATGACATCTGATTTCTGAGGATCAACCTAGTTAAATCTGTAGAGGTTCACCCAAAGTTGGCTGGCCATAATGATGCATTCTTAAGCCACGGCAACCCATGAAACAAAGAAATAATGGAAAGTAGTCTTCAATTCTTCTGTTTCTATAGTGACAATAACATAAAAGAGGTAGAGGGTGCTAGGAATCACATAGTTTTTGGGTATTATCTTAGTTGTTCATAGCCCAGTAAAGAATGAGCAGACATTCTACTGAGGCAACTGAATTGCACTGGTATAGCATTTAGTGCAAACAAAATCAGAAGAGAAAAAGAAGCTGTAGCTAAAAGGAAGGATGGCTCATAAGTCCCCTTGGAAAGGCAAAATAAAGGAGCAGGTGGAGCTGGTTTTATCATGTACACAGAAGCAATAAGTAACAATCATTTCGTGGGACGTGGTCATCTCACACTGCTGTGCTCATAAAAAAGTAGGTGCAAAAATATCACCATGAAAATTATTGCAGCTTGCACACCAACAACATTTGATGCAGAGGATGAGGAGGCAGAGAAATTCTAGGTAGAACTCAATAAAATCTCCCAGCTTAAATCAGCATATACTTTGCTTCTGAGGGACTTCAATGCAAAGGTGAGCTTGGGCGGTGGGGGGGGGTGGGGAGAAGATGGTAAAACATATGTTGGAAAATATGCCTCAGGAGTAAGAAATGAGACAGGTCAAAGGCTTATATGCTACACAGAACAATCATACTTATAAATTAGGAATACTTTCTCCAAGAAAAGAGTTAAATGGTACACACACACACACACACACTCACACACACACACACACACTAACTATATTTTAACCAACAGGAAACTACTCCTAACTGATGTGGAAGTCATTCCTGGACCAATTGTCCAAGTACAGTAAATCCACTGATCCACTGACAATGAAATCCGTGGTCATTCCAAAAAGATTGGCCGAAAATCCAAACGAGAAAATTCCAATGGAAGAAGAAGGCACACTGCCCAGAGAATGAAAGGCAGGTAGTTCAAGCAAAGACCAAAAGAAAGAAGAAAGAATTTTTTTTAAGTTGGAAAGGTCTTTAATTTTTATAAATAAAAATGCAAATTTTATAGCATTTGTCAAGTTAGTATAGAATCAAGGAATAGACAGAGCAGTTGAAATTCCACACTATGTAAATGAGCTACATAAAAGAAAATGGCATTTGGGGCATTTTAGGTCTGATATAAGAAGTCAGGAATCAATACGTGAAAATGATAAATTAGCATTTTGTCTTTACCTTTCATGTTCCTAAGAATGCTAATGAAGATACTAATGAATAATGAAATGGTCATGAGAACGAGAGAAAAAATGACAAACAAAAAAAACTGAAGGTTCCGGGTACCCTTAAATTAGATAATGCCACAATAGTAAGCAAGAGTTTATATTACATGACATTAACTAGTGGAAATATGACGAACAGAAATAATCATCCATTTCATCCACTTCTGCCTTCTAGGGAGAAGATCTCAAAGTTTAGTTTTCAAATGAAAGTCTACTTTTCTCTATTCCTCTTTATTTATTTATTATTTCTTATAGAAATCACATGGAATTTTCCCATTCTAACGTTTATCTGACAACCTTCCAAGAATCCAGCCCTAAAGTTTTCTTTCTGAATTTTCTCAACATGAACATGCATCATGTACTTGCCTTGTAGGTTAAATAGATTGATTTTTTTCTATCCTTAGACAATATATTCATTTTGGATATTATATCTGAAATCTATCATATGGTCATTTTTTAATTGGTTCCTGGGGGAGTAGTATAGAGGGATGGATACTGGGCTGGGGAAGAAGAAGACATTTCTTTGTATGACATAATTTCAATAGCACAAATCAACCTTATTTTCTTTCTCTAATGTTCTCTCTTGAGTTAAAACATTACAGTTTTAAAATGTATAACAGATGTGGCTTTTTAAAGGTGAACATTGTTGAATTTATTTCTGCTAAGCACTGGAATCCTTTTCCCTTAAAGTCACTTTGTTCTAACTTATTTGACTTAATGTCAGGTAATAGTTGTTGGAAGTAGAAGATTCTTTCAATTACAAATTGATTTTTGCATTTGCAAACATTTGGATAGTTGGACGTATAAGAGGAAGAATATTTATTGATATCTAGTTTAACCCGTGATCCAGGGTGCCTTAAACTTTGGACTCACTCAGATATAAGTTTAGTTAGGAGAGGTTGACTCCAAGGATAATTTTTCCCCATACTTCATTGCCACAAAACAGAGTTTAGTACATGAAAATGTTCGAGTAGAGTTTATTATCTAGGTTTCCATGAACATAAGCAAATCAATCAGTTTACAAGCATTTATTTAATATGTTCCACCTAAATCCCAATTAGTGCAAATAATAAATCCCATGAAGTAGATGAATTGTTCTAATTCACTCTACATATTTCCATTGGCCTGGAACAGTTTGCTATATTTTACATATTTCCAGTATTGAACAGTATAGATTTGAATACATGCAATCATGTATTCAAATTCATTATTAGCACTAATTGGAATTTAGCTGTGCTATGCACCAGGCACTGTGCAAGGCAGTGGGGATTCAATAGCATAAATGAAATTGTCCCTGTTCTCAAAGAGTTTAATTCTACTGAGGGAAATGACCAGTAAATAAATGTTTTTCAGTCATGTCCGACTCTGTGACCCTAGTTGGTGTTTTCTTGGCAAAGATACTAAAGTGGTTTGCCATTTCCTTCTCCAGCTCCTTTTATAAATGAGAAACTGAGGCAAACAGAAGTTAAGTGACTTGTCCAGGATCACATAGCTAATAAGTGTCCAAGGCCAGATTTGAACTCAGAAAAACGAGTCTTCTGGACTTCAGGTCCAGCAGTCTATCCATGGTGCCATTTAACTGCCCCCGTATATAAATGTATATGTAAAGAAATATAAATGGCATGTATGTACAGTGTGTACACAAAATAAATACAAGGTAAATTGAATGATTAAAGAGGGCACTAGCAGCTATGGGGATTAAGGAAGGCATCATGCATAAGGTATCACCTGAACAGAGTTTTGAAAGATACAAGAGATTCTAAGAGGTGGGGGATGTGGTAGTGAATTCCATGCATGGGAGATAATCAGTACAAAGGACGGGGATAGAAAATACAGTGTTGTATATGAGAAACAGCAAGATCCATTTGCCTGAATGGTAGAGTGCATGAAGGAGAGTAAATCACAACTGAATTGGAAAGGTAGGTTGAGTTCAAGATGTAGAGCTTAAAAATTAGACAAGAGAACTTATATTTGAAACTAAAAGCAATAAGGAATTCATTGAGTAGCCAAAGATGGCATGGTCAGACCTGTGCTTTCAGAGGAGCACTTTGGCAAATATATGGAGGATGGATTGAAGAGGGGAGAGACTTGAGGTAAGGAGAACAATTAGGAGTTTATTGAACTAGGGTGGTAGCCATTTGAATAAAGGAAAGGAGATAGGTTTGAGAAACATGGTATAAATAAAAAAAAAGATTTGACAACTGATTAGATTTATAGGGTGTAAGACAGTGAGGAATCAAGGACAACATTTATGTTGCAAACGCGGATGACTGGAAGGACGGAAGTATCCTTAACAGGAATGAGGAAATTTGAAAAGGGGATTTGGGGGTGAAAGATGGGTTTAATTTTGGACATATCGAGTTAAAGTTTGGAATATACAATAGACATTTGGGGATATGTGATTGGAGTGAAGTTGTATATACAGATTTGTATATAGATAGACTAAGGTTGTATATGCAGATTTGGGAATATGTGATTGGAGTGATAGATGAAGGATGTGGATACATATTTGAAAGTCATTTGTGTAGAGATTGTAATTAAACCTATAGATGTTCATGAGATCAACAAGTGAGATAATGTAGAGAGGGAATAGAAGAGGGCCCAGGCAGGATAGAGCCTTGGGGTACACCCACAGTGAGGAAGCTTGATAGGAGTGATGAACCAATAAGTACTGAGAAAGAGCAATCAGAGGGGTAGACAATGAATGAAAAGAAAGCAGTATCACGAAAACCCAGAGAAGATAGAATATCCTAGAGAACAGAGTGGTCAACAGTACCTAAAACTTTACAGAAGCAAAAAAACAAAGGTTAAGATAACCATCAGGTCTGGTCACTAAGAAGTCATACAGTAGTTTCAGTTGAATGATAAAGTCAGAAACCAGATGAGAAAGAGTTAAGAGAGGCACAAAGTATAACCAAAGGCAATTGATATGGCTGTGAGAGGAGAGGAAAAAAACAGGGTCCCTTGATCCCCTATAAGTACTTAAAGTAGCAAATGTATATTGTGTATAGGACAGCCTTTATGTTGCCCCACAGAAAATGCAGAAGATACAAAAGGCCCACAAGAGCCATAAACCTATACAGAAAATGCAGAGGACACATAGGAGCTCATAAACAGATTCAGAAAACATATAAAGCACTCAGAGCAGTTACTTTCAAAAGGTACTGAATTCAGAGTTGCCATTGGGACAAGAGACATTCCAGTGAATCCCTGGCTTTCTCATATGGTCTTAAACAATCCTTCCCAGACTCATAGCTTCCTCTGTGGTTTGCACTTCTCCAGAAGACAAATACATTTTGGAACTGTTATATGGGCAACATGATTTTATAGCAGACTTGCTCTGTCCAAATAACAAATGTAGAAAGGTCCAGATTCCTTGTTCCCCCATATTACTATTCCTCTGACTACAGAGACCATATGTGTTATTCTCATCTCTCTCTAAGAAACATCCTACTCAAGAACTCCTTCCCTGTATAAATCTCATTCAACATTTCCTGATCTTTAGATACGAGCTGTCCCACTCAGCATGTATTTGCCTCCCACCACCCCAGCCCCTTGCCTTCAGGTACACCATCTCCTCTCTCTCTTAAGGGTTTAAACTTGCCACTTCAAAGTTTGCCATGGATGATGACATTGCTGCACTTTTTGGCAATGACTCTAGAATGTGCAAAGATGGCTTTGCAGGAGACAATGCCCCTCGGGCTGTCTTCCTTTCCATTGTCGGGTACCCAGACATCAGACTGTGATGGTGGATATGACCCAGAAAGAGGGCTATGTGGTGCATGAGGCCTAGAACAAGAGAAGTATTCTGACCCTGATGTATCACCATTGAACATGGTATTATCATCCTCTAGGATGACATGGAGAATATCTGGCATCATATTTTCTACTAGGACCCCTGAAGAGCACCTTGTACTACTAACTGAAGTGCCCCTGAACCCCAAAATAAACAGAAAAAAGATGACACATATTATGTTTGAGTACTTCAACACTCCAGCCATGTATGTTGTCATCCAGGCTGTGCTGTCCCTGTCTGCCTCTGGTGGTACCACTGGTATTGTGATGAACTCTGGTGATGGTATGATCAACATTGTGCCCATCTATGAAGGCTATGCTCTTCTCCATGCCATCTTCTTTCTGGATCTGGCTGGCCATGACCTAATAGGCTACCTCATGAAGATCCTGACCAAGAAAGTGTATTGTTTCACTACCACAGCTAAGAGGGAACTTGTGCATGACATTAAAGAGAAACTGTGTTACTTAGTCTTAGACTTCAAGCTCTAAAAAAGAGCTCAAACCTGATGGTCAGGTTATCACCGTTTGCCTTGAGACTTTCTGGTGCCCAGAAACCATCCAATCATCTTTCCTAGACATGGAATCCTAGGGAATCCACAAAACTACCTTCACTTTGTCATAAAGTATGACAAAAAAAAAGTATGACAGTTGATATCTGTAAAGATTTGTATACCAATACCATATTATCTTATCTGGTGGTGCCATTATGCACGCAAGCATTGCTGAAAGGATGCAGAAGATTACAGCTCTATCCCCCAGCACAATAAAAATTAAGATCTTGCCCCATCTGAGCACAAATATTCTGTCTGGATTAGAACCTCCATTCTGGCTTCTCTCTCTGCTTTCCAGGAAATATGAATCAGCAAATAAGAGTATGATGAATCTGGGTCCTCCATTGTCCATCACAAATATTCCTAAATCCATTGTGCATTGTTGTTATTGTTGGTTTTTTGTTTGTTTGTTGTTTTTGGTCAAAGAGTGTTCCATGATAATTGCTCTCCAAAAAGAGATGAGATTGGCGTGGCTTTGTTTGTTTGTTTGTTTGTTTTATTTTCTGGCACTTGACTCAGGATTTAAAAACTTGAATGGCTGAATGGTGAAGGTGATGAGCAACCTAAGTATGTCGAAGACAAACATCCCTAGAGCTCTGGAGTGTATCTTCAGGACTCTGGTTGTACGTTTGTGTATGTGTGGGGGGGAGGGGGAGTATTTTTAAAAAATAGTCATTCCAAATATTGTGTAATTCTTACAGAGAGTTACTTGCCTCTATGAAGGCTGTCCTGCTCAACACAAGGAAGCTCCTTAACATAAATCCAGAGTGTTGTGCTTGTCTGTTCTTGAAGAGGACCAAGACAACAGGGAGGTGATGCTATGAAATGCAAGTGAATTGGATTTAAGTCAAATTCAGTCAAACCAAGTCTTTTTAAAGACTTTAGCTTGAAAAGGCCAAGGTTCTCTACTGCATCCTGGGTCATCTCCAGTTGTCTTGATCCATGTCTGGTAACTGGACCCACATGGCTCTGGAGGAGAAAGTGAGGTTGGTGACTTTGCACAGCCCTCTCTCACTTAAATCCAATTCACATTCAAATCCAGATTAGTGAATGGGGCAAGGAGGAAGGCAGTGGTATTGTTACACATGAAAATTATACAATTAAAAAAAAAAAGCAAACCACCTTTTTGTATCTCCCACCTTAATACTTGTTCCTTCTTTTTTTGGTCAGAGCTAAAATTTTGTCAGACCACTAAGTTCCCTCCCTGCCTCCAACATAGATGTGAATAAGGATGTTTACAGTCTCTCTGGGCATCCCATGAGATTCGCACCAGTATGTGGGGAGCTTTTCCTGTACCTTAGACCAGTTTGAATGAAAGTGCACATGGTAAAAGGAAAAAAAAAGAATTCCTAATTTGGGGATTCCTTGAATCAACACACAAAGTTTGTGCTACTCAAGAAATGTCCTTTCTCTGGTAGAGGGCTAGATTCTGGAATCACGTGGCTTAGGAAGTTTCCTTCAACTACACAACAGGTTGGGGCTCAAGAACATTGTCTATAAATTCCCCTCTTGGTCCAAGTGGGCAAATACATGTTTACTTCCATTATCTCTTCTGCAAGATTATCCTAGTTCTGAAGATGTCTAAATTAGGCTCCACAACCACCCTTTCTGCCCTAAACAGGAATAAAGGGGGAAGGAGAGGAACTTATAGATAAAAAAAAAATGATAAATCTGTAAGTGTACCTCCCCCCTCCAACATCAGAAGAAGTATACTAATGCCTGTGTGGTCTTTGCTAACTGATTCATGGCTGGTGTGTTCAAAAGGCTCTCTTTATCCTAGATTGGTGCCTTTGAAAAAAAGCTACATAGCTTTTTCTGTAGCAGGTAGGTGGTGCAGTAGATAGTGTCAGGCGTGGAGTCAAGAAGACTCATTTTCCTGAGTTCAAATCTGGCCTCAGACACTTGCTAGCTGTGTGACCCTGGGCAAGTCATTTAATCCTGTTTGCCTCAGTTTCCTCATCTATAAAATGAGCTAGAGAAGGAAATGGCAAACAAGTCCAGTTGATCATGAAGGGAGGGACACAACTGAAAACAACTAAACAATAGTAACTCTTTCTTGCCCTATCAACAATTAAAAAAAAAAAAATGGGTACGCAGACACCAGTTCTGGGAAGGGCTGGTTCCTTAGAACTAACAATTACATAGTTCTGCCTCTCAGAGATCAGAACATGCTTCTTTTTATATGTATGTACCACTGATGATTCATACACCATCAATAAATCCTCTAATTATATTTAAGGCAATGTTTTCTGTTCCTTGAGGTTCAAAACTTTTCAAGCTTAAGTAAATTTCTGTGGTATCTAGAATTGGTATAGATTCTCTTAGATGTCTAGCTAGGTTCTCCACAACTGTGTTCTTAGACCTTTCCCTTTCATTTCTGTTTTTAAGACGTGGTCAGTAGAAAGGATATTACTCTGTGTTTCCTTGATAAACTATCTAGTTATTTAAATGTTAAAACTGATTGTTTGCCATGTTTTTCATATTATTCCCCAAATCCCTTAGCAGAGTGCTATCAAAGTTTATTTCTGACGTTTAGGTAAATGAGGATCACTGCCCTGATTTTATGGATATGATATATTTAAAGAAACTAATCAGAAATGTTCATTCCTGGCTATACTGAAGAGTAGCCTATTTCTACATGTCCAAAATGGCTCTGACTGTAAATTTTAATTTGACTCATCATTCATTCATATTTTCATTCAATAAATATTTGCTAAGGATCTGTTAGGTACAAGACAACTGTGTTCAGTGGTGGGAAAAGAAAGACATAACACAATAGAGTAATAAGTATGGAAGAGGGGTTTTTGGGGGGAGGGGAATCTGCTATGATCTCTTCAAACTCTGAAATTCTAGGATGATGGAATAAGCATTGTATGTGAATAACACAGAAATAATGGATTATTTAAGTTATCTCAACTCAGAACTCGATTGTTTTAAAGATTGAATATTACATTTTTAATACTTACAAAATTTGAATTTCTATGTTTCCTGTGGATAAAATCATCATCTTCACCATGCATGAACAAAAAGTTAAACTAATCATTAACTTTCATCTCTCAGAATATATGTACATACATTGGATGAGTGAAACTGACATTTTCTTTTTCAGAACATTCAGTATTTGGACCCAAGGGAATCAGAAGTGAATTACAAAACTCAGACATGAAATAAGAGTTTGTCAGCTCACATGTTGCATGAGAAATATAAGGCAAGGAAAGAGAGAAGCATGCAGAGAGGTATCCCATATAAAATCAACTGGGAGTGCTGTGAAGAAATAATACAAGTATCAGGGGAGGCTCTAACTCATTGGAAAAATCCTCAAAGCAAAATCAATGTGGCCAAATCAGAGATTCCTGGGCACTCTGTTATGCACATGTTGAAAAGCTGGACAGCCATTTTCTCCATTAATCAGAAGAAATAAAATATATGGACTGATGTACATGTAGCATAGTGATATTGTATTGGGACCTGGCAGGAAGTCACCACTGAATAGGTGACAAGTTTATTGGAAAAACAAATGTTCATAAATGAATTGTACATCTTTAAAACTCTTCTTGACATCATGTGGACATGAACTCCAAGGGTGAAGAGAATGAAGGCAACTCAGGTCTTATTTTTTCACACTGGATGATCTCAAGGTCATTATGTCCCTTTCTCCAGCCTCTATCCTACTTAACCTGTTTCTTCAAAGCCACCTCTTAACTTTGTTATTTTCAGGACACTACCTGCTTTTAAGGAGGGAGGAGACCTTGAAAAGACGCTAGGTTGCAACAATTAGGTTTGTGCCTTTGGGGCATGGACTCTCCCTATGAATGTTTTGTGAGGCTTCCTGGGGTTCCAGTAAAACTCCACATCCACAATGGGGCTCCTTGATCCCTGATGGTAAGGAAAAGGTAAGCAACTTTGATCTGTCACACAATCAAAATAGGTGTGGAGGGGGAAGGAGAAAGGGTTCTAATTTTAAATGAGATGACATGCATGCAGTGAGATTCAATTCCTTTTACTCAGATATGAAAGTCTGGCAATAAAGGTGAGAGAACTTTTTGAAAATTAATGCAATAATAAGTTGGTTGTTATTTTCAGAAATGCATTGCCTGACTATCTGTCCAAGCCAGACTTTCAGGAGTGCCTTAAACTTTACTTTCCCAAATTTGACTCTTTTCAACCTAAATTACATCATAATTATTTTCCTGCTACATGCCAAATAGAACTCCCAGCACCAGGTACTGACCTGGGTGGCACATGCATGCATGGGAAAGATCTGTGCTTAAATTTAACTGCAAGAGAAGTGGAATCATTTGGCCATTAGTCACATTTTTACAGCTAAACTTCCAACAGAATGTCCAAACAAATATTTTATCCACTATTTTATCTCAAAATAGATTCCTTTATGAAAATATTCTTATCTCAGTTTTTTAAAAATTTCATTTGTAAGTTACTTTGCTTTTGATTGTTACAAGGGAATGATGACAATAAAAATATTTATAATACTAATAATTTTATCAAAATTATAATAAGAAATAAGGGGGAAGAACTACCCAACATTTTAAAGCATTTGTATAACAGTTCTTTACAATTATATCTCATTTTACAAATAAATCCATTCCTCAAAAAGTTGCCTGTAAACCAAATATTTGTAAATCCCATTGATTAAATGTGGAGACAAAGAAATAATATAAACCATGCTTATAAAATGCTGCATACTTTTGAGGCTTACATGATAAAACAATAAAAAACAGAATGTCACAAAATTCAAATAGTGTGTTGAATTTGCTAGTGTTGTTGTTCAGACATTTCAGCCCTATCCAACTCATCGTGATCCCTTGTGGGGTTTTCTTGGCAAAGATACTGAAGTGGTTTGTCATTTCCTTCTCCAGATGAGGAAACTGAGTCAAACAGGGTTAAGTGACTTGTCCAGGGTCACACAGCTATTAAGTGTCTGAGGCCAGATTTAAACTCAGAAAGACGAGTCTTCCTGACTTTAGGCCCGGAACTCATAAATACTTACGTACCAGATACAAATTTTTGGGGGGTTGGAAGGTTGCTCCCATGAGAGAGATCAGTTGAATTTACTGGTTGGCTTACATGTGGTGGGAAAAGAATTCCCATGATACAGTGAGCGGAGCATCTGGAGACAGAAGACCTGGGTCTAAATTCCAGATCTGATTTTCTGTAATTCATTTTACTTCTCTGTGGACTTTTCTTTCAAAAGGGGATACAAATACATACACTGCCTACCTCCCAGGGTTCTAATATAAAAAAAAAAGCCTTTGTAAACATAAAGTATTATAGAAATTGCCACTGATCAGATTCACTGAGCCCCAGTTTCCTCATCTATCTGATAAGGATAATAACATTTTACATTATCTACCCCACAGAGTTTTTATAAGGAAAAAGCCATATAAATATGAGGCATAGTTATTTAATCTATAACTCTAACGCTGTGTCAATATTTCCCAAGTATGGAAAAGGCTTGCATCTCAGGGGGTTTATCATATTCCCAAATGGTTAAAGAGGTTATGTCATGCAAATGTTACATATTGTACATAAGGCTTGTTGCTTAATGCATTTTCATGAAAGGTTTTTTGATTTGTTTGGAAAAATTTCTCTACAGTGAACCTCCTTCTGCTCAGCTGACTTCAGATACTTATTTGAGGCCTCTTTTGTAACTAATTATTTTGACAAGTGCAGATTTTCAGGAACTAATTTCATTGCCAAATTATATATTTCCAAAATACATAAAATAATAACACTGAAAATTATATTTTATTCCCCCAAGAGGTAGGTTATGATTTTCTACCTCCCCTGAAAGTTATAGACAAATGTCGATATTTAAATCCAAAACACCCCCAAGGAAACTCTTAAATACATAGATGAACCTAGGAAATTATGTCAAGAGGAAAACTGGCCTTAATCTTTTGGGGAAATCATCCTTCAGAAATAAGTTACTCCACATAAGATAACATAAAGCAACTTAGGAGCAAAGGGTTCCAAGCTTTAGACCTATAATAGATGCTAGTGATCATCTAGGTTTCTAATCTAATATCAACCCAGATAAAGGGTTTCAGTAAAAGATCAGAAAGGTTTTGAAGGCTAAGTTCAGGATAATATAAATAAAATTGTTTGAAAAGAAATTTCACATATTCTCAGAGAAAAACAAAATAAGGCTTATTCAAAATCAGGCTTAACATGATCATCTGTGACATTTTGGATCAGCGGCTTTGCATAGAATATTTCAGTCTGTTAAAAACTTCACCTTTCAAGCATAAACAACCACAAAATGACACAAAGATATTTAATATTAATAGTGCATTAATATGTAACAAACAATATTCAATAATGATATCTTATATATAATATAGCTTGAATATAGGTCCTATTTAAAATCCATCCAATTTAATTTTCTGTCTCTTGAAATGGAATGTGTTTAAAATAGACTGACTTGCGAGTATGTGTTTGCAAACAATATTTTTGTGTAAATGCTACTGTATATCTTTCCTACTGCATTTTCATAATACATACATACATAACATGCAAACAGTTTTGTTTTTTTTAAGAGCAAAGCTTCAGTAGTTTTTCTTGAATTTTATTCTGTCATTTGACTACATTATTTTTCTGATGTTCAATTTTCACGGAACACATTATGGACTTCTCTAGGGAGCAGAAAAATGTGCTTTTTAAAGTAAATATAAAATGCTTTGATAAATCAAAACATTTGAATGAGTTTTCCATTTTAAAAATGTTCCATTCTGTTTTGAGTCTTGAAGTAAAGCTCTGTCTTTAACATGACAATAATAAAAACTGGTTTCCCAAAAGGAGAAAGATAAATGCTCATTTGTTGAAGCAGTCAGTGTACAGGTTTTGTTAAAAACCAAAAAAACTATAAGTCATTAAAGAAAATGTAAATAGTTCCTTTCTATAAGCTAAAGAGAAAGAACTTGAAAAGCTGAGTGGAACAAGTTGTTGCTTTTTTTTCTCTTCAACATTTTAATGTCCCTATTAAGATGTGTGGGTTGCTTGGATATCTAAAAAGAAGTCCCTGGACCAAAGATAAATCATAATATATCCTCTACAGAAAATTCAGTTGAATATATGTTAGTACAGGACTGCCCTGATTAAAGACAATCCAATATAAAATAAGCCAAATGTACAACACTAAAAAAAAAAATTAGAGGATAAGTATTTGCAATGAAAAAACATGGCAAAAGTTATGGAACTTCAGATCTAGGAAGAATTTAGAGGTTATTTATTTGTAGCTGGGATTGGAACGTACAAGGTAACAGGCCTGTAGGAGACATGCTAGAGAGCAGGCAACAAGAGACCTCCTGGAAAATTCTAGGAACATGCATGACTGTGCTGAAGGCCTTGTGCTTTGAGAAGGGTTTACTGTGTCAAAGTATAAGGCCTTCAGTACTGAGCCTAGTGCCAGCCTGCAAGGAATTGACAGGAGCCTGTTACTGGAAACACTTGACATGACATGGAATGGATGGCCCTACCAGCCACTTCAGGGCACACAGATAGGTATTTTGTGACTATTTTCCAGTTGGCTAACTATATGATGATAGAGAGAATTTTAATTGGCTGCTGAGGTGAAATGAAGTCAGGCATCAACAAGTCAAGTCTCTTTATTTCCTTCTGGTTGACAAGGTATAAGGATGACTCTCAGAAGTGAAGGGTGCTCTTTTCTTTCCTTCTCCTACCAGGTCAGCTCCTGACCACGTGGTCTCCATGGCCCTTAGGATTTTATTTCTGTCTTCTTTCTTTTGGTATAGAGGCTTGGTAGATCGCAAAAGGTCAAAAAAGCCACAAGACGCTAACTCCCAAAATTTACGTCTTTAGTATTATTGTTAATATTTATAATAATGTTATTATTAATAGTCAGCATTTACATAGTGATTTAAGATTTACAAAACAATTTACATATATTATTTCATTTGGGCTTTACAAGAATCCTTCGAAATATAATATAGGCATTATTATTCCCATTTTATGGAAGAATAAATTAAGTCTCTGCTTAAGTTTCCCATGTTTGTTGATTTGTCACCCATGGTCATATGGCTAGTAAGTGTCAGAATTGGTATTTGAATTCAGGTCTTCCTGACTCCAAGTCCAGTAATTTGTTACTATTCCTAGAATTTGGCCTCAGATTCAGTCATTCTGAAGCAAAGAATGTTTTAGTTTCCTTTAAGACTAATGTATTTTGGTTTTATTTCTGCTACAGAATTCTTTTCTATTTGTATTATGATCTGAAAAAAAGTTATGCTTTTAGATTTTGCATATCAAAGTATTTAGGAAGGCTTTTTTCTCCTCCTAGAAATATTTAGAGAGGTGGTAGAGAATTTTTAAAAATGTATATTTCCTTTTTGATATTGAAATACCACAATCTCTGAAGAATCAAAGTTGTCAGTTACCCAAAGGGCAATGGGTACAAGTTGGTTATACCATATTTCCAATGATGACTTACTTATAAGATGTACCAGATAGAAAATCATTGAGCAAGATCAAGAAAGGTGATCAAATAAGGTCTGAAAAGAAGGTAGATCAATCATGTGATAAAAGCCAGGAAGATGAACAATTTGAGCACTATGCTGCTTCTACACATTATAAAAAGGTGCAGCCAATGCCTCCAATATACTCTAAGACCCAGAACAGTCCAGTAGGGTAGATATACAACAGAACACGGATAAGGAAATGGCAGCATGGATGTGTTCTGATCAGCACCATTGGAATGAAGACATCGTTGAAACCACACCTCCACTAGAGTTTGACTGTATTCTTGGATTAATCAGGTAGAAAATTCTGTGGAGTGGTCAATTTTTCTGGATTCTCTGTATATCATGCATCACATTCTTCTCCATTTCCTCATGACAGACGAATACTTCTTAGACTTGATATGGAATCTGTATTGGAGTTCTTTTGATAAATGACATTTTTCTTCTAAGCTTCTTATAAAATCTCCTTTTTTGAGGAAAGTTCTAGAATTTGACCAGAATGTGTCTGAGTGAGCTGAACCTCACATTTCTCTCTCAGGGTGTCTGATGGATTCTATCCATGTGTAGGCTTTGATCTTCTTTGTTCTAAAAAAAAAAAATTTCTTCATCAGTTGCCTGAAAAACTAATTCCAATAATTCTTTTAGAGTATTTCTCCAACCTCTGACTTTTCTAGTAGAATTGTCCTTTAAGCATATTTCACTTTATCTTCTGCTGGTTCTGCCAATTTGTTTTCCATCCTGAGAATTTTATTGCTCATTGATTCCATATTTTCCCATTACTTTCTCCATCTTACTGATTCTTGCTATCAATTTGTCTTCCTTCATTTCTACTGATGATGGATTTCTCATTGCAGTTGCCAGATCTTTCTTGACTAAAACCAGATCTTTCCTTACCAACTCCAGACCCTCTTTGTTTCTTTGGGACTGTTACTGAATTTCATGTATCTTGTGCTAGGTCCAACTTTATTCCTTGGGCCATTATGAAAGTGTATTTGTTATTTCTTCCTTATGCTGACTTCTCTTTTGGATATGTCAATTCAATATATTTTCTCACCATACTGGAATATTTTTTAATGTTTGCTCTTTCCCTTGTTCTTTCCTTTTCTACATTTGAGAGATTATTTGATCTTCCAACTTTTTGGTTATTCCTCTTCCATTCTCTCCTTTTTGTTCTTTATGCTTTCATTTGGGGAAAATTTTATCTGTTCATTTGGGATTGAGAATTGGGGAGCTATGTTCTTTTCCTTTGTCTTGTGAGAATAGTTTCCTGAATTCATTTTATTGAGTTTCATTTCCATATCTTCATAGAGTATATCAGGTACTGTGGTAGGTGTGCTGTCATTGATAGTTAAAATATATCACTATAAAAAAGTGGCAAATATCCTCCATTTCACATCTATTTGTTGTCTTTCCATTTTAATCTAAAAGTGACTTAGGGGTCATCTGGACAAGTTAATCTCATGACAACCTTTTTATGGGCTTACTTTTCCCTCCATTATTTTTCCTCTTTTAAGACAATACAACTCTATTTTCCCATCATTTTCTTTCATAGACATCTATCTGTGTGGCAAGAACATCAGTTGTTTATTCAATAAGGCAGTTGCTGGACCCTTTGGATCTGTCTTGTGGCAACTTTTATTGATGCAAAATTTCTCTAAGAAATGGAGCTAAGTAGATCAATATATTTACTTTTGTCCATTTCCCATTTTTTCAGCATCAAGATATTTAAACAGGTCAGGGGAAATTATATTCCTTGTTTTCTAATTTTCATCCTTTCTGGCAATTTAGTGTTAATTTGGGCATTGCTCTAACAAGTCAATAATCTGGCTGTATATGAACAGCTGATTGTGAAAATGATTCCCAGGTTAATAACCAGTCATTTCCTGTCTGATAAGATATCATCAACCACATAGCCACGCCTACCATGGTTAGTGCCTCTGGACTTTCTTTTTGAAAAAAACATGGTGTACAAATGGAAGATTTCTGAGTTGTTTACAAGCATTTCTTCTCATACCTTGCTTCTGAACCATTTTTTCCACATAATCTTTGCCATCCTTCCCTGTATCCATCTTCACATTAAAGTTAGTAAATGTCACAGTATTTATGTACTTGTTTTGAAGATCTTATCAAGTAGTAGTAAAACTCTATTTCATCATCTCTTGCAACAGATATGAGTGCATACGCTGGCATTAATTTCATGGTGGTTATCTTACCTAAGTTCATCATAAACACTGAAAAAGCAAGATGAACAACTTTCCCATGAAAAATGTTTCTTGTGGCCCCTGAATAAGTGATTTTGTGACATTACTGCTTTTAACTTAGAGGGCCTTTGCAGAAGAATTAGACAGAACCAAGTCTCCAAGTCTCTGATCCACCTTCATTCTGTGCCACAGGGCATTTCTAGAGATCAGGAAAGATATTCATAGGGAAGAAAAGAGAGTATCCTGAGTAAGTGGACCTGACTGGTTTCCCTATTTCTAAAATTATAGGTAGGGAGGCACCTATCAGCAAGGAATATAGAAGCTTCTAATCAAGATAGAAAGTCCTATGCAGAAAAGCTTCCAGGTGTGAAGGGCATAACTGGAGACCTTGGAGAGAGTACCTACAGTAGATCAGTAGGAATGTAAACCAGACTATTGAAACTACAAAGGGATGGATATAAGTAGGTGAGGAGGAAGTGGAGGTAGTAAATGAAGACTATTCTTATAAATTAGGCAGTAGAGTGAAAAAAAGGAAGATATTAGATGAGTGAGTGGTAGGGATAAGGAAAGACTTTTTGAGAATGTGGGAGCACTAGGTAATATCTGTAGGCAGAGGAGAAGTAAGCAAATAAAGAGGGAGAGGCTGAAGATGAGCTATGGACTCAAGTCCTAAAAAAATAAGGAAATTAAGAGGATATACAAGGAACAGCTAACTTTGGCAGGGGAGAGGGAAGTATCTTCCTCTAAGGAAGGAAGAAAACAGCTGAAAATGTGGAAAAAATTTTAGGTATAGTATAAAGAAAAGAGAGACCTTTTGTCAGATTGCCTTAGCCTTATCAGTAAAACTTGTTCAGAGGTTATATGCTGAGAGAGGAGGAGAGGATTGGGGTAGAGAAGAGTGTTTAATGAGAAAGTTTGGAAGAGCCACAGGGAGGAGTGTGGTAGGGAGTCCCTGAGAGATGAACAAAACGTATAACTGCCTGAAAAGTCATGAGAACTTAGTTGAGGTCAGAGAGCATATATTTCTAATTTTGTTTTCTCCATCAGTAGCACTCAACAGCTCAGGAAAAGTATTAGAATGCTTTGCAAATCACATTCAAGGACAGCTAACAAAATAATATATAATGTTTCTTGCCTTCAAGGAGCCTGGTTTGGAGTATGAGCATGTCCAGGATGCTAGTAGACAACTGAGTCATTGAGGAAGACAATTTCAATGAGACACAGGGTATCCCTGAGGGCTTGAGCCAGGGCAATGGATATGTGGAATTTTATACAACTATTATATAACATATGCACATTTAAACTGATAATATTTTCTCAGAAACTGTGAATACATACACACATTCAGAAGGGATATATCTACTGTGGTTGTGCTTCCTGCCTGTATAGCCTAATGCATACCCTCAAACTCTGCTCTGCCATACTATATCAACCATCCAACTGACAAGCATTTATTAAGGTCCTACCTTGTGCCAGTCATTGGCATTAGGCACTGAAGATACAAAGACAAAAGTCAAATCAACAAGCAATTCAGCATTTACGGTGTACTAGACACATAAAAGAAATAGTGTCTCCCCCTCAAGGGGCTTTATTCAGTTATGTGACAATAATGTGTGTTTATGATATATGTATATACATTTATTATCATAAAAAATAACAACCGTATTAATAATAACACTTATCTTGAGGGGAAAGGAAATGAAAATAGCAATCAGGAAATGCATCACTAAAAAGGAGGCTCGAGCTAAATTTTAAAAAAATTTATTTTTAATTTATGGAATAAAACAAGTATTACCATAATAAAGTATAATAAAAAAGATGATTGCACATGAAACTGCAAATCTATTATTTAATCTATTTAAGTGTAAAATAAATAAAAATATGCTATAATAAAGTTATGTAAATTTCTTTTATTTTTTACACATTAAAATTTTTTTAATATTTGTTTTTTTTTTAAGTTTTCAGTTTCAAATTTGTCCCTCCCTCCTTTTCTCCCCTCCTTCTCCAAAACGGCAAGCAATCAGACATAGGTGATATATGTGCAATCATATAAAATATTTCTATATTAGTCATTTAGTACAAGACTTGAATAAAAGGAAAAAATATAAGAAAAAGTGAAAAATAGCGTGCTTCAGTCTGTATCCAAACAATAACATTTCTTTCTCTGGGAGCAGATAGTTCACTTCAACATTAATGCTTTGGGATTTTCTTGGATCATTATATTGCTGAGAATTGCTAAGTCATTCACAGTTCATTGAACAATACTACTGTTACTATGGACAAATGTTCTCCTGGCTCTGTTCACTTCCCTTTGCATCAGTTCATTAAGTTTTTTCATGTTTTACTAAAATCACTCTGCTCTTCATTTCTTATAGTATAATAATATTCTATTATGACCACATGCCACAGCTGGTTTAGTCATTCCTCAACTGATGGGCATCCCTTCGATTTCCAATTCTTAGCCACCACAAAAAGAGCTGCTCATAAATATTTTTGTATAAATAGGTCCTTTTCTCTTTTTTGGGATGTCATATAGATCTAGCAATGTTATTGCTGGATCAAAGGGTATGGCTTTTGAGTATAGTTCCAAATTGCTCTCCAGAAGAGTTAGATCAGTTCACAATGCCACCAGCAGTGCATTAGTGTACCAATTTTCCCCACATCCCCTCCAACATCCATCATTTTCCTTTTTTTTTCATATTAGCCAGTCTGGTAGGTGTAAGGTGGTACCTCAGAGTTGTTTTAATTTACATTTCTCTAATCAACAGCGATTTAGAGCATTTTTCATATATCATACAAATTTCTTTAGCTAAATTTTTAAGAAAGCTAGGGGTTCTAAGATTCTCTATCCCTTCAATTTTATATCTATAGTAGGGATTCTACATTCCCCTCTCCCCCACTCCCAATGCTAGGGGTGGGGAGTGAGTTTCAGGAACTTCTGAGCTATGACAAGAATGCTATAGACTTAATGTTCAGGAAGAAGGCCTTAGTTATAACTAGAGCCCTTCAAAGTGGGAAAAGGAGACAGGATTTTCCTGCCACCATTGCTACAAATTATTCAGATGGAGTGAATAATTTCTCAGACATCGTCTTCCCTTCGTTGGAGTATAGGAAAGCATAGTTAGTTGGAAACAATAAGCATTTAGTAAATGCCAACTATATACCAGGTACTAGGTGCTGGGAATACCCTCAAAGCACTTACATTCTATTGACAGGGAATGGGAAATCACTGAATAGAAGTAGGGGATAGGAGAGGTTCTACTGAACGATTTCTGGATTCCTTTGAGCTTTAAATCCATAATCTCATAAACATCTCTAAGTCTCATAAATGTCTCCTTCTCTGTGAATTATACCCACCCTAGAGGTTTTTGTGAAAGTGCATTGATTCTGGAGTCAGAAGAGTTGGATCAACCACTGCATCTGATGTTAATTATCTGTGTGACCTTAGACAAGTCATTAACTTCTCAGTTAAAGAGCCTCAGTCTTTCCAGTTTTGGGGGTTGGTCTAAATGGCTGCCAGGTCCCATTCAGCTATATAGTTATGGTCCTTTGAACTATGAAGAAGGCAAAATATCACATTTGTTCATATCCCTGAGGGTAAGGACCACGTATTACATCTCTAAGCCTTGTCACCAGCAAGCATTTTGCCATATACATCAGAGGAACTCAGTAAATGGCTATTGATTTCAAATGTCAATTTCTACTCAACTTGCCTTTTTTTCTCCCCTTCTCATCAGTTTCAGGCTTACAACCTGTTCCATTTGTCTCTGTACTTCAATACCTTGATGGATCTATCATCTCAATCATGGGACACCTTTTCCAACAGTACAGATTGCAATTCATCTGTGTTTTATCATATTATGTTTTTTTTTTGTCTATGTCTTTCCCCAGATCCTTCATAAAGGATCTACTTAATGGACTGGAGAACTTCCTAGAGATATTTCATGGGCACCAGTAGAACACCACTCAGACTGCCCATGGATTATCCTTTATTCTCACTATCTGACTAACCTACCTTCTTTTCTGGAACATATATCTGCAATGATTATTTCTTTCAAACCACTTCTTGGACATAAATCATCCTTGATAGTGGAATATAAGTCCCAGTAAAATGTAAATTCCTTGAAGGAAAGGATTGTTTTGTGTGCATCTTTGTATCTTTGGTGCTGACAACAGTGCCTTGTAAATATTAGGCACCTAATAAAAGTTTGTTGAAATGAATTCAATTTGATAATGACCTACTTATACCCACTGTATAACTTTCCAGTGCCACTGGGGTCATCTGTAGTTTTTTTTTTTTTTGTGATCACAGCCTTCTATGATTTGCACTTATGAAGTATCACCAGGAGAATATTGGTATAAAAAAAATGGACTTCTGCTGCAGGAAGCAGTTTATGATCACTGAAAACACTCTGCAATTTCTCAAATGCAATCCAACTTATTCTCCATCTTCAGTTCAGTTTTAAGGTTCTGTCCAAGATAAAAGTACTGATGGAGTAACTTAATGGGTTGCCCATCAAATGGCATGTAATAATCTGGAAAATATGCATTCTCAATCCACTTAGTTTTTTCTGTGCAGATTTTGAAGCAACTTCTTTTGAGTGGTTATGAATATCCCTGAAGAGGCCTCATAGAATTCTAAGACTTGATATAATCAGCTTGACACTTGCAGATAGGATCATCTGATAAACTTTATCATTTATATGAAATTCTTTCATTTTGACTTTGCCTTCCTCATGACACTGCTTAACAAAAATGGTGAGCACATATCTCTGTTTTCTATCTTGGTTGATAATGATGATCAGAGGAACACCAAGCAAAATTATCTCTAGTTACATCCATCCAGGAATTGTATATGATCTTAACATATGCATATGGAATGCCTTGTTGGAGGGGTGCCTTTAAGGTTGCATTTTGTTCTACTGAGGCAAATGAATTTTTTAAGAGTCAATGAAAAATAAGCATAGCAGAATCTTTTTTTAAAAAAAAATATCTCAGTCTGTGGTGAGAGAATGATGTGTTCTGCCATTGAAAATCACATGTGAAAGCTTGCCTATTCCCTTCTCATATTTGCATCAAAGATGTCTTTAATACATGCGTAAACCATCTCCATAAATATTTTATGGAGATGAGATAGTAGACATGTGATTTGGTACTTGCTAACATCCTATCTGGCATCTTGTTTATGTAATACTATCTGTGATCTTTCCCACCCTCTTGGAGTCCTCCCCACTTTGAAAAATCTTGAAAATATATAACTTAGTGTTCTAAAATTGCATCCCCTGCAACACAGATGTCTTCAATGTGTATTCATTCAGATCTAGAAGTCAGATCCTGACTTCATCTTCTTGAGTGCTATTTTCAATTCCATAGCAACACACAACATTTGGATTAAAGCCATACAAATGTAGGGGACATCAGAGTGTATCTAGCCAACCCCTTCATTTTATAGATGAGGAAACTGAGGCCCAGAAAGGTCAAATAACTTGCTCCAGGTGACACAGGTAGTAAATGGCAAAGCTGGGGATTTATCTCAAGTATTATGACTAAACCTTTGGTTCTTTAGCATAATGGCATAATGACCTAGTAGGGACAGCTAGGTGGTGCAGTGGATAGACCACCAGTGCAGGAGTCAGGAGGACCTGAGTTCAAATCTCACCTCAGACATGACACTCACTAGTTGTGTGACCTTGGGCAAGTCACTTAACCCCATTTGCCTCATCCTGGGTCATCTCTAGTCATCCTGATGAATATCTGGTCCCTGGATTCAGATTGCTCTGGAAGAGAAGTGAGGCTGGTGACCTGCACAGCCCTCCCTCACTCAAAACAAAGTCAAGTCATGTCATTATTTCTCTGATGGCATAGTCTTCTTCAGCAACAGGATGAACACACACACACACACACACACACACACACACACACACACATAATGACCTAGTGGAGTACAAATACCCAGATTGTGTAGTCATAATGGATGAGAATGGATCACTGGAGGAATACTTGCAAATCAACTCCATTCCATATCTATTTGTCGCACTAATTTTAACCAAATGCTCTACAAATGTTCTATGGCTTAGTTGGGTCCTACGTTAAGCTTTCTTCTGGCTTGTTCTACCCTCTCAAGCATTTTGCTGTCTTGTGAAGCAATGTGTCTCATAATCTTTTATCCACTTCTCCTATATGGTCTTGCAATTGAGCTCGTATTTGGAAACCATTGTTGACTTTGGCTGCCATTACCTCTCAGGTTGGAATGTAGGTCAAGTTGTTGCTGACTCTGGTGGTTGCTGGGCATTTGGGGCTTCCTTCTTGTGGTGACAATTTGACATGGATTAAATTTTCTAAGAAACTATAAGAGAGTCGTCTTCTCTTAGCTCTTGTTTTTGAAAGTCACCAGCATTTAGCACAATGCCTGACAAATAGTAGGCCCATAATAAATGCTTATTGATTGTTTCAATAGGTTGAGATACAGTTGCAATTCATACTTTTTTTAATTTTTAGCTTTCCTTTTAATTTGATTAATTTTGACCTTTGTTTGAAACAGTCTGATCTGATTCCACAAAGAGAATTTATTATGAAATAGCTACCCTGTCAGTAACTCATATCCTGTCTGATGAGCTATCATCAGGAGAGGTTGTATAGTACAGTGAATAAAGAAATGGCAGAGGAGACAGGAATACCCAGGTTCAAGTCCTTCCTCAGTCATATATTGGGTGTATAACCTGGTCAAGTCACTTGATTTCTCAGTATACCAGGCAACTCTAAAACAGTCAATTTCAGAAAGAGGCTAACCCGCATTGATATAGGCAATTTCCTAAATTGATGAAATCAGTTATAAACATATATACACATATATCTATAGCACATGAGGGCAGCTAGGTAGCTCAGTGGACAGAGCGCTGGGCCTAGAGTCAGGAAGACCTGAGTTCAAATCTGGCCTCAGACACTTACTAGCTATATGAATCTAGGCAAATCTCTTAACCTCTGTTTGCCTTAATCTACTGGAAAAGGAAATGGCAAATCACTCCAGTATCTTTGCCAAGAAAACCCAATGGACAATATGTTCCATGGGGGTCACAAAAGATGACAACAACAAACATGACACACATAGACATACATATGTACATATATTATATATACTATATATTGCATTTTTTCTAGGAATGCAGTTCAGTGCGTGCTGTGTCTAGAACATTCTTACAAGAAACCAATGAGAAGCAGGGTGTCCCAACAGTGTTAGTGCAGTTTTAAGCTATTAAAGAACTTTTAGATGCTGTACAATGCATCAGGCTTCTGAGTAACCCATAAAACCTTTGGATGATTTTAGTACTTAATCCATATTTTTCAATATATCTTCTGCCATTTTATCAAGCCAAATAACTTTGTACTGAAATCATTGAATATCACTAATATGGTGACTTGGGAGCACCTTCTTCAAGTCCTCAGCCAAATTTCGTCTTTATGTTCCTCTGCAGTTGACGTTGACACATAAGCTGCAGTCGCTGGATTTTCATAATTGTCTTTTTTGCTTATACTTTTCACAAATCCTTCAAGGTGAAATGATAATATGTGTCATGCAGCGGTATTTCTTTTAACCCTTGGATGAACAATGAAATTAAGTCTGTCAGCTTCCTCATTTGCCTATTGGAGGAGATTCAAAGAGCCATCTTGCCATTTAGTTTCAACTTATTTATTCCTCTGATTTCATTTGCAGTGAAAATTTTAACATTGTTCCAATAATATATCAATGCTTTCATTATTTGGAACAAAAGTTCATATTCAGAGCAATGAAATATTAATTGATGGTCTAAAAATAAAATTCTTAATGCTTTCTACCCCCTTTACTATCATGTTGCACTATGCAAGCATATGGTAGTGACAAAAAATTAAATTTGCTATTTTAAAAAAATCATTGATTGTCATGGCCAAATAATCTACCACGAGTTGGTCAACTTTTTGGTAATAAACCTCTCTGTATTTTGCTGAGTCTGAGAGAGGACACAACTCTCTCTCTCTCTCTCTCTCTCTCTTTATATATATATATATTTAAAGTTTTTCTAGCTCTGTAGAACTTGTCTGAATTTACATTCCACTAATATAAACTCCTACAACTCAGGGTTAGATCCATGCCTTGACAAGGCATTACAGTAGGACTTCTGGAGAGAATGTTTCATGGTCCTCATATTCATGTCTTCATTTTCTTATGCTGTATATATCTTGTTCATGGATAATGTCAAGGAATAATCAGAAAATTTTAAAAATTGCCTTTGTTGATATTTCACCTTTAAACACAAACATCTATTATCAATAAAGGATTCTTGCACACCTCAAGAACTGCTTCTTATTTTATGATACTCTTTGAACATCATTTCAGAAAAAGCAAATTTTCTTTTAACTTTAGTTGACATTAAAACAAATTAACCAGAACAAATAAAAAGGAAAAATAAAAAAAAATAACACTGGGGGAAAGATGAAAGATAGAGGGAGAGGGGGGAGAGATAAAGATTGCCTCTATAAACTGGTAAATTTACTAATCTTTTAAAAATGTGCATATTGAGTTCAATGGTGACCAAATCATTCTACTTGTTTCCATTACCAAGGTATGACCCTGAGTTTTAGGAGTTTATCCTAGTCTATGTATTTAACATGGATTTGTTGTGGTCCATTTATAGTCTTTTACTACAGAATTGCAGTCAGTATTTATATTTTTCTTTTAGTTCTGCTTTCTTTCCTCTATAACAATGTAGTATATACAACCATATTTCTTTGGCTTCTATACATTTTTCATTCTTTTTTTGCTTCCCTTATTGCTGTAGTTATTTTTACTGTCATTGCTGTACTGGCCTTGTGATTTCATCAGTGTAGGAAACTACCAATGAGGAAATTCTTTTATTAACGCAGATTTGTACCCTCTGGGCTACTTAGAGCATAAGAGACCACTGAACTTGAATCCAAGTCTCCCTTACATTCCTGGAGTAGCTCTTTACCCATTATACCACACTGCTGCTTCATCATTTCTAATGTAGCAACAATATTCTATTACACGATAATTTATGTTGGCTTTCTCTGACAGTTTGTTAATGAATGCTGTACGTTAACGACCATATGAAGATAGTAGACATTGGTTAAATAAATACTCCATTACTGTGAGACTTTTCAACACAAATATAATCTGCTCATTAATATCTCTCAAATATAATCAATTTGTAAGTGATTGATGGCCAATAGTTGGTTGATGAACATTACCCAAGACACTTACACATAGAGTTTATAGTTTGTGTACACAATATATTTCTGTTCTACTTTTGAGGGAAGTAACTCTATATCTGACTCTATAGCTATGAAGATTTCCTCTACTCCTAGTCCAATATTGGGCACTAAAGATAGGACTCATTTCAATGGTGATTGAGATCCCTGTCATTACAATATTGATGCTACTTCTTCTGCTAAAAAGAATCATGGAACTACTGACCTTGTTGTATTGGTCTTTTGATGAATGGTACAGCTGAGCACCTTTCTCTTTGTTATTTCACTTTTAATATCTCATGGAAAAAGTAGAGGCTGTCCAAGAGCAGCCAGGCTTTATAACCTCATTTATCTTTGACTCTTCCCTCTAGCTCATCCCCATGTGCAATCAAGATCCAAATCTTATTGATTCTGCCTCATCAATATCTCTCCAATCTCTCCTGTCCTTTCTATTTTCACTGCAACCACCTTAGTTCAGTTTCTTATCTCTTCTTGCCTAGACAATTGTAGTAGCCTCTTAATTGATATTTCTGTTTTTGGTCTATCTTCACTATAATACCTTCCTTATATCAGAACTGAATCATCTCATTGATAACCACTCTAATCATGACACTGCTTTCATCAAAAACCTTTAGTGATTTTCCCAATCTCTACTGAAAAAAAAAAAAAAGTTTAAGTTCCTGATACTGATATCAAATGCCTCCCTTTTTAGCTTTATTTTATATTATCTCCCTGTGATCTAGGTCCTCATTTCCTCTTGCCTAAACTATTGCAAGTCTCCATTTAAACTCCTAGTATACAATCTTTCCCCTTCCTATAAAAAACCTCTTGCATAGCTGCAAAATAATTTCCTTAAAGTAGAATCTGACTCTCTTGCTCAATAATCTTCAGGGGCTCCCTGTTGCCTCTAGGATAGACTATAATAAGTTCTTCAGTTTGACATTCTTCCATATGGCTCCACCTTGCCTTTCCAGGCTTACTATACCTTGCTCACCCTCACATGCTATATTTTAGCCAAGCTCGCCTACTCATTGTTCATCAAAATTAGCATTCCATACACTACCTCTGTAAATTTACACATGCACATCCTCATCATCTCCATTTCTAGCTCATACATCATCTCCCGTAGAAAGCCTTTCCTGGTCTCCTTAGTTATTCTTGCTCTCTCTCTCCTCCTCCAATTATAACATACATACTTCTCTATTTTTGTGTTGTATCCCCAAATTATAAAGCAGAGGAAAACGAACCATTTTTCATTTTCTTGTCTCCATGAAGTGTAGTAAAGTACGTTACAAAAAAAAGTTTTTTAACTGAACTTGTGGTTTCAATGTTGTAGAGAACACACAGTGAGCTTTTCCTTTGCAGGAAAAGGAGAGAGAGATTCCTTCTCTGCAATTTATAATCTGAAAAAGTTGCCTGGGGTCACTGAGAAGTTAAATGATTTGCCCAGATTCATGTAGCCTGTACATGGGAGAGGCAACACTTGAACTCAGGTCTTGTCAGGACTCTATCCATTACTCCATGCTATCCTTCCTAAAACAAATTTTATTAAGATGCCTTTGAGGTAATAGGACAGGTTTCTTCTCAACAAGAGCATGTAGAATGATCATCCTTATCAGGGACTGGACAATTTATTATTTAGTTTAATAATCTATCTAAGATTATTGAAACTAAAATATCAACAATGTCAGGAATGGTCAGAGACAGGAGTTATCTTGAAAGAATGTGGTAATTCTAGGTAATAGAAGGACAACAAGAAGCCGTAACGTTTAATCATAGATGTTTTGATATGTGCTCCAGGGGTTTAAGCTAGTGGAAATCTCCACCAGCATCTCCAAAGCATCAAGGCTTGCCTTTTCCATATAGGTTTTTTGCTATTATGGCTATATTTATATCTATATCTAGATTACCCCAATTGAGGTACAAGCTTTCCGGCACTTTCAGTTTTAGGATTCTTAATATGTGACTTTCATTTTGAGTCCTAATATTGTCAGTTAATAAATATTTATTAAGTACTTACTATGTGCCAGCTAGGTGGCGCAATGTTTAGAGCGTTCAGCCTGGAGTCTGCAAGACCTGAATTCAAATCCGATTTGAGATACTTACTAGTTGTGTGACAGTGTTTGCCTCAGTTTCCTCCTCTGTAAAATGAGATGGACAAGGAAATGGCAAGCCACTCTGGTATCTTTGCCAAGAAAACAACAAAAGGGGTCAGGAAGAGTCAGAGTTGACTGAAAATGACTATTATTACCACAAAGAGGTGCCAGGCACTGTGCTAAGACTGGGAATAAAAATCCAAGCAGAAAGAAAATCCCGATTCTCTAAAGTTTATATTCTAATTAGAAATTAACACATAAGAAAATGCTACATGCCTGGAAAGCACAAGGGGTGAGGGAGCACTGAACGTACCCTACAAGGGGGAATAGTAAATAAAGTCTGAAAATTGGCTGTTCAGCCTGGAGAACAAGGAGATCCGGATGATTTGAGTATCCTCCTTCAATGAAGGTTCATCCAATGTGGGGAGAAGCCACAGGGCAAAGGGCAAGGTAGAGAGTACAGCCACGTAAATTCTCATCCACCTTCCACTTGAGGATCTCTAAAAAGAGGGAAGCCCATCAACCCCCAGGAGGAAGACCATTCCATCTAATTGCCAGAAAATTTTCCATTTCTTTGCAATGTATGATGTGAAGACAAATTTGCTTCATTCTAATGTGTGATTTTTCATCTTGTCGTAGGGACAGGTCATTTTCCCTCCACGACTGTAATTCTTCAATTGCTTCCATCCCATCTGACTCTTGGTGACCCTACTTAGGGTTTGTTTGAGCAAACATACTACAATGTTTTGCCATTTCCACCTCCAGCTCTTTTTACAGATGAGGAAACTGAGGCAAACAGGGTTAAGTGACTTGGCCGGGATCACACAGCTCGTAAGTATCTGAGATCAGATTTAAACTCAGGAAGATATCTTCCTGCTCTATGCATGCTGCCAATACCATCTTATTTGCTAAATGCAACACCTCTCATTCCTCACTCTTGTCCTCTAGGCAGTGGTTTGACCCTTCCTCCCCGATACTCTCTTCCCTTTGTTTTTGTTATACTTTTTTCTTCTGGTTCTCCCACCAGTCTGACCACTCCTCCTCAGTAATAACTCCTGCATTATTATTCACATCCCACACTTTATGCATGAATGTAACCTTGGGCAAGTCCTGGGCTTTCTTCTTTCTCTCCAAGCTCTCTCACAAAGGTCTGAGCGGGGAGTTAAATTATCATCTCCATGAAGAAGACTCCTAAATCTGCATATCTGGCTCCTATCTCTAGACCTCTAGGCACCCTTCATTAAATTTTCTTGGCAAAGATAATGGAGTGGTTTGCCATTTCCTTCTCCAGCTCATTTTACAGATAGGGAAACTGAGGCAAATAGGCCCAGGGTCACATTGCTAATATGTGTCTGAAGCCAGGTTTGAAATGAGGAAGATGAGTCTTCCTGACTTCAGTTCTCCACTGCACCACCTGGATAGGCCAACTGGATATCTATATACTTGGATCTCCCATTCCCATTTCAAATTAAACCTGTCTGAAACAGAATTCATTATTGTCCCCCTGAAACCCACCTCTGTTTTGAAGGCACCCAGGCTTCTATTTTGGGAGTCATTCTCAATTCTTAATTCTCCTTCTGCCCTCAAATCAATCATTTTTCATCTTTTCAATTCTGCCTCTACAGTGTCACTTGCATCAGTCCTCTTCTCTCTGAGCATCTAGTCAAACACCATAGCTCAAATCCTCCTTTCCTCTTACCTGGACTATTGCTACAGTTTCATTATTATCTCCTTTTTGCTAATGTCTCCATTTTCCAGTCCATCCTTCACACAGATACCAATGCAAAACCACACAAGTAAACAATTGACCTAGTTGCTCCGCTGATCAATAAACTCTAGCAAATTCCCATTACCTCTAGGATCAAATACAAATTATTCTATATGGCACCTAAAGCCCTTCATAACTTAGTTCTAAATTACCTTTCCAGCCTTATTAAACATTGTATCCTTCCATGCCCTTGATTGTCCAGTTAAACTGGCCTTATTATTCTTCACAGAAGACATTCTCTCATCTCCATGCCTTTGCACAGGCGGTGCCTCAGGCCTCAAATGGACTCCCTCTTCATTTTGTTGTTTCTCCTTTTATCTCCAAGAGGCCCAGTGACTATGGGAAGGTGATATCTTGATTTTCAAGTGAATTGGATTTAAGTGAGGCAGGGCTCATCTCCATCTATACAAATCTCAAGTTCTTTTCAAAATTCACTTCATGAGCCACCTACCACACAAGGCTTTTGCATAATGTGTAATCCATTCTCTTGCCCTCAGGCCAAAGTTATGTTTGATTTATTTTGTACAAACTTTGCATTTATTTATCTGTGTGTATGATGTTTCCTCAATGGAATGGAACCTCTCTGAGGGCAGGCAGGGTTTCACTTGGGTTTTGGCTTTTAGTCTCAGTTTCTGGCATATGGCAGGCACTTAAGAGATGTTTACTGATTTGAATTGAATTCTTCTGGAGTATTATCTTACTCTTAATGAAAATGAAAGGGTTGGGGGAAGGTAAGGGAATGAGGGTGGGGAGGTCAATGGCATCCAATACAGGGAAATTCATTTAAACAACCTACTTTTCAGAAATATCTCTCAACATTGAAGGGAGCTTTATGTTATCAGTATTACCAAAATAAATTATATTCTGCTGTTTAAGATCCAGAAATTAATGAGAAGATGTGTTACTGAAGATGGCTTTTTTTAGTAATAGCTAGTGCTAATGGCCTGAGATTTTTCTCTGGGTTAATTTTGTATTTAGAATAACCCGTGTGCCTCTATCACCTAAAGAGAATTTCCCACAGCTCGGTTAATCAGATGCAGCATCCAAAAAGGGCCAGTGAATCTGTTTGTTACACTCTACTTAAAGGAGCTGTGGCTACAATACTCCAATGCTGAAGTCAGTGAAAAGGCACCATCCAAACACAATCCAAGGAAAATGCAAGCTGATACAGCACAAAGATGCTTTGTTTAAGAAGGGCAGAAATTTCCAGCAACTATCTGGAAAAAAAAATGCAGGATGGGAGGGAATGTAATCAAATAACAAAACAAACCCCCAACTAAAAGAGAATCATTATAAACCAGTACAAGGACACTTTGTTTTTAAGTACACACAATGAATTTTAAAGATCTTTGTTCAGAAGGGAAATAAAGCATTATGAAGGACTGACACATTTGATGGATGGGTGGTTTCTGAAAAACCACATTATCAATTACTTTTTCCTTGTTTGGCTCCAGTCCAGTAATTTTTATTTGAACAAGCCGCATGCTAGCATGGTTTTGATTGCAGGAAGTTACTGGTTGTTAAAGGATACTATTTCACTGATGGGCTTATCTCTTCCTCTACCCCTCCCCATTCTGATGGGAGTCTGATAGCAAAGGCCCAGTTTCAAGTTGTTACTAATAGAATAAGAGGTTGTTTGGTAAACTGCCCCATGTTTTGCTTTGGCACTATCCATACCACATCCCTTGCTGGTTCAGAAAACAAACCCTTAGAATTGGCTTTTTCTAGCCCTTAACTTGTTAATTACATTTTCATCAGTTTCCTTATCTACAAAAAGAAGGGACCTGACTTGATCCCTTCCTTATATCCCATGCAAATGTACAAGAATATTTATAGACATGCCATTTTAAACAGCATACGTGATGTCTTTCCCTTAAAATATTAGCTCAAAAAAGAGTTGTGGAGAAAGGTGCCTGAATAGGAATCATCAGGAAATAACCAGACTGAAATGTGGCAAAGAAATGTGCAGTTTCTTCTTCTGGCTTCACGTACACGTCTACAAGTAGATTTTTCTGCTCTCAGGAAAGGTAATGTTGGAACAAAGTTTAAGAAATATAGCAAATTAATTGCTAGCTTAGAGATGTTTTGTCTGTAATTGGGGATGGCTGTCATCACGGATGTGATCAAAAGCCTGATCCTCAGAAAAGATCTGAAATAGCCACTTTTTTTTCAACACTATCAGAATTCAGTTATTCATTCTTGTTTAGGTTTTTGAATGTAGAAATATAACAGCTCTAAAATGTTACATGTTCCTAGGCTAGTAGGTTAACATTCTGCTTTTAGATATCACACTAGAGAAGCCTTTCTACTTCTACTCTTTTTTAATGTCAAATTCTTATTTTGGTGATTATTCTGCTAAAGATAAAGAATAGGCCATTTACTGTTGATCAACAAAATGAAAACAATTTGAGTGAATTAGAATCATATATATATGTCTTGTTCAACAGAAAAAGAATATATTCAGCTTCCATCTGTTGAATCACTTTTTCATATTTAAACTCTTTTAAAGAAAAATCTCACTGCCAGGAGATCGGAAATATGTTAATCTCTGCAATTTACTCCTTGAAAATGAGATTTGAAAAACAAAAGGTATTCATTTTTTTTTTGGTATGCACAACTACAGATCTAGTTGTCATTTCTCTCCAATTTACATCCTTGTTGTCTTGTAACAGAATAAACACAATGCTAGCTATTCTCTTAAGGACTGAGACATGATCTCTGTTTGACCAGCACCTAAATCTTTTTTCTTAGAGCAGCAAATGCTGAAATGATCACTACTTAAGTGGCTAACTTAATGGAATATTGTATTTTATCGTTAATTCTTTCCTGACTTGTGATGTTTGTACATATTTAGTTTTAATAATTAGTAAAATTCTACTTATTCAGTAGTCTCACAGATACTCAAGTTTAATTAAAAATAGTTTGATGCTGCTTTGATTATGAATTCTCTTAGGCATAATATAAATAATTCAAAAATATATGGGACTAAAATAATTTATTCACCAAAATTTAAAATCTAATGCCACCAACATCTATGAAGTGCCCTCTATGAGTAAGGAACTAACTAGTCCAGGGGTACAAACCCGCCCCCCCCCCCCCCAAAAAAAAAACCCAGCTCCTGCCTTCAAGGAGCTTACAAACATAAACAATTTATCTGCCTCTCTGTTCTAGGAAACTGTTGTAGGGATAACAGAAACAGTGCGATTGGCAGAGATCCTGCCGTAACAACTGGTGAGGCCGTTTTGTTTATGTGTAGCATCATTCCCCCTGGGAACCTAAGGCGGCTTTTTGAATTTGACTAATTTTCACAACATCTCTGGGAGAGGAAAACCCATTCATTCTCCATCTCTCCCTCCTGTGTTCCCAAACTGGGGCACTTTTTATAATGCATCCAGACAGAATTTAAAGAGAAATTATGGTCTGGAGGAGGGAAGCTGTGCTAGAAATAATATTATAATCATCAATACTGATATTTATCAAGAATATAAACAAAGCAGACTTTTTTCCCCTCTTGCAGGCATTAGAGACTTGTTTGTATGCTTTTTTTGAAAGGAAATGTTTTATCTTTAATCTGCTGGTGGACTTTAATCATCCCTTAGAACTGTCAAAGAACATAATAATTTGGAAAGTAAGAAAAAGGCCATTTGGAAATGGTGGGAAATTGTCATTTATTGAAGAAATACTTAACTTGAAAATTTAAAATAAAGAAGTGTTGAACATTTATATGTGCTGCATTTTGAAATGAATTAGTAACATCTAAATTCCAATTCAGGAATCCCTGTTCTTTAACAACTTGCTTTTAAAAACAGTAAACATGTGAATCATATTTGTTCACAACAATATCAAAATCCATTTTTCTAGCTCACGTACTGACTACTGAACTTTCTCATGATCATAGTGAATTAATTTATATGGTTACTACTTAGATTTTTTTTTTTTACTGTTCTTTAAAGAAAGTCTAACTTGAGGAATAGAGGACATTTCATACATGCTCTTACCATTTCAAGTCACCAAAAGACGAATCAGAATATGAGTCAATCAGTATCAGATTGCCAAATTCTCTCACTGAGGAAACCTCTAAGTTTTAATAATACTATAGTAGGCTCTCAATAGTATTTGCTGAACTGAATAGCTATTAATCTAGGAAGTTTAGCTTTCCTAAGTTTATTACAGGTTGGTTTTAAATTTGGATGAACAGTGTTAGATTTACCATGAGGCCTTCTTCACTATTTCAGAAGTTGCTACTTCTATGCTTCTATCACTAGACTAAGAGTTCTTCTATTTTCTTTAAAAAAAATGCTTTTGCATAATGCATTAATTCCTGCATAATAGTATAGCATAGGATCTAATTAAAAATCCTTATTTACCTGATCAAGTTACACCTTTCACATAAAATGTATTTAATGATGAAGGGGAGGCTAGGTGGTGCAGTAGATAGACCACCAGTGCAGGAGTCAGGAGGACCTGAGTTCAAATCTCACCTCAGACACTTGACACTCACTAGCTGTGTGACCTTAGGCAAGTCACATAACCCCAATTGCCTCATATTGGGTCATCTCCAGTCATCCTGATGAATATAGATGGTCACTGGATTCAGATGATTCTGGAGGAGAAGTGAGGCTGGTGACCTGCACAGCCCTCCCTCACTCAGAAAAACAAAGTCAAGTGCAAGTCATGTCATCATTTCTCTGATGGCATGGTCTTCTTCAGCAAGGAAGGATGAAGCACGCATTTAATGATGACTGTAAGTCTTTCCTCACTGACTTTAAAAGCCTATCAAAATAAAAGCGGTCAAAATTGTTTTGTTTATTTTAAGCTAAGGTTGAAAAAAATTATTCCTAATGAACGAAAATCTCTCAGAATTTTCTACTTGTTTTGATGGAAATTTGGCAAGTACTACAATTATTGACTAATAAGATTGAATCCATTTTAGTGTTTTCTAAAATTAGTAGTGTCCTGGACAAGATATTACATGATGGCTCATTCACAATGACTTAAAAGAATTTCTAAGAAGAGAAGTTGTGTGATAGACCCGACTTGTTCTAGGAAAGACTATATAATATTATAGACAAGTCCTGATATGAAATATAGTTGTGAGAGTTATACACAGGTATTAATATTATAGGTCCTTAAAATTTGAGTCACACTTAATGACACTCAGAGGACCAGGCAAGGTCAGTGGAAACAAAAATCTGCTTAGTACTCTGAGGTATTCTTAAACTTCACACATTTTTATAACGCACCAAATAGTATAGGATTTAGCTCCATGCTTCCCCTCACCTCAATGTATAGTATTAAGTACTTAAGTATTTAGGTCTGTTTCCCAAGGTAATTGGGAAAAAGAAAAAGAACCTATATGTTCTAAAATATTTATAGCAGATCTCTTTGTGGAGGCAAAGAACAGGAAATTGAGGGGAAGCCCATGAAGGGCAGAATGGCTGAAGAAGCTGTAGTATACGATTGTGATGGAATACCACTGTGCTGTAAGAAATGATGAGTTTGATCAAAAAAAACCAAGGAAAGACTTGAATGAAATAATGAACAGGACCAAGAAAATGTTGTATACAGTACACTAATATTTTTCAGAGTAACTGAATGGCTAAACTATTCTGAGACATATGAAAATTCAAATTAGCTACAAAGGACTTATGAAGGAAAATGCTACCCACTTTCAGAGAAGGGACTGATATATGGAAGTATGTATTGTATGCTTCTAAAAATATATATCTATATCAAATGTTGACCTTCTCTAATGAAAACTTGGAAGGGAAGGAGGGAACTCCAAACATAACAACAACAAAGTGCTTAAGTTTTAAGTATTATGTACCTATTAAGCCCATAGGAGCATGGTTTTAGAATTGGAAGGGACCTTAGGGACCATGCTTCTTCATTTTACAGAGGGTTAACTGGGATCCAGTATGGTTCTTCAGCGATTAGCCCAAGGTGTAACATATATATTAAATGGTTGAGTCAGAATTGGAAATGAGGTCCTGACTCCAAATCCAGCCGTCTTTCCACCTTGCTGCTCTCACCCTCTAATTTTCAAAAATAAATACAAATTTCTCCTGTCTAATTTCTGTCTGGGCTGAGGTTGTTACAGAAGCAGAAACCTATTTGAAGGCTTGGCAAGAGCAATTGAAGAAACAACTCTGTTAGTAAAAAGTGTAGTAGTTTAAGCTCTAGGTGTATTTCTTCAGCTGCTCTTACCAAGTCTTAAGAGCCTCCAAGGAGGAGTATGTATGGGGAGGGGGGGGAGGGGAAGTAGTGGTGGAAAAGAAAGTGGGGAGGAAAAGGGAGACTTGTGCATTGGGAACTAAGTGCAAGGGGTCCTAGAGGTCATTCTTTCTGCAGTCAGTCACAATTTATTAACATAATTCCTTCTACCTTCCCCCTCCTAAATAAATAAATATTAAATATTTTTAAGTAAATATGATTGAAACCACACATTTTTATTGGTCAATACCAATTTTAAGAGTATAGAAAACATGAGCTCTGCACAAAGGACCAGGAAACACAGAATTTCTTTTCTACCTCACTACTTAACAGTTGTGAGATTGGGCAAATCACTTAATCACCAGGAGCCCCGGCTGCTTCATCGGTGACCCTTTATGAGAATATCAGCAAGGGAGATTAAAGTTTTCACAGTTAACTTCAGAGGTAATATCACAGGTATTATTATCCCCATTTTACTGAAGAGTAAACTGAAACTCAGATAGGTAAAACGGCATGTTGCCCATGGTCATAGAACTAAATAAGTGAAATGGTCTTTGAACTCAGATTTCTCCTAACTACAGACTTCCATTCTGTTTATTGCATCCCTTGTGCCTAGACTAGAAAATATTTTTAGGTCCCTTCTGCCTCTAGACTCTTTGAAAGTCAAATAATCTAGGAGTAATTAAAGAAAATAGTTTCGGGGTAGGTGCTGCCATTTCTCAAGTAAATAATACATTGCCCATTGTTCTTTTTACAGTTCTGTTAAGATTATAAGAATCTTTTTTTTTTTGCAATGAGGATGAGATAGCAATCACATGAATAAATAACAATAGTTAGCATTTATAAACTTTGCAAAGTACTTTATACATATTATCTCATTTTATCCTCACAAGATACTTGTCAGGTAGGTTCACAGATTATCTATGAAGCATTAAAGTTTGCCATGACTAAAGAGCTCATGTTGATTTTGTACAGTAATTTATTAAATTTTTATAATCAGTATAGCATATACGAAATTTGGCAGATTGTAATGTTTAGGTGATTGCAAATCAATGACTGAGCCAGAATTATGCCCTCAAATCAATTGATTCTTTAGTTCAATGATGATTTTTCTAGACTAAAACCTTTTTCTCTTACTTGTAGTACTTATATGATAATCACTACATTTCTGTTCAGGGTGTAGTATTCTGGACTGGGGATGTTTCATAGTACCTTTATATTTGACTTTTTCTTTCTCTTAGATATTACAAGCTGTAATGCTTTGTTTCACATCTTAAAGATGAAACATGCCTGAGGACCTGGGTTTTTTCCTGGGGAAAAAAAATCCACATTTTGCTCCCTCTCTTCCAACTCTCCTGTTGACACACAACTGTCAGGAGGTATTATGAGAAAGTTTCCTATTACAAGCTATTTGATATTTCCTCACAGAGCAAAGGACACTCTCTGCTCATTGACCCTCAGTATCTCTTCAGGTTCTGATATTAGAAGTCTCATCAAGTTTCCTGTGCTGGGGGAAGTGAAACTGCTACACAGAATTTCAGTAAATATGGTCCAGTTGATTCAGAGGCTTTCTATGATAGTGCAAGCAACATATCACCCTATTTGCACAAACTTCAGAGAATACTTATGTATCCTACAAAGGCAAGTATAAATTATTTCAGAAAATACACAAGTAAGAAAGGCAAAGACCACAATTTGGAGACAGTCTGGGTTCTGACCCGTACTGAGTGAATTTAAGCAAATCATTTAATCTCACTAGTATAGTTACTGGTAAAATGGGGAAAACAAAACATGACCTAACGGGGACTTGCTTGTGGTGAGAATCACATGAAAATATTGTATGTAAAGTGCCTTAAGAGTCATGAATGATTTTGAAAGTACAGCATACATTTCTGTCATGATGTCAGACATTATTACCAAAAGTCACTTAATTATTTTTCTTAGTTTTGGGAGAGGGTTCAGGATACGGCTAGGAAGGTACCCCTCTCCTCTTTTCGGGGTGGTTGTGGTGCTCTCTAGTATGAGAGCTAGGCACAGTCTCCAAGGAATCTAACAACAACCATTCGTTGTCATTGTTTCCCTTTATCATCATCATCATCATCATCAATCATCATGGTGAGCTATTTAAGAGAAGGGACTGGCTCTACACACTTCTGCGTCATTGCCTTCGCTCTTCTTTATAGGAGGTGCCCTATGTACCATGGAAAAATGGGAGGTTGACTGCTTCAAGCAGGGCATGGTTTTCAAGACTCCTCACCATCCAACATTCTTGTCTTCAAGTGACATTTGCTAACATGAACAACCATGGTCCAAGGTGCCGCAGGAAGCTTCCACTCTAAAATCGGGACCGGCTGGAGAGCTCAGGAATGGCAAGTCCATCTTTCCATCAACCAAGCTTGGGTCTACTGGCTTAGCAAGGCAGCCCTGCACTCGAGCCCCAGGCTCTCCCCAAAGCCCGGGGCCAGGCTGCTTCTTCCAGCGGTCTCGAGATCTCCTTTCCTCCTCTCTGGGAGTGAGCGTCTCTTGGGAGGCTGGCGCTAATGGGGGCGGAATGAAGGGAGGGCAGGCTCCCTGGAGCTTGGCACCCCTCATCACCTATGCGGAGCATCCTGCTGCTGCTTGGTGACACGCAAAGAGGAGGAACCGGGCGTTGGAGGCGCCACCTCGCCCCGGAGGGCATGCAACAGCCCGGCCGTCCTTCGTTTTCCCTACAGGGAGCCCCGAGAGCTCGCGGTCTCTCCGGAGCTAAAATGGGCGAGAGGTACGCACCCCTAGAGAACTCTCTCCACCCCCTTGCCCACCTCCACCCCACTCCGAACCCCAGCCTTTGCTTTATTAGACCGTCGGAGTCAAACTTGCTGGGCTGCATTTCTTGTTCAACAAAGGGGCTGGTGCGGGGGGAAAGAGGGTGCTTCCCCCACCCCCATAAAGTGTAGAAACCGGGAGGAGTGGAAGCTGGAAATAAAGTTTCTTTGGGGATCCCGAGCCTCCTCTCCCAGTCCTGGAAGCCCATGGATAGCTCACTATTTCTCGGACCCAGGCCTGGGATGAAGTTGGCTTATCGGGTGGAGTGTGGGGGGGAAGCCTTCTTTGGGTACGCTTCTCCCCTTTTTCCCTCTCTGGGAGGGAGAAGCCAAGTCAGAGCTCTAGGGTTAAACAGCAATCACATCCGTCTTACACTCTTTAAGAGGAGGCGCCTTCTCCCCCCTCTCCCCCCGCGGTGCCAACCCTTTACAACCCCCCCACCCCCCAAGTCACTGGGCGGTGCTTTTTGTCTCCAAACAAGGGCAGGGGGGACTCAGTCCCGTTCACACGGAAAATTATGCCGGCTCCAGCGGTGCGTAAAATTGATGTGAACTGAAAGAAGAGGGATCAGCGTGATCCTCCCTCTCTTGTCTCAACAGGGGTTTCGGCACGTTACACAAGGCCGAGCTTGTCTCTTTAAGGAGACATTGGACCCTAATTAGTCCGCATTCCTGGCGCGGCTAATGCGGCCGCCGTGGAGGGCAGCGTCGTGTGCATGTTTGGGTTGGGAGTTGGGGGTTTGGGGGGGAGGACGAGGATAAGAAGTTGAGTGCGTTTGACCACCACCGAGCCTCCTTCCTTCCCTCTCTATCCACCCCACCCCTTGCCACCATCACCCAGTTCTGAAGATGCAGCAGCAGCACCAGCAACAGCAGCAGCAGCGGAGGCAGCAGCTCCACCAAACCCCACGTTACTTTGATTGACAGCTGAACAAATGTTTCCCCTGTTCGAACGCTCGCGCTAAGGAACGTCAGCAACCGCGAAGCTCCACCTCGGGCGGGCCGCCTCTGCCCCGCCCCCGCTCACCTCATCCCACACTGTTGATTGGCTCGAGCCGCGGGCGACGCCCGGCCCCCACGTGGGAACTAGCCTGTCCGGCTCCTCCCCACTGGCTCCCCATTTGTCAGAAATGAAATGATGGGCAGTAACACAGAACGGCGATTAATGTTCAGCGGTCTCTGATTGGTTGTCTGTGTCGCCCGCTGCGCTGGGAGTAGGCGGGGCGTTGGTGGGGGACCCAGGAGTCGTCGTTTGGCCTGGCGGTGATTGTAGTCTGTCTCGGTCAATCCTGTAACTTAGAGTAGGGAAAGAGTCACCAGGATCGGACTACATCTCCCGGGATGCTCCGCGCCGCCTTCTTCTATGATTGTGAATATGTATCAGAATGTTAATGATTTGCTGCTGCTAAATTTGGTCAAAGAAGTCACCTAGACAGAGTGTGTTGTTAGAGCTGTTCCGAGCGGTTGTTTAGGCTGCTTGCTGCTTTCTTCCCCTTCTCTCACACACTTGTATGTTGTTTTGTGGTGGTGTTCGAGGAGTTTGAAAGGAGAGAGAAATAAAGCCGCAAAGCATTTCTTTTCTTTTCTTTTTTTTTTAACACCCCTCTTCTTTAAAAAAAATTTTTTTTGAGGGGTGAAAAACAAGAAAAAACAGGAAGGAAGAAAAACCAGGAAATGAGATGAGGTAAAAGAAGCTAAAAGGTGCATGTTAAGAGATCGTTGCTGTGAACCGAATAATCTCCAGAGAATCACTGAAAGCAAGGACCGCTTCCGAATCAAAGGAGTTTGCATTTTTTTTAATGCAAGAAGAGAGGCATTGCATACGGAGGAATAATAACCAATTAAAAGACAAATAAAAGTTTGGAGTGGGGTAGCGAGAGAGACTGTGCGGGTACACGGGGTGTTTCGCGGTTTTCACCATCACCACCACATTTGGAGGGCAGTGACTGGTGCGATCGGAGGGATATTACCCGCCAAAGGAACGTTCCAGGGGCTCCCGGGCAGCCGCTCCTTCGTAAGGACCGGCCCCTCCGGAACGTGGGGACAGCAGCCTCCGAACGTTGCCGGGGGAGACGTTCCACCCTCTACAATGACCGCCGGCCAGTGACAAGCCCCCCGTGGAATGTTGGAGCGGTTCCGTTCTGCCGGGGACAGAGACGCCGCCGCCGCCGCCGCCGAGGGTTCCTCCTCTTGTGTCACGCGAGACCCGGGGGCGGGGAGGGGGGCGCAGGGACCGCCGCCGCCGCCGCCGCCGGAGAGACGCTCCTCCGAGAGCCAGCCAGCCCCGCCGCCCGGCCGCCGGGTGCCTTCTCCTCCTCCTTGTTGCCATTAAAACAAATGAACCGAGCCGCTCTGCCCAGCGCCGCCAACTAAATCGGTTTGGATGATTCGCGATCTGAGCAAGATGTACCCGCAAACCAGACACCCGGTGAGTGGAAGCAAAGCCCGGCCGGCGGGGAGGGGGCGCGGGGAGACTTCCAGGCTGGGATCCCCCCACCGCGCTCCCCACCTTTTCAGTTTAACTACGAAGGTTTGAAAAAAAAGGAGGGGGGGAATGCAAACAAATAAATCCGTGCCCCTACTCCAGTCAGCCCCTTTGCTGCTCCTGGATGTTGGCAAGGAGGGGAAAGGACTGGGGAGCGGGGGGGGGGGGGGGGGGTGTCGTTTCGAGAAAGCAATTGAGTTGTAGCCATTTTCTTATTGTTGTCTTCGGGAAACCCTGAAAACCCGGGGGTAACCATTTGCGATCTCGGCTCCTTCAGTTTTTCCAGAGATGGAAAGGGGGGGGGGGCGCGAAGAGGGACCAGGAGACGGGGGAGCTCTCTCCATCCCTGGGCTGATGGGGGTCCAGCGTGTGCGTGCGTGTGCGTGTGTGTGTGTGTGTGTGTGTGTGTGTGTGTGTGTGTGAGAGAGAGAGAGAGAGAGAGAGAGAGAGAGAGAGAGAGAGAGAAGAGCGCGGAGAGAGCAGAGCGAGCGTGCGTGTATGCTGGGAGGGGGTGATGCCTCCCCCTCCTCTCTCACTTGTCCCTGGAGAATGAAACGTGTCGTTTTCAGCTCCTTCTCCTCCCCCCACCCCCTCATGCCAATTTCACAATGTATCCAAAGTGTCCCTGACTTAGACCGTGGCTGTTTGTCAGTTTCGATTCCGGGCCGGGGGGAGTGCTTGTGTTCCAGACGTTGCCCCTTCTTACCCTTAATGAGAAAAGAGCTTTCGAACCTTGATGTTCGTGAGAAAGGCGTGGATGGGAAAAAAACCGGTGTGTGTTTGCGTGTGTCCATGTCTGCGGGGAATGAGGGGGATGCCTAGCTAAGGGGAAGAGACTTTTCTCTGTATTTGGTTAAAAGACGAAAAGTGGGAGGGGGGGAGTAAGGGAGAGACAGTTTTAATAGCTCTTTGCCTTAATGTGCTGTGACCCCCCCTCCCCCTTTTAGCCCTGCTTGGCATGTTTTCCCAATCTTCGCTCGCCTGTGATGTGGGATAATTAAATAATTTTATTGTTGTTCTTTAGGCACCGCATCAGCCTGCTCAACCCTTTAAATTTACAATTTCCGAGTCCTGCGATAGG
This sequence comes from Notamacropus eugenii, assembly GCF_028372415.1. Classification (NCBI taxonomy): domain Eukaryota; kingdom Metazoa; phylum Chordata; class Mammalia; order Diprotodontia; family Macropodidae; genus Notamacropus; species Notamacropus eugenii. The sequence continues at coordinate 69,738,945 of NC_092872.1, forward strand.
ATTAAGGAAGAGTTTCAGTTTTTACAGGCTCAGTATCACAGGTAATGATGTTTACTTTCCTTGATCCTCCTGTTTGCTTAGCTCTTGTCAGTTGCCCCCCCATCACCCTAGCGCCCCCTCTTTTTCATTTTGATTAGGTTGAATGTAAAGATTTGGGGTGACTTTTTTTTCTGTTTATAGACAGTAATAGCACCCTTCTGGGCAGGTGCAAAAGAAAGTGTGAGTCTTTCTCCCCAACATAAATAGAAAAGGGGGCAGAAACGCTTTGAGACTGTAGGAGCTTTGGAAGATGGTGGCAAACTTTCAGTAATAATTTATTGGGGCAGAAAGAAAGCAAGGGATAAGGAGATTCAGGGGCCTTTTAGCTTCCTTATTTGTTGCTTGGGATTTTCCTCCTCTTCTTTTTTCTTCTACCTGACCGTCTCACTTTTCTGTTCTCAACATATCAAGGGGGAGAATCTTGGCTTCCAGCACAGCTATCTCATTTCATTTTTGCTGAAAGATGTTTTATTCTCAGAGTGATCATTGACTGAAAGTTGACATTTTAAAATCGTTTTGCCATAATTTTCATTTATGTATGTTTCTTTTTACATGATTTAAAAAAAATAAACCCCAACTTGGACAGGATCAACAATTTGCCCCCCAGGGGTGATGGTATTCAACTTGTCTCTATTTTTGGAGGGAAAGAGAGACATCATTAAGCTACATGTGATTCATATTTTCATTCATTTCTTTGTGGACCATTAAGGAAAACTCAAGTGTGATGTTTTGTGGGACTGAGCTTTTATCATTTGTGACCATATATTAATCTCATTGATTTTTTTTTAAATGAATACACATTTCTGGATGAGATTCAAGAATGAAATAGAGATTCCTTATCTTCCACCTTAAACTTTAAATAACACTTTCTGTTCAAAAGGAGAAATGAGACCACCTCCTTTATATTTTTTTTGGTGTTGGTATTTTAATTGTCGATTTGAAATTTATGGATACTGATCTTGAGAGGTAATGAGCATACTTGGATTAGAAGAGAAGTGTTATGGAGTACTCACGCTTCATTATGTCTTGAACAGTTTGAAACTGGAATGTGAAAAACTGGCCAGTGAGAAGACCGAGATGCAGCGGCATTATGTCATGGTAAGAAAACTGAATAACACGTTCAAAATGTCTATTAGTCTGATATACCAAAAGCAGGAATTCATTCAGGTAGCTTCAGGCTACAAAAGAAATCACTACTGTGTTGCCACTGTATTTGGAATTGTGGCATAATTTCCATCAGAAACCTGTAATTCCAGGATGTTAGAACTTGCTTCGGAAAACCGGTTTTGATTTGAAATTTTCCTCCAAGTTGAACAGCATGCTGTGTCATTTTCTCTGTACTTTGTTTTTTAAGAATTTTGGAAAACAGCAACACAACCTCTGCATTTCTGCTTTGCTTATAAGTCATGATCAAAATATTGGTGTTTTGGTGGCTTGCCTTGTTGTGTTTTACTATAATTGCAAATGATTGTTAACTAACGATTTTTTTGTATATGGTTTAGTTTTTAGTGCTTTCTTTTTTTAAAGAGTGAGGAATTAAAGAAAGATAAAGATCATCTTTTTAAATTAAAAAATAAAATTCCATTTCACCTATGTGTTGAATAAAAGAGACTTTTTAAATTTCCCAAGGTTTATTGCATCAAGATTCCCAAAGTACCAGTTATCATCTGGGTTTAAAAATCACAGTTTCCTTCCAAGACATATAATCATGAATGTTTGTATGATGGCTTCTAAAGCAGCTGAAGGATTACATTGTGGGCTTGCATCTAAGGCAATTTCCCTTTGAATTTGTGGTTATAAACACACTGCTTAAAAAATGAGAAAGTTAACCCCAGAGATTATTTCTAAGTAACACTGCCTTTATGACCAAATTCTGTCAAAGCACAAAGATTAATTCAAGATGTATTTTTCCCATTTACATGTTGGTCTTGCCTAAGAATTAACGTACACTTGTTACTGAGTTCACACACCAGGATTTTTCTTCTCATGAGAAATACTGAGAGGGAGCAGAACATGTTAAAGATGCTCAGATTTTGAACTCTGAATTGTCTTAACATTTTCACTGGGAGTATCTTTCATCCCTTTTCACCCCCTCCCCCTTCCCCTATAATTCAAAATCACTTTTTGTATTTGATTAAGTCAAAATTAGTAGATAGATAGCCGAATTTATCATGGAGTTTATGGGAATGGGTAATATGGGTTGTGGGTTTTTTGAGGTTCTTGTCAGGGAGATGAGGAATTTCAAACAGAAAATAGAAATATTGCCTGATAGTTGGCATGAATTTAATTGATTTTCCTTCCTTGACAGTACTATGAAATGTCCTACGGGTTGAATATAGAAATGCACAAGCAGGTAAGCCTTGGTTGGTTTCCTTTAATGATAAAATCATTTCAGTAATATATCATGCTTTTTAAAAACGTAATTCTCTAGTCTTTCTTTATCCTTTTGTATATTTGCATGGCCCGATTCTCAAAATGATTTATGGTATGTAGAGTGCTACGGTTTTTCTTTGTATTTTCCCTTTTTTTGTTGTCTGTTATCATCATTTTAAATCATAGGTGAAAATGATTTGAACACTTTTCACAAGCCTACATATTATCATTTTCTTTTTTGAAAGATGTGTGTTATATCGTGGATTTAAATAAACTAGAATCTCTGCCATAAGGAATATATCTTTTCTTAAAAAGATTAAAAAGTAAAATTGTATGGAAAGGTAAAAGGTTAGCTGCAAAGAATCAAAATGGACTCTGTAGCCCTACCAAATAAATTGTTGTAAAAATCCTCAAACTGGTCCCTTGAGGCTACTTAGTTGGGTCTTACCAGGAAACTGTCCGTTACTTTCAAAATTTGTGAGAAGTAAATGAGCTTGATAGCAGGATATGATGAGGTTCATCACTGTGCCTTGAAGTCCAGCAATTAGTTCAAGCCAAAGAAAAATAGTGATTAGTAGGAAAGGTGAGTAGTGTGACTCACTGAGCAGTGTGTGGGTTTTAACCTTTTTTTTGCCGGACGATAAAATAAGTGCTTTGATTTGGGTTTCCTAGAGAGAAAAACAGCACTTATTAAAAAAAAAAATGAATTGTTTGGCAATAATAATTTATTTTATGGAGTAGTGTGGTTTTTTTTAAATGCCCTTTTAATAATGTTGCTTGATATCTCACCAACCAGTAATGGAATAGGTGTGTGTCTTCACCTCCCTGTGTACAGAGGCTAGGAAAGTAGTTTAATGTGCTCTTCCTTATTCATATTAAAGATGTCTCTCATTACTTTTTGAGTTTGGAGAAGATGATTTGCCCAGTATTGTTCATCTTTTGCCATATGATGGACCTCTCCTTTGGTATGGTTTTTAGCACCACCAAGGGTACATTTGATTACCTTAAACTTGTGAATTAGAGAGTAAAAGACAGCAAATCAATTGTATCTGAAAACATGAAAACTGGCCAAACACTTGCAAAGCTCCAAAGTCATCTCTTATTTCAAGGGCTGAGAAAATTGGAGTTTGTAATTCGGAATACTTTATTTCATTAGTTCCATGGCTATGTTGAATGTAGCACTGACAGTGTATTGAGGATAGCATTCAGATTAGTTAGAATATCATTTTGGTATTACTGCCATTTCTGTTTAAATTAGGAGCCTAAATACTGCCTGCTTACAGAGAACTCATTCAAGCTTACGGTCTTCCATTCATTCCGCTTTACTTGAACAAAGTACAGCTGAGATGTTTGTATCATTACTGTTCAATTTCATCTTAGGTCTGTATCTTGTACATGTCTTTTTGCTATATGAAGATTAATTAGTGTCTTTTAAAGATTGAACTTAGTGACTAATGTCCTTCTATGTTTTCCTCCCTCTTTTTCTCCCTCCTTCCTATGTCTCCATAACCTTCTAGGCTTAGATTTCTTTATGCTGTGTAAGTGCTGGACAGATAGACACTCCATGTTCTGCCAGAAGTATAGTCTTTTATGATGTCTTCTAATTACATTTTATACTTACACCTTTAATTGTGCAGTCTTCTTGTTTGTAAGTCCTCAAACGCTGTCCATTTTAAATTGAGAGCAGAGTGTATTTCCCCCCCTTTTTTTTCCTCTTGCTTTCTAAATTCAATCACATCAAGAATCCTGAGGGCAGTTTATCACATTATGAAATACAGACAGGCCTGCAAACCACCTACTTATTATATTTTCTTTCTTTTTCCCCTTAAGCACAGAGGCATATCTGTCTTTATTTGTTTTCCTAGGCAGACAGCCTTGGTTCCTCTTAGCTTCTTTTCCAGATGTACTCGCTGGATGCCCTTGTAATGGAAAGCAGGCAATAATGCAGTGAAGTTGCCCTGCGGCATAATTGGGCCTAGTTCTCGAGATCAGGTTAGGCTTATTCACTTATTAGATTTGCGTCTCAGAGGGTTCAAGAGTAGGAGTCCCTGGAGTCCTTGGAAGTACCCTAGTAATTGGTGGCCCTGATATTTGAAACCTTTGTGTATTTTTCGGTTAAAGCTCCTGTTCTTCTTGGCTGCTTCCAACTACACAGTATTTATTTTTAGAGAAATTTTTCATTGGAACAGAAAATGATGGCTGTGATGGAGGCATGACTCTGTGACTTAGCAAATTGATAAAAGGATAAATGCATGGAGCAGAAACGATGTGGGGGTCGATATTGTCTTCTCCCCCCTCCCCCCTCACTTGGTGCTCATCATCAGTCATCCTGTGTTGATTTTGATAGAAGACTATTAAAGTAAAACCTATGGGGAATTTGTCATTCTGAAATGAAAGCTTAATGTAATTAGTACCAATTAAAGTACATTTAGTAAATTGGATTTAATCTTAATTAAGCCTGCATAATGTTGCCAATTTTTAACAATTATGTTTGAGAACATAATTAATTTAAATTTTGGTAACTGAGTAAATAGCATTAGATTGGTAGAATGAGTTGATTTTTTTTTTTAAAGGGGAACTGAGGGTACACAGTAACGTGACATCGAATTAAAGCACAAGATATGAATCTAATTTTTGGTAATCTCTACTAGGATCAATAGAACTGAGCAGATGAAACTAGAAGAAACAAAAGTTAAGGAGGAACATTATAGGCTATAATATGAGTCTATACTTCCTTATATCTCATATTCTAGTATGAAAGTGAGGATGACAAAAGGAATGCATTTAAAGAACATTTTATTGAGATGTGTCTGCGTCATGAATTTCTGAAAAAATGAGAGACTATCAGAGAATAATTCTCTCGCTGTGCATCTCAACTGGTTTGTTGTGTAGAAAGACAGTTGATAGTGTTTAGTAGATGTTACTTGTGTTGCCAGTTAATACCTTAATAAAAACAGTGTCGCTTTTTATCTTAACATGGGTCACTCATTGTTGCAGAATTGGGCTATGCTTGAGTTTGAGATCATCTTAGGATGATCTTAGCACATACTGCTCTTTTATGTATGATGCTATAAGTAAGAGAGACCCTTTGGGTTTAAATAGACATTTGTACTTAGTATTGAAGGTTGAATATTGGAATTTGATTAGCTAGTAGGCATTTCTGAAATAAGAGCTACAGGAATTTGAAATGTGGTAGTGATGGAAGTATTACATTTTGGCCGAAAGAGAATAAGAAATCGTCTATCTAGCTTCTTGCTAGTTAACGTTCCCTAGTCAAAAGCACCCCTTGTTTCCAAAAATTAGTCTTATTTGATTTTGATAAATCTTGATTTTGTAGAAGCAACAATATGAGAATCTAAATGAAGTAAATATACACATACAAATGTTTTTTAAAAATCAAAGCAAGAAAAACTTTCGCTCCAAGCCATGTAAATTTTATTACAAGACTTGGGCAACAACCATTTGAGTGCTGTTAAAATATTAATTGAATAGAAATGAAAGGGCTCTGCCAGCTGATAGGATCTCATAATCATAGCTGCAGCAGTCGATGGTAAATGATGATAAATGGCATTAGGAACCTTTTAGCAAACTGTAATAACTACAAGGAGGGAAGCAGTATGGATTTGCATTATATCTGATACCCTCTAGTACCAAGTGGATTGCCAATACTGCTTGTTTAGCATTTTCTAAGGGCAATAGGATATTGATTTCTGACTTACAAGGAACAGCTCTATTTTCACCATTGAAAAGTATTTCAGGTTGTTAAGAAGAAATTGACTTGAAGAGGCCTGACTGCTGCCCATCATGGAGCAAATAAAGCAGAACTGCCGAAGCATGGTAGAGCAGCAAGATGGGCCCTCAGCAATTTGTTGCTATTAATTTACCGTGCTCGACAGCAAATCAATCGGCATCTACTGCATCTGCTGGAGAAAATGCTGTCCGGGGCAGATAAAAGGCCCTGCACAGCCCAGAGAATGGACTGGATTGGCCAAAAGGAGGCTGCAGCTAATGTGTAAATAAGTGAAATCAAGGCCACTGTTGCAGAGGAAGCTGTTTTTAATTAGGTTGGGGCTTTTTACTGAGCTATTTTAGAAGCAGCTCAGGATTTTGAGAGTAAGGAGAGATTTATTGAGGCTGAAGAAACATACAATTGGCATGACATGTCATTCAGCCTTGAGCGTGGTTGATTCTTGTGTCATCATCAGTTTATTTGGGGAAATATAGTGAAGGTAGAAATCATGGTAGTTTAGGTAGAAACTAAAATGCTTTGTTTACGGTTCCGTTTTGACCCTTTTAGCTTTTTTTAAAAAATTTCTCAGAAGTACCTGACTTCTTGAAGGTGAATTATCCATTTCATTGAATGCCTTATAGTTAGGAGGCATCCAAGGGAGAGAGAGAGAAAGAGAGAGAGAATATGAATGAGAGTTTACTTCTGCATATGCTTAACATGACTAATTTTTTTTTTTAACAGAAGTAAGCAGAATTGAACTTTTATATAATGGTGAAAGTACGCTGTAATTGAAGGCGTTTGTATTCCCTTTGTAAATAACTAGGATGCTAATCCCAAGTGATGCTGGCAGAATTTGCCATCCTTTAGTAAACAGTAGGAAATTTTAATGGAAAGATGAATGGAAGGGATAGTCACTATTGAACTGGAAAACCTCAGAATGAAGGATTGATTGCAAGGGGAGTTTTAAAAGCTGTGGAAAAACACTGAATAGGATCAGAAAGTATAGTCTTCCTTCAGATGCATACAATTTTGTGTGTTTTCCATCAGTTTCAAAGTTTAAAAAAAAATTAGACTGCCTACTTTTTAGCTAGACCAAAACAGCCACCTGCTTAGTATAATACAGTAGTGCAGCCATCCAATTATCTATGGGGTTTACCAGTAATTTATGTCATTCCACAGTTTAGTGTCCCTAGTAATGGTCACATTCCTCCCCCATTTCCTTCCTTCTTCATGATTTGCATACTTTGGGATAGAGTATCCATTTTGCTTATTTCTGTTTAAAAAGCTTAGCTAGCCGAGCCAAGTTATGTCTTGATTTCAGAATACATTCTTTCAGCAACTGCCAGGAAGATGGGTTGGTAGGCCTAATGAGGAAGTGGAAATGGAAATTTTCACCAGGACAAGAGTCAGCCAACCCTTTCTTCCCTCGCATGAGACAGAGACTTACTTGCAGGAGAAGTAGTGCCAAGACATTTTCCTCTCTCAGGGTTGGCTATAACTACCAGATTGCTTTGAAGCAAGAGAAATAGATTTGTCACTAAAGGACTACTTAAAGTGTCTCTGGTTCTGGGATTCCTGCTTTTGTCCTATTTCTTGTTCTTCCTGAAGCAGAGCAGGGAAAGAGGTAAAGGTTATGCACACATGACTTAGTGACAATGTGCATTCAGTGCCTTTCACCTGAGAGAATTCTTCAGTGAATGACACTAAGACATCTTCCCATTGCTTCTTGTAAGAGACTGGACTTCTTTGGGACTGAGATCTTGGTTCTAGATCATTTCTTGATCAGAAAAGGAGCTCTTGTGAGGTTTGAGACAGTTCTTGGGCTTGGCCCACAAATAGCTAGACTGTCCTTTTGAGCATCTAGGGCTCCCCTAAACGACTGAATTTCCCACAGTCTAGGCCTTTGTGCCTCTGGAGTTGTAGGTTGGAAACAGAGTGGCTTTGAATAGGTGAGAAGGGTAGCTTTGCCCAGTCTTTTGGAGATGAATGTGACTCACTGTGAGGATGCCGTTCTCATCATCCCCCGGGACCACTTGCCTGCTTAACGTGATGCAGTTTGCTTCCTCTGAGGTAACCTATTCTCATTTTCTGGATGAGCTTGCTATCTGAATTAGCTTTTATCTTTTCCTTGTGACTTCTTAAAGTATGTATAAAAAGACAAGGGTGTTTGTTAATCACCATCTTGTGGGTTTTTTAGGGGGGTGTCTAGGAGGGGAAAAGTGTGATGTTTGGTTACATCTTTGTAGTTCAGAAAGACCCTTCAGATGCAGGAAATCACACAGAACTCAAACTTCTAAATTGAGACAGATGTTTTTCTTTTATTGTAAGACTTTATCTGCAGCATTTAAGCAAAGAAATATTTCTCATTGCCTCTCACTTCTTACCTTTTCATTTCTTTGTTTGAGACTAGCGTAGTTAATCTATCCAAAGTAGAATGTCTTTTGGGCTGGGTTGACTCAAGCTAAGCAAGTTTGTTTTTTAAATGCTGTTGAAATGTTAGTGGACAGGGTTCTACAGACATTGGCCTGTTCATTTGTAGAAAAGAATTCTGTGTTCTACTAACAACTACAGTAGTTACAAGGAGTCGATTCAATATTAATTCCATGAAAAAGAAGCCAGTTGAGGGAACGGTATTGGTTGCAAATATGTTGTCAGCCTTTTTTTTTTTTTTTAAAGACCTTCTTTACCACTTTTGAGGTGATCAGACATTCTGTATTTATTTCTTTTACACAGTGTGTTGAATGGCAGTTAAGGACATTGTGAAAAAGACCAGTATTATTAGAACGCCCTTCCTTTATCTCTCAGTCTGGCCCCCTTTTCAAAATCACTCACTAGTCAACCTTTAATTGATGTAATCATTACTGTCTCTTGAATCTAGACTCTTATAAGAAGCTGTGTATGTACTGTATGTTGACTAGTGGCTTTAAATATTTAAGCTGGCAAAAACAGTTTTGTTTTTATCTTTTAAGCAAAAATTGTTTAGATTGTTTTAGACTTATCCAGATAGTTTTCATTAGGCTATTACTTTTGAACATGTCCTAATTCAGAGTAGAGGGCCTTTAGAATAACATTGGTTCATTTGATATAACAATGTTTTTAGTTTTAAAAAGTGAACCTTGAGATTGTTTTGACTTTACTGTAGTAGCAGCCGACTAGTGGTCTCCTGATATTTCCAATGCAGAAGGGCTTGATCAGTGTGTATACTAACTTAATATACTAACTCAACTCTACGATAATAATTGCTTAGGCGTATACAGCTTTAATGTTTACATAGTCCTTTTCTCATAAGCACCTGGTGAAGGTAGGGAGCCTGAGCATTATTTTACATATAATTAAACCGAGGGCCAGAGAGCTGCTGACTTGTCTTAGTACCTTGATAGAGCTACTTACTCACATTCTGGTTCTCCATCTCTGAGATCAGAGTTCTTTCGATATTGTCACCTATATACAGTTCATCTAGGTACTTTTTTCTCACTAGAACTAGACTAGTGTTTGTGTTAAGGATGATTTGCATCTTTTTTTCTGGTGGGCCCAAACATTGCTTTTCGTACCTGCTAAGCAAAGAGACTACTGCTAAATTGTGTACAAGATATCAAAGCTATGTATGTGAGCTTACTTAGAAGGAAACTTAAGAGTCACTGGGGTCACAGAATGCTGTTTATACTTTCAAGCTCATTGGTCACTGATGTAGGCACTCATTTTTAAGTCATTTACCCTCTTGATCTATAATAGTCCAGTGGAAAGAGCTTTGACTCTAGAGACAGAGGCAGGCCCTTGGTCTTTTAGGGTGTCTTTTTCTTTCTGTGAAACTCTACAATTTGTTTTGATTTATGGGAGCAGAGATTTAGTGTCCAAAGGCCCTTCATAGTCAAATATATAGTCCAGCTTCCCCATTTTACAGAGGAAGAAACTGAGAAACAAAGAGTATGAGTGACTTAAGGTCACACAGGTGGCAGTACAGGTCCTCTGATTCCACATCAACCTTCTTTCTACTCCATGGTTCTCTTTCATCCATCCTTTTGCCTCTGCCCTCCTCCTATATTTGGAGCTCTTTACTTTATAGCTACAAGGATGTCTTTTCCTTATGCTAACAGACAAAGGAACTTATCAAAATTTTTTCTCACCCTATTTTTCTCTCTAAATGACCATCTCTTCCATCCTGTCACATGAAAGTGGGGACATGAGAGAAAAGGGAAAAGAGAATTATTTTTCTAGTTTGAAGAACTTTTAAAACACAAAGTAATATGAATAGTTTTGTTGTAATTGTGAAAATAATGAATGGTGGTACTCTGGGAAGTCCTCTCTTTACCAGGAGCTTAAGGTGTTTTATGTGTCATCTGTCATTTCAGTGTTCTTACAAAGAAGGTAGCAAGGCTTTTATTCATGTATTAAAAGAGCTTCTATTAGTAGAGGACACAGACCATTTGCCAAATGTGCCATTCCACTATTCTTTCTTAACAGATGACGCTGAGATTTAAGGGCTTAGCATGTCTTGTCTGGTGTCACAGTAAGGATCAGAATGTAGACAGGGATGTCAGGATTTGGTGAGGTTCACCAACATGCTGAAGGTCACACAAGCAGTTATGGCAGAGAGTGGGATGGGCATTGTCTAGAATGTATTGCTTCCAAATGGCAAATAACGCATTCATTTCTGTGATGGTCCTTGCATTACAGCATACGAAGAGTAGCATGGTTATTCCGTTGGCAGTGGAGGTGCTAAAATTCCACCTTGAAATAAAGCTGATGAGCTGTTTCTTTATGGCACCTCTTAAGCAAAGAAATGCTCCTTCCCCTTTTCCCAACCATCTCTACCCTCCCTCCACACCCCCACCCAATGGAATCTGAGATCAACAAATCAGAATGCCACAAGGCCAAGATCTGTTTTCAGCAAAGAACTTAATAAAACACTTTGATACTACATCCAGTTAGTGTCAGCCAAGAATGTGGGTAATTTAACATTGAGGAGGGGGACAAAGGCTAAGTCTGAAAGGCAAATGTGGGCTAACACACTGCCGGCCAGATAGAGGTAGTTTGAGGAAAAATAATGTGGGAGAGGTGGAAGTACAAGGAACAAAACTCAAAACTATGAAGTATTCATATTCTTGCACCCTTTGGGGAGAATGTTGACATAATAGAAGAGGGTATAGAATAGATTATAGTATATTTCTGTATTCTGAATGTTTGAGCCTGCCTTTTGTGTTTTCATTGTTATGAGCACTAATACTCATTTCTTGATAGTATGGTATTTTAACTGAATCTCTGTCTCTTATCAGTATATGTCTAAGGAATTATTTGTCTAGGAATTCTGGCTAGATGCAATTTGGATGGAACGTGGGAGATTATGAGTTTTAGTCATATCAGGGCATTTGTGAAGCTATATTTCTATTTCTTTTCCCCAAACCAATCTTGGATATCAGCTAGTTTCTGGTTCTTTTCCCTCATTTTAGTTGGGTCCTCCCATTTTATTAACCCCTGACAGTTGGCTCATGTTCATGGTTAATGGTGATTCAGTGGGTAAGAATTCAGATTTAATGTTGCCTTTTTAGAAGTCTTCAGAAAGTTCATTTGATTCTTAGACCACTAACGGATGCTGGTCAGCATCAGAGAATTACTCAACTATAGTGATAAATCAATGTCTTTACAGAACCACAGCAGTCATTATTTGGTACTTCTTAGTCTTTTAGATCTTATGAATTTTATTGCCTTTAGAGATTTCTGATTGTAATAATTACATTTTAATTGCGCTTATTCTTTTTTAAGAGAAAATTTACAGCATGTTATTTTCTTTAGTGAAGGTTATCTTTTGACTCGAGTGGGGTGAATCAGTAAGATATCACAATATAATTCATGCTAAAAGTATTCCATGGTTCCTTATATCTGTTGAGCAGTTTTTATTTATGAAAGGGGTATAGACCCTTTGACTTAGCTTCGGAAAGTTATTGGCCTGAAAATGAATGAAATGAGAAGGGGGTAGGAAGAAATTTACCGACCTGAAGAAAGAGAAACAGAACAAGGAACAGTGGGAGGGAGGGACTTAGTTTTCATTGCAGGCTTCATGATTTCCTTTAATATTGCTCATTCCATATCACTCAAAAATGACTCTACATTAGAGAGAGGTTCAGGTTTAGTTCAGCCTTATAGGCAGGCTAAAGATAACCTCCAATTCTGGAAAAAAACCCAACAAATCTCAGTGGTTTATGAAGGCTTTAGCCATGCTGTCTCTTCTCTGGTCATGCTCATTTCTCCTTTGGCCCTCTTTGTAATGAGAGCTAAGACAATGAAAGTGACTGTGATTATCGTATTTCCCTACTGGTTTCCTTTAAAAACCAAAATGGAGAAGTATTATTTCTTGTTTTTGAGGTACTGCCTAGACGTCTATAGTACGTCTCAACATTGCTGTAGTAAGAGTAGTCTGTTGCTTCTGCTTCTGTATTTTCCATTACCAATTTTTCCAATTACCAATTTCCAATTACCAAATTTTTTCAGTATGTGAATGGGGTGATACTGTATTGTAGGAATGTATTACATATACTCACAGTACAGTATTAGAGTTTGAGCAGATCCTTCTCAAGAGAGGCCTTACCTGGACTGGTGGATTGCTGGGGCCAGAGCTTCTTAATCTAGTGTTTGGGAATTAATTCATGAGGTCTGTGAATTTATTTATTTTTTTATATTTTAGCATAATTCATTTCCTTTTAAATTCCACATTTTGTGATATTTCTTTAAAAATCTTATTCTGGAAAGGCTTCACTGGACTGCCAAACAGGTCCATACCATGAAGAAGGTTAAGAATCCCTGGCCTATGTTTTCACTCTGCTTGGCATCTCTTTATAGTGGAATGTAGTGGAATATAGAAAACTCTTTACCAAGAGCTTGGCACATTGGATTATTAGTTTTGTAAGTGGAAATATCAGCAATCCTCTTGATTATCAGTTTCATTCCTTGTTTGGTTTTTAACAGAGTTTTGTCCCATTGCTTTTCATGGAAACAGCTAGAGACACAAAGTATAACATTAGTAGACCTAGAAATTTAGACCTGGATTCTCTTCTCAGCTTTTATTGCTGAATTTGAAACCTAGGCCTCTATAATGCTTCATTAACTACTTAAACTGCCATTGTGGAGACTGCTTTTTGATCAGTTAATCAAGGCTCTGTAGATACAAAGACAGAAATGAAATTTTCCCTGATCTTCAGGAGCTTATAGTTTATTGGGGAGACAACATATACAAATATATAGAAAGTAAAATAGAAGACAATTTTAGTGGGGAGCCACTGGCAGCTGGAAAGGGCTGTCAGTAAAGGCTTCATATTAGAGTTGGCCCTTGGAAACATTTTAGGCATGAGAATAAATAGTCTGTGCAACGGAACAGAAATGGAAGATTTAGTGTTATGAGTGAGGAAATCAGAGATGTGATGTCACATACAAGGAACAGCAAAAAGGCTAAACTGCCTAGACCACAGAGTCCATGAAGGTAGGTAACATCTAATAAGGTTGGAGAGTCACATTGGAGCCAGGTTGGAAAGGTCCTTAAATGCCAAATAGATCAGATATTGATCCTCAGTGTATTAAGGATCCACAGGAGTTTATTGAGCAAGCAGAATGACACAGTCATACTTGTGCTTTAGTATTAAGCTCAATTTTGCCTATTCTGTGGGATCAATTGAAATATAAAGATAAATGGTGGGCATAAAAAGACTTTAGCACTCTACCAGCTGGGGTATAAACGACAATGTTGTGAGTGTATGATTGGGAAAAAATATGGCCCTCCTGTATCTTGGACAGTCCAAGTGTTAAAATAATTGGTGGTACATTGGATGGATTTTCTTCTTGTGGAAGTCAGTTCAGTTCAGGCCTTTTTCAGTCATGTCCAGGTCCTCATGACACCATTTGGGGTTTTCTTGGCAAAGATACTGGAGTGGTTTGCCATTTCCTTCTCCAGCTAATTTTTCAGATGAGGAAACTGAGGCAAGTAGGGTTAAGTGACTTTCACTGGGCCACATGGCATCTGAGGCCAAATGAGTCTTCTTGGCTCTAAGTCCTGGTGCTCTGTCTACTTTACCACCTAGCTACCCTGACTTGCGGAAAAAGTAGAGCAAAAATTGGACCCTATGACATGTGGAGAGAGGACTCCTATTCATGAGATTATGGACTTATCACAGGTTAAGCATCTGAGTATATGTTTTTGTTATGTGAGTTTTAGTAGACCCAAACTAATCACATGATAAATTCAGTGAACCCCTTAAGATATTAATGAACCATCGTTCTGTGAATTGAAATGTGTTGTATTTGTTAAAATTTCTCATGGAGCAGTTTCGTTGAAATCTTTATACAGTTGCTTCATAATATGAAGATGTATCTAGGTTTTTGAAAGCTTTTTCAACATGAAAGGCTTAGAAGAGGGGTCTTAAAATATTTTTATAACTATTGTAATATAATTGACTTCCTTCGTAATTCTGTGTATTTTATTTTGTACGTTTAAAAACATTATCCTGAGAAAAGGATCCATAGGCTTCATCAGATTGCCAAAGGGCTTCATGAGTCGGTCATTCAACATTTAGTGTTGGCCCTTGAATGAAGCTTGGAAAGAAGCTTGAGATTCTAAGAGGATTCATTGCGTGTGTTTAAACAAGAGAATTGACATACACAAAAATGCATTTTTTTAAAGGAAGATTAAATTTGTGGTAGTAAGCCAAATTAACTTGAAGATAGTGTATATATCCTGCGAGATTACTTAGGAGGCTGTTGCAATAATCTAGCCATTACATGGTGAAGACCTAAACTATTTCACTAGCAGTAGGAATAGAACGAAAGGGATGGATTCTAGAGATGTGAGCAGAGGCTTAATAGAACTTGACAACCAATTGGATATGGATTGTATTCTAAGAAGGGAGTCCACTTCAAGCATGAGAATATATGTGTCAGGCCCAGTGCTAAGTGCTGGGGATACAAAAAGAGATCAAAGAGAGCATCTGGAGGACTCACGATTGGAAAAATTTAAGAACTCTTGGTTCTTGGTTATAGGCCCGGTGGTCAAGGACCCTATTTCTCTTGAGACCTTGATTTTTCAGCAGGTCCAAAACATGGGTTTATTCTTGAACTTTAGATTGTGTGGGTATTGGCGAACTCAGCCCTCTTCGTGTTTGGCTCCTTCTGTTCCAGCTCCAAACTGTGCTGCTCTGTAAAAGAAGGGGCTTGTTTGAGCAGCTGGATTTTTTCCTCTGAGAAAAATAAGGAATTGACCTTAAGGATGTAGATGTTGTGGCGTGTGGTTTATTACGTCTACTACGAGCCTTGGTTTACCTCAGAAAAAATATTAATGTTAATTTAGGCCAATAACATGTGGTAGAAACTCCACAGAGTCTGGGTGTTTGGGGTGATTGGAGAGGGAGGAGTGAAGAGTGCCTTGTACTGAGTGCTAGGTGTTAGCTAGCCTGACCTGCTGAAGGGTCAGCCACCATTGCCTGGGGTTGGAGCACTTTTCCCAGAAGTTAAGTTTGTCACTAGTAGGAGAAAGATAAGCATCAAGACGAAAGACATTTAGTTACCAAAGATAGAAGCTCTGCTCTCTGATGTCTGCTCAGTGTCCCTGCAGGCTGTGTCAAGGACACAGTTTTAACCAGAAGTAAACAGAATGAAAGAGTAGCCTTTAATGTGAGCTGAGGAAAGTTAGCTTGAATCCTTTACAGAAGAGGGGCCAAAAAAATCTAGAAGAAATCATTTCTGAAATAGCAGGATATTGTAGGAAATTATTTATGTAGATTCGTATCATAGGATCCTGGACTTAGAGCTAGAAGAGTCCTCAGAGGCTATGAATCCGATTTCCAGTTGAATCTATCAAAGAGGTTAGGTGACTTGCCTAGGGTCACACAACTAGTAAGAGTGTAAGGTAAGATTTGAACCTATGTTTTCCTGGCTCCCATGCTCAGGGCTTTATCCTCTGCTTCATGATGCCTTTTTAAGCTGGACAGAGAGGTCTCAAAGTTCTATATGTTACTTTGATTTGGATGCATGAATTTTCCTTTCACTTTGGGAGGGAAGGGGGAGGGTACACCGGGTGTGCTTTGGATGATGATGTGTTCTCATCAAGTATTTCGTATTCTAGATAACTTGATGGGGAGTGGGAGTGGTAAAGATGGGGTTGAAGAAGGATTGTAAATGATTTTGAAAAAAAACTCCCTCAATCCTTATCTTGCTTTCCCATCATTTAAAGTTTAACTTGTTTAAGTAATAATAGGCACAAGATTTGACTCTTGGAAGCTAAAAGGCAACCTAGTCTAAATCAAATATTTATTTATTTATTAAGTGCTTGGCATTGAACTAGTCACTGAGAAGGGACAAAAAGATGTTCAAGGTACCATCGGTTTTGGGCCCTCTCAGGTGGTCCGAAGTAAAATAGATTTTTTTAGAAATCATCTAGTCTGTCTCATTCTCCATTTGAAATAGAGTAATTGTATACTATAGAATACAAGCCGCTTTGTGATGAGATTTCTAAGTGTTATGGACTGGGTAATTGTACTGTTTCTTACTGGGGTAATCAGGGACAAGCTGTCATTTAAGCTCTACCTTGTAGGAAAGATAGACTTTACACATTTCCATTGGAATGAGAGAGTGTGGAGGATATTCTAAGGAGAGGGAATGTTGTATACAAAGACAAGAAGTGGCAGGAACATGCATTTGAGGGAATAACCTTCCCATTTGGTAGGACTGTAGAATTTGTGTAGGGGATGGTGAGAGGTGAAGCCAAAAAGGTATGTGTGTCGGAAACAAATTGTGGAGGACTTTGAATGGGGGCAGGACAGTTAAGAGTTTGGCTCTTTTGTGTGTTTAATGAGGATTCATTGCATGTGTTTAAGAGAATTGATGTACTCAAAATTGAATTTTTTTAAAGGAAGATTAAACTTGTGGTGGTATGCAAAGTTATTTTGAAGATAGTCTATATCCTGAGAGACCATGAGTAATCTAACCATTACATGGTGAAGACCTAAACTATTTCAGTAGCATTAGGAATAGAAGGAAAGGGATGGATTCTAGAAAGAAGGGAACTTGACAACTGAAAGGAAAGAGTCCAAGACAGATTTCATCCTGGATGACTAGCTTGTACTATTAGTGGGAAAAGGGAACTTAAGAGGAAGAGCCACTTTGGGATAATGATAGTAAATATGATTTTAGACTGGTTTCTGGGGTGCCAAAAGAATATTTATTCACCATTCATTCAAAAAGACATGTAATTCACCAGACACTTATTAGTAGCCTTCTAAACTGTATTCATGTATTTCATCCATCCCCAGGTCTCATCTGTCCTTCACATAGCTGTCAGAATAATCTTCCAAATGCATGAGTCGAACTATGTCACTGGCTCACTGTCTTGCTTAAGAACCGTAATGTGACTCTAGGACAAAACGTGAACCTCTATAGGGCCATTTACAAACTGCTTCCAATCTTCCTTTTCGGCTTTTGTTGGGCATTACTCCTATTCAGACATGGTACCTTCTAGCCAAATTGGGACACCAGTAACTGACCGCCAACATTCCAGTTCTCACTCCTGGAGTTTACTCCTTATTTCCACTTGTCTACATCTATCTCTTTACAGGTTTTACTTTGGTGTCAACTGCTTATTGAAGCATTTCTGGTTGTCTCTCCCCACCCTCAACCCCCTACTCCCAGAATGTTGTTACCTTCCTCCCTTCCTCATAATTTCCTAGAGCAGGCCTATACAACCTGCAGACCTCCAAAGGATTTCCTCTCCATACAAAGGATGTTTTCATTTACATTTTCCCCAGGCCATCAGAAATCCTTTGGTGGGCCACAGGTTGGGCAGTCCTGTCCTAGAGCTTTTTCATGTTTTCATATATTACCTTGATTATACTTTTATGTGTGTGTCATATCCCTGTAGTAAAATGTGTCATACCCCTCTAGTAGAACATCAACTCTTTGAGGACATGATTTATCTTATCATTTTCCATGGTCCCTGGACTGAATTACAGTGCTTGTGCTAAGCAACTTTATAAAGTTTTTAGTTTTTCATTCAGTTGTCTTCTCTGCGCAATGCAGGAAGTTGGAAATACAGGATTGGAGCATGGTCTAGAGGTCATGTTCTGTACCACCTCTTGAATTTCTGAAATTGACCATATTTTCAAAAACATTTTGGTTTTGGTATATTACACGTAGTTAGTGTGACCGAGAGTAGGGCTCTGATAGATATATTCAGGAGTGCCTGAGGACGGAGAACTCTCTTGGACTTATGAGACCAGCCAGCTCCACCCCCATTTGGAAATGTAGTCTTGCTGGCTGCAGGGGGCTTGAATTAATGAGCCAACTCCTTGTAAATAAGTTTATCAGTTTTAAGTCCAGTGCAGTGAAACCTGTTTGTTAGTAGTGGTTATTGTCCATGAATAACTTGTCTTTCCCTATCTATCTGTCTACGTTCCCAATCCCGAGGTTAGTGCATATGATTACGTGTTGGGAAAACAGCCAAGTTAGTTTGAGTGGGCAGTTTGAATCTAATCTTATCACCTAGATTATGTCTGGGTGGTGTGAATTTTTCTCTTCAGATTTAACTTGATGTTGACCTAGATGATCTTTTATCTACTGGCTCCCTCCAACAGTGCCTTCTGAAATCAGGAACAGAGAAGGCTCTTCTTCTTGCCTTTATTTGGCTTTTGCCTTTAAGAAGGAAACTTTTTTATAATCAGTCATATACCCAGGGCAACGTTCATGAATGTTATCACCTGAGAGCTTTGGCAGGTGGGAGTGGGGGACTCTGAGGGAGGCCAGAAGTCAGTCTTTTATTGCTCAGGCTCTTTGGCTACTTGTACAAGTATCTTTATAGAATTTGTGATTTCTGATAATGTGGGGGGGTTATATATTTCTTCACAAAGTAAGAGCAGAATAGCAGTTTATAAAAGAGCTGTAATAAAGAATAAAACCCCTCTCTGCAACATACCTAACATGTTTATTAGGCCTTTACATGGTTATAGTTAGTTACCAACTTGATTTTATCAGAAAATTTTACAGATGCAGGATTCCAACATGTGACTTGAAAAAAAAAAATCTCCCAAATCAAAACTAGTTTGAAGAATATTCTTATTTGTTAAATTCTGCCTCACCCCTCCATTCACTTGTGTTGAATCTCCCTGGTAAGAGCAGTAGTGATAGTTTGTTTTTTTTTTTTTAAGTTGAATAAACATGAAATTAAAAAGGCCATAGAGTACATTTTGGTAAACCAAAATATTGCTTGGTGGCATAAAGCCACAGATCCATTAAAAAAAAGGCATGCGGAAATGTGGTTTTGCTGTCTGTCACAGAGTCTGCTCAACTGTCAGAAACATACGTTGTTTTATGGTGTGTTTTCACGAGTCTGACCACGGCTTTCACTCTCTTGAATTTTTTTCCCCTTGAACGTCTAGATTAATTTATGGAAGACTTGAATCTATTGATGTCATCAACCACCAGAAAGAGAGGAAATCTTGGGTAGAGCACTTTGCCCAGCGAAATTCTGTTTTAGGTATAATACTCTTCCATTGTGCACAGATGAGAGCTCTGTGTTGTATCAAGACCATGCTCAATGTTCATATTATGAAACTGGCCAGTATTAAGTGAAATAAACATTTGAGGTCTAGCTTGGCCAGGAAGAGGCTGGAGATCCAAGGCTTTGTAACATCTTGATTGCCTTGTTCTATGTGACCTAACACAAGGCCTTCCAATCTTGAAATACTTCTCTGTGTTCAAAATGAGACTAGGCCGTGTAGTATGCATTGTGATTTTCTTTCCCATTAAGCTGTGGAAAGTAGGTATTAAAATGGAATATGTACTCTTTGCCTTTAAAAAAAAAACCTTCCTGTTCTCTCTGACATTTTACATTTGTTGGGTGTGATGAGCCTAAACACTTCAAGTTCTAGTTTCCGCTCTGCCACGGACTGTCTGTGACCCCATACAAGCCACCTAACCTCTTCCGGCCCCAGTTTCCTCATTTCTAAAACGATGAGTGATTTGAAAGAGTTCAAAGAAATAGGAAAGGACTCATATATTCAAAAATATTAAGAGCAGATCTTTTTGTAGAGGCAAAAAACTGGAAACTAAGGAGATTGATGGAAATTTATGGGATACTGTTGTGCTGTGCTAAGAAATCATGAAGGGGAAGTGAAAAACCTGAGAAAACTTCTGTGATCTAATGCAGAGTGAAGTGAGCAGAACAGGGCGATAAATCAATGGCTGAACAAATTAGGATACAGGATGTAGTGGAATACTGCTTGCTATAGTAAATCATGAAGTGAGGGAGAGTTTTAGAGAAACCTGAGAAGATTTGGGAGAGCTGAGGCAGAGCACAGTGAGGAGTACGGTTTATGTATTAATGGCAGCATCCTAAAGTCAGACAACTTAAACTTTAAGAGCTCTGATCAAATGCAGTGACCAATTATGATTCCAGGGGACTGAGGATAACGCATGTTACTCATTTCCTGATAGAGGGTGGAATGAGGTATTTTTTTTTTTTTTGAATGCGGTCAGTGAGAGAATTTGTTGTGATTACCGTGAATATTTGTTCCAAATATTTTTTGTTTTTGTTTTGTGCTTTTTTTCAGTGGGGGAAGGGGAGAATGAGGGACAGATAGATGAAGGTAGGAAAAAAATAAATGCTTGTTCATTAAAAATATTTAAAATAGGGGTTGTATTGGATGATCTTTTAGTGGTTTTCTAGCTCTGTGACTCACATTGCCTGGATGAGGCACTACCTTTGTAATTACAAGGTTAACTTAACAAACGTTAAAGTGCTAGATAAGTGCTGACTATTAATAATACTAATTATGTCTTTTCTTTGTATCTCTCTCCCTCCCCCTTCCCCTAGCGCAGTATAAATAGTAAAGTTCTTAGTAAATGTTTGTTGAGTGAGTGGCTATCTTCCCTGATTGTATTCTGGGTTCTTGTTCCAGATTTTCTATCTTTAAAATAGTTCGGCTGATTAAAGTAATTTAAACAGTAACTTTTTATCAGATAGCCTCACTGGGTATTGGCTCCTGGTTCTTATGAGTCATGTTGAAAAAAGAAGAGGCATTCATATATCTCATCTGAACACTACACAGACCTTCATATTGAGAACATAAAAATACAAGCAAAACATTCAGTAGAAAATGTCTGGTTTTGGCAGAAGCTCCTTAAGTTAGTTTTTGCAGAGTTTTTTATTGCACCACCGTTGTTGAGAACTTAATGAGAAAATCTTGTCCTAATTGGCTCTTTGTTTTTCATTTCACATCCTTCAGAATCAGTTTAGAAAGCAGCGCGTTCTAGAGGAAACAGTATTGTACCGAGTTAGAAGACTTGGGTTCTAGATCTAGCCCTGTCCTTTCGTGTACTTGTAGGATTTTGACTAAATCTCTTCATTTCTTCCCCTCAGTTGTTTCCTCTGTAAAAATGAAGATAATCCATTTTAAAATTGGAAGGCATGGTAAAATGGGGTTTAATATGTAAACTAATTTATAATAAACTTGAGAATGAGTGTAGGTGTACCTTCTGTGCTCCATTAAGTTTGCAGATGTCAAGAAGTTCGTGATGGTTTCTAAATACCTCAAGTCAGGAACAGAATTCAGAGTGACCTTGCAAGCCATGAAGCTCTTAAGGACAAGTACAAAGTAATACATTTGGGAAAAAGCGTTGATCCAGCTTTCAACAGCAAAGTGCTGTATGGGTAGATGTAGAGAAACTTCAAGTTTAATGCTTTACTTACTACAAAACTGATTTTAGCTTTTTTTCTCACTGATAAATACAAAGCTCTTCCTAAAAAAAAATAAAAAACAACCCAGCTCCCTACACCTGATTTCTACCCCACCCCCATGGAGATAAAAAGTAGGAGAATGGGGGACAGTTTACACACTGTGGCCACTATTTTGGCTAGCTTTGCTTAACTTCCTTTGTTATGCAGGAGGACTCATTATATTGGAAGAAACGATGGATAAAAATGTCTCTAAGACTTTTTAAAAGTACATCTGATAGCACTTGTCATGACTGGAGGATTCTGGACCATTTTTGTTGTCATTTTTTCCTGCTTTCACAAATTAGTGGGAATGTGATTTTGAGATTAAGTACAGTTATGGATATTATACCACTTCAGTCCATATTCTGTGTGCCTCTTTCTGCCTGTACACATAGAGCTCTACAAATTTCCACTCCTCTATCCCCATTGCTACCATGCACTCTTGCAGGGGAACCACAGGCAGTAAAAGAAATAAAGGCAGTAATTTTTTTTTTTTTTTACTCTTCACCTAATGTAAAATATACTACACCGGGGGCAAGTGTCCTCTTGACAAAGATTAGAGGAAAGAGATCCCCAGCTTTAAGCGCTACTGAGTTGACCAGTGGCCAAAAAAAAATTTACTGAATGTCTTTCCTGGGTCACAGTGCGTGAAAGTGGAGAAACAGCAAATTTCCAGGGGCAGAGCCTGTGACCTTACACTTCCTTCAGTCAATCAAGAAAGTCTGAACTCCTTTACTACGCCATCCAGGCTGGCAAGCACCACCATCTGGCTTGGCTCTTTTCCCATTCTGAATAATTTGCCCTGTGCCCTGTGGTCCTCTTCTCCTTTATCCCTTGCCCTCATGTTGTGTAAATTAGTGAGGTATTCCTTCCTAACTGAGATAGAGCCCTAAGCTTGAATCAATACCTAACTGTAAAACTACTCAATTTACAGCATTATCTAATCTTGTTCATGTCTTAAAGAAAGCGGTAATACTGACCTTAGGGGATTGTCTTATAAATCCTCACTCATTAGTTCTTGGGAATTTGGTGGGGAACAGATAATGTTATTCCCACTTTACAGATGTAAAAGTGGAGTCCTAGAAAAGTTACCTGACTTGCCTGACATCTAAGGTCAATTTGATAGTTGTAGAATTATGGTTGGGACTTTGCCTCTGTACCCTTTGGAATGTTTGATCATTGTAGAGCTGTAACTAGGATGGGCCTTCTGGGGTTTGGCTTTTGGTGTTGACATCAGCAATCTGGCAGCCACCTTAGAAGTCCACAACAGTTGCTGGGAGTGGAACAGTTGCTGGGAGTGGGAAAGTTGCGGGGCGGGGGAACAAGCACTGTGGGAACAAGCACTGTGAAAGAGGATGAGGGAGTAGGATCAGGGCTGGTAGAGGTCCAGATCTGCATTGGGATTGTTTCATTTGAGGCCCAGGTATTGATTTTCTTAGTTAAGTCTTCCTAAGAAGTATGAGATACAAATTCTGTAATCTCTGGTTCCCCGCTTCCTTCTTCAAGACAGATTTTGATCCTGACTTGTTTTTATTAATGGTATCACCATTCTGAAACCTGTATCATGTCTGATTTCTTTCTTTTTTCCTCTGGATTTTCATAACCAGTTACTAATTCCTATCTATCCTTTTTTCCCTTCATTATTGTCCATCAGATCTTTGCTGCCAGTTCAGATGGCCACCGTTCATACCTGTCAACATACCTCATCCCTGGATTTCATGATTATTACAGTTTCTTTGTTTGACTTGTGTTTTACAGAGTCTGTCTCTAACTGCCATTGATCTTACATTTTCACGGGATTCATTATTTTAAAGTACTACTTGGATCATATGATTCTCTTGCTCTGAAAACTTTGTTTTCTGGTAAAGTCCCGCACCTCTTACTCACAGGCCTTTGCCATTTGCCTGTAATCTGCTTCTCCTGCTGTATATTCTGCTACATGAATCCAACATTCCAATTCAACTAGACTAGGGATTCTTCAAGTCTTTTGTGTGTTCTGGACACTTGTGCAGTCTGGTGAAGCTGCTGGACTAGGGACCTCAGGCTGAGGACTGACCACATGATTTCCAGCTGCCCTGTACATGTGCAGAGAGGCTTTCTTTGCTTATAAGAAAATATTCTATTTGCTTAGATATACCTATTGCTTATGTTCTCCTTGTCCAGAACACCCTGAGTTCCAGTTCTGCTTTTCAAAATCCTCTTGACTCCAAAGCCCACCTTACATGACTTAATTTTAAGGGCTTCTCTCTGAGGCCTTCCTTGAGTCCTCATGCACAAGTGATTTATGTCTGTGGCCTCTGAACTTTTGTAGCTCTTTGGATCCCACTCCTGGAGCATTTGTCACATACTTGCGTGATTTGTGGACATGCCTTATCTCCTTTAGTCATGTGTAAACTCTCTGAGATAAAGGGCCATGTTTTATTTACTAATCTTTATTTCTCTTCCTGTCCCTCACCCTACCACCTCCCAGTATGGCTTAGTACACAGTAGTAATGATAATCATATTTATGTAGCACCTACTGTGTGCCAGGCGTTGTGTTAAGCACTTGCGAATATCTCATTTTATAATAACAACATAGTGTTGTAGGTGCTGTAATTATCCTCATTTTATAGTTTGAGGAAATTGAGGCAAGCAGAGGCTAAGTGACTTGCCCAGGATCATGCACCTAGTAAGTGTTTGAGGCTGGATTTGAACTCAGGTCTTCCTTCACTGTGCCACTAGCTGCTTCTACTATATAGCTACTAAGTCAGAGTTAGTTAAGGAAAGAATTCCAGCCACTCTCTTGAGGTGCTTAGCTTTGAAAATGTGTCCTGCTGAATATTCTGAAGTTGTTTTTTGCCCCGGCATAATTTCATTGCCTTCCTTATTCTTTGTTCCCTGGCCTTTCTTCTTCCCTCGTTCCCAAATTCTGTTGTCCAAAAAGGAGAAAAACATCACTTGGGTATCTTGAATTCCTCCTCTGTACCATGGCTTCCCTAGAATACTGATTCTGGTGTTACATGTTCTCAGGCCTGTGTCAAAATTCTCATTCTGATCCACATTTTTATTTTCTTGATTACAAACTTAATGTTGGGTTATAGAATCATGGAGGTCGCGATGCCATGCAGTGGTAAGAAAGAGCATTTTATTTGAAGTCAGAGGATCTGAGTTCGAATCAGTCTTTTCTGCTTCCTGCCACTGAATATAAGCTGCCCCTGCCATTCCTCCCGTTCTCTCCTGAGAATTACAACCTCTGCCACACTCAGCCTCTCATTTTATCCCTTCTTTTTCCCAGCCAGACAACAAAACCTTGTTGACAGTGACTTCCTCCCCTTTCACTCCTCAGCTTTTTGCAGTTTGGTTTCTGATGTCATCACTTATTGAAGCTACTTTCTCCAGAGTCATGAAAGAGTGCTTAGGTACCACATCTGATGGCATTTAGTTCAGTGTTTGTTCTTCCCCACCTCAGCTTTGTTTAACATTAATCACCAACATCTCTCCCCAAGGTGACCTTTCACACTCTTCGTTTTCCTCCCAAGTCTCCTTTTTATTCAGCTACCTCAGTGTTGGGGGTGTTTGCCAAGTCTCTGTCTCAGGTCCCCATTCCCCTCTCACTGTACTCTCTTTCTTGGTCATCTCATCATCTTCCATGAGTCTAATTATTAGCTGTCTTGGTGCCAGTTATTCACAGGCCTGTATCCAGCCCCAGTTTCTTGCTGGAGACTGATCTACCTAAGTTCATCTCAACTTTGTCATCCCAAACTACTGCAGAGCCTCGGCCTTGGTCTCCCTTCATCCAGGCCATGGGATGGGAACCTGCTGCCCAGAGGCCTCATGTCCTTGGGTGTGGCCTTTTGACTGAGTCAGAGTTTTATGGAACAGTTATTAAGGGGATTTGTTTTGTGAAGTTTGGATTCAAAGGGCTACACTTGAGGACCTAAGAGCCACCTGTGACCTCAACTACAGGTGCCCCACCCCTGCTCCAGACATCCTCCACCCTGCAGCCAAAGGGGATTGCCTTCATTCTCTTTATTTTATGTATATGTATATTTTGTTGCCTCTCCTGTTTGAACATAAGTTTCTTACCAGTAGGGATTTTTTCCCCCCATTTCTTATATTGGTCCCTTGCATAGTGCCTGGCAAATAGTAGGCATTTAATAAATGTTTCTTGATTGATCGTATGACCTTTGACAAAGTATTTGAACAATTCATTGATCCTTGGTTTCCCCAAGAGGAAAATGAAAGGATTGGATTAGATGGTTTCTGAGGTTCCAAATGTACAATTTCACATTTATGTTATTGCTGGCATTTATGTAGATGCATATTTTTTAAATATCTAAAGCCTTACTTAAAGTTTGATTTTAAAGCTACTTAAGAAATTGTATATTTGTAAGTGTTGATGTGATTTCCTTTTATCTTTAAGTTAATTTAATATCAAGGCACACATAGTATTAGTGAAATCGAGCCTAAATAGATTGTCCTGTTGTATAAATAGAGCTGGCTTCCCAACCACATATAGTCTTTTCAATTTATTTTCTTGCTAATTAACTTCTTCTAAGTGAGGAGCTAGCTAAACAGGTAGTCTGCCTACTTCTAGAATTCGTGGTCTCTCTCTCTTCCTCTCTCTCCCTTTCTCTTTGTATAATACACATATACATATGTGCAGCTAATACAGTCATAGATTTAGGACTTAGAGGTCATCCATTTCAACTCTTCAACTTGCAGATAGGGAAACTGAGCCCCAGACAGGCTACATGACTTTCCCAAGGTCACACAGATACAAAGTAGCAGAGTCAGGATTTACATACGAGTCCTTAAGACTCAAATCCAGCACTCTTTCCACCGTACCATGCTTTCTCTCCATCTTCTAAAATTTTTATGTAAACCACTTTTTATTTTTCCATTTCTTGTGTTCCTTATGTCTTTTTTATATCTTCTTTATATCCTGCAACTGTTCCTAAGACCCTTTTAAAGCTTATTTTTTGAGCTACCGAACATGTAAAAAAGTGAATTTCTATTGTAAAAGGATCATCACCCATCTAATTCCATTCTACAGACCCATCTTTGGTGTCTGGAAGACCAATTATCCAGATCCACATTTTTCTCTTGATTTAGAAAATGTAGACATTTTGCCAAAATTAGTTCAGTAGGTTTGGACTACACTTGAAGACAGAAAAGCCTTATCCCTCCTAGCTTTTAAGCTTTCCTTCATGAGTAGAGAGAGAAGTAGCTGCTACTGAGAAATATACCAAGTCCCAATACCCTCTCTGGTGCCATGGGGTGCTCTAACAGTCTGTAGGTGAATGCTACCCGCTCCTAACCAGTCACTCGCCTTTGATGATAGGGTTTTCTCATATTCTCTTTCTGTTGTGGCTCTGTCTCTGTGGCTTTTTCCTGTCCCTGCAACTTCATTCAACTTTGTATTTTTCATGGCAGCAGGCAAGGAAATGATAATGTCTATTATAAGGCTTTAATATCTTTCTGTTTCTGCCCCTCCTGTAAGTCCATAAATGGACTAAAAATTAGACTTTGATATAGAGACGTGTCCACAATAAACTCTTGGTCCTGGGTATCATGCCTTTCTCTTAAAGCAGCACAAGTAAGATTGAGTTACTTTGTTTTTTTCTCTTCCATATTATACTGTTGACTCATGTTGAGTCAACTTACCCAACCTCATCTTTTAGATGACCTGCTTTCTAACTACTTTTTCCCCTCCTCCATTTTCTAATTGGGAAGTTGACATTTTGAACACAAGGATATCCTTATTAAATTTAATCCTACTGGATTTGGCCCAACTATCTAGCCTATTCAGATTTTTTTTAGATACTGACGCTATATTCCAGCGTATTCTTTAAGTAATCCTCCCAACTTTGTGTTAACTATAAATTTGAAAACCATGCTATTCTATGTTTTATCCAACTCATTGATAAAAAATATTAAGCACTGTCAAACATATATCCTTGGGGCACTCCACTACAACCTTGCTTCTAAATACACTCTTAAGGGCAGTTATGTAGGTCTGGTCATTTAAATACTGCTTCCATTTGAGGCATTAAAAGGTTAGGTTAGTGACCATTAGGTTAATCATCTAAGGGAATGTAGGAAATCCTGGCAGGCTTTCATATGGATTATGGAATGTTATCAATCAGTAGATTCAACATGGAAAGATATTTTTGAAGTCATCTATTTGGGCTCCCCCATTTTATCGATGAAATTGAAGTGATTTGCCTGAGATTGTGTTGTTCTTATGTTACTAAGTGGTTGAGCTGGGATTTGAACTCAGGGCTTCTGCTTCCAAAATCCAGGGCTTTTTACATTGAACTTTGTTGCTTTGATTAATTACATTTTTTTGTTTTGGGAATGTGAAAGGGGAAGACAGTTTTACTAGAAAACCAGATAACTAGTTTATGAAAAGGAAGCATTATTAGCTGTTTGGCTAGCCAGAGAGCTGGAAGAATTTTGGTATAAAGATGAGAATCTGCTGAAACATAGGATGAATTTTGAAGAGAGAGAAAAATGAATTAGCCTTAGAACCAAGTAACTTGTTGGGAATTTGAAATAATAGAAGGGTAATGGAATTTTAAGTGATGAGGAATAAAGAGAATAGGAGATTTTAGAAGAAAGGAAATCCAGGGGGTAGTTTTTACGTAGAGCACATTCTTTTTGAAGTCCTTTCTTTCTCCCTTGATAATTTATATCCTTTCAGATATTTTTCAAAAATTGTACTTCTGCAAACAATATCTTTAGCATACAGAATAGATCATTTCTGTGCCTTGTAACCCTCAAATTATACCTCTTACCATCCCTTTCCTATGGCCCTGTCATAAGGGCAGTTTGTTTAGCTTGCCAAATGGGGTGGAGGGAAGGGGAAAAAAAATATTTGCTAAGTGCTTGTTCTGTGTCAGGCACTATGCTAATCGATTTACAAATATGACTTCATTTGATCCTCAAACACCCTGTAGTGTGGGTGCTATTATTATCTCTTTTACATGTGAAGACTCTTGAGCCAAATTGAGATTAAATGAGTGACTTGTTCAGGATCACATGACTACTAAGCACCTGAGGCCAAATTTGAATTCAGGTTTTCTGACTCCATGTGCAAGTGTGTACCACCTGGTGTCTCTCAGGTCAATCTCTGGTCATTTTAGGATTTTGGAGTAAGCAGTTGTGGGAGATTTCATTCATTTTCTCCATAAGGAAGCCCTGCTACAGGAGAAGCTAGATTCAACAAGCATTTATTTATTGAATACCTACTAAATGCCAGGCAACTTGGAAGTATGTGTACTTGAAAGAGAATCATTGAATTCCAACCTAATTTGACAAGCACTTATTAAACATCTACTGTGTATGTGGACCTGTGTTAAAAGAAGGGAATACGAAGGAGGAAAAAAAAAAACCCTTGTAAGTGGCTTGCATTCTATTGAGAGAATGCACCGTTACAGAATGCCAGAACTTGGAGCGGTCTAAGAGGTCCACTTGTGCCATCCCTTCATTTTATCTGTACAGAAGCTAACTAAGCCCTGAGAATCTAAGGGACTTTTAGAACTCTGGGCTCCTGACTCTCAGTTCAGTATTCTCCATCTGTGTCATTTTGTGTGTTCTTTCTACACTGAACTGTGTGAAAAGCAGTAGAGGTCCTAGGCCTGTGAATATCTGTGGTCTAAATGCAGCAACATTCATTGTATGGATAATTGGAATAAAAATGACTTTCTGTCTCTGGCCTTTGTCTTTTTTGTGTGTCCTGTTGGTTAGAAGTTAGGTCCAGAGAAGAGAGCCTGCCAAGGTGTGATCGTGTTCAAGTATAGGAATAGTGTGTGTGTGCGTGTGCATGTGCGTGTGTATGTGTGTAGGAGGGGTATCCTTGCATGGTTTTTAAACTGTGTTTTGTGGTATGTGAATATTAATGAATTGGAGCCTTATCAGTATTGAATCTATATCTATGAAACTTTATCTTTTTATTCTCTTATTGTCATTAGTGTTAAAACTGGCCGTTTTGTCAAGGGCTAAACTTTATGAACAGTATCTAGAACTAACTTAGGCAACCGGTTCTTCTGTGGGACCTTGATGATCATTAAGATCTGCTTTTGGTATTGGTTACATAATTTTGGGCAAATAACTTACTTAACATAAAAAAACCCAGATGACATTAAAAAATTCATCTTCATAGAACAAAATTGGCCACATTTCAAGTGATGTTTCAGTGGAGGAAAACTGACTAAGAAGAGGTGGTGATGGACATAGTGAGTAGGTAGAGTGCTAGAGTTGGAAGACAAGATTTGGGTTCAAATTCACCTTCTAGCTGGCTTACTAACTGAATGACCCAAGGCGGGTTAGGTAATGTCTCTGAACCCCAGTTTCCTCCTCTGTAAAATGAGGATAATAACATCTATGGTATGTCCTTATAAAGCTATTATAACTCTCAAAGGAAGTAATGAACGTGTAGTGCTTTGCCTAGTTTAAAATGCTCCACAAATGCCAGACATTCCTATTACTGATGCTGCTGCTACTACTACTGCTACTGACTGCTATGTTATTAAGAAATAAAGGATAGATTTGCTCATATTTCCTTCTGTGGAAAGGAACAAATTGGGCTGAGATGATGTTTTTAAGGAGAGAAGACCCTTTGCTTGTTTTGCTCTTAATTTATTTTCTCCCAATCCCATAACTGTGATCATTTGGAAGAATCAAAATAAGTTATAGGATTAGAGTTCTATGTGAAATAAGGTAGGCATATAAGAAAATTGAAATTTTTGGGGTCTCTGATCCCAAGTGCAAGTGATCTTAAAAACTCAAATCTAAAACTTAATTTTAAGACAGCACTAAAAGGTATAAACTTGGATAACAGCATATAGAAATAGGGCCTTTTTAAGCACCTAAATGAATTGAAAAAATGCCCATCTTGACGTTGGAGGGGGCAGTGTTGCTTTGAAAACTCAGTGGATAAACTAAGAAGTGAATGAATATTTGTAAGAGTCTTGAGGCTTTTAGCCAATAAGGTTCACTGCACAATCCCACCTCTGGGAAGGCAGGCAGGCAGGAGCTAACCCTACCCTACCAAACAAGTCATTTTCTTTCTTAACCCTCTGTGTCATCCCTTTCTCATTCCTCCTCTCTTTCTCCTAACCTCCACCCCCACCATACAAGTGAAGCAGAGTACAGTTTGATAACATGGGTTACAATGTTTATCAGACTCTAGGACTGAAATGATTTGACCGTGCACAAGAAATTGTTAATCTGGCCCAAGGCTCATCATTCTCAGCCTTGATAATACATCACTCTCAATCATTCTTAACATTTGGAGCAGTATTTAAACATATAACGTAAGTGCAGAAGATGTATTTAGGAGACTAGATGTTTAAGCAAGAATTTCTTTCAAAGATTTTTTTAAAAAAGCTTCAGAGATGGGAGGGAACTAGATACTCATTTTTTAATAAAAGCTATTGCATAAAATTTTAGTAAAACAAAAGATCCTCTTTGGAAACAAATTGGAACTAGTTTCCTCAAGTACAGTGAGTATCTTCAGGTGAGAGAAATCATTCTCATTTTTATCACTTTTTGTATTTCCTTTCCCAAGCCATAAAGTGCACCAAAAGTAGAATATAAAGTGTTAGAATCAATGAATGTATCCAATTAACTGAGCACTGTGTACTTTATGGCACACTCACTGTGCAGTAAAAATACCATAAATAATGTGTTTTAAAAAGAAAGTTGAGTGACAGTGCTTAGGATGTCCCCGTCGGCGGTGGGTGCCATAGTCATAGTTGAACTCTTGGCAGGGAAGGAGATGAATAATGAAGACTGACCCTCCCAGCCCTGACAAGTCTATTTTGGCTTAGATATTTATCTAAAGATTAAATAGGGGACATGTCTGTGTGTGCTGTATTTTAGAAGCTTAATTGAAGAGTTTAGTAATCAAGTTTAATAGCTAGCACTGCATTGAATAAACATATCTGAAATTAGCTTTACAATGTGACCTGTCTTTGGTTTACATACCATATGTAGCTCCTTTTCCGTATTGTGTGCAGTTTTTAATTAGAGTGAGGATCATTATTGTGTAGCATACCGAAAGGTGAATAAGCATTCAGATTTCATTTGTGCCTGACAGTTTCTCCCTTCCCCATTGGGTGTCTTATTTTTAAACAATTGCATGTCTAAGACCGTTATTTCAATTTGAATTGACCAACCTGGAGGTGGGATTTTGTTAGGGAGAAGGATTTTTTTTTTAAAGTCCCAGTAGTTGACTCTTGCAGTCTAGAAAGCTAATGAATGTATGAATAAATTGATTCTGAAAATATTATTACATCATTTTATCTTACTAAGTTCTGTACAGTATGTTGTACAAAATAAATAGGCAAATTGGAAGTCTCAGAGTTACAATTACAGTTCACTGGAGACATTTGTATTGTCTGTTCACAACTTGAAGCTTCCTCACTTCTTTACTTGATGGAAAATTCACTCTTAACACTTTGGTTCAAAACATTTATGGCTCCTCTGTAAAGTTGAGTTGTACTGAACATAAAGATAAAACTGACTCATTATCTCAGTGAGCAAATAATTCTTAACCTCCAGACTTATGAATAAGCCACTCAGGAGTTTGCATTATTCCCCAAAATACTTAAATCTAGGTGTAAGCAGTTAATACATTCAGTGGTTATACTTTTGAAATTCTGTAATGAGCTATTCCAGAAAAAATTATTTCCTGATTGAAATAAAACATATATTGCAATCTTTGTGGGTTAATTAGTTCACTGTGAAATAATGATTCATTTATTTCACACTGTGTTGTTAGATAAACTTTTCCCCCCTCCCATGTTTGAAAAGCTTATTTTGATATTGTACATATTTATATACTTACTAAGTGTCTAATAAACTAGATTCATCTTTTTTGGCAAAGGTTATACTCATATTAAAGAAATTAACTCTGAAATAAATGTTCTTTGAGAATATTTTTTTTCTAAAGTTGTATTTGCATATGTATTTATTTCCTGTTGACTTCTGAAATGGATTTTCCAATAATGTTTTATTATCTACTCTCTATATGTAGTAGTGTTATTTCCATTTGTGTGCTAGATCAAAGCCCGCAGTAGCAATTCCTTAACAAAAAATGTTTTGTAACCTGAATTACTTCTTTATAAACAAGTGAGAATGTAGGAAGCAAAGTTGAGTTACAACTTTTATACATTTTAGAATCACTTGTGGTGGGAGGGGCATTTTAAAAACCAACCTTCTGCTCAGTAATACAGTTGATTTGCCTAAATGGCTTCTTTTGTGGATTTCCATGATAAGGAAAGAATTGATGTAGAAGGTATTAAATTCTACACAGGTGTTATTTTTAGACAGTGATCTGATTGTTGGTTAAATGTGTAATAGCCATCTCCCCAAGATTGTAAATGTAATTTTTTTTTACAATTTTTACAATTGGAGGCGAAGTAGAAAGAAAATTCATTGTATTCTTTGTCATTTACCTTTTTAATTTATAACAGATCATACTGTCCAGTCTACTCCTCCAATTACTTCTTTGGAATGGTACCTTTGGTGTTCACATGCACACAGTGTTTAGAGTTTAGTTAGAACAGGTTGTTTCTCTGAAATTGCCTGATTTTGAAATTTCTTGTCCATTTTTTTTTTTTTTTGGTGATTTTATTTTTTCTTTTTAAATGGGAATAGTAGAAGGAAGAGAGGAATAGAAAGGGAGGCAAAAAGTAGGGTGGTGCTAAATGGAAGATGAAGAAATATTTTGAGTGTATTTTCTTTCTGAACAAGTATCTTTGGTGTATTGGGAGAGAAATAGCAGAAGTGTCAGAATTTGCTAACGTATTTGACAAACTATGGCAGCGAAAACTGTCCTTTTTGTATTTTGGCATGAGCAATCACCCTTTTATTGGACCATTAATGCTACTTTGGAACATCAAGGCAATAATTTAGCAGCTGTTTATCAGGAGCTTTCATAAAACATTGAATACTATTATAACATTCAGTAACCCTAACAACAGCATTTCAGAATCGGGACCCATTTAAATGGGATACCCGTGAATGTACTTGTTCAGGGATGCATGAGCCACATCACCTATAAATTGGATGGGAAGTTACAGTGCTGGCATAGGCTGATGGATAGCAGATTAGAACCCTGATTAACCATGTGATTTGAAGGCTGGGAATATATTGTCTAAGCAAGATTCATCAGATGCAATCAGAATTTCAAGTGGTCAGATGAAATTCAAATGCGTATTGTGGATCTCTCCCCTACCCCCAACCCTCCCCTTGTGCTTTTCCTCTTAGGTTGCCTTTTTATTTTTATTTCCAGAGCTGAAAAATACTTCTTTGATGAATCCGCTCCTCACCCTAAAGCTGTCTGTCTGTTATTCATCAGAAAGCAGGTCGCAGTTCAGTGAGCAGAAGAAAAGATTTTAATAGAAGCTGTGCCAAGGGCTGTAATGCATCATTTTAGGGCCCTAATTACATTACAATGACAAATATCAATGGTGACAACAGCAATAACCTACATCCTTTAATGGCTATGCTGGAAAAGGAGTTTGGGCCCTGCGCCATTAGATTAGACTCAGTTTCAAAACATAGGCCATTAGAAGTGTGTGTCCACAGTATTATTGGCCGATAACTGAAGCCCAGTGGAAAGGCCTGTAAATAAATGATGCCTCCCTAAAGCTTGGTCCTGTGGGACAAAAGAGGCAAAATTAGATGACCGTGGAAGCTGCGCTGTTTCCGAGGCAACTTTAGCTTTCAAAGTGAAGAATCGCCTGCTTAATTTTATGAAATCACACTTTTCCCCCTCCTGCTGCCAATTAGACTCACCATAAAATTCCATTGGTGTGGCAACTAAAATAAATTATGAAATTCTTTAAACAAAAGAAGACATTCTAAAAGGTGGAAAGGTTTCCCTTATTTTCTCTTGTGTCTAGTGTGTATGGACTTATATAAATATATATTAATAAAAAAACCTTTTTTTTTTTCCTTTGGAGGATGAGGGAGAAGTCGTTGGGGCTAACATTTGGATAGGCTTGAAATAGGTAAATTCCTATTTAGGGAAATACGTTCTTTCTCATCAGTTTGTATTCCACAATTCCTGTCTCTGTAGTGTTAGCCTCCTCAGAATAGAGCTCATTCTCTGGATTGTATAGGCAAATGAAAGAGCTTGGTTTTCTTATGTGCCCACATATTTTTCAACTCTTCTAGCAAGGGACTATTTTATTTATGTAAACAACATAATGAGGAAAATATGCCTGGCAGATGGTTCTGACTACCAGAATCATCAGTTTGGTCTGCCCCAAAGTGTCTCATTATCTTTTTACTCTCTCCCCTTCTACCTCTCCCTACAAAAACTTAACAACTGAATGCCTTCGAGATGCATTTTCTCTAGCTTGGTAAATGTTGCTTCATTTTCTTAGCCCACCACTGGAATTTTCACCCTATATCTATCATGAGGTATTTCATCTATGTGGAGAGTGGGTTGGTGATTCCATTGCAACTTTGGGTGATGGGTTTTAAAATCCTAGTGGATTGACAAGTGTTCTATAGAGCCAGTGCACTAAATTACGTCCTGGCGGCACTAATGAGTCTGTACTAATCAGGGCCTTCCCTACATCCTTTCATGAAAACAGGGTTAGAAGAGCTTCATGGTGAGTTGCGTTCTTGCTTTGTAGACAAAGTTTCTAAGGTGCTGGCATTTAAAAGGATTGCCTTGCACAAGGTCAGAAAGGGTGATGATGGAAGAAGGAAAAACTAAATTGCACAAGTATGAGTATCTCTGTCATTTGGATAATGACTTTGCAAGAAAAAGAGCACTGTGTCCTCCCATATAATGAGGAACTGACCCTGGGCAGACTTTATTTTAAGGAATGCCTCAGGAGTTGTAATTGCTGTACTTTTTCTACCTTTCAACACCTTCCTTCAGCCTGGTCCTTCCTACCATATGCTGGTCCATGTGTATGTATATACACTCCAGTGTGCTGAATGAAGTATGTCTGTGGCCTACCATATTTTAAATACAAATTAGGTCCTCTGTGTCTTTTGCTTTTTAGTGTCATGACACTGAATTGGTTTAAGGCCTCCTGAACTCTAGTTTTATTACATTAAACTCCTAGTTGTCTCATCATTTGCCTGTTGAATCTCACAGTTAACCAAATTTCCATAGTACCTTGGTAATTGATTTTTATAACAATGATCCCAAGGCACTGAAAGGTCTTAAAATATCTGCTGAATGTTCAAGGATAGATGAAGTGGAATTCAAACTGATATGGAAAAAGAGTGGCTGGGTAGTTCTAGTCTGCCCTGGTGGTAGCTTTCACTATGCTGTTAGGATCAGGAATCCATTTAACTATTAATATTGACATCACATAGATACATACATTTTGCAGAAAATTTTTTCTCTCTTTAGTTATCATGAAGATTCTTCCTTCAACTGTAAACGAACCAAACCATCTTATTTCCCAACAATGCCCAATAACAGTGTTTACTGTTAAGAGTTACTGATTCAAGATAGTTAAGTACTACTTTTCCTGTAGATTGTAGGATGGAATAAATCTTCTTAGAAAGTCTTTCTTTAGCTTTATGGCATTTGAAGACTTTTGAAAGCAGTGGCCACAAATAGAAACATACTAAATACAAATTGAGAGGAAATTCTATGTCTTTACTATCCAAAAACTCAGGGTCCCATGAAAATCCAAATTAGAATGGGCTTGGGCCTAAGTTTCCTGTGGAAATTTTGATTTTCAGGAATAAAAATGGCATCCTCTGTTATACTGTATGCATCCTTGAAGGTTAGCTTTTCAAGAAGAATATTTGCTAATAAATCGCCATGCTTTTAACGTGGCGCTGTTACCTCTGCATGCTATTAATAGGGCTCCTCTGTCTGGGATTTTCTTTTCCCTGCCTTATAAAGCACCCCAGTTACAGTCCCATTCCACAGTAAATTGTACCTTAATATTATCATGTTAATATTTAGGCAGTCTGTAATGAACTGTGTTCTTTTTTTCCCTTCCCTCTTCTCTTTTGCAGGCAGAAATTGTCAAGAGGTTGAATGCTATCTGTGCCCAAGTCATCCCCTTCCTGTCCCAAGAGGTAAGGCAGTTCCTGGCAGTTCCTGGCTCTAAAGTTGCCGTTCAGTAGCACTGTATTGTAGAGAGGGGGCTGGGAGCTGGTTTTTCGGGCTTCATGAATTTCTTGGTGCCTGTATTTCATTTTTCTAAGGTACTGCTCTCATTCCAACTCTACCACCTTATTAAAATTCAGGGGAATATAATTTAAATGCATTTATATAATGGAAAATGTTCTAATGTGCTAAGCGAAATTCAATTGTTAAAATGTTTTGCTGTCATGTACAATGTAGTGTTGCTAAGAATCATGGCTGTTTGTCAAAATGGCATCTAATAGGATGGATTGAAAAATTACCAGAAAGACAGACTTTCTTCTACACTTCTGATAATGGGCATTAAAAGTTAGCAGAAGTAATATCACCTAGCATAGTAAGCAAAGTACTGCCACTTGTGTTTAACTGCTTTAAAAATTATTACTTGATTAAGATTTTTAAAGTATTTGTTTATGAAAATCTGTACAAGATTGCTTCATTATGGACTTAAATATCAGTCTCCTAAAAATTGTGCATTTGTGACAGGTACTTAAGTGCATTACGAAGCCCTTGGAAGGTCAGAGGGATCTGAGGATATGTTTTACTGCGGGATTTACTCTGGGCAACAATGAAGGCGTCTTGTTGCCAGTATTTGTGTGTGGTAAAAGCCCTGTTTCCAGTGTGTTCTTTCCTGCCTTCTCTCTCTTAGTAGTTTTGAGACTAAAGGTGAGGGTGTGGGTAGAATTAGCATTATTTGTGTTTCCTCATTGTTTAGCTCTTCTTTTGGTAAAACTAGCCATTCTAGATATTAATAGCTCGAATGCACCCAGGCATCTTCTCCACCCCTTCTCCTACCCTTTGCTTGTCCTGTCATTGCTTTTCAAGAGAGCTGTTCATTCCTCTGCCTGCTAGAAGTCCTGTGCTTTGGTGTGAGCATCCAGCCAGTGGTTCATTTACCTATCTCTTCTGAATATGAGGGAGGGGCATGTGTACACAGGTACCTAACTCTTTCATGTGTGGGACTAAATAGTGTGGCAAGATTGCCTGTAAAGAAGATTACCCTTTGATAGGGACTGTAAAATTGAACTTTGGACAAGTAAAATGTCCTATCCTAAGGAAGCCTGAGGAAGAGTGACCTTGTGTCCAAACCTTTAGTCCAGTTTGTGATCCTAAGTTCACATGTCAGTATGAATCATACATGTGAAAGGATATCCTGGGTCCATTCTTTTAGCATGTGGTCACAAAACCACCAGAAAGCATATCCCAGTGAGCTCTTCAGGATTTGCTTGTGACTGTATTAGCTGCTGCACTGCTGTATGGAAGTGTGGAGGGCTGCATTTGCATGTTTTTGAGGAACCTTACATAGTGCCTGGCTGCATGTACCCTGCGTGACCCAGGCCACACCGCTATTCTCATTTAAAGAGCTCCAGTACCCTGGGGTAGGGAAGTGGAAGGGACCTGAACTAGCAGAGATGTGTCTAGGGGTAGAACCTTACCCAGGACCAAAGTGAAAACCCCATTCATCCCTAGGGAATCAGGTCTGTGCTTTTGCAGATAGAAGTTATGGGCCCTGAAGTTTTATAGAATTCTCTTTCATGGCCAAAAGGGTTAGCTTGCGCGCTTGCTCAGGGACGGTTTTCAGTTTTTTTTTCCTATTGGCTTTATGGCTACACATGCATTGATCATTTGTATGATTCACTCTCCACCTTACCCCTGCCACGCTCCCCCCTGCCCCAAAATATGGTGCTTTACAGTTCAGGATCATTTTGGGGTTATAGGAGGAAGGTAGTTATGACGCTAGCTGTGTTTTAGAGCCTGTTTGATTATCTGGGCTGTTTGCATGAAGAGTCCTTGCAGGTAAGAGATAAATCCTAGGTGGAGCTGAGTGACAGGCCTGATCTTAATTGGCTGATGAAGTTGCCCTCAGGATGAAGTGAACCTTTGCAGGTGCTGAGACCTCCCATTTTGCTGTGGCTTGGGTAGTGATAAATGGTACACTTAAAAAAATAGTCTTTTCTCATTGTGTGCTTGGAAGTCTTGTAGGCAAAATTCTTGATTCATGTCTGTCCTGTTAATTTAACAACTTGATTTCCCCTCCCCTGCCTTTAACCTATGTTATCAAGCATACTTTTGCCTCTCTCCAATCAGGGTGTTTCTCCTGGCAGATGTCTGAACATTTTCTACCTTGTTTCTCTTTTTCTGCTTTGTGTGTGCTTCATACTCCCACTTCTTCCCTGAGGCCAGATGGACCATAATCTGGAAGGAGGGGAGGAGGCAGGTTATTAGAGAAAGATGAATTCTATTTCCTGTCTCTTCAGAGGCATGGAAAATCACTCTTGCATGGCTGCTATCCTCACTCAGTGCCAGGGCTGAAGGCCCTTAATCTGATCTTTTAACACAGCCTCTGTGTGATATTCTTAACTGCCCAATGGCAGGTGTGCCATTATAAATTATTGAAAATGTTTTCATTTAGAAATTAAACCAGTAACAATATTATTGAAAAAAGAAATCCAGCCAAGCTTTTGTTGTCCTGTAAACATGTGCGTTAGTCTTCTGAGATTTCGTAACTTCATTAACCCATGAATTCTTTAGTTTCAGGGATATTCTTTCTGTCATCATATACTTTGCAGAGTTCATTGACAGGAAGGAACTAAGTGACCAAATATACATTTTTTTTGGGTAATGTCTCAAAACTCTTTGTGCTCTACCATATACATAAGTGACATATATCTGTTTTAAAGAGATAATAAAGGTCTGTCTATAGTTTTCTGCTTAATATAAGGCATTGATTAGCCATATTTTCCTTCTAGATTTTAAAAAAAAGCAGTATTAAGTAATCTATAAATATCTTTTCAGTCATTTAACTGTACTTTAGGAAAATAGATTTTGTAACTGTAAAACAAAATTTTCATTTTATGTGTGTGCGTGTGACTGAACATATATTAATGGCAAGAATAATACTCATTTTTTACATTTAACTAAGCAATCCTAATTATAGCTGGTTTATATTACATTTTAAGGTTTGTGGTATGTTTTCCTTATAGCAACTGTGGCAAAGTTCATGTTTTCTAAAGGCATTGGGCTGTGTGTGTGTGTTCGTTTGTGTTTATATTTTAAGGTAAGTGACTTTTAGAGTACCAGAAAAGCTTTTTGATTTTCTCAGTTGTAAGTCCATGAGGGTTTTGATTCTCAGGATTCTTAAAGGTCTACTTCCCATTACCCCTAGTATCTAGGGGTGGGAAACTGTTGGCCTTGAGGCCACATATGGCCTTCTAGGTGTGGATCTTTAACTGAATCCAAATTTCACAAAACAAATCCCTTTGATAAAAGAATTTGTTCTGTAAAACTTGGACTCAGTCAAAAGGCTGCACCCAAGGACCTGGAAGGCCACATGTACCCTTGAGGCCTTAGGCTCCCCACCCCTGAATCCTAAATCTTGCAGCTTAAATGTTGCTAAGATGTTATTAAGGAAGGGGTTTAAAAAAAATCTAGTTTTGTCCATCTTAGGAAATTTCTACTTTTTGCCAAATAAAACTCCCAAGGGATGGAGCCAAGATGGTGGTATAGCGCTCTCCTCCCAAACTCCTTACAAAACCTGTAACAAATGACTCTAAAAAATTATAGAGCAGCAAAAGCCTCAAAAGTACAAACTGAAGCAAATTTCCAGCCCAACAAAATATAGAAGATGATAGAAGGGGTCTATCGCGCTGGACTGGGAGCAGAGCGCAGTTTAGTGTGGGCCACGCTGGCTGCAGACAGAGCTAGAGCAGATCTTAGGGACTGAATCACTGACAGCTGCTGTAATTTCCAGACTTCTTAATGCACAAATGCCAAAGACAGCTTTGAAGGTCAGTGGGAAACATCTCTCACCTGGCAAAGAGGGAAGCATGATCTATCCCTGACCCTGGCCACAGCCTTAGAGTGGCAACAGCTGCTGCTTCTGGAACCCTGCAGTTAACAAAGAGCTCAAAAGTCAGGTAATTGACTGGAAAATGAACAAACAGGGAAAAAGAAACAGGG
The DNA here is from genome assembly GCF_028372415.1 of Notamacropus eugenii. Lineage (NCBI taxonomy): Eukaryota > Metazoa > Chordata > Mammalia > Diprotodontia > Macropodidae > Notamacropus > Notamacropus eugenii. The sequence goes on from NC_092872.1 coordinate 69,779,914, forward strand.
TATAGATTCTTACTTTCTCAGAGGCGGGGTATCTTCTTATGTCACTGGTGATGAGGAACATCAAAACATACAACCAGAAGAAGATAACAAAGCCTCCAAGAAAAATATGAATTGGCCTTTGGCCATGGCAGAGCTCAAAAAGGATTCTGAAAATCAAGTAAGAGAAGTGGAGGAAAAATTGGGAAGAGAAGTGAGAGTAATGCAAGAAAATCATGAAAAAATGCATCAACAGCTTGCTGAAGGAGATACCAAGATACTGAAGAGAATAACACCTTTAACATTCGACTAACCCAAGTGATAAAAGAGGTCCAAAAAGCCAGTGAGGACAAGAATGCCTTAAAAAGCAGAATGAGCAAGATGGAAAAAGAGGTTCAAAAGCTCACTGGAGAAAAGAATTCCTTAAAAATTAGAACGGAGCAAATGGAAGCTGTGAGAAATCAAGAAATTATAAAACAAAACCAGAGAATGAAAAAATAGAAGACAATGTGAAGTGCCTCATTGGAAAAACAACTGACCTGGGTAATAGATCCAGGAGAGATAATTTAAAAATTACTGAACTATCTGAAAACTAAGATCAAAAAGAGCCTAGATATCATCTTTCAAGAAATTATCAAGGAAAACTGCCCAGATATTCTAGACCCACAGGACAGAATAGAAATGGAAAGAATCCACCAATCACCTCCTGAAAGAGATCCCAAAAGGAAAACTCCTAAGAATATTGTAGCCAAATTCCAGAGTTCCCAGGTCAAGGAGAGTATATTACAAGCATCCAGAAAGAAACAATTCAAGTATTATGGGAACACAATCAGAATAATCCAAGATTTAAGGGATAGAAGGGCTTGGAATATGATATTCCAAAGGTCAAAGATGATAGAATTAAAACCAAGAATCATCTACCCAGCAAAACTGAGAATCATATTTAAGGGGAAAATATGGAACTTCAATGAAATGGAGGACTTTCAGGCATTTTTGCTAAAAAGACCAGAGCTGAATAGAAAATTTGTGTTTCAAATACGAGAATCAAGAGAAGCATGAATAAGAGATTTACTAAAGTTAAACTGTTTACATTCCTACATGGAAAGATATTTGTAACTCGTGAGACCTTTCTCAGTATTAGGATAGTTGATGGGAACATGTGCGTGTTTGTGTGTGTGTGTATGTGTACATATATATCTACATATGATATATATACATATACAGAGAGAGACAAAGACATATGTGTATGTATATGTGTATATAGAGAGACAGGGCACAGGGTGAGGTGAATATGAAAGGATGATATCTAAAAAAGAAAATTAAGTATTGAGAGGAATGTACTAGGAGAAAGAGAGGGAAAGGTAGAATGTAGTAGTAAATTATCTCACATAAAAGAAACAAGAAAGAGCTTTTACAATGGAGGGAAAGAAGGGGAAGATAAGAGGAAATAAATGAGTTTTACTTTCATCATTTTTGGCTTCAGGAGGGAATAATATGTACACTCAATTGGGTATGGAAGTTTATCTTACCCTACAGGAAAGCAGGGGGGAAGCGGATAAGAGAGTGGGGATAACAGAAGGGATGGCAGATTGGGGGAAGGGATAATCAGAAGCAAACACTTTGGTAAAGGGACAGGTCAAAGGAGAGAAGAGAATAAATGGAGGGTGGGACAGGATAGAGGGAAATACAGTTAGTCTTTCACAACGTGACTGTCATGGAAGTGTTTTGCATGACTACATATGTATAACCTATATGGAATTGCTTGCCTTCTCAATGAGGGTGGGTGGGGAGGGGGGAAGGGAGAGAGTCTGGAACTCAAAGCTTTAAAATTGAATGTTAAAAATTGTTTTCACATGCAACTAGGAAATAAGATATATAGGCAGTGGGGTATAGAAATCTACCTTGCTCAATGGAAAAATAGAAGGGAAGAGGGTAAGGCCGGGCGGTGATAGAAGGGAGGGCACATTGGAGGAAAGGTAATCAGAATGCGTGCTGTCTTGGGATGGGGGAAGGGGAGAGACAAGGAGAAAATTTGAAATTCGGGATTTTTTGAAAGTGAATGTTGAAAATAAATACAATTTTAAAAAAACTCCCAAGATAGGAAAGAATTCTCTAAAACTCATCCCTCCCTTCCCCAGACTGTTACCGTTTTGTTTGGGAGGGCAGAAAGAGAGTCTGTGGTGCCATAAGAAGCAACAGGTTGCTAACTTTTTTCTGCCTGGTTCTCTGCTCGGTGGTGCCTCTTCCAAACTCCACTGGTCTAGTTGGGAGGCCAAAAGAGGAGCCTCAGGACGAATAAAGGTCTTTGCCAGAGGTTTCCTTTTGTACCATGGACCCCTTTGGGATTCAGAAGAAGCTAATGGATAACTTCTCAGAATAATGTGCTTAAGCACAAAGAATAAAATAGATAGGATTGATTACAAAGGAAACCAACTATGTTCAAATATGGTTATAAAAATATTTGTTTTAAAAGTTCTCAGATTTCAGGTGTAAGGACTTTCTTCCCTGTTCTATGCTATCCTCTTTGAAGAGCCTAAAACTGACCCTTCCTTTAATCTCTCTTTGGGAGAACCTCACTTGCTCGTGCCATGTGTCCTCTTCACCAGTGATGTGAAACTCAAATAGGAAAGGGGCCACTAAACTGTACGTAAGGATCCCTGTGGGTCACTTATTGACTTAGTTTTAAAACATAATATTATTTTGGTTGTATTAATTTTTATTTAAGTATTCCCCCATTTCATGTTAATCAGACTTGGGCTGCACCCAACAGTGTTGTGGGCCATTTGTCTGACACCTCTGCTCTTTACTATTCCAAATGGAAACAAAAACATGTGTCTTGAAAGTCGGCCTACTTATGAACGAGAAAATTATTTGGCAGACTCTTCTGGTCTCTCAACCACTGCTAATTCACCCACAGTAATAACCAGGAACTAAAAAAGGACACAGGAGTTCAAGCTTTTAGACTGATAGAGCTTACCTCACAAGGAACAGTAAGCTTGAAAACAGCTTCTTTTTAAATCCACAAACTATGTTGAAAAAAATAATTGATTTGCATCAAGTAACCTATTATTAGCTTGTTCTTATGGAATTTAGCTATATTATGTATAGTATTTGTACATGTAGGGAAAGGTTTTTTTTGTTTGTTTTTATGAGATCAGGACACTCATCTAGAAACCTGATGTAGGCCATTTGGCAGTATTTGCTGATGAGTGACCTTTAAAGACCTCCAATTTGTATGTTCTTAGCACAAGCAGACTATGCTGTCAATAAAAAGATCACGCCTTTGTCGCACTATGATCCTTTGGGAGCATTAGCCAACTTTCTGGATATTTAGAAAACACTGTAACAGATCCAGTGTGGCTTTGGCAAAAAACAAGTATTTAAACATGCCAGGGGTTCCAAGAGTCTTGGGTAGTGCAATGGACAGAATGCTCATCTTCCTAAGTGCAGATCTGGCTTCAGATACTCAACTAGATGTGTGACCCTGGGCAAGTCACTTCTCCCTCTTTGCCTCAGTTTCCACATCTATAAAATGAACTGGAGAAGGAAATGGCAAACCAGTCCAGTATCTTTGCCAGGAAAATCCCAAGTGGGGTCATGAGCAGTCAGGCATAGATGAAATGAATCAACAAAAGCTTTAAAACTTTACTAAAACTTGTGGAAACCCCTGTATAATAACATTGTTCTTCCTAGGAAATAGATTCTCATTCTGATAGAGTCTTCCTTAGGAAATAGAAAATTCTCTAAGTTATTTCTAGCCAAAGAGAAATCTGGAAAGCTGAAACTAAGGAGCAAACAGTCAACAAGTATTTATTTGACACTTTAAAGTTTGCCAAGCACTTTATCTAAATTCTCATTAAAGCCTCTTAACAATTGTGTGAGGTTTACTTATGAGGAAATTGAATTTCATAGAAGTTAATGGGACTTGTCTATAGATGCATTGTGAGTAATTGTTGGCAGGCTCCATAGGAAACCAGGTCTTTCTGACACCAAGTGTAGCACTCACTCTATCTCGGTGTAATTGAATAATACAGGTCAGAATTGACAAATGACAGAAAGTGGTTTTGAGATTCTGTAATGTCTCTGCATTTCAGGCCAATGCTGTAAAAATTCACTCTGGATCTAGGTTAGCCATAGTACATCAGAAATTTAGGAAATAATCATATAGTGGTACATATTATTGTTATTTGCATTGGTGTCTTTGTATTTTTTTTTAGGAGCAAATATCTATTTTTTTCTCCCTTTTATTTCTTTCCACCATTAAGAAACAAAACACACACACACACAAGTATGATCAAGCCAAACAAATTAACATATTGGCTATGTTTAAAAAAGCAAAGCAATGCTTCATTATTCATCCTCCAGAATTGTGACAAGTTATCATGTTGATCAGAGTTCTTACTTCTTTCAAAATTGTGTCTTGCAGTGTTCTTGTTCTAGTATAAATTGGTTTCCTGGTTCTGCTTACTTCATTCTGCATCAGTTCATACCAATCTTCTCAGGTTTCTCTGAAACCTCCCTCATTATTTCTTATGGCACAATAATATTTCATTAGAATGAGATGGGTATGGAAAGCATTCCAGGTATACAAGTCAGCCATTGAAAAGGCACAGATTGGGGAGATGTAGTGTTTAGCAGGAGGAACAGAAGACAGGCCAATGTAGCTAGATGGCAGAGTAAGGTAGAATAGCACTGGAGAGATAGCAAGGAGCCAGTTTGTAAAGGGCTTCAGAAGCCAAATAAAGGACTTTTTATTTGATTCAAGAGACAATAGGGAGCCACTGGAGTTAATTGGGAGTGAGTGGAGGTGGGAGCTATCAGTTGAACAACCAGAAGGCTATTTCAGTAGTCCAGGTGTGAGGAGATGGGAGCCTGCACCAGAGTGGCAGTCGTATGAGTGTAGAGAAGTGTGTATATGTGTTTGTATAATGTTCTGAAGGTAGAAATGACCAGGAGAGAAGGAGAAAAAAAATTCCAAGCAAATCTTAGCAAGTGTGCAGATTTAGTCTTGACTAGAAATAAGGCTTTCAGTATGGCATCATTTTTTTCTAATCACATCTTTCTCTGGAATTTTTCCAGTTGGTAATGTGGCCATTCCTGTGTGGAAACTGTGAAAAAGAAAGTAATTAACTGCTAACTGCATAGTATCTAACTGATTGTATGTATTTAGTTGTATGGTAAAGTGTTTGAGAGAAGGTAACATGGTAGATGGAATACTGGACTTGAATCATCTTTAACTGGGTTTGTGCTCTGCCTCTAGTTGTGGGACCATGAGGAAGTCATTTAATCTTAAGGAGCCTGTTTCTTCGCCTGTAAAATGGCATTAATATCTACTTCAAGAGATCATTTTGAGGCAGGCTTTATATACACACATATATATGTGTGTATACATATATACATATACATGTACATGTATGTATGTATGTATGTATTAGTGGAATTGAAAGACATGGGGCTTTTTGTTTTGAATATCATAAATTTGTTTTCTCCCGTAATGGACAACAGATTTTTTTGTGGTTTATGAAAAACCATGGCCTCCTAAAACACTATTTATTTGAGCTTCTAGGTTAATACAGTATAAAATTCCTCTGAACTATATTTTGCTTGTATAGTATAATTGCAAAATGGAAGCTGAAAAATGTTATCAGTCACTTTCACAATTGTGCCTTGGGGGAAAATGAACAAAATACTGCGGTTTCATGCACTCTTAGCAGCACAGTTGCCTCTGAATAGCACCAGGTTAAGTCTACTCTTATTGCTTGTTAAGGAATTTGTTGTAAGGAATCAGTGGCTTGTGGCAACACATTTTGATAAAGGGGATCTTGGTTGAAACCACTAGAGATGCCCTTTGATGAGAGTATTGTGTCACCAGCACCAGGGATCTCTGTGACATTTATTAAGGACCAGTATCCTTTATTAAGGACTTCTGTTAAGGATCACCTAGCACCATAGATGTTAGACATTTTGTAGGCATCACTGTGTGTGTCATATTATGCCCCTACACTTAAGAGGAATTTTAAAATATGTAATGCAGAAATCCGTCTGAGTATGGGCCTTCGGTGGGTTTGCCTCTTTTTACTTCCAACTTTTTTAAAGAAAGTTTTGTCATCTTTTTGTGTGGACAGCGTTTGAGTTAACAGCTTATTTAAAAAATATTTTTAAAATTGTCCTCCCTTCGTTCACCCCCCCCAATCACTGGCTATATTCTTTTACTATCATTGAATTGATGCATTAATGAGTCATTTTGTTTTAACTTGGATATTTTGTGCTGAGCTGTGTGGTGACATGGCCTCAGCTGTAGCAGTTGAATTTCTTTCTGAGTGATCAAATCAACTAGTCAGCAAATGTTTATTAAGTTCTTACTCTGCTCTGCATTTTGTCTTGGGAAAGAGGTAGTGCTGCTTTCTGGGGTATGGTGGTGACCTTTCTTCCAAAGGCCTAGATGATGGTTTGTGTTCCTGTACAGGTATATAGTATAGGCTGGTAGTGGGGAACTTACATGTTGGCATTTTCTAGGTCTTTGGGTGTGAACTTTGGACTGAGTCTAAGTTTTACAGAACAAATCCTTTTGTTAACCCCCAAAGGGGATTTGTTCTGTGAAATTTTGGATTCAATCAAAGAGTCACACTTGAGGACTAGAGGACCACATGCGGCCTCAAGGCTGCAGGTTCCCCACCCCTGGTATAGGTTGTTCATAGATACCGCATATTTAGGAAATTGACAGATCTCATCTTCTCTTTTGCTTTGGAAAATGGAAATTACGTTATTATTAATAAAGATAGGTATTTAAGGTTCTTTCTCTTTTGAAGACTTCATGGGGGGAGAATGAAGATGGTGGCCTCCTTTGGCAAATGAAGACTGAGTAGGTAGAAATCAGTCAGCAGGGCTCTTTGAACACTTACTGTGTGTGCCTGGCCGTGTGCTGGGTCATACAGGGAGCTTATAAAGAAATGAAGGCATATCCCACATATGGTTGCCTTTGGAACCATGTCCACATTTGTGAAATTTCCTTGTAGTTTGGATAAACCAAATTTTTAAAAGATAGTCTTCCTTTCTATATGCATATTTTCTGATGGGGGACGGGGGCGCATCTCCAGTTATCCTGATCTGTATCTTGCCACTGGACCTAGTTAGCTCTGGAGGAAAAAGTGAGGTTGGTAACTTTGTACAGCCTTCCATCACTTAAGTCCAGTTCACTTGGCATAAACTTCCTGATGTCATGATGTCAATGAAGGACAAACGACAACCTGTGAGTAATCCAAGCTGCCTCACAGGACCCAACTGGCCAGTTCCATTTGGGCAATGCATTTCCTTGCCCTCCTCTACACTCTCCTCCCCTCCTTTTAATTTACTCCCAACCTGTCTTTTCTAGCTATTTTCATTCAACTCTTTCATAAATTTCACATGCAATTAAACTGTATGACTAGTTCACCAAATTCTTTATTTCTTTCCTGCATTTGCATTGGGATGCAGTCTGTCTGCATTGTTGTTTATTGAAATCCTTCAAGGTCTCACTCCAATACTCCTTCCTGCACTGAGTCTTCTTTCAGTTTTTTAGCTCAAGGTTATCTCTTCCCTCCTCATCTGTTTCTAAGAATACTTATATTTAGACCTGTTTGCATTATATTCATTTATATATTTGTCTTATGCCCCCATTAGATTGTAAGTTTCTTGAAGGCAAGTACTTGAAAGTATCCATGTCACTAATGCTTACCGCAACTTGTACCTAATAGGTACTTAAAAATGACTGAATTTTTTGCATGATTCTCTTAACTTAGAGTCCAGCACTCTTTTCATCATACCATGTTTGGAGAGACAAACCTAAACCTCACTTGTCTTGCAGTAATGATGGAGGAATTGAGGAAGGAAAGGAAACAAATCCTAAACTCTCTCTTTCTGCTCTTTACCTTGTTTACTTACTACTTCTCCCAGCAGTGGAATACAAGCTCCTAGCACAGTGATGCACATAGTAGGCACTTCTAAGTGCTCCTTGAATTGCATTAGGCTCTCACTTTATTTGGCCACTTAGCCTTGCATTTCTAATTCCTTTGTGCTGGAGGGTGTATGTTTCATGGTTTCATTCCGGGGGGGGAAAAAAGCAATAAATGGGCATATTTGGTTCTCTCAGAAGTTCCCTTCAGAGGTCACCCTTTTCACCCTGGCCTTTTTGGACTATGGCTATCATCCCTTAGCAGTATTTTCCTCTGTTATACTTGGTAGAAGTGCAAACAAGAGTTCATGTTCAGCCAAGCAACTCAGTAATACGAAATGATGTCTAGTACCCTGTGTTTCACAGACTGCTCCTTGAGTAGGCCATCAGCCGCTTTTGATGTGGTAAACTGGATGAAGGACGCCCTCAGACAGGAAATCAAATGTGTGGTAAAGTGGGAGAAGAGAAATGTTTGGAGAAAGAGTAAACGTGAAAAGGCCCATCAGTGTAATAGGAAATAATCTTAGTTTTAAGATAAAACCAAAAGGAATTGCTAATTCTGCACTAAAGGATTGCTACCTTTTTTTAACTTGAAAGGAAGCTCAGTTGGCAATGGGCAGCCCATGGTGGGTCAGCTACCCCTCTTCTATGCGCTTAGGTTTCTCTTCCGTCCTGAGTTGGGATTTTTATTTTCCTACTCCTCATAACTACAGATTTTGGTGGAATGTGATTGTGTGTCTGAGTGATCCCTCTTAAGTGTGTTTTCTCTCCTGTTTACAATATAAAGAAGACAAATTCTCTACCTTGAGAGCTTATATTCAAACTCCAGTGGCACAGAAGATTTTTCAGATGAGTATTTAGAGTAAAACACAGGTTGTAGAAAGATTGATGCTTTGGGTAGAGATTGGACTAGATTACTTCTGAGACTCCTTCCAACTCCGGGGTGCTGTGATACTGTATGTATGTTCAGCGAATAATAGTTGTAAATAGCCAATGAGGAAGGACATTTTCAACCACAGACCCAGTTTAGGATATATTACATTAGCATGTAGTTCATTGCCTTCATGAGGACTTCCGATGTTCATTTCTTGCAAATTTCTTTTTAGCAGCATCTGACTTCCACTTTATGGTTTGTCCCTTGGTTCTTTCTGTGTTACCGTACATTTGCCATACCAGAGTGAAGTCCAAGTAGGCTGAGACACTGGTTTTCCTTTCCTTGGTTTTGAGAAGCAAACTCCATAGAGTTCTCTCTGTGTGCTTCATGGCAGAGGTGGTCTCTCTAGTGATGTGTGGTTGATGATGTGGTTTACTGTATCTATGTCTCAGATCACCTTTCATGAATATTTAGTATAAAACAGGAGTGGTATGGTAAAATGGTATGTTTTTGAAATAAGTAGGTTGGATCTTTTTTCAGCTTTTAGTTCCATATGTCTTCAGTGGTCATTTCTTGTTTCAAGGCAGACAGTTGTCTCCAGCACTTCCTGACCCCCATCGTTTACATGACTGTCTCCTTACCTTATCTTCTATTTCTTAGCTGTTTTAATTGTGTGGCATTTTTCCCCTCAGGAGAAACATATCTTACCTTTGCTCTATGTTGACACAGGTTTCATTAGGAAATAGGGGAATTTTGGAAAGTGGAGAAGCTATGGTCAGTTGCGCTAGCCTTCAGAATTGCTTTCTTAAGGCCTTGATTTGAAGGGAAAATTCCTACATTAAGATACTAAATTTGTAGAGCCTTTATCACCAGAAAGTTGACTACCAGTTGTTAACAGTTTTTGACCATATCAATTCATGGAACTGTGTAATAATGTGTGGGGGTGGTGACCTTTATAAATTGAGAACATGCTGGTGAAAACACAGATATTAAAGTTGAAGAATGAGTACTGGAATTTCATATTTCTATCTAGTAGTTGGGGATATATATTTACCTTCATCTTAAGGAGTGGGGATGGCAGTCTCTGTGACTAAGTTGGATGAATATATGTTTAATGTACTGGAATTATTGTCAGGGGTCTAGAAGGGGAAATGATATACACCAGGATAATTAATGGATTATGTTCATTGTCCAGATTTAAGTATATATGGTAGCTGTTCAATTTGAAATAAGTCATTGAAGTTGGCTACTTGCCTGATTGATTTCTAAGACAAGAGTTGCAGCTCAGAATTTTTTATAGATTTCCTATTAGCCAGAAAATGACCACCTTCTCAGGATGATAGTATGGTAAACTATAGTTAAGACTTCTGTTAGAAAATAAAATGGAACCTTACTATTCTGTCCTTGGGATTCATAGTATGAGAGCACCATATACAGGTAAAACTCTTTAACACAGGCCTTTCCCTACTTGAATGGGCTCCATATATACCTTATTCCAAGCAACACTTATATATTCTTAAAAAGAAATATTTTATTGTAAATTTAATTTAAAAATGTGTTTTATATTTTAGAGCCAATTGTTGATGTAAACATAACTATATGTACGTATGCAACTATCTCATACCTCGCTATGCAGACTTTCATACCACTAAATTTTGCCACCTCTATGCCACATCTATAAAACTTTTGACTTGAGTTCTTGCTCAAAGTAGTTTATAACTTTTTCTACTTTGTCCAGGATCAAGGACAAAGGAATTTTGTGAAATTTTTGTTATGTTTTTTTAATGAAAAGAAAATCACTCAAGTACTTGTAGATTTTTAACCTTTTAAACAATTTTTAAATAAAATACAGCAGTACTCCAAAGTATAAGCTGTACTGTCATAAGTCATACATGTCTCTTTTAAATATGGGATAAAATGAACATTTTCAAAAGCAGTATGACTTTTCATTTCCGTGCATCCTTCCAAAATTTACTCTTAGACATTGAGACATTACACATTAGACATTGAGAAGGACATCTCTCCTCAAAAGTACCTCTAGAAAACTTTTTCTTTTCTGAGAATTTTTTTTTTTAATGGATTTAGCATCCTGATTTTTGGGGAGAAGGCAGTCAGTCTTTTTTATTTTTGTTTTTGTGTAGACCACATACTTGTCCAAAACACACCTGATTAATAGCTTCTATTAATATGTAACAGATTAATTGGTTTTTGGGGAAAGGAAGAACATATTACAATTCTTATAAGAGAAATGCTCAAAAGGTTTTTCTTTTCAACTTTGTGGACCCATAAACACTCACTTACATAAACACACCCCTTCATGTGTGTATATTTTGCAAACCAGGGGACTCCTGATTTTGAGCCCTGCATGTGATGGAAATTAGAAAACATCGTGAGAAAAAGAAAGCTGTACTTGACTGACTAGAAAACAAATAATTTTATTCTGTTTCTGATCTTTATTTATAGCACCAGCAACAAGTGGTGCAGGCTGTGGAACGTGCCAAGCAAGTGACCATGGCAGAACTGAACGCAATCATTGGGGTATGTGGTCTTTCTGTTTTAGCTCTAATAGTGTTTGTAATTAGCTCTCATTTTCAATTTGGTTCCATTAGATGGGCAAAAGCGGTGGACAATAAAGTGAAATTAAGTAGTTTGACTTAAACCTCATAAGTTTGATTGCTATACCAGAAATTTTTGATCACATTCTCACCAATGAAATTAATAGGGCAAATGTGTATTTTTAAACTTTTCCTCCCCAAGAACAGATCCTTACTCTTAGGAACTTCACTTGATGTGTAAAGTCTGCTTCTGTAACCAATATACAGGAAGAGTGTAGCTTATAATCTTGTGAAACTGACATATGCAGAGATATATACAATGTCTTTGAAGTAACATATCTGTGTATTTATGTATGTTATGTGTATATGTGTGTATGTATATACACTCACGTATATATTACTTTAAAGGCATTGTTTCACTTTTGGTAAAGCTCTTAATGTTCTCTTCCTCCCTCAAACACATGGAAAAATCTCTCCACCTGTTTGATAAATCATTCACTGAGTTATTGAAAACTTACTTTAAACATTGGTTTTAGTGTTGCATAAAAGTCCTGTAAGACTATGGCTTGAATAGTGCCTACAGAAAAAAAGTGAAAGTAACCCAGTCAATCAGTAAAAGTGTATTAACCTGCATACTCTATGCCAGGCACTGTGCTAAGCACTGGGGATACAAAGAGGCAAAAAACAACTTGAAGTGTTCAAGATCGCTAAGATGCTAAGACCCAGATGAGGAGTTATAGCTTAATAGCACATTATTCACATCTATAATTATGCAGCTGGTGCTCGCAGTTTTTTAAGTTATTCTAATGAAGACACAACAAGTGTACTTTCCCTATTCTGCCCCCTCCCCATCACTTTTTCTTTGTGTATAGATTATACACAAAAGTCTTTTCTTTTTTTTATTCAGTGTATCAAACACACTTTGAAATGCTAATTATTCCATTTACTTTCATTAAAATTCAAATTGCTGAGTGAAGATGTGGATAAGGGTTGCCGAATAATCAATCTAAAGTGAAGATACTGCTTCAATTATGCCTGTGTCTTTTAACAAGGAAATCAGAACTCTCTGATCACTGCTGACAGCACTGGAGCAGTAGCGTGATTGTGGCTCGTTTTTAATAGGCTATTTCTAACTCTATTTTCTGTCCCTCTGACCACAAGGAAATACTAGTAGTCAATTAGAAGATATAAATGGAAAAGAGTAACCTTTATTTCCTCTGAAGTGCCCATTAGAAAGAAGGCGATGAATCTAAGCAAATCATGTAGAGTCATGAATAGCATTTGTTGTATGTCTTTTACGCTCTGGTGAGGAAGACTGGGAGATAAATATATTTCTCAATTAGTTTTCATTACCTAACTCCAAATTAGCATTATTTCAATAGAGTAAGTTGTTAAGGTTGGATTTTTAAAAATCTATAGATTAGTAGTGTGTTTGACTGCGAGTGTGTTGGTGTTGTTTAGATATTCATGACCAAATGTCCCATGGGTCAGAAGGGCTGGAGTAAGCCTACTATAATGTCAACTACTGATTTGTGATTACACATGTGGGAGGTTACTGGATTACTTTGAACTTTGGGTTCACTCTTTGTTGAACCACTAAAATACAACCTGTGTGGATTAGGCCATAGTGGTTGCTTTTTCTGGTTTTGTTTCCTTTAAAGTTTTTATTTGGGGGGGGGGGCTGGTATAATTTCTGGAGTGTTTTTCTGGATAATTGATTGCTTGTTTACCAAATTATGCATGTAGGTTATTTTCATCTTGACTTATGTTAAAAAATAGGTAAAAGTAGGAATAGAAAGGGAAATATAAGTCCTTTCTCTTTATCACTTCATGCACATTCTCTCTCCCCTCTCTCCATACCTATACATACATATACACACACATACGTACATATACATTTATCCCATTTTCCAACATTTCAGTTTTATGTGAAGTGGCAGTTTTTCTTGTCTAATTATGAAATTCTTTGATATGTTTAATTTATAACAGCATTTCTGGCCAATGTATTGTCTGTGGATTATCTGTTAAGATGAAGCTAATTTAATCCCACTCCCCGCTCCCAATTTTATTTGAGAAATGACCTGTTGAGTAACAGCTTATCAGAGCAGTGTGTGTTATAGTTATGGACCTGGTGGGAAATTTGAGGTGTTTGCACACAAGCAGAAAATGGAATGCAGATCATGGAATCAGACCATTCTGGAAAAAAGGAATGAACGGGGGCCTAATTAAAATGAACTTGTGAGTTTATTGAGGTGGTTGTTAATTGTTCTGTTTTGTGTCTTAAAGCTTTATTATTTCTAGTGTGCCATGTACTTTCTTTGTAACGCTGGAATCTTAAATGCACCTCCTACTCTACCTGGGTATACTATCTCTATATATTAAATTTCTTTTTTGAGTGGTAATGTTTGATCTTGTGCTAGAAAGTATGTAGGGATAATTTGGCATGATTTTTACTTCTCCATAAGAATATAATATGTAGCACTTAGTAAATAAAACGAATTACAACAAGTTAATGGAGGATGTGAAGACATATGTACTTGGAGGAAAAGCACCTATCTTTTCGGCTCTGTCTACACACCATCCCATATCAGCATAAATGTACTCAGATTTAATGAAATCTGATGAAGCACCGTTTTTGCTCTGCAATGTTATTCTACCTTCATTGGTAAATGAACCCAGTCAGTGATCCATGCAGTTTAAATGCCGAATACTGGAGTGAGCCTGGAACCTGGGGAGACTGCTTGTCCTCTTGACAATACGCTGGTTGTGTTTAATGGAACGAGGCACTAGTTATAATGATTTCTTCCATAGGTCATGTTCAGTTTAAAACTGTTGATAGATTGAAACAAGCCAAATATTATCTAGCTTTTACTTATAAGGGGAAAAACCCCCAAGAAATATTTGTTAAGATTTATTTCCAGTGACTAATATTTTGTGCTGTATCCTGAATTGGCCTTATTCTGCTTTTGCAATGATGTCCTCCCCACCCCTTATGTTTTCCCTGTTGGGGCTTGGTCTGTCCTGTGTCCTACCCGCTACTGTGTTTTTAAATTAGAATCTCTGCAAGATCACTCTGTTGGAACAACACACAAATTGTAGTTTTAAATCAGTAATATGATCTAATTAGGAATGATGTTTTCATTTCCTGTATTATTAAATTGAGTCATCTGACTATCTTAAAATGTTTTTTTAATCCATTACACTATATAATCAGCACATGCTGCTGTGAATACAGTTTTGCCTAATATGAGAGACAGCTTAAAACTACATCAGAATTTCACCAAAAGATCTACCATTTTAAAAACCATGTTGCTTTAGCATGAACATTGACAAGGAAAATGTTTGACTTATGGTAGGGAAAAATGGGTTCCTTTTGGGCCTTTTTTTGCCCATTTATCTCTGGGAGGAAGAAGAAGAAATGTGCCCTCCCCCCCCAAAAAGAAAGAAACCCAACTCTTAAGAACAGGTATGTGATGGTGTTCAAGGGAATGCAGTTTAGCACAAGAAATGCTGAACCTCAATTTTGAGCAGTGACATTTTAATGATAGGAAGTCTGCAAAATTATTTGCCATCAATTGTGAAGGCAATAACAAGCCTTGGTGGTTTTTCACACTCTCTGTGTTAAGTGCTTTCAGAATGACAGCGTAAACTGTGTTAGAGAACTCCAAGGAAGGAAAACTGATTAAAATGTTCATGCTTGAATGGTGCTGATGGAATAGTTCATTTGGACTTTCTCTACCTCCTGCAGCTCAAGCTGAAATATTAAAATTCAGTGGATTTAAATCTCTCTCCCCTCAGCTCAGGAAAAAAACATTACATTTTAATAGGTTTTAAACTCATAATTCATTGGTTTGGAGCAGCACTATTAAATCTATTTAAATATTACTTGTATTACTAAGGAAATGATTTAAATGACTTTGCCTTTACCATCCTATAGGTTTGAGTAAGAGAGAAAAAAGAGACAATATTCTCAGTTAATTTTGTTTTAGCATTTTATTTTATTGTGTGTGTTGTCTTTTTAGCCCTTTTAGAAGAAATAAATAAAAACAATCTACTCTGGCAAAAGGCAGTGACATTTAGGATGGAGAGCTCTTTTTGCATTGTGATGAGGAATTTTCAAGCTAAGGTTCCCCCTACATCATGCTAGCTTTTTAAATTACCATTTGGGCTTTTCCAGGGATTTGTTCCATTTTGCAGATTTTCTTTCCTTTTGGCTTGCTTTGTTTATTTTTTTTTTACAGTGAACAGTCATCCAGAAGACTAATTTTCATGACAAGGGTAGGGCCGAAAAATAGCCAACTACAAACAACTCCCTTCCTCCTCCAAATTTACCTAAGGCACCTCCCCACCCTCCCCCACATCATCCCCTACACACTCCAGGGTGTAATCGTATTTATGCTTTTGTAGATTCCCAAAAAAATATTATGGATAGACTCACAGAAGTTCTCACTATATCTTTACTTTGGTATTCAGGCTTTTATGCTCCTGAGTTCCTGCCCATGAGTATCAATGTAAATTTTCACTGCTGGTGTGACACCAGGGAACTCAAGTTCATCTAGGAGGGACCTTTGATGTAGATTTATTCTTTTGGGCAATTTGCCTTGGAAAATAAAGAATGCTATTTTTTAAATGATTTTTTTAGAATTGTTTTCACTAACTCATAGGCTTTTCCTTCTATACCGTCAGTATAATTAGTAGATGTACTCAAAATGTTCAGATTTTTAAACATCAGAAATGTAGATACTCATCAATGCACTCTTAACTTATGTCTACCACAAACGATTATGCTTAACTCTGCTTGATTAAAAAAAAAATACAGCCACAACCAAACACAAACTGTCTTTACCATACAGTGTGCTTGGAGCTTAAAGGCTATAAAACAGATTGGCCACCTGCTGTATATTGTACACAGATTGCTTTGGTGGGAGGGGAGAGAGGTTAGCTTAAAGGTATACGTTAATTGTTTCATGTGGCATTGATTTGCATATACTGCCAACTTAAAAGTGTTATAAAGCTCTGATTGTGCTAACTACAGCCAGATTGCACGGATCTCCAGGTCTTTTCTTCTCTCTGGGATTTTATATTGATATTTGCCAGTTATCTGTTTTTTAAAATTAAAAAAAGTTTCTACTTTCCCTGTAGTAAGAGACTATATTTATAGAACATTTTATTTAAAATCAAATCATTCAGCTAAAATTTGATGAAGCCCTAAGAGGCTATGGTTTTATTCTCATTTCGGTTATGTAGCAGTGATACTTTTGGTAATGACTATATTTAAGTAACTTTTTTCCTTCCCCTGTCTACTTGTAGGTCCTCCCATCATAATCCTTAATAGGGAGAGGGCTATGTAAAGCTGATTGTGGTCAGTGGTGTTTGTTTTAAAATTCAAAACTTAATTTCTAAAAGAATACTACTCTAAGAGACCTTTCCAGCATATTCTTTCATAATTAAATTTGCTTTTCATGGTGGCATGGAATGCTGTTTCTCTGTTTGGAGGCCAAGTAATGTTAACCCAGTTGGCTGTAGAACAGTCAAGTATGCATTATGACGGTGCTGTACAGAGTTCAGGGCATTGGGCACTCCCTTCCCTAATGGTTGTAGGACAACAATTGCTTTTTAATGTGTTCAGGTAAGTTCATCTGACATCACCAAGGCAGCCTATGGAACTTGTTAAGACATGCAAGAGGCCGGTTTCTAGTTTTTACTGCACTTACTAAGAGGAATAGTGAGAGTTACCCTGATCTATTATTATGTCAAGACCATTCCACATTAGAAGCAGCAAATGTGAGTATTTTGTAGGAAACCTTAGATAGAACTGACCCTGATGAGTCAAGGCACATTTTATTGGATATAACTTTGGAATCTTTAATATTCTTTTGCCTTTTGAAGTTTTGCTTTTAATGTCTTTTATTTCATGTTTCCTTCCTTGGTTTTTCTCTCTCTGTTCCCCTGATTCTCTTATGACCTTCCCATTTAGTATAAGCAAGTGCTACATGATGCTGCCCTGTCCTTTGTCAACATTATAGACTAACCCCACCATGATTGAACATAACTTTCCAATAACATTATTCAGTTGATCACCTATTTATGACTTTGTTCCTATGGGGAAAACTGTCCCTTAATGATTCACTTAGTGTCATATTTGTGCCAAAAAAATTACATGAGTTGGAGAAAATGGGTTAGGGTAGGCCTGTGTTATTAAAGTCAGCAGTTCTTCATAGTCTTCCTATTCTACCCTACCATAAATGTACGTCAGCTTTTAAAAGTCTGGAAAGGTGGAATTACAGTCTAAGACTATAGGAGTTCCAGTGGCTAACTCTGTATAGACCCCTTTGATGCATGTAACTACCAAACCTCTTTTTGAAGCTTTATAACTTGAGTTTTTCTGGGGCCTTTGAAACTCTGCAGGGACACTGGTTTGGGAAACTTTAAAAGTATGGAGTAAATAATGATTTCTTGTCAAAAGACTGAATAGTAATAGAAAAATTATTCCTCTTAAATGATTTTATATACTCCTTGTTTCAGTCTTTAAGTATTTTTTTGGAAGTGCCTCCACAAAAATTCTACTTTGATGTCTCATCATGTTACCGGAGTTACCTAGGGCCATGCTAGTGCTAGGTCTGGCTGAATCTACCAAGGCTCCAGGTATGATCTCAGGCACAGATTATGTCTGCCAAGAACCAGTCTAGCTAAGGATAAAGAGGCTCCTCACCATAAAATGAGGCGATTAATTTTTTGGTCATGGCAGCCCACTAAGCACAATGACTGAAACACAAAACGGACCTCATGTTGGTGCAGTCCACTTCTGTTTCAACAGTGATAATAGTGGGAAAAGAGCTGTAGTCTATCAGTAAGCTGATAATGTTACTATAGATACTGAACCATATAATTTGGAATGTTTTAGCCAGAAATAAGAATGGGAGACATAATAGAAGAATGGAAAAATAGGCTCACCTATGAGACCAATAAAGGGGTTGTTTTCATTATGTGCCCAAAGCCCAGAGATAAGAATGTCCTGGAATGTTTGGTTGTTTGACATGGAGTTCTCCTCAGTATTAGCCTTAAAATGAACAGAAAGCTGGTTGAGAATTACATGCCAAAATCTTTATAAAGAGATAGTGGTCAGGTACATACAGTGAATAGATTGGGTACTGTTGAGGCTGTAGAGACATAAATAAGAGACAGTCTTCTCTCCAGAAGCTTATATTTTACTTTGAAGATATACAATGTTCACAGGTATATAAATATAGGACACCACACACACAGACACACAGACACAGACACACACACACACACACACACACACACACACACACACACACACACCATTACCAAGTAGGAGAATCAGGACTAATATTAGTGGGTGAAGTAGGAAAAGTGATTTTCCCAGGCCTGTGGAACGGCTTCTAAAATGCCTCCTCCTGGAGGAAAGAGGTAGAATATTATGTCTTATATAACAGAGAATGCAGTGGGGAGTAGCGTGTGACTAGCTTGAAGAGAGAGGCTGGACTAAGATTTACATTCTTTCAATTCCCGACATTTTATCCTAGAAGCAATGAGACTTCTTAATCCAGGGTACGACATGATCAGAACTGTACTTTAGAATGATCAGTTTGGCAGCTGGAGAAGGGAGACTGGAAGCGCAGGCTGTTGTATTAGTCCAGGTAAGAGGTGATGTGTGCCTAAACTGGGGGTGGTCTGTGTGACCTTGGGCAAATCTGTTTCCTTCATTGGGCTTCAGTTTTCTAACTGTTAAAAAAGGATGCTGTGAAGCAAAGGGAAAGCGAAGAGTTGAGGATGATTCTGAGGTGGCAACTTGGGTGACTGGAAGGATGTCGATGCCCTTGAACCCTTTACAAGGCAACCCTCTGAGAAACACTGCTCTTACTTATAACCCTTGTCCCAGGTATTGCCTTCCTGCTTTGTCTAATGGATAACAGCTGCACTAAGATGGAAACAAAAGCTACCTGGTTCCTAGTTTATTATCCTCTGGCTATTAGTGGCACAGTCACCAGGAAGAGCTAGATTGTAGGGACAAAAATGTGATGCTGTGTTTTTAAATGCTCCACTGTAAGTCCTGGGTGATAAGCATGGCTATACAGAAATAAAGGAGTCGTCACATCTCCCCTGGACTATTATATTCCCTTAGCTGCCAGTCTTTCCTCTCTCCATTCTCCCCTCCATCCTCTTCCACTGCTGCCAAATTCATAGTTGTGAAGTACTAGTCTGATCATGGGATCCCTCTTGTCTGAAGGGAGACACTGAATACTTAGCAAGGGACCTTTTCTTAAAAACTGGATTGATTTGATTATAGGATCATAGATGCTGAACTGGAAGGGATATCAGAGATCATCCAGTCCACCTTTCTCCTCCATTATACGGATGAGTTCACCAAGGCCCAGGGAGATTAAGTGTCTTATTCAAGGTCACAAAGATGATTTGAATCCAGGTTATCTGACTCCAGAGTCAGTGCTTTTTTCCCCCACTGAGTATACTACCTCTAAGACAAGCAGTGTACTGTAGAGAAAAAGACATTAGGTTGTGTACCCAAAATCAGGAGTTGTGAGTTGTGTGATTTAATAGCTAGGTGACTGTACTAAAGTCTCTTAACCTTCTTGATCCTTAATTTACTTAAATATCCAAATAATCTGTGATCGCATTGATTCAAGCATTCTCTCCAAAAATGCAGATTGCTGCTCATCCATGCCTGTCTAACATATGTGACTTTTGCCTAAGTTCTCCCTAAAGTTCACTTTAAAAACGCCTACTTAATGGGATAGAGACCTTCTTCACTTTTCCCCATTATTACAAATAGAATACTCAGGCTCCCTTCCATTTACCTTCCATCCCTTATGCATGCCCTGTGACCAGTGCATCTTCTCTTTTTACCATAAATTCCTTTACTCTCATTTTTCATGGTTCTTTACTAGATCTCAGCAAACCGGTTAGCATTGAAAAGATGGATCTTTGCTTGTTTGGGAAGCTTGGGTGGTCGGTAAATGAGCTTTGCAGTTTCCTGGAGCCAGTCCATCCAGTTTTCCTTCTCAACTCTGGGCTCAGCTCACCTGGACATCTGTACTGAAGAGGTCTATAGTCTCTCCAAGGATTTGGCTTGTCCATCCACACAGGAAAAACCAAGTGGATCAGGAATGTCTATTGCCAAGATTTTGTGCATTTGGATGAACACTTTATAGAGTGTCCAACAATATCTGTATTTGAAACTTTTCGTTTTATTCGTATGTAACATTGGAATAGTAATCTATAAACTAGGAAAACATTTTATAAACTTGAAAGTACTGCAGAAACGTGACTGTTATATACTTCCTACTTCCCAGGGCTATTGTGAGGAACAAATGAAATAACATGAAATGCTTTGTAAACCATAAGCCTTGTACAGTTCTAAGTTGTTATTACTTACGGATTTGTTTCTCCTAATCATAGACTGGCCCATCCAGTGTTTGAAAAACTGATAATAGTATGGTGGAAAATACCCTGGAAAAACAGAATTAAACCTAAACTTCGTAAATGAGCTTATACCATTCATTCAGAAATACAATGTGGTGTACAGTGAGAAATACAATAGAGTTAGTGTCGGGGGCCTGAGTTCCAGCTCCAGTACTAGCCATTTGGCTTTGGGAAATAGCTTGCTTAACTCTAGGTTTGAGCTACAAAGTGCTTTGGAAATAGCCTGTTCAAATACTGTTTTGCAGATGAAGACACTGAAGCCCAAATAGGGGAAAATTCTAAAATGATAGAGCGAGTTGATGGCACATCTCTTGACTCTCTGTTCTTTGGTGCTTTCTACTGGACCAGCCTACATCTCTGAGCCTTAGGGAAAGTTGACTTGATGGAATTTGTTGGATTAAAGATGTAAAGCTAGGCGGGGTCTTAGCAGTCAGTTATTCAAACCCCCTCAAGGCACAGGTAGAGAAACTGAGGCTTAGGGACCAGGGATGCATAGGTAGGTGACAAGGTCCACCTTTCAACCCAGGTCCTTTGACTGCAAATCCAGGGCTTTTTCCACTGTATCCATGACCTAAAATTCTGTAAGGGAAGTTAATTGAAAAATGTGGCAAACTGTCAAGAATGAAAGTCTAAAAGGCAAGTGACTTTAGTGTGTATGAAAAGGGTAAGCTGTCTAAAAAACCATTGTGAATGTAGAGGGGAACTCACTGGCAAACGAGTTTGTTTGTTTTTGTTTTTTTTTAAGACATATATAGAAGATGGAAGCAAGGACAGGTAATTAAAGATGTATACAGTAATCTTGTGATAATAGTGTCAGGATTTATAAATCTCAGAATTAACTGAGACTAGTAACATGCTGAGGATGGTATGTTGGGCAGGACAAGAATTCTAAAGAAGGGATAGGGCTCCAGGATGGGAAGATAGATATTAGAAAGAAAGTAGAACCACTTGTCTAATTTTTATTCTGTTTCCTTTCCAAGGAAATAATCTTTTGAATTTTAAGGATAGAGCAGAATGACTAACAGGAAATTGATACTTTAAAAGTTGTAGATAATGGTGGTAATGCCATGAGGACAATGGATAAACGTCTTAATTTTTTTTAAAAAAAGAAAAGGGTGAAATCTGTAGGTCAGTGGCCTTAATGTTAATTTGTCCCAGTATTCTAGAACATGTTATTTTTTAAATGGTTTGAAAGTATTTAGAGATAATAACTTGATATGGCTTGATTTTGATTAGCTAATATTTATTTTTTTCAGCGTTTCTAGACTAGTAGATAAAACGAATGCTATAAACTTAGTGTACTGGATTTCCACAAAGCATTTAGTGAGTGTCTCATTGTGTCCTTGTTGGCATGATGCATGTGTGGGCTCAGGGTTAGAATATTTAGGTGGATTTGGATTTGGAATGATTAAATGTGAGAGGAGATCAATGTCAACCAGAGGGAGAGTCTCTAGTGGATTACTGCAGGGATCTGTCCATGGCCTGTGCTATTTTTTGTCAGCTATTTGGATAAAGTCTTAAATGGCATGTTTATCAAATTTTTGGAAGAGATAGTTAACATGTTGGATAACAGGATCCAAAAAGATGTCAACAGGTCAAGGTGACAGGCTGATCACTTAAGGATATGCCTCCATTCTGGTTCTAAAAAAATTTAATGTGCAGGCATAGGAGGAGGACTGACCAGACACCAGCTTTTTTAGGAAAAGATCTGGTTTTTAATAAATTAAAAACGGTATAAATCAATGACAGTAGATAGCAATCAAAAATCTGTTGCTTTCTTTCCTAAGCTGCATTAATAGAGGCATAGTACCCTTAATGAGAAAAATGAGGGTCATGATTTGCTCTGCTTTGGTAAGACCAAATCTGGAGTTCAGTTCTGGATATTTCATTTTAGGAAGGATCTTGGCATATTGTAGTGAGACTACAGGAGGGCAACCAAGATGATGAGAAGCCATGGTATAAAAGAATAGGTTGGAGAACCTGGGAACGATTAGCTTGTACAAGAGAAGATTTTGAGAGGATGGCTGTCTTCATGGACGTGATGGCATCTTGTGGAGTGAGGAGTTAGACATATTCTACTGTGCCTCAGAGGGGAGAGCTGAGAAGTAACTGGTAATTAAAAGGGAGAAGTTTAAAGGTGACATTAAAAATGCTAGAAAACTTTTCTAACAGTTAAATGTGGGCTGCTTCTCATGAGGCAGTGAGTAGGTTCCCCATTATGGGAGTTAAGGTTAGATGGCCATTCATTTAGCAACGAGAGAGAGATGTAAAAACACATGATTGGGCCAGTCAATCTTTGAGGTCTGACAACTCTAAGATTGTGAATCTGTGAAAATGGTGCACTAAGGTAGGTCCCTTTTAGCTCTGAGACCAGAGGGACAAAGCCAGTCAGAATTTGTGAAAAGTGAATTGAGTGTACTGATTAAAAAATATAGTTTTATTAAGTTAAGGCATCCGACAGGCATTTAGTAATCATATTAGTAAGTGCCAGGTGCTTGGGATGCAAAAACAAACAAGAAGAAACAAGCTCTGTTCTTGAAGCTCACATTTATTTGGGTAAGACAAGTTTTTTCCCCTACTGTATACATAGTAATCTGAGATAATCTTTAACAGATCATTTCTAGTGACGATCCCGTTCATTCATAGAATTACAGAATGTCAAAATTAGACCCCAGAAATGTCTGTGGCCTAATCTTTGTCGAAGCCACAAACCTCTTTTACTTCTTCGTAGTTTGGTGCTTCCAAAGCTGAGGACTTGTGTCTGTTTGTTTGGACTAGTATAGATAACACACTTACATGGCTCACTTAGATAGCCTGTGACGTTCTACCACAGACATATGAGGTGTGAGGGGTAAAGTACAAAAATGTCTAGTCTACTCAGTCCCTCAGGAGAGGTCCCCTCCTTAGGGAGGTCACCTAATGGAGAAGATGATACATCAGTAACTAAGAGGGGACATGTTATGGGCTGAGATAGTCTCAGAGGAGAAGGTTCCCAGCAGCGTGGAAGACCAAGAAAAAGGTGGCTTTTAAGCTTCATAAATGCTTGTTCACTATTGAGTATATTCCATATATTCAATAGAATGTGTAGAATGTGATGGGGCATGAGTCAGATAAGGTAAGGAATTGGGCTTGAATGCCTGGTTCATGGAGCAAGTCAGAAAGACTGTAGAAAGGTAATTTAGAGCCTGGTTGTAGATGTCCTTCAGTGCTAGGCTAAGGAATTTGCATTATGTTTGATAGGTAGAAGGAACCACTGAAAGTTGTTGGTTGGTTTTTTTTTTTTTTTTATTTAAAAAACCGTTTATTAAATGATCACTACGTGCCAAAAATTGTGCGAAGACCTGGAGGTTAAATAGAAAAGCAAAGGCAATCAGTGTACACAAGAGCCTACATTGTAATGGGGTAGACATCATCCATAGGCACAGCGTGGTGTCCTAGGAAGGGCAGCTCCCATCTGGAAAGTCAGGGGAATGGTAATGGGGCCAAAACGAAATAGGTCAATATGCCCTTTCTAGGAACAGTGACAGAATTGATATTATCATTATGCTGTAACTGGGATTGGGGGAAGCAGTGGATACAGCTGGCACAATTTAGGCACAAGGCCCTTCTGGAATGGCTCACATCTCCACCTACCTTTCAGATGGCTTGAATTGGATGTCCAGTAGACATCTTAGCTCAATACATTCAAACCAGAGCTCATTTCTTCTTCCACTTAAACCCCGCCTGCCCTTCCATATTATTGTAGAGGGAAACGCCATCTTCCAAGTCCCTCATCCTGTACTCCTTACTGTCTGTACCTCTTGCATTCAATCTCTTGTCAAGGCCCGTCGATTTCATCTTTGATACATCTGTCTTCTCTTTGACACTATCACCACTTTGGTGCAGGCCCTCATCACTACACCTGGACTATTACAAGAGCCTGCTTGGGGTCTGCCTCAGGTCCCTCCCCACTGTCCGTTATCCATTCAGCCACTAGAAGTGAACTTCCTAAAGGGCGGGTCCTGTTGATCTTGTCTCTCCATTCTCCCACCCCATTAATCTTCAGTGGCTCCCTGTTCCCTCCAGAATTAAATACAGAATGCTCTGTTTGGCATTCAAAGCCCTTCATAATCTAGTCTTCTCCTTTCTTTCCAGTCTTCTCACACCTTACTCCTTACATGTATGCTTTCATCAAAGCAGGTCAGTGAACAAGATACTTCATTTCCTGACTCCTGGCATTTTCTCTGTCTCCCATACCTAGAATGTTCTCCCTCTTCCTCTTGGCTTGGTGACCTCCCTTGCTTTCTTTAACTCTCAACTAAAACTCCGTATTTTACAAGGAAGCCTTCTCCAATCCCTTTCCAATGCCTTTATTTCCTTTTTATTGTGAACAGCTTGCTTTGTTGGCATGGTCTCCTCCATTACATTTAAATTCCTAAGGGCAGTGACTGTCTTTTCCTTCTTTGTGTATCTATGCACTTAGTATAGTGCCTGGTGTAGGTGTTTAATGAAATTGATTGGTTGGTTGTAGGGAACTTGGCTAAGATCTGCATGAAATTAATCATATTGTTAAAAATTAAACATGTTGAATTTCTTTATAATGGAAGATACTAGTTACTGAAAGGGAAAACAGAATAATTGAACATACATTCCCACTTATAAATCTGTATGTGATTTAAAAAAAAATCTGTTATCTGATCATTAGAGTGATTATTCATAAATATAAATTGTTCATAATTAGCAGTACTTATTCTCACAACAAAATTAAGGTGTCAGAGTCCTTTAAAATATGCTAAGTACAATAAATAAGCTCTTCAGAATTAATTTATACTTTTACTTGGGAAACCCTTTATATGTGGGTGTATGTATGTTTGTATTATATATGGCAAAGGTAAACTTTGAATATCCAGATCATATTGCTACAGATTCTGAATTGGTAGAATTAAAATTTTTTTTTATTGTATTTTCTGAACCTCTGAAAAACTGTAGCCTTTTTTGCATGCATTTGTATTTTTTTTTACCCTTGTTGCCATTGTGAAAGCTTAGCTGGGTGGCATTTGGTAGAACATTTCAATTCCATTTCGCCCTATATAGGCTTCAGTTTCCTCCATTTCTTTGTAGGCTTCTAGATTTAGAACTCTAAAGGTCACGGAGTCCAATCCCCCAAATTAATATGTCATAGTTAAGAAAAACTTCTAGAGGAGTTAAGCAACTGATCAGAGATCACGCAGGTAGTAAACATCAGAGCCATCATTCGAACTCAGGTCCTCTGTTTCCAAATGGTTGTCTCCACTGCACCACTCATTGACGTTTCTTGGTGATGCAAATCCAACATCTCAAAAGACATCATTTGTAGTATTTTTTTTGCCCTTTTTCTCAAACTTGAAACAGCTTCAAGAAAATAATTCTTAGTTAAAAGGGAATCCAGTGAGAGGTTTTCAGTGAGGTTTGCTGCCAACCATCTGTCTGCCATCTTTAACTTCACTGTACTGGACTTTCAAAAAATAATTACCAACTATTTTATCAGTATTAGATTAATCATTTTAATTGTGTGCCTGTTGTACATTTTATTTAGCACAGTCTGTTTTGACATTACTTAGCTGACTAAATAGCACATAGAGATTATAAGAAAAAAAAGAAAAGGAGTTTTTTGGTAGTGTGGTTTAGGGCAGAAGAGTTTAATGAAATTATTCATCTGAAGAAGAAACGACAAGGCTGGTAATTGTGCCAGTTGGCTTAGGCAGCCCTGTGTCTGACACCGAAGAAGAAATTCTCATTCATGATAAGTACTTTCGTAGACAAAAACCTCCATCCCTTATGATTGTTTGAGCTTATTTTTCTTATCATTCAATTTGTTTTTCTTTTTGGTAATTGAAATAGACCATGTCCATAAGTCCTTCATTGTACTTTTTATACCTCTTCCCTCTTCGCTCCAATTTCTTCCCTTTCACCGTCTATTTCTTCTTTCCCCTCTGTCCCCAATGTTCTTGTTTACAATTATCCTGGGGGCTGTTTTATCTTAAATGATCTTACTTGCCTTTTGAGTTACTATGTTCTACTTATATGTATATCTTTTCTCCATAAAATATTGTAAGTTTTACATTTCTTGTGTGTAAAGGGTACAGATTTGATAAAGTAGTAGACCCCTGAAGGTTCATTGGTCTGTAATGAACACTTGAAAGAGCTGTAGGTTAGAGGAGAATGTTAAGGCTATCAGGATAATGACCTTGGGCTTTCACATCTGTCTGGGGGAAAGCTGTGAGCAGTTCTGATTCAAAGCTGATTGTAAAACATCTTGGAGAAAGTGGAACACTTTTGAGTAGGAAGCTCTTAAAATGTTTTCTTTGTTCATGTTATTTTTTTATTTTTAAATTAATTTCTTTTAATTATTAAGCACTTTAATTTTTCCTCTCTAGAAAAGAAAAATAGTCAAACAAAACAGATGCCCTCGTTGGCCTGGTCCCAAAATGTCTATACTATTTTGCATGGAGTCTTGGAGTGGATGGCATTCTTTGTGGGGTATCTGGATTTGTGGTTTATCCTTGTGTTACTCAATGTTAACTCTTTTGTCTTTTTTTTTTTTTTTACTGGATTTGTTTTTGAATGTTTTCAGATTGATCACTCTAAATTCTTTTAAAAAATAGGGTTTGGGTATATGGTTAGCTGCTTTTATATGCCAGTTAGCAATATGTCATCTCTGCAAAAGGTGTCTTTTAACCAACTGTATGAACTATCAGGAATTAGTCATTTGTTGTAAATATTATATATGCCACTGTATGTTGCAAGGCGAAAATATCTAGGGGTGACATTCATGACTTTTAACATGTCTGTAAAATTGTAGCATATTTTGTTTTATTGATGTTAAGATGTTAAATATACCTGACTTAAAAGCTGTCAATTTGCTTTTATTCTATAGCTTTGAATTACTATGAGCTATCTCCATATTATAGAAAAAATTTCATGAAACTTAAACTTCATATAATAATTATCTACTTTATTTTCTAGGGATTTTGGGGGCAATACTCAAAATAGTTGACTTTAGGGGGATGGCTTGGTTCTCACATACAGCAAATATTACATATCATAATTAAGATTTTAAAAACAAAAACCTATTAATAACAAAGTTTCTGAGATTTGCGAAGCTCCATTTTCAAAATCATCTTGTGAAGTAGGGGTATATATGAATGTGTGTATGTATAGGGCAGCTAGGTGGTGCAGTGAGTAGAACACTAGATCTGGACTCCTCTGAGACCTGAGTTCACATGCAGCTTCAGACACTTAGTAGCTGTGTGACCCTGGGCAAGTCACTTAACCATGTTTGCCTCAGTTTCCTCATCTGTAAAAAGAGCTAGAGAAGACAATCGAAAACTACTACAGTATTTTTGCCAAGAAAATCCCAAATGTCGGGTCCTGAAGAGTTGGACTGAACAACAACAGTATATATGTATAGAAATGGAAATGGAATGAGTGTATGTGTGCACATACACTTGGGCATGTATAAATCTGAAAATATGTATATATACAAACGCACACACAAGTATACTACCATATGTTTCATTGCTTCCTGGCATTTCCCCCTCTCATTTGAAGTACATTATCTTAGTCAATAAACTTAGTATAATGGTATGTGAAAAATTTAGAACTATTCATATTTGATAAAATTTTAAGTCATTAAAATTGAATCCCATGAAGTCAGTTTTAGAAGGGACTCAGAGATTACCTTTCTAGTTCAGCATACCTGTATAGGCACCCCTTCTGCAGCATCACCAAGATGTGATTCAGCTCTGGTGAGGGGGAGAATCCTGCCTTCTTAACCCATTACTGTTTTTGGATAGTTCGAAGCATTAGGCAGCTTTTCTTCTGTCGTAAGCCCCAATCTTCCTGTCTGTTGCAACAGGGTTTGGGAACCTGGCCACACTTGAGGACCTTGAGGGCCACATGTGACCTTGAGGCCTCAGGTTCCCCACCCCTGATATTCTACACAAACATATATGTATACACATGGGAGGGAGCAGAGAAGGATGCATAAACAGTGAATGACCAGAAGAATGATGATGCACTCATAGAATGGATGGAATAGCTGGAATCCTTAGAGGGAGAACTTCTAGGCCAATTTTAAAATTTTATATCAAGGATCAGGCTGTGCAGCTAATTAGAAGCGGGGAGTGGAGCCTAGGTTACTGGGTTCCCAATATGGTACTCATTTCACTCTATCACATGGTTTCCTTTGATTAAAAAAGTAATCACAGGCTAGGTTTTGGGGTAGTGGGAGTGATGAGTTCCATTTGAGAACCAGAGTGCCTTCTTTGAAAGTCTAGGACCTGGAATCAAGGAGTAAAGAATCTTGCCTTTTACATTTCCTAGAATTTGATTATGGACAAAGTACTTAATACCTCTGAGCTCTAATTTCTTCATCTGTAAAATGGGCATAACAGTTCCTCTTACAGAATTATACAATTCATTATTTTTTACAATTAAAGAGCTAGCAGAGGAAGGGACTTAATGGGCTGTTTATTCTAAACCCTCTCATTTTATTGACCAGAAAACGGAGGCTCCGAAAGGTTAAGTGATTTGCCTGAGGTCTCATAGTCATAGGCAGAACTGCAATTTAGATTCTGTGACTTCTAGTTAAAGAGTCTTTGAGGGTCAAGTGAGCTAATGTAGCTAAACTGCTTTGCATGCTTTAAAATGCTGTATAGATGTCTGTTAATAATAATAATTTAGCTTTGATTTTGGGGTGTTTGGTAACTGTTTGTGGATTGTGATGAAAGGACGTTCAAGGGCAAATGTTTATCAGTCTTTTGGGAATGTGAGATCAGAGATTAGACCTCGGGCTGGAGATCTGAGAGAGGTGAGTCATCTCCGGAGTGGTAAGGAAGAAAATTGATGTTGCAGTCAGAGGAAAGAATTGAAAATAGTAGGATGCCTTTGGAAGCTGGGGAAAGGGAGCTCTTTATTGAAGGAAGGTGTTAGTATTTGGGTTCAGAGAAGTCAAAGAGCATTAGGACTGAAGAAAGACCATCAGATTTGGAAATTAGGAAGTAGTTTGACATAGAATAGTTTTTAATTGATGAGTGAGGGGAGTTTGCAAGGGATTCGGAAGGAACCGGGTGATAGGCAGTGAAAATAGTATAAACAGAATGCTCCTGCCTCCCCCCAAGAGTTTAGCAGTCAAAAGGAGAGAAATGCTGGAAGCTAGAAAAGGCACGCTGGGATTAACTGGGCTTTATTTCAGGATACAGGAATGCTGCTTTTAAGTCTTTCCTAAGGTAGATTAATTGTAAATTTTGAATTAAATGCTTGGGAAACTGGGGAGAGGGAGGAGGAGAGGATGAATGAAGCAGTGAATTTTCAGGAGGAAGAGCAAGGGATAGGTTCTAAAGGCACAGGTCAAGATGGTGTTAGCCTTCCAGTAGAGACAACTATTTTGAAGTGGAAAGGTGTGTTGAAGTGTGAATCCCAGGAGATCTCTCTTGGTCACGGATAGACTAGGAATATCTTTTCAAAAGTCCCCGGCTGCATGGAAAGATGAGATTATTTTGTGCCCTTGACACAATGAGAAAAATGCGAAGCAGTCTGAGGATATGATGAATTTTTGCTATGTTTCCACTTTTCAAGCAAAAGGGAGGCAAGCATATGGATATTCAACTGAAGATAGGTTTGGACAGAAGTGTTCCATAACAGACTTAATTTTAGGGCTCATTCTGTAGAAAAAGAGCTATATTAGTGCATTTTGAAATGCATATATCTTGAAAATATGATTGCTACATACAACTTTTTTTGCCTTATTCTACATGAAATATAAATACTTGACACAATTGTAGAGATAATTTGTACCAAAAATTCAGTTAGTTGAAATACCCGCTTAATTAACATTAAAAGTAAGTTGGGGTGGTAGTAGAAGAGAGTGAGGAAAAATTTTAAGTGTCTGAGTAATTGCCTTATTTCTTGAAAGTAAATCTATCCTTTAAAGTTGTTCCCTCCTTTTTTTTTGTATTGCCATATATTAAAATAACCAGCAAACACACAAGAAGTCATAGGAGGAAATAATTAATGGTGCACTTTGCTTTTTATAGTCAAAAGTAATACAGATAGAGAGTGGGCATAGACAGAGAAATATCCCTGTGAGGAGAAAATTGCATTTTGGGGTTTTTTATGGGGGTTAGGGAGAAGAGGAAGCATTTTTCTCAAAACTCTCCAGCTTTTTGGCTCAGTCTAAAGAAGAGCATTTAAAGACATTTCTTACCAGAATAGGTTCTTACAGAATTGATTCTTTATAGCCTATTTTATAAGTCCATGTTTGGGAGGAGAAAATAGTAGTAAAGTCTTTTTGACTATTATAAGCCAGACTTGAAAAGTGGTTTATTTAAAAAGGAATAACCGATTCTCCACCTACTAAAAAAGTTAATCTGACAACTACTGAACACTTGTTCACAGAATATTGTTCAATAAGTTTTTAAGTTGAATGGATCCATGTGGAGAGAGAGATTTAACATAACATCCTCCTACCTCTTCCTTTCCCCCACCCCCTTCCCATTCAGTAGTAACAACAAACGGTCCACCCCACAATGGTTAGTATTGCAGAGCTGGATGTGGCCTTGGTTGAGGTCAAGCACTCCAATTCGAATCTCTCAAGGGCTTTCTCTATGTGTTGCCAGTGTACTGGTAAAAATGACTTTAGACTCTTGTCAGCGCAGTTACTGGTGCATGCATCACAGTCCCACTCAAATAAACCTGTCACAACACAGAGTCAGCAGCTAGAGACGAGTACAAGGGCAGGCCTCTCGCTTTTCATTCGAGCATCACTAAACGTGCACAGAGTGCCCAATTATTTCAGCATTATTGAGCAAGCCTACAGGAGGACCCAAGCCTTGCTACATTAGATTTTCTTTAGTAATTTGCTCAAGTACCGCTGAGGACACTTAAAGGGCTTAAAACGGTTGCTGCAACCAGTTTCCTTTTCTGGGTTGTTAATTCAGGTTTTCTCTTTCAAATTAACTCTCACTGCATGCTGTGCAGTGGTTCTGGGAGAACTGTTTAACACTAATTTTCTCAATTTTCAGCTTTTTTTTGTTCAATATAACTGCTTTAATAGTTACTCACGTATATGTTTTGATTAGAAATGTACGATACCAAGGTTTTGTTTTTAAGTATGAAATGTAAACATTTTGTGAAAGAAATCTCTCTGAACTTTGGTTGCTGTAAGTTGTTCAGTTAATTTCTGTTTTTTAAAAAAATCTAATTATGCCCTACAAAACCATGTATGTATGATACCCTATACCTATATTTAAGATAGCGTTGACTATTTTTCCTCTGTCTCCATTTTTGCACAGATGGGTATTAGAGATTTTATCAGTAAGCTGCTAGGCCTGTTCCTTTTCTCCTCCCTTTCAACCTCCCCGCCTTACCCCCCCCATGTCAACTTTTGGAACAAGTTCAATATCTATGTTTAATTTCTCACAGCAGCAACAACTCCAGGCTCAGCATTTATCACATGGACATGGTCTGCCGGTGCCTCTCACTCCACACCCATCGGGTCTTCAACCACCTGCCATCCCACCCATTGGCAGCAGTGCTGGCCTCTTGGCTCTCTCCAGTGCACTGGGTGGGCAGTCTCACCTTCCAATTAAAGATGAAAAGAAACACCATGACAGTGATCACCAAAGAGGTGAGAAGTCTTGTGGGAATGTCTAGCTCAGTTACCATGACGCTGGGTGTAGGTTTTGGGGGCCAGTATTTACTCTGTTCTTGAGTTAGATCATAGCCCGTTATCGGGAGGTACATTAACAAGATGGCACCTTTGTGCTCTGAAAGAGTTCATCTATCCTTCAGTGGCAAGGAATTCATTTTCTTTTTATTAATGATAGTCCGATATTAGTAATTTATTAGTTTCACTAGTTGTATGACCCTGGGACAGGTCTTTTAACCCCTTAGTGTCTAGGCAACCTTTAAAACTACAAAGATGCTTACCAAATGAGTAAGATCAGATCAGCAGCTTACCTCTTACCTATGAGTGGCTGACGTGCCTTGGAGGAGTGAGCCTCATATAGAGTTCTCCTCACTGGTGATAACTCAGGCACAGGACCCCCCCACCCCTACCCCTCCCTTCACATTGCCCTATGGAAAAAAATTTGCCGAAATATCAATTATGCTGTGCTAGATTTTTTTTAAACCTCCCATGAAGATAGATTATAATTAGCAGACACTTTTATAGCAATTTATATTTGCGGCATGCTTTATAATCATTTTTATTAGTTAATAGCAGGAAGATAGATGGAAGTCTCCTTGGTAACATCCCACAAAGGTTTAATTGTGGGACTTTACTTCACCAGCAGTGTGGCTCTCTTGATTTCTTTTATAAAGTTTTTTATAATAAAAGCTCATAATATCTCGACCTGGTTCTGAAGCAGCATGGCTTAGTGTGTAGAGTACTGGACTTGAAGTCAGGTGAACTAGGCTTCAAATTCAACCTTCGATATTTGCTATCCATGTGATTTGTGAGCCAAAGTCATTTCATTTCTCTCAGAGCCTCAGTTTCCTCATCCATAAAATGGATACAACAACACTTTAGAAGGTTCTTGTAACTAAGGCTTTTGGAAAAAATTAGAGTGTTATAAAAATATGAGTTGTTGCTTTTATGTCTGTCTTTACCTTGAGTAAAAGATTTTCTTCACTCTGAGCTTCGATTTCCTAATTCTAAAGCTGAAAATTTTTTATCAGCCTACCTTAATGATATAGTCACGCCAGAAAGGATTATGAACCATTTTATAAGTAGAAAGTTCTGTGGAGATACCAAGTAATACTAATATCTAATTTTAATCATTCTGAAAAAGTAAGGAAGGTTGACTTAGACTTTATAAATGGTTGAGCAGTATTAATTATTAATTCACAGCAAAGTTAACATCTCTGCAATTTATTATTTAACAGAGATCAAGTGTGGTAAATGTATGATTTTGTGTAAACTAAAGAGTCCATTTCTTTTTTTTCCTTCTTCCCATCCCTTGTTCTCTCTGGTGGCTGCTGTTTTGCCCATAGACAGAGACTCCATAAAGGTAAGACTTCATTTCTTATGAGGAATAAATTTCTTTAACAATATCAGCAATCACAGTCAGTGTAGGAAAAGTGTTGAGTTGAGTTTAGCTTAGCTGTATTAAAATCAATTTGAGGAAAATTCTCATTTTAGTAATTTTGACAGCTTCATTAATTTTTTTTAATTTTAATGAGAGAATCTTTTAGGTTTGGAGAATATTTTGGAAGTTGATAATACTTTTTAAAAACTTAGTCATTGGAATAATTTTAGGGCTTGGCTGTGATCTGTGAGTTTTTATTCATTTCTCTATCAGGACAAATTTATCAGATAGGACATAAGAATCTGTACCACATCTGGAGAGTTGTATTTGGTCCCTTATTATGGTGTTAGCTTGCAATGTAAAAGTTGAATAGCAAAATCCTCCGTTTAGAGAGTATCTATAAATGAACAAAAATATTTGATAAAGTAATTTGTACATATGGAAGCAAGTGCACATTATTTTCATAATGTGGGGACTAGTTTGATTTCTAAAAAAATTCTCATTATAGAAGTGTTCTATACAAAAGCTTCATGATTGCCTTTCAGGGTTATTGTGGGCAATCTGAGGCATTTAATCTAAGGGGATCTTTGTAGACAAAGCAGAGAACAGGAAAGATGTATGTTGGGCTTTCCTTATTTTGGGGGAATGTTTCCCTTTGATATCTCAAGAGAACATTCTGAGAATTGTTTGAAACTTTTACACATAACACACAGATAGTAGCACAGAATATCAGCAAAATGTGAAAACTGTTTGGGTCTTGAGAGAGGTCAACACTATCCGAAACCAAGAGGAATCTTTTTTGAGTCTTTGTCATGATGAGGATGTTGTCACTCAACTTGTTCATCACTTCTCTCCACCTTCCTTCCCTCTATCCCTCAAAGAATTTAAGGATTCAGAGGAGTCTTCATGAAAAGCACAATATTCTACTCAGGCCCCTCATTACGTATACTTTGAACATCAATTTAATTCTCTTGAAAAAAATTTCAGTTTTTTCCTAAGTCCTGAAACAATGTAAAAAAAAAGTTGACTATAAACCATTTTAACCTTGTAAAAACATTTGTAATTTAAATGTACATTTACATACCCATCTGAATGTCATAATTTATCATTGTAGAAACAAAGTTCACGTAATGAATTCCTCAGGAATAGCTGTTTATGGTATGACGTATAAAATTATATCTTTGTGTCACCAAACAATTCCAGGTACATAGTAGATGTCATACTAAATGCTTTTTCATTGATTTTAAAACCAAGATTCCCAACTATTTTTGAGCAAAATATATGTAATATAACATACCTGTATGCTTATCAAGTAACAAATATTTATAGCTTACAGAATCAGAATAAACCAAGAGATCCTGAAAAAATTCCTGTCTGATTATTCTCAAGTTATGGTGAAAACCTACCCTGTTTTCATATGATAAATATATAGCCTTTAGGCAGGTTAGTGAACTAAACATCAGACTTTTATCCTGTCCCACTCCCAGAAGGCCATAGAAATGGCTCTACTCCAGTGCACATAGTATGTGTCAGTCACTTTTTATATTCCCTCAAAGAGGAGTAGTAGCTATTTTGAAATCTATAGCCATTTGGGGGTGAGTCTGGGAGTGAGTGTCTCTGTAGCTAGAAGCCAGGGAAAATAGGAAAGAAAGGTACGAAGATTCTGTACTGATATATTATGGAACGATAGTTAAGAATAGATTTTTTTTACCCTATTATCAAATCCTGAGTTGGAGTGTGTCAGCATTTAGGGCTAGCTGCCAGCTTTGCAAGGTGAAATAGTTTGCTAATTTCCTTAAATGTTTTCAGTGATGCCCAGGGTAGCAGTTAGTCACTTGTTCTATCGATCTGTCCTCCCTTAAGTGGCTCCTGGTTAAGAGGGGCTTTTTATGATTGTCTGCAGTGTGACTTGAGATGGTTTTTATCAGCCAGAACGTGCCAGTTGCCAGCAGCTGGAGTCTGTGTGCTTGTATGAAATAATTTATTCATGCAGGATAATGCTCCTTAACATTTAACAGGTAATGAACGTGACATAAATTTCCTTCTTGCTTTTAATTTTTCCCTTTCCTCTTCTAATGTGCAAACAGGCAGCTCTGGTACTCTAAATAATAAGTAATTTTTGGCCATCTGTCAAAAGGAAATTTCAATACAAATTTAAATTAATGGTGCCTGAAATTTTTTATAGCTCCTCTAAAAGCCTCTAATGTGCAGAAAATTCTGAATCTGCTGGTAGTAATTAGTGTAGCATGTAATGAGGATGTGGGCAATGTTATACAGTCCCAGTGTAACATTTTGATATGGTAGCAAAATTTTGATTTATATAAGGTTGTGGATGGGTTTAATTGTGAGAGACACTTTAAAGTGTTTTCCTGACGACACAGATTATTAAACAGGGCAGATTTCAGAATAGCTCATAAAATGTAAATGTAGACATACTGTAAAATTCAGGTAATTAAGGTGCTTTTTCTATTGGTATAAAGTAAAGAAAAAAAGAAATTTACTTGCATTCTAGTTTGGTTTTTTTTCCTCTTTTTTCTTCGTGAAAGTTACATAGTTATTAAACCAAATATAATCGGTCGTGTGTGTTGGCCAGTTGCTTTTTATCAATCTCTTTTATATAACTTTCTGTGCCCATTTCTTACCTTGAGTTATGTAGTCCTGAAAGCCCCCTTGAATCCCGGAAGGGTGCTGTAACCTAAATTTGATCCCCAGGATAGAGCCTGCAAACAATAGCCCAACTCTAGGAGCACCACTGTGGGGGCTGTAAGACACAGGAGGGGTATGTGTTCACTGTGGTGAGGGTTTGGGTGGAGAGAGTTAGACCTCTAGGGTTCATGGCGCCATTCTTCATCATGATGGGTGACCAAGATTTAACCCCTTGTTCTGAGACAGAAGCTGTCCATCAATCTAGGCCTGGGGTGGGGAAACTGCAGCTTCAAGGCTACAGGTGGCCATCTAGATTCTCAGTTGCAGACCTTTTTGACTGAATTCAAACCTCACAGAACCTATCACCTTAATAAAAAGATTTGTTCTGTAAAACTTGGGCCCAGTCAGAAGGCCGCAACCAAGGACCCAGAAGGTTTCAAGTTCCCCAGTCGTGAATGTAGGCCTTCCCTCCTCCAGCTCCCCCAAAATACTTAAAAGAAGTCACTTTGTGGTTCCTACAGGTGTAAACTGCATTGGAGAGCCGTAGTTCCTAACCTTTTAATGTATGGAACCTCATTGATTTTCACCATGCTATTGGGATTAGGACACATTCTTTTCAGAGAGGCTGTGAGGCAAAAACACTGTTGGAAGTGATGAAGGAAGTACCTACTCTCTTCTACTCTGTTTTTGGACTTTTGGTTTTCCAAGGTCTTAGGAGATGAGGGCAGGGCAAAGAGCAAGAGCCCCCAGTTTCTAGAAGGTAATAATCTCACATAATGGTGTTGAATGGAGGTACTGAAACTTCAGGCTGGGTATCATGCAGTACCTGGATGGAAAAAAGATGCTACTGATCTTGAAAGACAGTGAGGGTCTCTTGGTTTTTGTTACTTTGGTAACAATTTTAGAATATGAGACAAAACTTTTTCTCATAGCTGACATAGTCAAGAGACAAGAGCAAAGACTTTTGTGCCTTTTTATCAAAGGCAGTAAGACAGACTATTGTCAGGGACACAAACTGTTACTGTCAGGGGCCCATAACCCCCCAGCATGGAATGAATACCGCATAAAAGTTCAGATGCTCAGAGACCTTTACTCCTTTTGGACAGGGTAACTTCTAAAATAATACTGGTCATCTAGCTAATTTTGAGGGGAGAGAAATTTCAAGGAATTTTCTTCTTAGACAATTATTGAGAAATAATAGAAAAAGATTATTTCTCTGGGGAAGCATATAGCCATCCTAATAACTTCAGAACCTTCATATCCTTACCTTTCTAAGTGGAAGTTGTTCATTCATTTACATTCATGTCTGACTCTTTGTGACACTGGGGTTTTCTTCGTCAAAACACTGGAGTGCTTTCCATTTCCTTCTCCAGCTTATTATACAGATGAAGAAAGTGAGGCAAACAGAGTTAAGTGACTTGCCCAGGGTCACACAACTGATAAATATCTGAGGCCAGATTTGAACTCAGTGAAACGAGTCTAACTCCACAGCTGGCGATCTATCCACTGTCCCACCCAGCTTAGTTGAATATATAAGAGACCAGGCCATAAATGAAATCTAGCTGGGGAATCTGTTCCGTACATAGATGTCTATATAATTTCAGCAAAAATAAATGAGGGAGAACCATGAGATCGAACTACCACAGTGTCGCAGAATCTCTGAAGTAGGATTTTAGGGTTGTAAAGGTTGTTGGTCACTGTCCTCATTTCATAGATAAAGAAACCAAGACCCAGACAGGCACAGTGACTTTGGAAATATATGACCTGTGACATGTTGGGTGAGTTGTATGTTAATAGCATTCATGTAAAAAAAAAAGTACTCTCTGAATTTATGCCCTTTTCTTTTAAAGTGTGTATGTATGTGAGGGGATATCTACCAGATGTGTGAACATTAATATATAGAATGGTAACATTTGGGCTTTTTCTCGATGATTAAAATTTAGACTTTTAAAAAAGCAGTTACTATTCACTCAAAGTAAAGCTTGAGTCAGAGTTTTGGAATTTTTGCGTTTACTTTATATGAATTACGAAGACAAGAAAAGATTGTTTTCTTTGCTCCCTCTCCTTCCAGATTGAACTCTCTTAGAAGTATAGATTTATCCTGAAGGGCAGGACTAAGTTGAAGTGTATGTTGTAATCCACATTTGTTTGATAGAGAATGGCTACTTCAAGTGATGTTGGAGTTAAAATTTGGATTACTTTGGAGAATTGCCTATTTTTCAGTCTTTTGCTAAATTTTGTTTCTGTTGTGGTTATTGTGAGGAGTTTTTTGGAGGGGCCACAGAGGAGAGGTGGAAGATTAAGGTGTGGAGTCCCAGGAAGTTTCTTCCTAGAAGATCGTTGAAAAATAACGATTTCGGGAAGCATCTATCCACAGCTTCAAGAAATAGCCTGATGGTCTAGGACAGAAGGTTCTGGGATTTCTTAGTCATGCTTTCTACCATTTTTCCTGTATATAAAATGAAAATAGGTCTTTGTAAACTCAGCCAAGTAGTTTGTACATGTCCTTTAAATTTTCATTCTTCTTTATCAGTCTTGTTTCTAAGAGGAAATGGCAAAGGCAGGTAAGGGAGTGGGCAAGAAAGAGGGAATAAAGTGGTATATGAGAGGATAAGATGGGTTCCCAACTGTCCCCCTTCTTTTTCTTTCTCTCACTCTCTCTTCCCCTCTCTTCTCTCTCTCTCTTTTTTTTTTTGGCCATTTGGGGTTGTTGCAGTAGAATGAGGGAGGAGTAATTAAATTTGGATTAGTATAGATTGAGAAAAGAATGGCATGAAAGTAGAATCCAAGGGTGTAAGAGAGGAGAGAAGTAAATGAAAACAGTGGTTTGACAACAGTGGAAACAGAGGATTAGGACAGGAGAAGCAGTGGGTGAGCCTGCAGAAGACGAAGGACGATTCAAATAGAGATACACCCAAGCTGAGAGAGCCTTTAGACTGTCTGAGAGTAAGAGTGTTGCAGCCAGAAGTCCCTTGAAGGATTTGAACCCAGGTCTAACTCACTCCAAGGCCCACCTTTCTTCGTACACAGTTAGATACTAATTACTGCTTTGAAGTCCATCATTCTGTAATGGGGGTAGAAGGTCTTGGTCTCTTAGAACTCATTTTTTATGGTAGTAATATTTTATTGACCCATTCTTAGCTCTCAAGGTATTTATAAGTGATTAGTTTAAATGAATTACTTTAGATCCCCACCCCCACCCCCGCCTCACTTAAACTAACAGATTGGTCATTTCCAGGGAAATACCTTTTTTCTTTGTTTTTAAAAAGCTAGGCACCAGTTTCTATTTTTCTAGTTATTAGGCAGCTCTTCAACGCTTTATGCATCTTCTAAAATAAATAGTGACTATAGTGACTGGCCTAATTTTTAATTAATATTAGTGTGGATAAATAAAATATGTGCATACACAAGTAGAAATAAATATATATTAGCTAAGTGCATATCTATATTTATACACCACATGTATATCGTCTTGACTCCTTATATATATTTAAATATATATGTCACACATGTATGTACATATGGGTTCCTCTTCTCTCCGCCTTCCTCCTCTTCTCTCCGCCTTCCTCCTCTTCTCTCCGCCTTCCTCCTCTTCTCTCCCTCTCCCTTTCTCTTTCTTTACGTACATACACACAAATAGTTTTTAGTAATTGATTTTATTTTCTTGGTTGTCTTTTCACCCTTTTATCTTCCACATCAGGAATTTCATTATTTAACTCCTTTGTTAGCCAACTAATCTCAGACACCTGTTGACTGTCTGAGAGTAAGAGTGTTGTGGCCACAAGTAAAATGGGCCCTTCCTGCTATTCTGCATGATAGCACCATGGACATTTCTGTACTTCCGCCTTCTTAATTTTAATTTGGGTTCTTAAGTGTGCAAACTCCTCTTCCCTTTAGATTAGGTATTCTCATAGAACATTTTCATGTGACTTCATTCAAATTCTTGAAATGGATTGCATTTATATTTCGGGATTTCTTCTTTCCTTACTGAAAATCTAACTTTCGGCAAAATAATCATTTTCACTGAGGTCATTTTTGTTGTCTTGCAGTTTAAAATCTTGATCTAGACTTTTATTTACACAGGGATTGAATGAGGAATAGCAGAATTCTACTTGGGGAGGGAGTGGAGCCATATCCTATGTCCATACCATTACCAGTAGGATTAAAGGAGTGCCTTTGGGTACCTCTGGAAGGCCTGAGAAATGGACAGGAAAGAAGGAGACATTGGAAGGATGGTGAGGTGGAAGATAAAATGTGTGATGGCAGAGAAGAATCTGTGTATGATGTACCTTTAATGTATAATGCTCATCTCAAGGGTCTATTCTGAGGTTCTTTCTATCTAAATCGTGGTCCTGTAGTTATTATTGTATATAATGATACTTTTATATATTATATGTAATTATATTCTTATTAGAGTTACTAATTTTAAAGTCCATTTTTGCCACTCAACTCTCTCTGTGTCTTTTACGTTTTTATGAAGCCTGTTGAAACTTGTTGTGTGTCTTCTGTAGGTTTGGGCTAACTGTAACATAAGAACCCCAAATCTCTTCACATAAATCAGTTAGGCTTAACCTGTAGAGGATATAGTCAGTGATTCCATTTAGAACACACTGCTTATAATTAGACCTTATTTAGCATTTTAAAGTAGACATTAGAACAAATGGAAGGTTTTGCATAAGCTGTTTATTTCACAGGTGTATACCCACAGATCTTCTGCTTCTGATGTGAAAACTAGCTCTGGGGAGCTTCTCTATAATCTCAGTCTGAGAGTTCCCTGGGGCACTGAGAGGTTCTTTAATTTCCCTGTGGTCTCAGAGGCAGGACTCCCTGTCTATAATGCAACATCTTCTTAGAAATAGTCATAAATGAAGCAAAATTAAAATAATGCATTTTTATTGAGTTTTCCTATTAGGTATAAAAGTACAGTATGACCAGCATTTCCCCTGACTTATTCCCCCCCTCTTCCCCAATCCATCTCCCCACCTGACTTGAGGTTCTTTGATTCAGATTATACCCCCCAACCATAGATGCCCTTACCTTGGGTTTCTGTTCACGGACCTCTTCTCCTGCCCCTCTATATAGACTACTTTACTTGTTGAGCTCCTCAGCTCCCATGGACTTAATGGCCATGTCTAGGCTCATGATTCTCAAATCTGCCTTTCCTGTTCCAGTTTCCCTACTGACCTCCAGTCTTTCATTTGCAGTTACCTTTCAAACTTTTCACGCTGGACATCCGGGAGACATCTTAAACTCAGTATGCGCAAAACAGAACTCATTCTATTGACACCCTCCATCACCCTCACCCAACTACCTTCCCTTTCACTGAAGAGGACAGCATCATCCTCCCAGTCTCTCAGGTTCACAACCTAAGTGTCATCCTGGATTCCTCCTCACTCTCTCTCACTCCCCCCTATCCAATCTGTTGCCAAGGCCTGTTGTTTTCATCTTTGCAATATCCCTCATATATACCCCCTAATCTCCTCTGATACTGCTTGAGCACTAGGGCAGCTCTCGGCCTCATCACCTCATGTCCGGACTACTAGAGTAGCCTTCTGTTGGGTCTGCTTGTCTCAAGTCTCTCCCCACTCCTCTGCTTAGCCCCGAGAGTGATTTTCCTAAAGTATAGATCTGACCATGTCACCCATGCACCCCCACTACCACTGCAACCACCAGCACCCTTACTTAATAAACTCCAGCGTCTCCCTCTTATCTCCAGGACCAGATACAAAATGCTCTGTTAGGTGTTGAGTCCTTTATAACTTAGCACCCTCCTACAATTCTGTCTTCTTCCCCTTTACTACCTGACAGGTACTCTTTGATCCAGTGACACTGGCCTCCTGGCTGTTCTACAGACAAGACTCTCCCCTAAGCTCTAGACATTTTCTCTGGCTGTCCCTCATGCTTGGAACACTTTCCCTCCTGCTCTCTGCCTGCTGATCTCCCTGGCTTCCTTTAAACCCCAATTACAATCTCCTTCCCCCTTTTAAAAATTTTACTGGAAGTCTTCTGCCATCCTTTTTAATTCTTGTGCTTTCCCTCTACTAATTATTTCTTATTTATCATGTATGTAACTTTGTATATGTTAGTATGTTGGAATTGTTCCCTTTCCCTCAATTAGAGTCTCTTTGAGAATAGGGCTGTCTTTTTCCTTTCTTTTATTTTTGTCTGTAGCACTTAGCACAGTCCCTGGCCTGTAGTAGGTGCTTAATAAGTATTTATTGATTGTCTAATGGATAGGATTTCCTGAACTGGGGACATAAAAGGTCCACACCATGTATATTTGGAGCCGCTCAGATTGCTGGGTACCTGAGACCAAGAGAGTCATC
Source organism: Notamacropus eugenii (assembly GCF_028372415.1). Classification (NCBI taxonomy): domain Eukaryota; kingdom Metazoa; phylum Chordata; class Mammalia; order Diprotodontia; family Macropodidae; genus Notamacropus; species Notamacropus eugenii. The sequence goes on from NC_092872.1 coordinate 69,822,735, forward strand.
ATATGCCGATGGTAGACTTAGCAGATGTGGAGACAAGGTGGGGCTCCAAAGCCAGAGAAGCTTAGGTACCATGGTATTCTGGCTATATATCTTTGCTGTGTTTGGGCAAAGTAAACCATCTTTGTTAGTGACTCACAGGTGCCTCATTTGGTCCTAATATTGAATCGGAATTTAGAGGGCAATCAGGTTTGAGCCACTACAACAAAAAGCACGTTTGAATCTCAGTCTAAGTTTCTGTTCCTCTTACTGAATTGGTATTGAAAAGAAAAGAATCCATTTGATACCAGATATTTTCTATACATGAATGTGGGTTTTTAGAATTCCAGATAAAATTTATTTGCAACAAACTTGAATACATAAGGAATGTTTTACAGTTTCCTCATCTGTCAGATTAAGGAGTTTCCTTTTACCATGTAGAGAGCATAGGAATAGATGCTCCTACTTGAGTCAGCATGTTGATGCAGAAGAAGACCTGCCTTTGGCATCCTAGCATCTGGGGTCAGTCGCTGCTTTTGCTGTTGACTGACTGCCTTTGTAATCAGTCTCTTCCCCTTCTCTGCTCCTCAGCTAAAGAGTAAAGAAGCTTGTAGTAGATGGTCTTTGAGGTTCTTTTTAGTCTCAATTCTATGAATTCAATACCTCAAGCATCTACAGTGTCTTATCCTGGAAATGAGAATTAAAGGAAAGAAAGTGTCTGATAGCAAAAAAGAGAAAAGAAAGAAAAGAAGTTTAAGTGGTGATAAAAAAAAAAATTAGAAAAGAGCCAGATATCCCTAGATGATTGATGTCTGTTCTAGGAAAATGGACTCTTAAATGTGGAAGGGACCTTAGCCACTATGGTCCAACCTCTGTTTTATAGAGGGGCAAATCGGGGCCCAGTGAATTGACTTGTTCAGGGTCATACACCTTGTGATTGATGAGAGAATGGAAACAGAGGAGATAAGGAAGAACAAGGACAAAGAAAAGAAGGGAGAGTGGAGGGTGGCAGAGACATTGTTGCCAGCAGCTGCAACAAAAACGAGATTTGAAGGCCATGGCACCATTGTTTTCAGAGATTAGAGAAGATGGGAATTGGTGATGAGGATGCTGAGCAGTAGATGCTTTGAGGAGGGAGAAATGAGATGGATCAATAACTCTCAGGGGGCTAAGTCACATGCCCCTCCGTTCTCTAACCCTTAAAGACATTAATAGAGGTAATCTCTACTTGTGTGCATTTGTGCAGCAGAAGTCATGGAAAGGTACAATATGTTTTGGAAACATTTCCAACCCCAAAGCATTTATAATTAAAAGATTGAAGAGTAGCCCCTTTGTTATCTTGAAACCTCATTTATCCTGAAGAACATGTTCTTCAGTTGTTAGGAAACAAATGTTACTATTGGTTTTTGAACAGACTTCTAGAAGAAATGAGTTATGCCTCGTTAAACAGTCTGAAAATGGGCTCACAGAGTAGCTCTCCTCTATCTCTATCTTAGATTTTTTAGGTACAGTAGAAAGATCAATGGCCTGAGAGTAAACTGTAGTTGGCATAATTTGGGGCAAATTGGTTAACCTCTCCAGGAATGGGTTTAGGGTGAGGGCAAATAATGGGAAAGGGAAAGGAATAAGTAGTTACAGGGAGCCTACTGTGTGCCAGGCACTGTGCTAAGTGCTTTATAAATACTGTCATTTAATCCTTACCACAATCTTGTGAGGTAGGTGCCATTATTCCCATTTTACAGTTGAGGAAATGGAGGAAAATAGAAGTTAAGTGCCTTGCCCAAGGCCGCACATCTAGATTTAAGCTGTGTCTTATTTATATCTTTTGTCTTGTCCCTTTTGTTAAAAAAAAAAGGAAAATAGGCAAAGGAGATTCATGTGCCAAACTAGACTATGTTCCCCTAAATAGTGCATGAAAATCTGGCTGAGGAGGAAAACCATTGTGCATGGTACCAAATAAGGCGCCCCTACACATTCTATGCCATCGCCATCATTATTTCAGTGACTCCAACACTGGAACACATGATAGAATATTAAATCAGTTAGCACAGACTTTCAGAGTGTGTGACACTACTGATATCTGGGTCAGTTAAAACAGTTCCAGGATATTTTAGATCCTTGAGAATATGGTAGCCATGATTATGATGCATATCGTTTGAGAATCTGCCAGAGATGGTTTTTTAAGAATCGAAAAACCAAATGGTGACTTGGCATCTGACACACAAGGGTTCTAAAATATAATGTGATCTTGTGATGGTCAGGACTTTGGGAAATTGGAATTCTAGTAAGGAGCCACTACCATAAAGACGAAAACTTAGACCACAGTATTGCCAGGTAACAAGAAAATTCAAGATGTAGAGTGAAGAAGACCTGAGTTCAGATTGGAGCCTCTGAAGCTTACTATGTGGGCTTGGGCAGGTTACTTAACTGCTGCCTCAGTTTCCTCATTTGTAAAAAAATGTAGACAATACCACTTCCTTCCAGGATTGTTGTGAAGAAAAAAATGAGATATTTGTTTATAAGAATTAAAGTACCATATGGAAGCTTACTTATAATGATAATAATGTATCTGGAATGAGATTTTTTGTTTGTTTCCCTTTTTCCCTTGTGCCTGACTCTTCGTGATACCTTTTTGGGGTTTTCTTGGCAAAGATACTAGAGTGGTTTGGTGTTTCCTTCTCCAGCTCATTTTACAAATGAGGAAACTTGCAAATAAGTAACTTGCCCAGGGTCACACAGCTAGTAAGTGTCTGAGGCCCAATTTGAACTCAGGAGAAGGTCATGTAGTATGTTTTAAGTTGTCATGTGCCATAATAGGGTACTGAGGGCATCTTGGAGTCAGAAGGTGTTGGTTTGATTTCTGATTACAACTTAATGATTTTGGATGACTTAAATGCTTTAAAGCTCATTTTTCTCCTGGGTCACATCTTAACCTTTTTCATAGCATTAGAATTCAGTGAGGGGATCTTTGAAAGGGCTGTAAAAGTGCTAAATTAAGCTGCTTTTTTTCCTTTGTTAAATGTGTAACTACAGGAATCATGCCTTGTGGATACCTCAAGTACAGTGCCTTATAAGTAATGTTTTTTTAATCTGTGATACGGTATTTACAGTAGGCCTTGACGTGTTGGTCAGATTTTACCCTCCAACCAAGGTTTCCTTTAGTGACACCCTCTAGTGTGTAGCTAACCACAGGATCAGACCTGAGGTACCAGGAAACATTAAGTGACAGGGTGGCACTAGTGGTTAAGTAAAAACAACAAAAAACAGGTGGAAATAGTTGAAATTTTACTTGTTTTTATAAAAAACCCTATGTTTAGTTTGCAGTAACCCAGTGTGATACTGTATGTGTGTGTTTGTGTGATGTGTAGGTGTACATACCCACATTTTTTACTACCAAAGAAGGAGTTATAAAACAACGAAAACTAGTTTGAAAAGCATGTATCTGAACTGAAGAAGCATTAATGAGTAAATAAATTGGTATTATGTTATATGCCTGCCTGCCAGATGGAATTAAATAATGTGAAAAAAAATCCCTAGTCAGTATAGATTTAGAGAAGACATGTTATCCTGTAATGTTGACTGTGCAAACCTTTCTTCTTATCATCTCATAGGATCATTTTTATGTTTTTTAAAAAATACTCACCTTAAGGGGAGGAATAAAGCTAAAAAAAGGTACAGGATTCAAGAGAGACATAGGCAGTACTAAGCAGAATTGTATGTTAAAATTCTAGATGTGTTATTTAGCCATTGCTACAACATAGTTGTTGTATTTCAAATCTAAGTATCACAGTAAATTATGTATATTACATAAAATCTTAATTTTTTTTGTGTTTGATACATGTTTCCTCACAATACAAAGACATTAAGATCTAAAGAATCTGTGTAAAAAAAAAAGTCACTTGAGAGGCATTGGTATCTAAGAAACAGGCCAGGCTCAACCTGGCCATTAATCTGTGGGATCTTGGGAAAGCTGTGTGAATTTGAACAAGTCATGTAAGCTCTACTTCATTTTTTTCATCTGTAAGATGAAGGGATTGGATTTGATGACCTACAGGGTTCCCTGTAACTCTAGAAGTTCAGTATTGGTTGTTTAACTTTATCATGTAACTATTTTCTCTATTGCAAACAGCATTGGAAAGGACATTTAGGGAGAAAAAAAAGAATTTTAAGTTAAAAACTTATGTGAAGATTATGTTTTCAGCAATTAAACTGTCCATGTCATTGACTGGACAAAAACACTTGGCTGGATGAACTTAATATTTTTGCAGAGCAGGGGCGGGGGGGGGGGGGGGAAGTTCTACATCTAAATTATACTTCTCATGCACTTAATTAATATCTCTGCCTCCTTTCCACCCTGGTGACATGATAGATAAAACAGAGTATACAGCATTATATTTTACTTTAAAGAGATTTGTTTACACTCCATGTTTTGATGCTTCGTGGAGTCTTATCAAAGTATAATTAGGAACTTTGGTCCTGTTGGCTTATGATACAGTACTTTGTTTAGTATTAATGGAGATCTGCCTCTGGGCATGTAAACTGTATGGGATGTAACAGGTGCCCTAATTCTAGAAAATGTGTTGTAATTGTTTGTTTGTGGAACAGATGAATACATATCTTTGGGGTATAGCTGGTCCTCAGGTGGTCAATGTGAATGGATTAGTGATGTGATTGGGGGAGACATGCTTGCTTGTTGCGGTCTCGTCCAGTGGCTGTCTGCTGAGGCAGAACAGATATTAATTAGCAGGGCCTTACTTGTTGTCTTGGTCGCCCTGGCCAAGCTGGCTTGGGCAAGTTTCCCTCTTCTCCCTCCTAACCATCCTCTTTAAGATAGGATAAATGTTTAGTTCAGGTGGTGGAGCTTTCTAATTTTTTAGCTTGATGCATTTCATTTTTGCAAAAAAGCATGAAATTTACATGTCAGCTTCTTTACGTTCTCAACATTCCTCCCCCATTATTTGTATGAGACCATCCTCTTAAGTGCTTAAATAAGATTTATGTAAATATGATTACAAGACTTGGATTTCAAGAGCCCCCTCCCCCCCCTTTTTTTGGCCTAAAGAATGGTTTACAATTTTATCGGTGTTCTCACTCAGAATCCACCATAACACAGTTATCCTACCACTCAGAGCGCAGCTTTCCAGAGACTAATTCATCCCTCTCCACTTGCCTCCCTGGCAGATTTCTGCCAGACTTAGCACTGTCCAACTTCGATTTTGCTGCATGGCGTTTTTGAGTAACTCATATTTTTTTTCTTTCCAGATGCTTTCTTCCCTCAGGGGGTAACCACTTACTTCCACGGGTTGTAATTTCTAACCTGAGCAGTCATATCTAATTATTACCATAGCAACAGGCTGTGATGTTAGTTGAGTAGGGTTATGACTTCACCCTATAAAATAGAATGAGCAAGTTCAGTAAGGCTTGAGGACAACTCGCCCAAGCAAAGTTTAATACGGGGAAAGAGCCTAGAATAGAATGATGGGTCACCCTGAAGGATCAGGTCACTTACACGAACAACATGTGAACATTTCGTAAAAGCATGCTCAATAGAGTTTTAAAAAAAAGACATTGCTTCCTATGCTCATGAGTTCATATACTGTATTTATTCATTGAATCAAATAAGAATTAAAAACGTGTTGTTGACTTGCACAACAGTCCCTCTGCTTTTAATCTATTGTAGAAAGCATGTTATTACTGTAGCCTTAGCAAAGCAATTTTGAGGGTTGAGCTAATTCTTCTTATCTTGCACAGAAAATATTGTCATTTTTCTGTTGGTCAGATTGCTGATGTCCCTGTATTTTACCTTAGAATTTTCTGTTGACCTGTACCCATTATAATTGGAGGTGAAGGAACCTCCCAGTTTAATGTGGTCCAGGGGATGGATGGAGTGCTGATGTTGGAGTTAGGAAGACCTGATTTCCAGTGAGGCTGCAGATACTTATTGAGTATGTGATCCTGGGCATCTCTTAACCTTTGTTTGCCTCAGTTCCCTCCTCTGTAAAGTGGGGATAATATCAGCACCTACTTCTCAGGGTTGTTGTGGTGATCAAATGAGATCATGTCTGGCATGTAGTAAATGCTATTTAAATGCTTTATTATTATAATTTGTAATAATAGACCTTTATTTTTGGCTCACTAAAGATAGAAGAAGGAATAATGAACAAATTAGTGTAAACCAGTTATGGTCATTTAGTTTTAGCTTGCTTTAAATTATTATTATTTTGAAAACCATTTTGTTTAATTTTCTGGCCATATTTTAGCCACTGAGTGCTTTCTGGGAGGGTAACACCTTCCTTCTTAAATTATTAAATATCTGACAGTCAAAGGAAAGTTAAAAATGCCTAAAATAGTCAACGAAGTAAGCGCCCTGAGACTTTGAGTTTCGGATAGATAGGAAGAATTCACCTATTAGATTGGGTGGGTAATAGGACGGAAAAGGAAAATGACAAATGTTGGCGGGGATGTGAGAAAAATGGGATATTAATGCACTGTTGGTAGTGTTGTGAACTGGGTTGATCCATTCTGTAGAGCAGTTTGGAACTATGTCTAGAGTGCTATAAAACTGTGCATACCCTTTGACCTAGCAATACCCCTGCTAGGTCTGTATCCCAAAAGAGGCAAAAAAACAAAAAGGAAAATAACCTATATGGACAAAACTATTTATAGCAGCTCTTTTCTGGTGCCAAAGAATTGGAAATCAAGGGTTTTCTCATCAGCTGGGGAATGGCTGAATAAATTGTGCTATGTGATTGTGATGGGATACTATTTCACTATAAGAAATGATGGCAGGATGCTCTCAGAGAAACTTGGAAAGACTTCTATGAGCTGATGCACAGTGAAATGTTCTGTGTACAAAGTGACCTCAATACTGTAAGATGATCAGCTGTGAATGAGCTAGCCATCTGATGAAAAATGCCGTCCATCCCCAGAGAAAGAACTGTTGGTGTCTGAATACAGACAGAAGCATGCCTTTCTAACGTCAGTTTTCTTGAGGCAATTTTGTTCTGTTCTGTTCTGTTTTGTTTTTGGTCTGTGTTTTGTTTCACAACATGACTGATAGGAAAATCTTTTACCTGACTACACTTGTATATCGGATTGCTTGGCTTCCCAATGGGGGTAGGGTGGGGAGGAAAGAAAGGAGAGAATTTGGAACTCAGAGTTTTAAAGACAAATGTTAAAAATTGCTTTTACATGTAATTGGGGGAAAATAAAATACTAAGTAAAAAAGAAGTCAATAGGAAGTAGAAGCATGAACTATATAATGAGTATTAACTCAAGAAGAACATCTAATTCTGTTTTGTGAACAGTCTAGTGCTCTCCAGGCACTCAAACATGACATTTCAAAAAAAATAGGAGAAATTATTTTTCTTTCTTATTGGTTTATTATTTAATTGGATCCTCCTCTTAACAATGTGTGAATAATGTTGAAAACTGTTAAAGGCTTTGCAAATTGGTGATTGTTCAAATTTTAGAGGAAAACAAGGTAATGCAAGTCATTAGATTGAGCAAAACCCCAAATCATGGGGAAGCATTTCCTTGTGATCACATTCTAGAAAATTTTGAGAATGCTATTTCTATAACACTTTTTAAACTTCTGTGTTTTTCTTGAGCGACATTTGCCCTTTTGAACAACAAATAAAATGGGAAATGCTAATGTTTTGAACCAACTAAAGGAGGAAAATAAAAATGTCACCATGGCGACAAAGCTTCTTTCTAGATGGTTTCCTAAGATATCCCTGAACTAGAAGCAGATGTCTGATTTGAGAATCTTGCCTCCTTCAATGTAAACAAATAACTTCTGGGCAGGTGTTGGAAATAATATGGAAATCCTATTAAGGGGCCCTGGGTTCCTGTCAGTCAGGAAGCCCCTGTCACAAAAGAGCTGGTTGTCTGAATCAAAGAGACAGAGTAAATTCTCATTAGGCTTTAGCTTTTCCCAGGAAATGATTGTGTCTGTGTGTTCTTTCTCCTGTGAATCTGAATGTAAGCTGTTTCTTCTATTGACCTATTCACTGCCTCTCTCTTTCTCCTTATTTTTTCCCCTCTCTGTACCTTTTCTGTCCCGTCCCCTCACACCCCTGCCCCCCTTTAGATTAACACTTGATTTGTGCGACTGCCCCAAGAGTTGTGACATTTGTGATTTTAACCTTCCAACCCACCCCCCTTGGGGAAAAAGAAGGGAAAAAAGAAGAAGGACAAGGCCAAATTAAATAGAGAACTGACGAGTATGCTGGGGGTCACCGCATGGCAGTCAGAGAACCGATCTGCACAGTTTTGTCAGTGAACTGGCCAGTGGCAATCTGAGCACAGAGCATTTTGTGAAATATTTTTCAAAGTTGTATAAATGAAACTCAACTTTGAGGAGTTTCTTTGGCCTGTTGGAATGTGCTTCCAAGTCCCTATGTTTGTTTGACTTCTAGAGCTTGCTTACTGGTAGTACATGAAGTCTCCTGTGTTTAATGTAGTGATTTTTAAATGTACTCTCTCTCTCTCTCTCTCTCTCTCTCTCTCTCTCTCTCTCTCTCTCTCTCTCTCTCCCTCTCCCTCTCCCTCCCTCCCTCTCTCTCTCCCTCCCTCTCTCTCTCTCCCTTTCTTTTTCTCTCCTTCTCTCTCTCTCTCCTCTTTCTCTGTGCCTTTCTCCATCTTCCTCTCCCTCCCTATCCTTGGACATATAGTTGAGTAGCTTAACATAGATCTACCAAAAACGGCCCCCAAGGATTTACTTCTTAATGTTCCTAGATTGAAAGTTGAGACAGTTCTTTTGGGAAGGGGTTCAGAAGATGTGCATAGCAATGCTCTCAATAATACTCAGAGGGTTAAATGTGGATAAACACAAAACAAGGCTTCGGGAAAGCCTTGCTGTTATCGTGCAGCATTTCTCGGACTATAGTCCCCAAGACGCACTTCATAAAGCCAATAAAGCGCGCACTGGTGGTCTCCCGTTGCCCTAGCAACGGACCATAGGGCACAGTGGATGTGAAATGCATGAGCATCTGTGAATTAATCTTTTTTCGTTTGTTCTTTTCTTGGCACTGATTGGGCCGCTCTGGCTTGTGCCTGTGACATTGCGTGAGGAGGGATGATGTGGAGAGCTCCCCTGGGCCCTGCCCTGAGTGGATGGCAGAGTGGAAAGTGAAGCGAGATTTATCCAGGCGCTGCTTTCAGTAGTTGAGGGATTTAGCCTGACAGCACTCTCAGTGGGACGTTATTAGCTTACTTTCTGGTGCGTGGGGAAATGAATAAAAAATTTTCTAGTAAATCTGGGCCTTATTGGGGTTTTGGGGGCTGCCCTGAAAAAAATATTAATCTAGAGAGAAAATTGAAATAATTGCTTGTGTGTATACCACAAATTTTCTGGATGTTAGTCATATAGGTGACTTTATCCCTTCCCACAGATTATAGCCAAACCCTATTTGCCTAGTTCACAGCCAAATTGGATCCTTAAACAGAAGCTTGATTTGATCCCCAAAGAGGGTAGTTGTATCCTTCGTTTATTTTAGGGAGAATTAAAAGTGAAGCTGCTGACTTTTTTTAAAAAGGTATCGCAAAAACTGCTAAGTATTCTGACATCTAAGAACAGCGCTGTAATTGTTTAGGTAATTGCCAGCATATGGACATGGGTGTGTGTCTGTGTGAGTCTGTGTGTCTGTCTGTGTCTGTGTCTGTGTGTCCCCTCCCAACATCAAACCACCTCCACAGACTCTTATGTTCAGCTTCTAATGTCAGTACCAGATGGTCACTTGTAAACTGTTCTGCTTACCCTCGTCATTTTTGTCTCTTCATCTCTTCTTTCTCCCCCCCCTCTTACTCACTTTGTCGTCCACTTTCCCCACCAAAAGGAAGCAGTGTGTATGCATTACAGTCTGTTAATGCTGACTGAGTTAAGACAACAGCAGCAGCTTACTCTCTAGGATCCCTTTTGAGTTATTTGCTAAGTAACCTGCTCAGATGCAAGAGGGAAATAAAACTTTTTAACTCTCTGTGTATAATTAAAGACATACACAAGATTCTCAATTCCTGGAGAAGCATTAATAATAGATAGTGGAAGTATCCTTTGCATACAGGAAATATGCAGTATGTATAGGAAAAGTACAGTTTTAAAAGAACTTTCAAGTCATTGGTGTTAAACTAAATTTTAAAAGTGAACTACATAATCCCACTGAAGAACTCAAAAGCATTGGTTCATTAGTTACCAAGGAATCTTAAGTTTAAATGGCACACTGTCCTAGGTTCTTGAAATGAAGGCTCTTGTTCTTTCTGTAAATCATTTTTTTTTCCAGTTGAAAATACAAAAAACTTGAGATGCTGTTTTTCAAGTAAAATAATTATAATATGGGTATGGGTCGTTGCAGTTTCATAAGAATTGTCCCTGTAGTTTTGGAGATTTGGAAATTATTCATAAGTATATATGAAAACATTTTGAGGAACATACTGTGAGGAAAGGCCTGAGGTCCGCAGGTAGTTCTCCTAGGAAGTGGCCTTTGTGGACTTGCAAATCCATGCAAACAAATGGTCATCAAATACATCATGCAATTTCAGAGCTGGTCATCATAGCCACATCCTGTACATTCTCAGTGTGGATTCCGATCACTGGTACGGCTATCTTTCCTAAAGATTAAACAACAACAAAAAGTTGTTCTGGAGAGATTTAAAATGAAGAGCAGGTTTTTAAATGTCTCTCTTTTATGGTATCTTCTTTGGTTTCAAATTAGTTTCCTGTTGGTGCAACTAATACTACTTTAACTCACCTATTTTTATTCTGCTAAGGAAGTATCTGTTTATTGATATTTTCCACCAGAAAAAAAATGTGTATAGTTTGTGACCTGGATAACCATCCCACTTTTTAGTCAAAAAACAAGAATGAGGTAGCAGTAAGCTTTAGAAAGAAGCAGAATTTACATGATTTAAGGAAAAAATTATTTTTTAAAAGTATAATTTCTTCATGCCTGAATTTGGTTCTGTTTAGTGGTGACCCTGGTATTAAAGTAAGGAAGAGAAGTGCTACAGGTGGAACGATCAGACCTCTTCATGACAATTAGGGGCCGCTCTATCGCTTTGATTTCTGTTTGACAGAGTACATCAGATACCAGGCCTGAAGTTAGGAAGACCCCAGTTCAAAAATGACTTCACCCACTTCCCAGCTGTATGCTTCTGGGCTAGTCACTGAACCTGTGTGTCTCGGTTTCCTCAGCTATGAAGTGGGGATAATAATAGCACTCACCTCACAAGGTTGTTGTGAGGATGAAATAAGATATTTTACAAAGTGGTTAGCACCATGCTTGACGGTATTAGTCACTATATAAATGTTTATTCCTTCCCTGACCTGACCCCTACTCGTAGCAGTTATTTTGCAGTCTGGAAATTTGAACTATGAAAGGGAAAGCACATGGAAATACACAGAAATTAAATATGCCTTCCCTTTCCCATGTCGGGAAAAAGATAGCCTGATACAGGTACTGGGCCTAAGTGAATAAATGAAAAAGCATTTTTTAAATGTTCTGTTATGTGTCAGGACTTCACTAATAAAAGAAAGATCCATTTTTTTTTTTTACTTTTTAGATCTCTAATGTTCTTTATAATTATAAGAAATTAAAAATATTGGGACTTTACCTGATGTCAGTGAATCTACAAGGATTTCTTTGAACACTTAGCCATGGGTCAGGCTGATGCTGAGTGCAAGGGACTCAAAGACCACTTCTCTGGGTGTGAGCTATAAAATACAAACATGAATGAGGTAAAGGGGCTTACTTGCTTTTCTTATGCATGAGGCTTAATTTGTGATGTGTCATGTCAAAGGAAATGGCTCCTGTGTGAACTACATTTGTTTCTTTCGAATTAATAGATAACTTTTGAGCCCAGAGATGCCAAAAGAAGCCAAGGAAAGGTGTGGTGTGAGGTTTTTGCATCTCTCAGTATTCCTGGAATACTCTTTTGTGCAGAAAAATCTACGGGCATCTGAAAAGCCAAAACTGCAAATGCCAGGAGCATGTACCTGAGTTGGTGAGAGTTTTTGAAGAAGGCTTTGACCAATACCACATAACCAGATATTTCATTTTTTAAAAAAAATCTAAGCTGCATATCATGCCTGTTGAAAATGTTGAAAAACGTTGAAAATGGAAAGTGAACATATGTAAAAAGTTGTCAAGTAAAGCACCCTTAAAATATTTAAAAGTACATAGTAATCATTTACCAAAAGGGTGCATTTCCCCCCATCCAGGCCAGCACCGAAGTGTTATGCCCTCCATCCAAACGTCAGCAACTTTGATGTAGCAAGGATTAACCCAGTCTCTCCCCAGCTTTCGGAGACTAAAGATATGGTTGGGAACTCCTTGGTTCAGAATTTCGGCTTTAATCTGCCTTTGTTGTTTCTTGCTTGTCTGCAGTTGGACAGCTGGAAGTGCCTCAGAAATATTTGAAGAGCCATCGTTTAGTAGTTTACGTGCAAAGCCGTTGAATAATTCACATAACAAATGATTAGACAAGCACTTGTCCATCTGACTGAATTATTCTGCATGTTTACTGAAGCAGTAAAGCAGGAGACCAGCATTTCCTTCTCTAGAGGGTTTACAGTGGCAGTATTGACCCACCTAGTTATTGGGTTTCAGCCTTCTGTTGACATTGTTGTAAATGAAAGCAGCCTGGACAGGCACTGAGCAGCTGGGTTGGATAATTGTGAAGGATTCATGCTTGTTGCCGTTACCCCCAGTGTTTGTAGTGGGTTGTTTGCTTTGACTTTTGTTGAACTGTTGACAAAAGCATTAGATACAAATGGGAACAAATAAAGTGGTGAGATGCCAGGAGGGCTTGGCAGGAGTGGTGGTTTTCATTCTGTCTTAAATGGGGGATGTCTGCACTTATCTCGATTGGAGATGGAAGGTACATTTAGTGCGTGCATGTATATTATCCCTTCTTCAGCTATCAAGATGTTTTTTAAGATAATAACTCATACCTGTTATTGACACACTTTATCAAATAAGCATGAAGGAAAGAGAGTAGACCCTGTTCCTCTTGGAATTAGCTCACCTCTGTCCACAACCACCTAGAAACTTCATAGAGATGCACTGTATTTGTAGTACATTAATTGCTGACCATGAATACCACCCTCACCCTCCAAAACCAGCTCTGATCTGAAGAAAAATGCCCCCTCCTTTATTTTCTATAATATGAGTGTGTTAAGTGGAGGGGGGCTTTGTGATGGAGATAGAGTTGAGGTAAAGAGGATTAAGAAGAGGAGTATATGCTGAAATAGTATAGCTGGCAAAATTGAAGTCATTTACTGGAACGCTTTTAATTTGGTTTAAACAAAATACTCTTTTGTATATTCAAATTGGGAGTAGCTCAGCTGTTGTGAAGCCAGAAAATTAATGGTATTTTTAGTGAAATAGCAAGAGCATGTCAACAACCTAGCTGCAGATGATAATGTTGGCATTTTATTCATGAGGAATTATCAATGCAGGTTACTGGACAACATAGTGTGACTGAAAGTGATTGAGCATTGGGGATGCTGCTGTCCTTCTGCTCGATGGGTTCATTTTGCATTTAGTTCCTCAGGCTTCATTGGTGCATTTATTTTCCTTCTCACAAACCCAAATATGAAGTATTCTTGACTGGGAATTATGTGTCTTAAAATAGGGGAGTAACCTGGTGAGTTAAAAAAAAAAAAAAGGCTGGAGCTTTTCAATCACTTTCTGGTATGTAAATGGTCTTTTTGTGAAAGGGGGTGTTCTTTGAAGTGTACAAGATGGTATTTCTGAGCAAGGTAGAAGTGTTAACTAACTAAATCATACCAAGATTTAGGTAACAGGTAAGGAAAAGATGAGTATTCTCTCAGCCTTTCTAAAATTTGCTTTACTGCAGTAGATACAGGGTTAGGGGAAGAGGTCAAGGCTACTTGATGCTCAGCAGTAGAAATTGGAGCAGGAAAATGCCTTTGGATATGCTTTCTCTGAAGAGAAAACAAACAGAAAAACAAAAAAACCACCAAACATTTTTTGAAGATGTCTTTCAGCATTTTGTGACTTGAATTGATTTCTTCATTCACTACAACTTTCTTGGATGAGCAGGAAAATTGAGTAATATCTTTGCTTTCAGCTTTCCTAGAAGTGCAAGAGCACTTGAGAAGAGTCCGTGATAACTAAGGTCCCTCCTTGTAACATCATCAACTTTATCTCAGGTGATCGAAAGAGGCAAAATGTGGCTTCCTTCTTTTTGTATCATCAGTGTCATGAATGAAGGCCATGTCATTGGCTTATCCTCAAAAGGTGGCTTGCCTTTTTTTTGGGATAAGATTCTTAATCGCTTAACCATGTCCAGTTTGGCCATTTTAGCTTAGCATAAGGTATTTGACTCTGAATGGAAAATAGGAATAGATTGCAGTCAGGATTTTAGGTTCATAGAATTGTAGCTGGAAGGGGCCTTAAAGGTCATCTCATTTAACTCCTTCATTTTCAAAAAGGAGAAACAGACCCAGAGAGGTTCACTGTCTTGTTCAAGGCCACAGAGGTAGTGACGTGGGAGAGAAGATTAAGATCCAGTAAAATAGAAATGATTTTTGGAGATTTTGCAGTGCCTTTGTTCCCTAGAGATGGAGGATAATTGGTAAGCTCTCTAAGTATTTCCAGAATCTAATATAGGTGCTGCTTCCACTAACAACAGTGTGCTGTTAGTCTGGTGAAGCCTTAAGGACACATTCTCAGAATGATGTCCTTAAATAATTGATGGAAATGCTAGGTGTCAGAGGGTAGGCAGTCTATCCATGGATCCTGGACTCCAAGGTTAAGAACGCTTGCTCCAACAGATCATAGTCTGCTCCGTGCCTTAGTAGATAGGTTTATGAGGTGATATGGCTGAAGTAATTCATTACTTGGGAGACTCTGTACTTCAGTATGCTAGCCCTTCAGTGACAGTCTGGCTCTGTGTGGGTCCTTCCCGAGTACTCACCATTTGTTAGCCCAGCTTTAAAAAACCCAGTGTCTTTTCTCTGCTCTATGAGGCATCAGAAATGGACCTCCGTGGAAATGATCATTCATACACAGACTTGGTGAAGTAAAGGCAGAATTATACACTTGGTTCATATCATTTACTGAGCTAAAAATGAGACTAGTGGGTAGAATTTTGTTTGGAGTACTCCTCAGTGATCAAGTTTAGGAAAGATTTAAAGGAGAGTGTTGGTTATAATGCATAAAAATGTAGAAGCAAGTGTCATGGGGGGAGGGCACCGTTAGGAGCCTAGTGAATTAGGAACTAAACGGAACCGAGTTCTTTGTGGTAATTGAAGAAGGACCACCGAGACCTCACTCACAGCTTTGTACTCATTTAGGGAAGTATTGTATACCCATCCTCAGCAGGGGCCCTACATATTACAAACATTGAAAAGAAGCTAAAACATTACATTTACCATCTTTGCTAAATGAGAGGAAAAGCAAAGATTCAGCTGAGTGGACAGAGGAGGACCAGGAACATTTCATGCAGTAAGCAACTTCAAACAAGAGAATACAAAAGATCACAAGCCAAAGGAATGAGTTTCAAAAGTTATTTACTAAAGCCAAGACTAATAAATCTATAGACTTCTCTCCTTCAGGCCATAATAAAGGCTACAGTGGGATCATATTCTTTAGAAGACTTGTTTTACAGGGAAAGAGTGTTAGGTACGCTTCATTCAGTCTTACTGTATAGACAGTCTCCTCCCCCTCCTCCTCCTTTCCCACTACTAGTAGATGCAGTAATGTTTGCTTTGCTTCTAAACTGAAGTAATACACTTGTAAAGAGTGACTAAGAAGGCTCTTAATAAACACTCTTTGAGCTAAGTTTCTTAATGTAGCATTCCCATGTTGGAAAATTATACGTGTCTTAAGACAGGCCAAATTAAAGTGTTGCACGTATGTGTCAGACACGGTGAACTAGTCAACTCTCAATTAGCTGAGCTGGTCATGAGCTATGATGTTTACAATTCAAAATCATGGATAATTAAAGATGATTGATTGTTAAAATCTTACTGGTGAGGGTTTGGGTTTTGGTTTCGGTCCAGACCTCTGATTTCACTGGTATCTAAGACTCCCCAATTAAGAACAAACCTGTTTAGGAATGCAGATTGCCAGCTCTAATGTCACATGTAGTCTTAGAGAAGTGTCTGAAGGCACTGAGTACTTAAGTGATTTGTCCAGGGTCATAAAGCCAGCAAGTTTTTTAGACTAGTCTTAAAATATGTTTGCATTCTCTGCATATATAATCATCCCTTGACATTCACAGGTTTCATATTTTTGATTTTGGTTATTCGAGGGTTGGTCATTGATAATTAAACTAGAATTTTTGGAGATTTGTAACGTACTGCAGAAAATTGTGGATGAAGTACTTTGATGTGAAGAAAAAATAGTCATAAATGCATAAATACTGTATTAATCATTATTTTATAATGTACTACCATAAACGTTTATTCATGCATAAATTTGTCGAAAGTTTCATTCAGTCTGCTAAAAACTCTAAGCTACTGCAATCTTTTTGAGAATGCCTCCTCTTTGTCTCTCTACCATCTAGACCCAGTCCCGCGATTTTCTCCAGTGGTGAGCTTTGTGTCTTGCACTTTGTGTAGGAGAAGGAAATCCAGGAAGCAGTTGCTGCAGCTACCCCTGTGGCTGCAAAGACTCTGCATAGTGGGAAAGATGACTTAATCTCTCAATCTCAGAAACTGCAACTTTTTTATGAGTGCAGTGTGTTTACTTGTTTGCATGTTAAATAAATATGATCAGAGTTATTAAAAATAAAGATTTGGGGTAGGACCTAGCATTATTTATTACAAGGCTTTTCGCATTCATGGGGATCCTGTGCCCTTAACGTCCTTGAATGTTAAGGGACAACTATACACCATTTGACATTGGGAAAAGGAAATAGAAATGTGCTGATTCACTAGAGGACCAGACTAAAATGTGCTACATATAAAATCCACAAGATGGATAATGTACATACAAGTAATCAAGACTTGCTTGCACCTAAGTATGTAAATTGATTTAATTCATATGATTTCTTCAGGTCACCTTAAATGGCCACTAAAGTGATGATTTTCATTTATTTCATGAGTAAAACCAAATGCCACTTGTAATGCGTTGGGGCCATTTGAGTACAGTGATAACCCTAGAGTTATCATCGTTGCTCTAAAGGCAGTCTGACTGCTGAACTTGTACAGTGTTCTGCTTTTGTCCAAAGCTGATAACTAATCGTAGAAGTATCACACGAATAGTCTGTAAAGTGGACCCATGGTTTCCCTTGTAATATACAGGAAGGCTTTTTAAATTTTTCTGTCAGATTATCTGTAAAATGGACTTCTCCCCCTAGTGCTATAAACCTCAGCAACCCTGGCATTTCTCTGATTGTGCAGGGAGAAGGGAGTATACCCATGAGGTGGTTGTGGTGCAAGAGAAGCTCTTGCCTGCTTTTCATTATTTTACTGCCCATACACCTAATCCCTGTCAATAAGGTTGGCTATTTGGGGAGAGTACACACATTTCTGTACTAAAATACTGATTTATTTACACCTATTTTTCTTGAGGCTGTGATAGCATCTGATCTGTCTAGGGAAAGCTAGTTAGACTCTATGTACTTGGGTGGGAGAGGGGTGTGTGCGTGTGTGGGTGTGGGTGTGGCGGAGGAGGTCATGTTTCATGTAAATGTACTCCCCACTTTCCGCCTCTACACTTTTGGGACACTAGGAAATGATGTTTTTGGTTTTTTAATTTTCAAAGACCAAATGTCTTTGCTTTATAAAACCATCCTGGTTCAAGACAGCATGTGGAGTGCATCAGGTACTGTACTCAGAATCAGGAAACCTGCCTCCGATGCTAACTTGGTGATCATGAGCAAGTGACTACACCTCTCCTGTCTTCAGTCTCCTCCTCTGTGTAATGGACATATAGTGGCACTGCCTACCTCAGAGTCCTCATAGGCATGATACCTTACACAACTTAAATAATGTAGAAATGAGACCAGGTTTCAATATGAAGACATAGCATTCTTTGCCTCACCCTTGAACTTACACTAAGATAGAAGGAACTTTGAGCTTAGCCTAGGTAAATTGTTTTAAAATAACACTATAATGAGGGTGGGAGGAAGTGTCACTTGTTTGTATCCCTTTAAAAATGTGAAGCCTCTTTATCCTTACCATGATTCACCAGGAGAGTTTCCTGTGGTGAAATCCCTACTTTGCCAAAACACCTCCAGTGAAACCAACTGTGTATGGCTGTGACAGTATCTTTAAGATGAACAGATCTATAATCTTACATGCAGAGTCATTTCACTTCTTTTTTTTTAAGTGCGAGAAAAGAAATGTTTTTTCTTGTCGTATCCTTCCAGTTAAGCCCTAGGAGGAACTGCGGGGTTAAGAGAAATGTTAAATTTGGTCGTAAAAAGTTGTCAGGCAACAAGTACACATGAAGGCAGGTGAGAGCAGAGCACCAGTTAGGCTTGGTGACACAATTAATCCTGCTTTTTAAATGTAGTACCGATCAGTTTTATTAGTGTTAGAACTTGGTAAGATGTGTGCAAAATATCTTTGAAATGCCAGACCAACCGAAAGGGCACTGATTCAAAAACCCTGTGATAAATTGCAGAAGGTGGGCCACTTGAAATATTTAGAGTAAAAAGAGCAGGAATTACATTATAGGGAATGCTTGTGCACCATCCCTCCATAAAAAATACGTTTAGAAAATTATTTTTTTTAAAGTAGCTTTCTGTGCCCCAAGATTTTCCAGATACATTTGTCACATTTTGGGGGTAGGAGATCTACGGACAAGTCAAATGCCGTTACAGTGAAATGTTGTAGCAGAAAGTATGGACAATTCAGTCCAAACCAAAATGCCTGCTTTGGGGAAGACTCAGCATTGGGGCCTTGAGGAGCAAAGATGAAAAACTCCAATATGCTGATGGGGGGGGATAGAATAGCAACACAGTTAAAGATAATACAAGATAGAGTGTGGCAGCTGAGAAAGGAGAGACTCAGAGTGCTCTAAGGAAATTGGAAGCAAGACAGCCCATTTTCACCTGGTGGGATGAGGGTGCATAGAGAAAATGGCCCTAGAACAGGCAAAAGCTGTGGAAGGATACAACGTTGTGGACAGTTAGCTTGTGTGAGGATATGATGACAAGTTGTTTAAAGAAAGCAGAATGTGCGCGCCCCCCCCCCCCCCCCCCCCATTAGCCTATACATTTTTATACTTTCCTAAATCTTTATTTCTCTCCATCCTACATGGGGGTATTGATTCCAGATGCACAGAATTTCTTACAATTCACCTGTCAAGCCAGCCTGCTGTCTTCTCACCTCCCCCTTACTTGAGACATATGACTGAAATGGAAGGTGTATGAAGAGGTTACTAGCATTAAGTAAGGCTGTAAAGCTAAGTAGGATTCAGATTGGAAATGAGGGAACCCTCAATTAAATGTCAGATCAAGGAGTTTTGGATATCTGTGAAGAACAAATTGAAGAGGAGGCAGACTAGGAGCCCGGAGACTAGTTAGGAGACTGGTTACAGTGGTCCAAGAAAGGAGAGATGAGTATAGGGGCATTGTGAATGAAGAGAAAAGACTTTGAAATAGCATTTGTTTTAACATACTTTGCCAAGTCACCGACTGAGAGTTGGAACAGGACCTCAGTGACAGGTCCTGAACTTTGTTTCTTAATTTTTGTTAATTGTATTTCAATATAATTGGTTTCCTTTGTGATCTGATGTGTGTTCTGCAAAGGGGGTCCCTAGGGCTTCACCAGACTGCCCCCAAGGGTCCATGACAAAAGAAGAGGTTGACTCTGATCTAGTCCAATCTTCACCTGAAAGGGATCTCCACTTAAATATACATAAGTTGTCATCCAGCCTCTGCTTGTAGACTTCTAATGAGGGTGAACCCACCAACTTTCAAACCAACCTATCGCGTTTTTAGATTGCGCTAATTGTTGGGAAATTTTCCTGACATCCACCTAAATTGGTTTCTTTGCAATTTCTTCCCATTGTTTCTGGTTCTTTCCTCTGGAGACTAAAAGAACGAGCCTAATAATCTCTCTTCCAGATGATAACCCTTCATGTACTTTAAGACAGCTGTCATATCCCCTGAGTCTTGCTTTTTCCACACTATTTCCACTCCCTTCAACCAATTCTCATGACATGAATTCATGGAAGATGGTTGTCTTCCTCTGTATGCCCTCCAGTTTATCACCATCCTTCTTTTAAATTATGGCACCCAGAACTGAACACAGTAGAGTATAGCAGGACTTGCACACACATCCTTATTCTTAGAAGCTGTTAGTTTTGGACTGCCTCAGTAACCTGCAGAATGCAGTCCACTAAACCTGCAATTTTTTTCAAAATGCTGTCTAATTATGCCTTCCCTATCTTGTACTTCTGAGGTGGATTCTTTTAAACACACATTTAAGACTTTACATTTATACCTATAGACTTTCTATCACTTTGACTGTGACAAAAGTATTTCCTTAGTCTCTGGGTGTACAAGAATGAGTTTTACTTGTAGTATATAAGTAACTCAGTTACACATCAACTTGGGAGTCAGGAGACCAGAGTTTGACTCCCTTCTCCAGTAGTAGGCAGTCACACAAGCTTCTGAGCCTCAGTTTTCTCATGTGTAAACTGGGAATAATATTTGCATCATAGATTTATTGTGAGGAGAGTGATTTCTAAACTGTACAGTGCTACATAAATTTGAGTAATTGTCATACAGAACTCTAAATGTGAGCTGCTACATAGAACACCTTGCACTTACAGTAAGCATTTCATGAATGTTGAATTGAATCCTATCTTTTCTAGGGGAATCAAGTAATCCAAAACTCATTTTTTTGTCAGATTTAGAATATATTAGTATCCATAAGTATAGCTTTCTAATCTTGTTTTTAAAAGGTTTCATACTAAAAAGAAGTTTGCATTTGTGATATACCAGGAAGAGGCAGCCCTCGATGTATTAGATTCCTACTTCACAAACTTAAAATTTTCCCATTGTATACACAGAAAATTGCTAGAGATATTTATAGATATTCACACACTTCCTTTTTGTATATGTACACCATGTGTATATACTGTTTGCATATATGCATGTGTGTGCATACATGTGTGCATGTATCATAACTATTTGGTAGAATTAAGTAATAGTCATTGTCACTCACCAAAAACCAAACCTCCAACTGTTACTTGCCTCTATCTGATTGCACTGACAGGTCATAATTCAGAGGTGATATGAACCCCAAATTACATTAAACTGTGGAGACCTTCCACAGTCTGGCTCTAGCCTACTTTTCCAGCCTTATTTCACGTTATTTCCCCTCTCCTCTTGCCCTGTGCCTAGAATACCCTCTTCATGTTTGCCTGTCAATGTCCATTTCTTCCTTCGATGTTCAGCTCAGGTCTTCCTTCCTTTGTGAAGCTTCTCCTAGAACACTTATATCTAGATGTCCTCCCTGAACCTATTACATTCTCCTTGATATCATACTTGCTCATATCTGGCACCTTGCCTAGTGAATTATAAGCTTGTTAGAGAAAAGGAGGTGGTGTTATACGTCTTGTTGTTCCCAACAGCTAGCACAATTCCTTAGTAAGGGTGGAAGCGAGTTGTAGCCAGTGTTGTAGCATGACATCAATCACCTATAATGCCCTCAATTTTACAAAGTGCTTTGTATAGTATAAATACTCTCTCAATTTTTATATGTAAGGGATCTGGGGCTGATAGATTGTGATTTGTCCATGCTCATAAAGGTAGATAATAAGACTCAGAGCTAGAATTCAGAATCAGGGGTCCTGACTCAAGTCCAGGGTTGTAGCTGCACTTGCTTCTATCATTCCAAAATCATGGTGGCCATGCATTTGGAAGACCCTAAATATAGTGACTGTAATGACAGTTGGCATGACATTTGAGACAGAAGTCATACATTTTTTGCCCTTATCCAATGTACATGAACTGATAATAGCATGATTTTGTCTCACTTTGGTGGATTCATAATTTGTCAATATGTAGATATTCATCTCTTTATGACAGTCCATCAACCTTTAGCAAACCTAAGGCTGAGCTTCTCTCAGTTAATTAATTAATTAATTAATGAAGTCTGTCCTCAGATGACAAACACACCATCCGTCACCAAGCTTCTACTTGAGACCCTTTTGGCTGGATGTTACCTGCCAGATCCTATCCCCGATAGGCATAGTCTTTGGGAAACCTGGGTCATCAGCTTACTGTGTATCAGCAAGGACCCCAACATACACAGAGGGACCTACTGTACAGATTCTTAGATCTGCTTTCATAAAAGGAAAGCAACTTTCGAGGGATCAACAATCACTTTAATCAAGCATATATGTCATTCACTTAGTTCAGAGGGAAAAGTCAGCACCCCGAACTTCAGAGAAAATACAAACAGAAACAAAGATCAACAGACAGGGCTTCCAACTGTCTGACCATAAGCAATACATACATCACACATCAACAGACAGATCCAGCTTTCTGACTATACATACATAGTTACCAGAGAGAGAAGTACCAACATTTGGGTTTTTAAAACCATGGGCTCCTTAGCGGCTGCCCAGAGTCTCCTCTGGCCAAACACACACTTCCATTGAGGAGACCCCAAAGGGAAACCTCACCTCAGAATATGTATACACTTTTCACAGCCCTTGAGAATCACTGCCTCCTTAGAAATTAACAAAAGGTATGGGCCTTCCAACCAAAATAATCTCCCGTAATGGGCAGGCCCTTTAGTGAGTGGGGAAGATCTTTAATTCTCATTAGCATTCCATTATGCCATGGTAGGGTGTCAAAGTAGAACTTTACTGGAGAGATTATATCTCATAAGTTGGGAGAGTCCTTTCATTAATCTATAAAATTAGTTTTTCCCAAAACTTGCTTTTGTCCATCCTACTCTGGTTCCATATACCTGGAATGTCTACTCTTTACTCGTTAAAGCTGCCAGCTCTCCACCCCCCTCCCCCATTTGAAATATTTATTATTAGGACCTGTCTCCTATAGAAAGTTTTTTTCTAGATTAGGATAATAACAGTGATGATGATAATAAAGATGATGGTGGGTAACATTTATAAAGCTCTTTGAGGTTTGTGAAGGGCTTTGTATAGATGATCTCATTTTATTTTATTCTTATGATACTGCCCTTTTTGTGAGGTAGGTACTCTTTTCCCCTTTTTTTAGATGAATAAATTGAAGCTAAGCGACTTGTCTGAGATCCCATGACCAGTGTTTGAGGTAGGATTTGAACTCAGGTCTTCCTGACTATCAAGCTCCTTTTATATTATTAACCTTTTCCCTTACAACTTTTCAGTTTTGCACGCATGAATAGGAAGTACTTTTCAAAGGTAGTATTAAATGTGATCCTCTTTTTATCATTGGTGTGATCTGTGCATCAGGTTGCTCAGAGAAAATAGAAACCATATTATATGTTCTGTGGGACATTTAACATATTCGGAGGATTGAAATATTAGTCCTTTCAGTAATGTTGGTAAGATTTCCATTTTGCTGTACTGTAACATCTTAGAGTGAGCATTTATACTTTATAGAGACCACATTGTCCTATGCAGTCTGTATGTTCAATTACACATATCTAGCAGATGCCTCTTTCTTGTGTTACGGTTTAAAAGTCTTTTATCTAATTAAGTCAGATTTATGCAGAATGAAAAATTGACAAAGAGCTTAATTTGTGGCCCTGTCATTTGGCTAGAGGTTAATGGAAGCACTCTTATAGTAATTGTATTACCCTAATTTGGGTTTTATAGCTTGATGGCAATTTGTGGGCAACCTGGGTGGGTTTTTGTGTTTTTTTTCTTTTAGGTCACTTATTTCATTAGTGGTAATGTTTCGTAGCTCAAGTGCCCATAGAATGTGATAGATTGATAATCTGTTCATGACCTTTGTCCTTCCTTGAGAGACAGACAACTGCCCACTTAGCGTTAAAGATCAGTTTCTTATTTGAGTTGAGGTTTGCCTTTTGCAACTGAAATTCACAGCTTTAGGATGGGTACAGTGGAGAGCAGATGTCACTGGAGTCTGAATTCAGAAAAACATTTACTAAGTACCCACAGTCTGCCAGAACAGGGCAGTTAGGTGGCACTTGAAGTCAGGAAGACTCATCTTCTAGAGTTCAAATCTGGCCTTAGACACACACTGGCTGGATGACCCTGAGCAAGTCACTTAACCATGTTTGCCTCAGTTTCCTCATCTGTAAAACGAGCTGGCGAAGGAAATGGCCAACCACTCCAGTATGTTTGCCAAGGTAACCCCAAATGGGATCATCGTCAGACATGACTGAAACAGCTAAACAACGACAGACGTGCCAGAGGTACTGTGCTAAGCAAGGAGAGAAGAGACTAGAGATAGGGATGGGGAGGGGGCAGGGTAACACAGGACACCAAGGGTTATTCTATGGAGTTTATGGAACTGAGTTTGTACCCTCTCTAAAGGAAGCTTTGGGAACATTTTAATACTCCATCCCTCCAATCACAAAGGAAGGTGGGAAGGTGTTGAATATCTAAATGAGCAGCATTGGCATGGGGGACACAACAGTGTAAGAGACGAGATCTGAAATGATGAGCTTGTCCTAGGAGGGGCATCTTTTTGGGTGGAGTTAAAACCAGATAGAACAGAAATCCAAAAGACCTGGGTTCACATTGAACTTCTGGATGACTGTCTGTGGGGACCCAGTGAGAGGCACTCATCTTCCCCTGGCTTCAGGTCCTGCTCTATAAAATAAGAGGGTTAGACTGGATGGCCTCCCAGACTCCCTTTGAGCTCAGTCTATGATCCTCTGACTGCATAGGGCCAGGTTTGCTGGCTACAGTGAGCTGTAGAGTTGTAGTGAGGGTACCTGTCCTTTTTCAATTTTAACATAACAAACACACTTTGGCCTCCATGAGGATGATGACCTCAGCAATCTCAAGACTGGACTAGTAGTGATACTTTTCTTTCTTCTTTTTGTTAAAGAAACAAATATAAGTTTTATTCTTAAACCTAGTGGTTTAAAGTCTAGTGGCAAGAGCCCTGGATTTGGGGTCAGGAGGCCTGGGTCTGAATCCTGGCGCTGTTCCTTAGCCTCCCATGGCCTTTCTAAGCTCTAAGCTCTCCTGTGAACTTGTGTAAAATATTAAGATCTACAAGCCCAGGCAACAATACCTTTCCTACCTGGACCTCTTTATTTTCTCATCTGTAAATTCAGTGACTTGGGTTAGGTTCCTTTCACTTCAATTACTTACCAGAAAGCTTTTATACATGCACAATAGACCATTTGAGTGAGAGTCATTGAACACTAGTCTGCTAGAAATTTTACTGGCTACCAGTTTGTCCCCAACACTAGGTAAGGGAATTGATGGGTTTTTTTTAAATTAAAGTGTTGTGTGATTTGGTCACCTATACCTTTGAGGTCCTGTCTGACTCTCCCTGAAGATATTAGTTGCTCTGCTGGTGTGAATTTTTTCCACTAGTCAGATTTACATTCCAGAACTAAAGCCAAATGTCTTTCCATGAAAATCTCAAATCTTAGAATCCCTTGCTGCCAGAATCTGACAGATTGAGAACCCTAGGGCATGACACAAGGGGACTCTTCCTTTCCTCTCCTCTCTTTCCCCACCCCTGTAGAGTGGAAAGAAGGGATTGATATTTTTCTACCTGTTTTATAACATTGTATTTGGATGGTTTGTTATTTTTACTACTGTTTGATTTAGATATTCTAATTAATACTTGGTGAACTTACTCTTTGAGGTTTTCGTAACAAAAAGCAAAGCAAATAAAGTTGAGGCTAAAAAAAAAATCGCTTCAGTTGAGTATTTCTGGAGTGTACTTTTTGAGTAAAAAATCATTGAGTATAAAAATCCCCATTAGAATGAGATACACACACACAGCCAGATCCAGAACTTGGAATTAGGAAATCTGGCCATTTTAGATAAATTATTTTTTTCTTCTGTGAGGATAAAAATTTGCCTCATCTCTGAAATGGAGATACCAAAACTTCCTTTGATGTTGGGAGCTGAGGTTAGATTTTTTGGGGGGAGGAAAGGGAAGTTCAGGTTTGAACGTGTTGAATATGAAGTACTAGCAAGCCATGGAGATACCCAGGCAGTTAGAAATGTGGAACTTAGTCTGTAAATCCATTTTATATTTGTATGATGCATTCACTAATGGAAATTAGGTAGGAACATACAATATCTCCATTTTAGTAAATGACTGAATTTCACGTTTCTCAATTTATGAAACACTATTTAATCAAATATAGTTGTACATTTCCCCTAAAATTTGGATTATGTTTTTATACCTGAGTGCAGTCTACAATAGTATTTTTCTGTGTGTATGCATATATATTCTTTCCCCTTTTTGTGATTGTGATTTTATTATGGAGGTCTACCTTTAGACATATCTTCCCCTAAAACAAATTTCTTTGTTTCTGATCCTACTTTTAAGTTTAATTTACATGATTAATTTGAAGATAGACCTTGATCAACTACTTGATATCCATGTTAATGAACCAAGTTAATTTACTTCTGTTTATAAATTGGGATAGTAATATTTGCAATAGCTTCCTGAGATTCTTATAATGAATGGGCCTTATAAACCTTAAGTCACTTCAGATATGTAAATTGTTATTTTGTTCTGTGGAGGAGTAGATAGGGGAAAGATTGAGTTGATGTTACAACTTTGGGGGAGGAAAGGGTTAATATAATTAAGACAGCCTTGGAGAGAGTTTTGTATTATGTTACTCCCAAAAAAGACCTTATTGACTAGGGTATCTTTAACAGTCAATTCAATTTTGAGCATTAAGTTTTACTGTATACTTTAAAAAAAAAAACAAAAAACATCTATAATACCTTCATACTCATTTTTTCCAAGCCATGTAAAAATAGCATCAAAATATTACAAACCCTTTACTATAGAAAGTCTTCAAACCCTATTCTAAAGAGTTCTTTGGGTGATCACCCTTTCATAACATTTTTTCTTCCACCCTTCATAGCATTTCATGTAACATGCTTTCATGATATGTAAGTCAAAGGGAACTTTCTCTTTCAGCCAGTGCAAACTGAATAGTGTTTTGACCTAGACTGGTATAAAGAGCAGGACACATGATGCTGCTGCAGGGGTGTCTTCACTGTAGAAGGAAATTGGGTAGCCACTTTCCCTATTTTGAGTTAGTTCCTTATTGTGGCTCTTCTGAGGTTCAGATTGCCTAAACTGATCAACATGGTTAGTATTAGAATGGGATAAGAAACTGGACTTTTTGACTTTTGGCTCAGTGCTCTTCCCGCAGACCAGTAATTTTCAAGCAGTAGATCTTTGTTTCCCTGTGGGATAATGGAAAATCTGTTTAATTTGTTTCTGTTAGAGTGTATTAGTGGTTTTTAACTGGGCTATACCAATGATTAACAACTGTAAACAGTGGGAAAAGATCCATTAGTTTCACAAAGTTCAGTATACACCGTGACCCCTGAACGTGGGCTTAGCCATCAATTTGATAACAGTTTCATCTCAGGTTAGTACAGGTATCATTTCCTTTATAGAACCTGAAGGTGGGCAGCAAGATATACTCTGTAATCTGCCGGGTCTTAAATTCTAGATTCACAGAGCCATAGAGAATATTTGGTCATCATGGACTTTCCCTTTCTGAACTTTCCAGCAGTTTTTGTTTGTTTGTTTTGGCAAGGATGTGTGTGAACGATGGGGATCAGGGATATGTTAGCAAGAATTCCACAATTAATGAACACAGCACAGGTCAGTGCTAGATGGAAATTGATTTGATTTGATTTTTGCATAAGGAACCGGTACAATCAGAGACTTTAGCCAGTGGCTGTGAATGGTTATATTTTTCATACTAAAGCTAGAGGATTCTGCCAGAGTATCCTACAGTTATATAGACCATGAGTCTAGCTCATAAAACCAAGGGATCCCACTATTTAGGGTCTTACTCCTATTCATTCTGTAAGTTCTAGTTGGAAACAACAGCTATTCTCATGGTATTTATGTGGTACTTTTCCTCTGATCCAATGGAAGTCCTAAAAAGATCCTTTCCTTTCCTCTTCTGTTCTCCTCAAGGGGAAACTTAAATGAACTTGAGATGTATAATTAAGCCAAGCATGAAAACACAGTTGAGAGTTATCATTTTAATAGTGGAATGCAAAAGGAGCCAACCTCAGGGCTTTCAGTGTTCGTTTCCCAAGTAAATTCTGGAAGGTGGCAGTTAGCCTAATTCTTTTCCTTGGCCAGTTTATCCCCATAATTCTTTTGACTCACCAAAATATTGTTTGCAGTCTGAAATGCCTTAAAAAGATTTCAAGGGTGAAGTGATTTGAATAAAATGCTTTTAAAGACTTGGTGTTTAAAAATGATCTACATGTTATCTAAATTTCATAATTTTAAAATATCAACCTAATTCTGAGGTCACATTGTGAATTATTCTGCTTTCAGTTTACATTTATAGCTTATTTCCAATGATTTAGGTGAAGGCATGAACCTGAGGAAGGGAAAGAATACTATTTTTCAAGTCAGGATTTCTTCAGTATCTGTTTTGAAGTTTTGGTGATATTGTGGGGCCATCTTTCCACTCGGGTGATAGTATTGTAAATATTAAGAGATCAGGAATTAATTACCTTTTCAGGACAGTATGTGCATAATATGTATGTATTTCCTTCAAATTAAACAGAAATCATAGTTTCAAAAGAAGTACCAAAACCCAGAAAAGTCTCAAGATTGCTTACCATTTTCTATCTCCATCTGTTGCTAATATGGATACTTTGAAGAAAGGCATGGGTTCCCTTACTATATTTTCTCAATTATTTGGTCCTGTAGGTTAGAAAAAAAGAAATTCTTCTGGCCCAAGTGGGAATCAGGCTGTGCCTTGGAGCATGAAATGTGGTTGTCCCATGTTCATGCATAAGCTTGCATAATTTTAAGGCTTCTACTCCTACCATGCCTGTTATTATCCTAGCATTTTGGCACTATGATGCAACAAGCCCATTATCTGCTGGCTTCTCAGGAAGCATCCCAAATTCAAATGACTACCTCTCATTTAAAAAAAAATTTTTAATATTGTTTCCAAGACAACCTTGATGAAATGTCAGTCTTTGCTGGGTTCCAATCCCAAATGAGAAGCACTGTTATCTTCATCCCTGCCGGGTAATTTGTACACTGCAGTACTTTGTTTGGAAACATGCCTCTTGTTCTTTAAAATATGCTTAATGCTAGATTAGAGAACAGAAGTTTTGGAAGATTTTTTTTACCGTTTCTGTTTATACAAGCTCATTTCTACACCATTTAAAATAAAGACCTTGGGCATGTATAGTATTTAAAAACCCTTCATATGATGTTTTTAAAACAGATCAATTTTAGCATTAAGATGTTAGGAATTCAGCCAAGGAAAATTCAACTTCGATTGTATAGCTATAATGATAATGTATTATAACTGTCTTTGAAAGTGATTGTACCAGCAGAGCTGAACCTGGTAAATTACATAATTTAGGAGTGTTTGCCAGAACACACTGTTTTAGGGGGATTATTCAGAAGTCTTTCCTTTATAAAAGCAAAATGAAAGATAGATTGTATTATGAGGTACTTAAATCACCAGGATAGTCATCACAAAAGTATCTAAAGATAACTCATTTAAATAGAACAGAAGGTCATATGCCTGAATGCCAGTTATCGCACTTAACTACTTGGCAAAATGTAAAGGGTGTAGGAGACTGGGATTTCTGGTTTTCAGCTGCTTTGGCATGAATTTTTAAAAAATATCTTGGGTCTGCTTGTTACTTGCATAAAATATTTCTAAGATAGTCTGAGATGATTTCCAAAGCTCAGTATTTTTTTCTCAGTTTATCAAATTAGAGACCCCTCTATATAATACAAATTAATGTGAGGAACGCAGGACGTTAATGATTATTGTTACAGGCTATAAAACAGTTGCTTGACTGTGTGTCAACAAGCTATTTAAAAAGAATACACTGGTGTGAGCATATTGGTTTATGTATGAGTCAGTATCAGGTATGGTCTGAGTAATGCATTAACTTTGACTCTGTGTTTTAAGGGTCACTGATCATATCAGTTGCAGTGGTATCCAGTGAGACTTTTGGGTAAGAGAACTTGGCCACAGTCAGATTGGAATGAAATGGGCTGCTTTGAGAGATAGGAAGATCCCCATTGAGAGGATGTGTGTAGAAAGGATTTCTGTCTTGGAGGATGTTGGATTAGTTGATCACCCGTTGGCCTTTCTACTCTCTTAAGATTCTACAGGGTGAGCTAGAGAGAACACAGGATTTGGAATCTGAAGCCCTAACTTTGAATTGTGACCTTGGAACTCTAATGAATTTCCTTGAGCCAATCCCCTAGCCTTTCAGGTCCTCAACCCTTATCTGAAAATGCGGGAGATTGGAATATGATAGCTTTTCCAACTTAAAAATTTAGGGAAGCTAAGACTGTTAAGTTTCTCTTGGAAAAAGTGGATGCTTTGTAATCTAAGTCATATTCCTTTGGAGAGGAAGTAGGAAGTGTAATAAGATTTAGAAAGTAATAGAAGACAAAAAGCCCCCTTTCCCCCATTTTTCTTTCTTTTTTTAAAAAATAAAATCCAAGTTTTTTTTGTTTTTTTTGTTTTTTAAATGATATAACACCTCCACTCTGACATTGAATCTGAGGGTGTGGGTGAGTATGATGACAAAGTTATTCAAATTGGGTAATCTTGAAGGCTTGTTAAAATACTGCATTTGTCACTGAAGCTTTCTTTGGAGTGTGTTTTAAAGTAAATATAAGAAAATACCATTTCTCTCTCTCTCTCTCTCTCTCTCTCTCTCTCTCTCTCTCTCTCCCTCCCTCCCTCCCCTCTTCCTCCCTCCCTCCCCTCTCCCTCCTCATCTCTCCTTTGTATTAATCCAAACCTTATTTGCTTCTACCTTTCTACCCTGTAGGATTACCCAGAATAAGTTATATCCATCTCTGACAATCCTTGAAAAATTTGGAGACCACAATCATTACTTGCCCCCTAACCCATGCCTTCCAGCTCTTCTCTTCTTAGTAATTGTAGATTATCAGGCCATTAATCCACTTTCAAACACTGTTAAATACTATAATAATAAGTTTGTCATCCATCCGCAGGAAAATAAGAATCTACCAAGCCCTAGGGATCTTAATTTTAATTTTGATCCATCAGTTGTACTTCATAAGCTATATAACAGTACCTTTACAAAGACAAATTTAGATTCTTTTTATTATGAACTGCAAATGTAGAAATACTAGCTAGAGTTATTTTTTAAGAGGGAGAAGGTATTTTAAATGATGGATTAATTCTTTACAAGTAGTAGGGATTAATGTTTTCTGTTCTGTGAATGTGGAAGCAGTTGATGTACTTAGCAGTCTGAGTTGGCCAAAAGAGCATTTTTGGAGTATTTTTTAAAGTGTTCTAATTCCTGCTTTTTAAAATAAATTGAAGGGGGATTTAATTTAGCGTTAATGCCTTTTGAGTCACCCATGACCCATTTGGTTTCCTTTTGTCTTAGTTCAGCAGTTGGTGACTCAAAATAAGTGCTTATGCTTCCTGCCCTGTTTTGTGGTCTCAATTCCATTGATATCAGCTGATAACTATCACTGGGTCACTCTCTTAAATTGAATTCCCCTCCCAAGTAGCAGGACTACAGCTGCGATGCTTTTTGTTCCACGTGCCAGTCATTTCAGTGATGGACCTCTTCTGTAATGTTGTCCTGCCTTTGCTATTACTTCCATATTCTAATTCCTTTCTAACTTCTTGTTGAATTCCCAATGACCATTGGAGAGCCTGCCTTTATCGTAAATGACTTAACATCTTGGAATCCTGTATTGTACAAAAAATCATATTTCTTTCCCTGGTAGATCGGTTTTGTATGACTGTACAGTTCACCCTTCCTTTGTGTTTGAGCACCCCAAATGCAATTAGTGCACAATTAAAGACAGTAGTGAAGCTTTTGAGTCACTTTTTAGTGTGTTAGCTTTGACATTTGAATGTATTTTTCTTCTTTCTGTCATCTCAAGATATGTTCATAAATTTTGGTAGCGTTTTCTTCCCTACTTCTTCAAATGCATACCCATCACCGTAGAGTAGAAGTCATTACTAATAGCTGTAAGGGGCCTTTTGTTCAGTTTTTCCCCTGTGTTCCCTCATTTGTG
Source organism: Notamacropus eugenii (assembly GCF_028372415.1). NCBI lineage: Eukaryota > Metazoa > Chordata > Mammalia > Diprotodontia > Macropodidae > Notamacropus > Notamacropus eugenii. The sequence continues at coordinate 69,854,856 of NC_092872.1, forward strand.
TCATTGGTATCATTTCTTAGATGAAAGTCATCCCTTCCCAAGTTCAGACTGATGGTCAGATTTGGGGTACAGTGAAAGCTTTCCTTGATATAGAAAAGGTGAGGTAAGCACTCACGTTGTCTCCTCTGAGTTGGGATCATCAGGTTTCAGACTCTGGTGTCCTTGTTTGGATGGCATGTGTTTTGTCTTTACCTTCCAAGTTATCACTGGAATGGAAATGTTTGTTTTGGTTGGTTGGCATGGATTTGTTATTATTTTCCCTTTAGTTGAGAATAGAACCTAGTGCCCTGAATAAAATGTTAATAATGCATTTTGCTTAATTTTCTACTGAAGAAGATAGGATGGTAGTAGATAATTAATTTTTTCCCACTACAGATTATTGTATAAGGTAGACAAGAATGGCCAAGAATCACAACAGTGGTCTGACTTCTTACTAACTTTTCATAGTCATTAACTTTTATCCGTTTATTCCTTTTTAAAATTTTCCTTTCTGTATGTCACTCTGCATTTCCAGATCCATGAATAAATTGAATAATCAATATTCCCTTTATTGCAACATAGAATTATAGAATATTAGAGATGTAAGAGATTAGTCTTCCTAGGTTTGAGGTAATCTCACCTAATCTGCTACCCAGTATAGGAACTTCCTTCCCAATGTTGTGCTGGTGAATGTTTAGCAACCTGCTCTCTAGGAGCAGTTGGGTGGACAGGTCTTCACGGGATATTCTTTTTAAAGTTAATCTTCATTATTTATTTTCTCCATTACTTTCTTAAGGCTAGACAATTAACAAAACAATAAACCAAGCCTTGATTTTTTTTCTGAGGTGTAAATGCACACCCTGAGAATTTCTCAGCCGTTTCTCCCCGTCATCCTAACAGGTATGCAGATAGAAGTTTTCTTAGCATTCAACATCCTTTTGAATATTCCTCATCTTATAGTTCCATCGTACAACGATCACTTTCATCGTTAGACAACCCTACTTTTTAGAAAGCTTTTCCTACAGTCTGCTTCCCTTTTACCATGTCACATTCCTAATTCTGCTTCCCTTGAACTACCCAGAAGAAAATGGAATCTATTCCCTATGAAATAATCTTTCAGAAATTTGAAGGCAGTTTTTATTTCTTTAGTGCTTCACCCATCTAACCTTTTCTTCTCTTCCTCAGAATAAATGTTCCTAGTTCTATAACTCATTCCTGACTGTTGGGAATGATTTTAAAAGACCAAACAAGACTGATGTCGCATTTCTTTATATGAGCTCCTTCAGGGCAGATAGTATATTCCCAGTACTTGGCATGAGACCTAGCATGTACTAAGTAGTGAATTTGTACAATTGAATCGGTAAAAGGTAGGAATTGAGCTAGATGTTCTAATTAAGTTAGTTCCATTGATAATGTTTTAAGACATTTTCTCATCCTTTGAGGAATATTTCGTGACTTTTTCCTAACTTGTACCTAAGAGGAGTTCGTTGATTTTATTTTAGGAAATAACCACTTATGATAGTCTTCCTGATGTTTGGCTGCTCAACACTTATTTTTTTTCCTTAAATGTGTAACTGAAGAAGAGCTAGAACCATCGTATTTGTTGCTGGTAAATTAATGCTTTGAAATTAGCTGCTTTGCCTTAGTTCATTCACTAAAACCAGAATTCTAGAACTTAGAAAAGACCTTGGTGATTATCTCAGCCAGTTCTAAGTGGCCTGTCTTCACTTTCTGGCTTCCCTGCTTTCCTTCATGTCTCAGCTGAAGTCTCACCTTCTGCATAAAACCTTTCTCGGGGCGTACCTTCTCTCTTTATTCTGTACCTAGCTCATGCTTGTTTGAGTGGTGTCTCCCTACTGTTATGACGAGCTCCTTGAGAGCAAGGATAGTTTTTTTTTTGCATTTCTTTGTGATCTTATCAATGAGCACAGCTCCTGGCACAGAGTGGTTACCTAATAACTCACGTGATTGATTTATAATCCCCTCATTTTAGACACTAAGAAACCAAGGCCTAGAGAGTTGAAGTGACTTGACAGTGGTTTTAGGATGCCAACTCTGTTGACTTCAGATCTTTGGTTCTTTCCGTCACGTAAAATGTATTTTCCTTTCAGATGTTTCTGAATTCACCTCTAGGTTGTAGAAATTCTCCTTATGGCCCTATGACTTTTCACTTCCTCTCTCCATCATCTACATTAATGTTAAATTTATAATCATTCTCACAACTATGATTAAATGTCTCAACTCCTGGCTTTACACAGCATTCTGACCACTTAATTGCTGCACATTAAATAAATGGTTTGCTCTAGCTGTCATTGTGCTTAGGTCTTGTTGCAGAGAGAATCTTTGCATATTTTGAAAAACGCTCCTATCTTACACATTTGCTCTTGTAAATGTAAATGCTGAGCATGCAGAAAATGTACTTAAAGATTTTTTTTTTTTATGACTGTTTAGTTGAACTGATGGTAAAACTGAACAACAAGACTTTGATGTTTTATAAGGCATTCTTTCCCACTAATTAACTGTACTAATGAAGTTAATTAGTGGAGGAGAATGCCTTATAAAACATCAAAGTCTTGATGTTTAATCACAGCTTAAAAGAAGTTTTATACCCTTCGATTGGCAAATACAGTCCAATTAGTTTTGAAGCAGGGTCAACAATTCCAATTTTTCCCCTTTGTGGTCTTTTTCAGAACTATTCAAAACTGTGCGGTTAGTCCATTGGTTGGAGGGATGTCACATGAGTAGCCTAGGTATTTACTCTAGAAAAGCTGCATTTCATTGGACTTGAAATAGTTAGACATTTAAGGCAAAATTCTATTGAAAAAGCTACATACAGCAGCATAGCAGAGAAACTTAATTTCTCTGTAGTCACCAACTTGTCTGTTCCTTAAACCTTTCCTTGTAATAGACTCATCAGTCATTCCGATGAATAAGAACAGGCCACTTCACAGCTTAGGGTATTAAAATTTTTTTTTTCTAGACTGATTTAAATCCAGTACCCTTCTAGGGGTAAGACCTTAAAGAGACCTAGATCACTGCTCCCCTTCATTTTGCAGAAGAGAAAACTGAGGCCTAGAGAGGTAAAGTGATTTGCTCAAGGATCACAAGACATCAACTCCCTTTTTCTAGGTATTACATCATGGGAAATCTCATATTTGGGCATTGGGTTTTTTTGTTGTTTTTTTTTAACGAATTCACAAGAAATTCAGAAACATTTTGTGAACCAAAATTATTGGTTTTAATTGTTTTGTAAGTACTAGTCAACTAAAAAGTACCCCACCAAACCCAACAACAACACAGACCTTGGAGGTCACTCTGCTGTGATATAATGTGTATCAATTTTACTGGTTCTCTTATACTTTAAATGGAGTTTATAATAACAATAATATAATTCAGATAAGCAATTATTGTAATTGACCTTGGCAGTGAGCATCGTGAGCATCCTTGGCTTTTACTACAGTTTGCTTAATACTTGAGGAAGGGCAATTATCTTATAATGCCCACTTTGTTAGGAATTATTGTTTTAATTATGGCACTCAAAATACATCACTTTGTCAGTATTATAAAGTCACACAAGGGAATACCATATCCATGCATTCAAAGATGTTTCTAGAGTAACTAGCTTTATCTTGTGGCAATACTGTTGTTAATTTCCTCTCCCTCCCACCCTCACCCCATTATTCCTAAAATGAAATGAATGGGTTTGGAATTTATTTCATTCCTTCCCAGATGGGCCATAGTGAGAGAAGCTGGAGAATATGCTATATAGTTCATGCTGAACGTACGACTCTAATTAAATGACAGTAATAAATGTCAATAACGAGGGTGACTTTAAGATTACCCAAAATACTTTACCATACATAACTAGTCTTTCATTAGAACCTACCCCTTGAGGTCCAGAAAAGTGGGTGCTTGTGCTTTTCCTTTCTCTGTCCTCTCTCTCCACATCTTTGCTAACCCGCTTTGCTTCTCTGAAATGGTCTGACTTGTCTTTCTTGCCTTTACACTTCTTCCAGTTCTCCAGATTACAACCCAGCCCTGACTCTTTCAGGATGAACTTCATCCACTCTGCAGCCCTTCAACACAATTCCTACCCAATCCTCTCTAAGCTCTAAGTGGTCTAGCTCCTTACAGCTCTCAGATCAGCCAAACTATAAACAAACTTTTTAAAATCAGCCATTATGTGGCAGATGCTGAGAAAACAGACAAAAATGAAATCTTGCCTGTCTTCAAAGAGCTTATATCTGTCAAGAAAGAAAATGTAGACATATCTGTCTTTCTCCTGTATATTATTACAAATTGTGTTGCAATTATCTATGTATCATTTGCACATAACAAAGTACCCTGAGCATAGTCAGTACTTAATTTTTTGTTCCATTGGATTGAACTCCATGCTATACTTCTAAGATTATATATTTCTGCTGTTTACAGATTTTATCTGTCTTTTTTTCCCTTTATTAGCAGTAGTGAATTCCTTGAAAACAGATTTCTATCGATCCTGAAGCATTCCTTCATTTATTCAACAAATGTTTATTGAACACTTGCTGAATATTAGGCACTTTACTGTAGTCTAACAAGCATGGTATGAAAAAAGAATAATCCATCAACCAATAAACATTTAAGTGCTTACTTTGCATAGGCACTGTGCTAAGCATTAAGGATGCAAAGGAAAATCAAAAACAGGCCCCAGCCTCGAGGAGCTTATAGTGTAAAGGAATCAGATTTTAATTCTAATAAAGAGACAAAAACTCACTCCTCTAATTGAACTAAGTTCAGTAAAAGAGCTTAGATATTCTGTATGAATAACTAATTCATGGAATCATAAGAAAGCATAATAATTAATAATAATATCTTACCTTTTTGTGGTAATTTGCGGTTACTTCTTTTATGAACATTCATACCTTTGGTTGTTTCTTTGTAAATTAGAAGAAGGAAGATATTATTTCCAGGAAGCATGATCAGGAAGGACTTCATTGAAGTTGAGTTGGGCCTTATAAGTTGCCTGGCAGTTGTACAAGGAGAACCAGATTTGATAATTCTGCATGCTCTGTGGAATAGTTAACTCACTTGGATAGAGCATGGTGCTGATCAAGTCCAGGTCACTGCTTCAGACCCCATGTGAGACTTTTGACTTCTTATAGGGCACCACTCTTGCTGTGGCCACACACCCACTTTCTGTCCTCAAGGTAGATTTAGAGCCACAGGTATTTTTCAAGAGGACTGGTTGTCAAGTGTTGTCATGTTTCAGAGATGTGACGTGCTCCATATCATGAGTAGAAACGAGCTCCTTGAGATAGAAGGGCAGCATTTGGGTCATCCTTTCAGTTTTCTCTGATCATGGAAGGTCATGGAGAACATGCCTCAGTGCAGTGAGGTGGACCACACTGCTCACTACGGCAGGCTAAGTCATGAAGAGTGCTCTGATATCTAGAACTGATTGAATTCTTCCTGGGGGAGAACTACTTGGAAGGGAAAGGTTTTTATCTGTACATGGTTGCCAAAATAATACTTCTGGAGCATAACTCTGCCAGTGTCACTGCCCCTGCACCTTCAGGTCTTCTTCTAACTAGTGAATTTTTAGATCTTATTTTATGGAGATTAGTAGATTTGCTTTTGCGGAAAATGATTATTATATAGCTTCAATTATCAGTGACTGTATTTAATTTTAATCCCTTCTGCACTTTGCTTATTTGACATTATTTTATGTTTTGTATTGTCTTTCACATGAAAATTTTATGTTAAAATTATAAAAATGCCATTTATTTAAAATCTGCAAAAGCCTATTTTGATACTGTATTTCTATTGAACTCCCCTTATATATAACCATACAGCATCAAGGGATGAATTCTGACATTTTAAAAGATAGATTTTTGTGGCAGGAAGTAGCCAGGGGTCATTGTGCTACATGGCTTCCCAAAGATAATCCAGTTTGCTCTCTTTTCAAGTCCAGGCCCAGCTCATTGTCTAGATGTGCTAGTAGACTGACTCAGTAGGTTGTCTGTCTAACTATATGTTATAACTTGGACAACAATCCTTCTTCCTTGCATGGATCGTGTCTTTTGTGTGGTCACAGGTCTCATTTAAGAGGCCTAGGAGCATTCTAGGCTTTGATCCAATCATCTATGTGACTGCAAATCATGAAATCTTCAAGAGAATCAATTTCACATGACCCTAAAGGGCAATGGAGAAGCGCAGGATGTTCATAAGTAAACATGCTGCTACCTGTTATCAACAGTAACTTTGACATAAGGAATATCATCCACCAAATACACAGTGGTAAAAGGCTGTGAGCCAGTCACATATCAAGAGCCAGCCATTATACATCATCTATCTATGGATTGTTTAAAGGCAGAGAGGAAGACCTTCCCCCAGTGTGTTGGAGGACATGAACCCACATAGTGAAAAGGCAGGGATGGATTGTGGCCTGTACCCACTTTTCTTGAGCATACCGATCAGTTCATTTTACTTAGTAGGCATTTGTTAAGAACCTGCTAGTCTGTGATCTCATATTGGACACTGAGGGTACATCTACAGAAGTGAAAGAGACTTTGCCCTCAAGGAGCATCCCACTGTTAAACTGTTTTAGGCAGTCTGGCACTTTACTTTGCCGTTTGTCTCCAATGAGTAGTGATGATTTTTTTAATCACATGGGGAGGTGGCCAAGATTGGGGATTTTTTTCTTTTGTACTTGTCAATTTACAGAGAGTTCATGGAGATCCAAGACTTGTTTAAATGGAAAACCACGAACTATCATAGGTTGCTAACCTTAGATTGCCTTGCTCACCTCAGATGGTAGGTCTGTGTATCATTCTTTTAACACTTGCTCTTTAATTTGCAGTCAGAATGAGTACTGCCCAACAGCCTTCCCTGGATGTGGGCATCTCACCCATGATCTGACTCCTCAGCTAGTGTCCAAGTGCCTGTTGGAGAGAGGGAAGAGGGAATAACTTTTTTATTGCATTCATTTGATTTGCATTGGTTTGTTTATGTTTGTTCTTTTCTCTGCTTTACGCTGCAGCAGTCTGAAAGTTTATCATTTTTAAAAAGGAGGAAAAATGGCTTTTGGCCTTACTGTCAAAAGGGTGTGGACAAGGGACACTTTTGCATCTGTGTGTGCGTGCGTGCGTGTGTGTGTGATAGAGAGAGAGAGAGAGAGAGAGAATTCTGTAGTTCTGTAAAGTGCTAGACAGATAAACTTTCATTGCCACTCTAGAACATAGTGTCATAAGTCCATTCCTTGTACTAATGAAGAAATTTGAGATGAAGTTGGCTAAGTAACCTGCTCAGGATCATCCAGCAAATTTGTAGTAATATGGAGATTGTAACTAAGAGTTTCTAACTGGAAATCCTGAAACTCTTAAGACCTCTATAAATTAATATACTATATTTTCCTTCTATATCCTTGCTAAATGACACTCAAATATATATGGAGTATATTTGCATACATAATTTCTAAAGAAATATATACATGACTGTATGGAATTAACACTCAGTGGGAGAAAAATGTTTAGCCTTTCAAGTAGATTAAAACAGTTTATTGGGGGGAAAGAAGCAGTTCCAATTTTATTAGTTTTATAAATGAGGATTCTGGTCCATTAAGTTATAGCTTGCCAAGTGTTAACAGTGCATCGCTTAAATTCTATGAGCACCTACCTTACTTAATCTTTTCTTAAGGCATTTATTGGCAGTTTCTTTCTATTTTGATCTGAGAACAGAGTTGTGTATATGTAGTTGTATCTCTGTGTGTCCAATAGATGGTGAGCTCCTTGAGGACGGACTTTTTTGCCTTTTGTGGGGGGAGGTGGTAACCTGAGTGCATAGCACTGTGCCTGGCACATAGTAGGCATTTAACAAATTATTTTTGACTGGCTATAGCCACTAGACACCATGGGAAGCTTAAGGGGGTGATATTCTACCCTTTTTGTTTTTTAAGACTACTGGGCTTGTGTATGTTCAGCATTGTTTTTATGAGCAAGATAGGGCACTAAGTGATAAATGACACCAATTGAATGCATCTAGAAAATTTACATTATTTAAAAGAAAATGTGATGTCAGTTAAAATTTCCCATAGGGCCACGTTCATGTGCCTGTAGTAAGTAGGAGAGAAGTGTATTTGTCTGTACTTTACATATCATTTGTTTTTGTAGTCTCAGGTTATTTTTAGACTGTCTTTTTATGGTGTTCTTTACTCTCCACCATTTTCTTAATTCTTATGAACTTACTCCCTATTTGACATGGAATCCTTAATATCAAATATATAAGAGAGAGAAGAGAGGCAGTGCCAGGGGATGGTTTCACTCATGGCCCCTTTGCCACATTTTAGGGACCAGTGATGTGAAAAGGAGGTATTTGAGAAATTTGGTGGCATCTCTTCCATTGTAGGAGGAGGGTAACTGCCTAGTGCTGCTACAGCTATATATATATACACCTACACTGTTTTCTCGGTAAAGCTATGTGGATAGCCCTGTTGACCCACTCAGACACTTTCTGTAAGAGTGGAGAGGCCAAGCAGTTTTTCCACTTATAACTTAACATCCCCCAAATGTTGGTTTTTTCTTTCATAACCATCAGTATTTTACATTGTAAGGAGCAAGTGCAGTTATCCCTGCTATTTTCAGAGCACACATGGGACTATTTAATATCAAAGCCCTAGTATAATGGAGTAATGGAAATGTAATTGTGTAGGTTTCTGCTGGTTACCATGTGGTGGAGGACCGAGTGGTTGCAGTGTGTTATTTTATAGGAGAGTCCTAATTTAGTCATTTTTTTAATCTTTTACATTCAGTGGCATAATTGGTGTTGAGGACCTTTTTCTGAGTTAACTAAAAGTTAGGAGTGAGTAGGATCAAACTTGGGATTATATACTTACACCTGTTGATTTCAGTATCTCTGAAAGAAGGGGGTGAAGGGGAAATGGCATTCACATGGCAGCTTTTTGTGAATATTGTCTCATTTGGTCACTTGCAAGACATCACCCTGCTCGCAGAGATAGTGCTGCCCAACGTCCATCAGCAAAGTTGCTCGTCCATCAGTGTAGATGAATTTGTGCCTTTTACTCTGATTGTTTCCTCAAGTTCCTTCTCTGACCAACAGCATATGTTACCAGAGCCCAATCAATGGTCATGGAAAGTACCAGAATTAACCTTCGCACTCTGAGCAAAGGTTATGACCTTAGCTTCTTCAGCTCATCATAACTAAGATTAACCAGTATAACTGTATTTAATTTTATTTCAGAAAGGGGAAAATACAAGTAAGAAACCTCAAGACAACATTAAACGTTTCAATTTGAAATAGATTTTGTTAATACTCTGTAAATTGTTCGTGTATTTTTACCAAGCACATAATAGATAATGTAGAGGACAAAACCAAAAATAGTTCTGTGAATATTGGGGGAAAAAACTTTTGGAAATTGAGAAATATCCAGGATTTTACATATTGTCTGTATTATGAATCATGGTGTTATACTAATCCTATGCTGTGCCCATATTAGAAAAGATTAACTCTGTTTAATTCTCAGATTTCATGGTTTGACTTATTATATGCAAACAAAGTTTCCTTAACCTGTACAGAATAAGACAGAAAATACTGTAGTTGAAATTTGGAATTTGAAGTATGTATTATTGTTATTCATAGCGTGTTCTATAGGGTAGTTTAGTAGAACAACCACCTCGTCTTTGCACAGGGAATACTTTGGAAGATTCTCCCAGTAGTTATTAACACTGAAAAATTATTGGTGTTTGATGAGACCCGAACTTATTTGTGAAGGAGAAATCTGATTTATGTTAATGGGAGAATAGAGGGCTCTGTGAAGGCTGTTTATAGTTTTTGTGTGTTAATTATTTCCTTAATCAGGTAGACTTTAAAAAAAATACCTTTACCTGTAATGAACAGTAGACTGGCACAAGTAGTAGTTTGTTTGGAAGTTCTGCCTTTTTTTTAGCTTTCTCTTCACCCTTCTACCCCCATACTCTGTTCATTTACATGCTTATTTGCATAAAGCTACACATTTTCTTAGCCAGTTTGCACTTTGTTTTGGTTATATTGACTGTCCCCTAGTACTTTTTCATTTTTTCTCTCCTTCTGATTCAGAATTTTTATCCCCTGAATTATATACTTTATGAGAAAGGGGACACTGACATCCCTATGTATTTCAGCAAAATTTTAATCGGAATAACTTTATAAATGCATTATTCTTATTAAATAAGAATTGCTAAGGAAACCCTTTATCTGGATACTCATTGAAAGTGTTTCTTCTCTGTATGTCCTGGTGTGGCTCCAATTCTGGTGCAATGGATCATTCAGGGTGTGATAAGTCAACTAAACAATTCAAATATTCCCAGGGAAAAGCAATCCAAGAGGCAGTAAAACCAGCTCACAAGGCCCTAAGAACAGATAAAACCAGCAAAGAGGTAAGAGCAGGTGGCCAGGAAGTTCTCTGGCATCTCAGGTGCTCCCTGAAAGTCCTCAAACTATTTTTATGTCCTCCTTCCCCAAAGGGCCCACAGCTGAGCTCCGAATTGATCCACCTGTAGGCAAAGTTAAATCAGACTACTCTAGGTCTGCTTTATCAGTCTTGGCTTACAACAGCACTGGATGGTGGTATAGAAATGTGGGGCTAAACTCATTACACCAACCCCCCCCCCCCCCCCCCCCCCCCTCCAGTTCCACCAACATCTTGGCCCACAGCAGGCTGTACTTGTTGGCTTTCGTTTTTGCTCATGTTCTTGTCAAAGGTCCCACTTCCGTCTTGAACTTTTGTCTAGGAGCCTGTTATTATCACAGACTGTGTATGTGAGCTAGTGGGCTTACTTAACTTTTATAGAAAGAGTTTCCACTGTTTACTATATTCTCTTGACAGCACATAGGCCAAAAAAAGATTATATAGTGGGATTTCAGACTCCCTAACAGGACATCCTATTTGGGGAGGGTGGGGGTGGGTGGGAAGGAGTATTTTCTTCACTTCTGAGCTCCACATTTAGGAAAGATATTGTCAAAATTTGAAGGTGTTCAGAAGAGGGAAACCAAGGTAGTCTAGAGGATTGGAGACCATGCCATACTAGGATCAGTTGGGGAAAAATTAAGAACAATTAGCCTGGAAAAGATTTGAGGTAGACATCAGATATTTACAGGTCTGTCAAACAGAAGATAAAGTAAATTTGATCTGCTTGGCTCCAGAGAACAATTCTAGGATAAGGAATAAGTGGATTTGGGCTTGTTTTAAGGGGAGTAAACCCTTGAAAACAATTGGAGCTGTCCAAAAGTAGAACAGGTGGGTGGATAGTCACTTCCCTATTCCTGGAGGACTCCTAGATGAGGAGTGTATGAATACTTGTCAGCATACATTATCAAACTAGGTGGTCTTTGAGTTCTCTTCTGGCTCTCAGGACTTAATTTGGAAGGTGCTTTCATAATTAAGCCCCCAGTAATTGCTTAGTTTTGATCATTTACCTTTTTCTCTTTAAAGTAGACTTCAAGAGAGAATCATTCTAGTTTAATCAAGGTACTAATTTTTAACAAACCAAGATTATTTCCTGGTCTTTAGAACTCTTCTTACCTCCTTCCTCCTCTGAAATGACTAAACAAATCCAAGGAACAGTGTGGTAGTCCTAGACATATCAGTCATGGGTGCTTTTTTTACAAAGAGCGCTATTGAAGAGTTTTCTTCCTTCTTGTCATTCTTTGACTGCTCTACCCTTTGAGACTAAGTTGGGGAAATTTTTGAAGGTGCTCGATTCGTCCAGTGATAGTATATGACTGATGCGGCAACTCGGTGGTACAGTGGATAAAGCACTAGTGCAAGAGTCAGGAGGACCTGACTTCAAATCTCACCTCAGACACTTGACACTCACTAGCTGTGTCACCTTGGGCAAGTCACTTAACCTCAATTGCCTCATCTTGGGTCATCTCCAGTCATCCTGATGAATATCTAGTCACTGGATTCAGATGGCTCTAGAGTAGAAGTGAGGCTGGTGACCTGCACAGCACTGCCTCACTCAAAATAAAGTCAAGTGCAGGTCATGTCATCATTTCTCTGATGGCATGGTCTTCTTCAGCAATGAAGGACGAACACACATACACACAGTGTGTAACTGCAAATGGTGAACTACTGTAGCCTTTGAAGAACTAAAGTGAAGGACTGCCCAGTATATGGAAGCAGGTGGAGATACATTACAAATGAGGAATTATTCAGGAGAGAAGCAGTGTAAAGGATGTAATTGGAGAAACATATGGTCAGAAAAAAGGTAGGCCAATCCTATCACCAAAGTGATAGGCAACCTGTTTGGTACACTGGTATCCACACAATGTTGAGAAGACATGAGAAAGGCTTCCAGGTCAACCCTGTGTGATGAATGTATGGAGACTGTAGACAAGAATCAGGCAGGAAGGGTTCTAATAGGTTGTGGGAGGGTATTCTCACATGAGTGAAATCTCAGCTCCATTAGAATATTATAGACTGTCTCCATCAATGGCGCCATGTTGTACCTGAGACATGGTTCTGAATGTCTCAGTTGAGAAAAAATGACCTTTATAAATGCATAAAATAATCCTTTTTAGATTAGACTTAAAATAGAAGATTCTATCTCATTAGATTTCATTTATGGTCGGCATGGTATGATAAAAAGTTTAAAAACTGAATTTCATCTTTAAGGGCCATATGATTATTAAAAATCATTCACTTACGGTTTTGTTTACTATTTTAGTCAAAATGAGTCCTGTTTCTGTCTATGAGTATTTTCCGTCTTCTCTTCAACGTCAGGTCAATTGCACGGTCAGTTTTCTCTGTAAGATCTAGACATGGCTTGTAGAGAGAACCTGCTCTGTCATAAATAAAAATAACCTCTTGAGGGTAGCTCTTTGTAGAAGGTAGCACGTGCCAGACAGGTCTACCCACCACTACCACCTTGACCACAACCTCCCCTTGGACAGGACCATGGAAGGACTCTGGAAAGAAAGTTCTCACTACCAGAGTCCTGTGTACCATCAAATGACTCAGCCTCAGAAAGGGGGAATATATGTTTATCATTGGAATTACATTACAGAAGATACATTGCCATCTGTTAAGGAGTTAGAGACCTCTCCATATGACTTGTACCCAAAACCTCTTTTTTTATGTGTTTGCTCCTTGAGAGCAAAGACCCTCTGTTTGTATCCTCAGTATTGAGCTACACTTGGTAAGCAATTAATGATTTTTCACTAATCTATTCATTGAATTACCCAAAGGAATTAAGTTTCATAATATAACTACAGTAGATCATTCTTAGAGATTTCTCTCCCAGCTTTGTAGCTTCATCTTTTATTAAAAATCTATTTACAACTTAGCCTTCCACTTCTGTGGTATAGATATTCATTTTTTTAAAAACAGACATCTCATCACAAAATTGTGCCTTTTTTCATTGGCCATTTCTGTACTGTAAATTGGCTCATGGTGGATAAGTAGGTCACTACTAATTAGAAGCCTGTCTTATAAAAAACTTGTTGAAATCTCTCAGTGATAAAACTTGAATAAGAAAAGGTGCCTATTTATTGTTTATAAGTCTAGAGTAATGATTCAACTTCAATAAGTTCTTTGTTTTTTATATGCAAGGGGGGAAATCTGAAGAGTCAGACTTGGGGTGGGGGGAGGAAAATATTTTAAAATTAGTTTTTTGATAAAAACCTGACTTTGTTTTAATCAGCGTTTATTTAATTATTGCTGTAAACACACTCCAGAAAAGATCAGAATGGAGGGTTTGTAAGATTTGTGATGTGAATCTGTGCCAAGTCTGATTTGACTCGAAAGCAATTATGTTGTTAAGCATCGCCCATTGCCCCAGTGCCCATTGTGGAGATCCTCCTTTAAATTCTGTTGATAATTAACTACTTTATCATTCTGCTGGAGTATTCTAACATGTCACTTTTATTAAGCAGTAAAAATCCAAGAATAAAATATCTATAGTACCAAAACTAACCAGATAGAGAAAAATGAAACTCCAGAGTATCACATGCATTAAAAAAGTGGAAATAAATGCTGAAGTTTCAATACACATCACTGTTTACTCTCTTTATTTTAGGTGCTATTTCATCATTACTTAGAAACATTTTTACTTCTTTTAACAGGAATATAACAATATTCTTACATAGTGTATCAGAAACAATCCACCCCAACTCTGGGCTAATTATATGTTCACATTCACTTCTAGTTTCTTAGAAAACTATATTGTTGGAGTTGAACATTAAGACAGGCACCAAGGTTAAGGGGAAAGGGACAGAATGTAGAGTAATTCTTGATTTGGCATTGGAAGTGTATAATGAAGAGTATTTCATACCGTTTTTTTTTTTTTTTTTTTTTGAGAAAAAGTATTATAAAAACTCAGTCAAGCCCGTCGAGGCAGAAGTGGATCTTCCACAAGCTTTACCTGCCTCTCAGCACCTCCCTCCTTACTGTGGTACCTGCTACTTTCTTGCTGTCTTAGAGTTTTCTAACCGCAACTCTATAAACTCCCATTCACACTAAAGTGTTAGAGAATGGATGTGCTTTCCTTATTGCGGAGGGAAGTCTCTTCATTAAAAATTTTTCTTTTAATCAACAACATTTATTTTCTCTAAACCCCCCCCCCCCCAAATCCTGTAACAAATATGTATAGTCAAGCACAATAAATTTTCATAATTCCCATATCCAAAAATAGGGGTTTTTTTCCTCTTGTGCTCCCTCTTGAGTCTGTCACTTCTTTGTTAGGAGATGGGGAGCGTTCTTCATCTTAGGGTCTCAGGAATGGTGATTGGTTATTGCCTTTTTGAAAATTCTTAAGTCTTTCACATATATTTATCTTTTCAAGATGTTGTTGTTATCAAACTTAAAGACAATGAAAGGGAAGAAACAGTGCTTAACTCTCAAAGGACTGAAGTTTGAACCGAATTTCAGTCTCTGTTGTGCCCATATCATGGAGATGTTATTTAGAGACATAGGATGAGGAGGGCAATTCCTTAGTCCACTTACGAGTAACACAAACTCTGCAGAAAATAATAAGGCTTAGAATATTGAGGTTTTGAAAGTAGTCACAGTTGGTTGGCTACATCTTCTCTCCTTGTGGGCAGTTGTTCGGATATATTAAGCCTGTTCTCCATGGCAGGAATGTCTTTATTTCACATGTAAATCCAATGGAGCGGAGTGGAGAACTCTTGGGGCTGGGAATCCTGAGGCCTGTTTCTGACACTGACTCTGCTACTAAACCCCTGTTTGACCTTGAGCTAGATGACTGCCCCCTCTCTGAATCTGTAAAATGAGGGGGTTTGACCAGATCTCTCTCCAGCCTTGTCCTGCTCTAGAGTGCTGCTTCTCACTCTAGTCACCTGGCTGTTGTGCCTAAAAACCACAGTATGAAAATTGGACATTTGTTTTTAATAATTTGAGGGCGGAAATGGGGCTTCGTTCATTTCCTCAATGTTCGTGAATTAAATTTACATGGGTTGGGATTTATTTTCAAGTTTCCATTTTTAGCCAGGTTCAAATATGTAAACAGTTAACCCTGGAATGTGTCCTAATGAATTTACTGTAATACAGAACACAAACATTCCCACCACAATCTCTGAAGTCCTCCTCTTAACAGTAATGTAGCTTGGAATTGTACTATTTGGAATAGATTTTGTATTTATATTTTCATATAGAATATCTTTGCAAGTCGAATTTCAGTTAATTCTAACAAAAGGTAAACTCTTGACTAGTAATACACAAAAGAAAAATAATCTCCTTAGAGGCTGTTGTGGAACACTGGCTGCCACCCTACTGTACCTACCAAGCCAACTGCTAGTTAGTATTTCATTAGATGTAAAAGGCTACATTCCCTGTAACCTTTTAAGGCCTAAGGAGGAAGAGTTTAGTTTTTCTAAGAAGAGCATGATTCTTTTCCTCCTCGACTTCCTACTCACTAGGGGTACCAGTTACCCTCCTCTCTCCCACCTGAAAGATGGTTTCCTTGTTGCCTCCACCACCATCCACTTGTGAGGAGAGATCTCAAACTGTACCAACTGATAACGAACACTTTGAAAGTTTAAAGTGATTTTTAAAAACCAAGGATATGGATAGGGAGTAGACTTTTGATTTTACTGGTCCAGGGAACTATCACCACCGATGCAGGCTCGGTGCAGCTTAAGGTTGTGGCAACTTATGATCCAGTGGATGGAGTCCTACACCTGGAGTCAGGAAGACCTGAGTTCTGATCTGTCCTCCGGCACTTGCCTGTGTATGACACACAGGGAAAATCACTTTATCTCTGTTTGCCTCAGTTTCCTCAACCTTAAAATGGGGATTATAACAGCACCTGCTTCTCAAGTTTGTTACTAGGATAGTGATTTAATATGTATAAAAAGCACTTAGCAGAGCGCCGGACACATAGTAGGCACCACAGAAATATTCCCTTCTTCTTGAAGAGTTGCCTTGAATACTGAGGTTAAGTGATTTGCCCAGAATCAGTAAAGGACAGTGTATTAAGGTCTTAACAGATATAATCTATTTTCTTTTTTCTTTTTCTTTCTTTTTTTTGGGGGAGGGGGGCTTAGGCATCATCTCAATCTACTGAATCCTAACACAATTACCCTGCCTCCCGAAAAATAGTTCCCAAAGAGTTTTTTCTTTTATACAGAAGAAATCATACATACTTATACATATATGTACATACATGCATATAAACATCCTATATTGAGACATAAGATGAACTTTTTATTTATTTAAATATGGTTTTCTAGAGATACTTAAAATATTTGCATTTTTTGATAGTAGTGCCCACGGTATCATCAGTTTTTCCTTTCTTCGTTCTTATAATTTTAATTAAAGATGCTATATTGTTAAAAGATTTTAAAATAAACATTCTTTATTTAAACTGGTTTTGTTGTGGTGACTTATTGTTTTATCATTCTCCCTTTTCCTCCCCCATACCCTTTCTTTCCTTTTCCTTTCTCCCTCTTTTTCTCTTTTCCCCTTCTACTTTTTTCTCCATTTCCCCTCTTTCTCCACTCCTCAGACCCCCTCTTCTCTCTCCGCCTCTTCTCCTAGTAGTTTATTCCAAAATAAAAAAGGAAATTAAAGTCTTCATTGAACAGAAAAATAGTGGCGTTCAATACATAGGAACTTACAATACCTCTTCACCTTTCTCATTTCAGAGTTCTTCTGTGTCCCCATCTGCCAGTTTCAGAACTGCAGAGAAGCACCGGAACTCAACAGACTACTCAT